>NW_026948525.1:10000000-10617142 GCF_035770615.1 Melospiza melodia melodia | reverse complement strand
AAACTGAGAGAGCAGAATTAATATGGTTTCGAGTGAAACCGAATAAAGCTTTAAACAATATCGGGAAACAATCACAACACAATCGGGGAAAAATAAAAGCAGCCTGTGGGGACCGGGCACCAGCAGCCTCCATGCACACTTTCCCGGGGGGGGTTGCCGGAGCGCTGGGGAACCAACAAAGGACATATACCCCAGTTAACCCAAAAGAAGCCAAAGCGATTTCAGAAAAAGGGGTCAACTCAGCTGTAGTACCCACTCGTGAGGACGACCTTGCTAGCAATAACTATCTGCTCACTTTTGATATTAGGCAAATAAGCCGCATGCTTTTTAATGGGGCGGGGCGGATTGTATTTAAGCAGGAGTGGCAGGATGACCGCGTTAGCCCAGGCTTCTGGGGATAGGGTAGCAACTCAGTGAGCTGTCCACAGCCGGCACAGCTTTCCCTGGCAGCACCCTCACTCCAAGCACCCCCAAGAGGGATCTGTAGGAGCTGCGGGAAGACACCTCGCTAGGGAATGCAGATCCAGGCCCCAGGGAAACGGGAAAGGGAAGGGGCAGCCAGGAGATCACCTGGTGTCCACAATCACGGAAACCCTTCAGGGCAACGGCTTCGAGATCGCGAGCGCAAAGATCAAGAGCGGACCCTGCATGACCTTCCTGGGAGTGGGGATCACAAGCTCCTACATGACCCCCCCAAGGTGAAAGTCCGTCGAGACATCAAAGCACTCCACGACATGCAACACCTGGTGGGATCGCTGCAGTGGCTTTGCAACATCGTCCTGATTCCTCCCGAGGTCATGGACCCTCTATACGACCTCCTGAAAGGAAAGCACCCCTGGGAACCCAAGGAGCTGACGCCACAAGCAACGAGCTGCCTTGACTTCATCAAAAGCCAGATGTCCACTGGCACACTTGCCAGGTGGAACCCAGCCGTGCCACTGGACCTGTACGTCCACTTTACACCGAAGGGGGGAGTGGGAGCACTGGCTCAAGGACCTTCTGAAAAGGCCCGACCGATTCAATGGGTGGTTCTCGGAAGACCTGCCCGTGCTTTTTTCCCCGGGAATCGAATGCATCGCTAACCGCATCATGAAAGGCAGGAAACTCACCTTGAAACACTTAGGGACAGAGCTGACAAGCATCCACCTTCCATTTCGCAAGCAACCGACCTCGGAGTCAGCCACAATATCGGAGTACCTAGCCCTTGCTCTCACCGGCTTTGGAGGAGAAATCTCCTACTCCTCCAGACCACCCTGGACTCAGCTGCTGACCGTAGTCGACATGGACATGCCGCCAAAGGTCAAGGACCGACCGCAGCCAGGACCAACGGTCTTCACAGACGCTTCCTCCATGACTTCAACCGCAACGGCAGTGTGGCAGGCAGGAGAACAATGGCATTGTGTCAAAGCATGTGACCTCACACTGTCGGTGCAACAACTGGAGGCAGCAGCAGTCGTCCTGGCATGCGGACTCTTCCAAGAAGAACACCTCAACATTGTAACGGACTCTATATTCATGGCAAGGCTCTGCCTAGCCATGGCAGGACCAGGTGTGTCAACATCTGCAGCAGCCCTAATGCTGGAAGAAGCACTCTCCTCGCAACAGGGCACTGTGTCAGTCATTCACATCAACAGCCACGACCCAGTCAAAGGTTACTTCCAGATCGGCAACGACAAAGCGGACGCCGCAGCAAGGGGCGTATGGACGTTGCAGGAAGCTTGTCAACTGCACAAGTCGCTCCACATCGGAGCCAAAGCACTGGCGAAGAGATGTGAAATCTCGACAGCGGACACAAAACATGTGGTGGCCACCTGCTCTCATTGCCAGAAGTCACCCCTATGGACCTGCAGGGTCAACCTGAGAGGTCTCAAGCCTTCAGAGATCTGGCAGTCGGACTTCACCTTGTGTCAACTGCTGAAGCCCCGAGCATGGCTTGCAGTGACAGTGGACACTTATAGCGGAACGATCATAGCCACACAGCACCCCAAAACAAACTCCAAAGCCACAATTCAGCACTGGCTGACAGCCATGGCTTGGCTTGGTATCCCCAAGCAGGTCAAGACGGACAATGGCTCCAATTTCACCTCCAAACCAGTGCAAGAATTCGCCTCAAAATGGGGCATCACGTTAGTGCAAGATATCCCATATAACAGTACCGGGCAGGCCATAGTCGAGAGAGCAAATCAGACCCTGAAATCCCAGCTAGAAGTATTGGTGAAAGCAGAGGGCTTTGCCAATGCCATTCCCCCAGGAGATCAGGCGCGTATGTTGGCAACCGCTTTGCTAGCACTGAATCAGTTCTCTAGGGGAGATGAAACAAACAGTCACGTCCAAAAACACTGGGCCAACCGAACGCTAGAAGAGGGCCCACAGGTGGTAATTAGAAACGAGCTAGGTGAATGGGAACGGGGCTGGAGGTTGATTCTCACAGGGAGAGGGTACGCAGCTGTCAAAAAGGACGGCAAAATCAGGTGGTGTCCCCTTAAGTCAATTAAGCCCGACCTCCATAACGAGCAGAATGAGACTGATGGGAATTGCGAGTTTCTGTTTACAGGAGATGCTCGTGGGACGTCCTCGTGACGTGTAGATCCCCATTCCAGAGGAAAGTGACAGACCACCAAGCCACCAGGCAGCGCCCGAGAGACCCGCATGGGTGGGACCCAAGCATCAACTGTGTTTCTGTGTGATTTTACTGTTGGGGCTTGTTGCCAGAGGGCAAGCCAGCCCAGACCACTACCCCCATCAGCCATTCAGAGGGGTCATGCGACACCTTAGTAGTGACAAGGTGCTCAAAGAAATCACCACACCGAGCACCCCATCCTTCGTGCTCCGCATCACCAACCTGTTTCCAGGACGACCAAAGGTAGACCCCAATTCCCCACACGCCACACACATGTACCTATCCTACTGATGCCCAGCTTCAAACCCTGGGAAAAGCTACTGTAATCACCCAGGGTGGGGATATTGTGGGCACTGGGGCTGCGAAACCATAGTTACAGATGCCAGACCATCGGGGCCTGGGTGGGATCCACAAGAGCCCGACAAATTCTTACAGTTCACCTGGGCACCCAGCGGCTGCAAAACACCCATCTTCCTACATGGAAGCTTCTATCGAAATCACCAAAAATTTGGAAATGCACAGACTACAACATGACGGTCTTGCAGCCACATCACCCCAGTTGGGCCGTAGGCAGAACGTGGACCGTAGTCCTTCAAGGGTCAAAAGAGAGGGTGAATGTGCGAATTATCAGGCTCCAACCGTCGGCGCCCTGAGTGGTCGGACCCAACAAAGGGATTAAAAGCGTGCCGAAAGGGAGAAACGTAACCTACCCTAAAACCTTACCCACAGGGGTCAGCAATGTCCCAACCGGCCATGTGGAAGCCTTTCAGACAGGCCGCTCAGCCGGGTCGGACTCAGACCCAATCCTTCGTATGTTAGAAGCTACCTTTGTATCCCTGAACGAATCCAACCCTAACCTAACCGAATCCTGCTGGCTTTGTTACGATGTCAAACCCCCTTTTTATGAAGGAGTCGCCTTAAACACTCCCTTCAGTTACTCCACAGCTGACGCCCTTCACCAGTGCAGATGGGATAACCCTAGCAAAGGAATCACCCTGAGTCAAGTCACAGGCCGGGGCAATGCAAGCCTAGCTAGGCGGAGAGGCAACATCTGCACCAAAGTAGTCAAGCCCGACAGGAAATACAATAAGTGCGTAGTCCCATCCGCACCTGGGATGTGGGTTTGCCAGTGGTCTGGAGTGAGTCCCTGTGTGTTCCTTGCCGAATTCGATGACTCTAACGACTTTTGTGTCCAAGTTCTGATTGTTCCTAGGGTCGTGTACCACTCAGACGAAGAAGTGTATCACCTTTTCGAGGAACCCAGCTGGCTCCACAAAAGAGAAATAATAACAGGTGTAACTATCGCAATGCTGCTCAGTCTAGGAGCAGCCGGAACGGCCATGGGTGTCTCAGCCTTAGCGACCCAGCACCAAGGACTGTCCCAGCTGCAAGCGACAATCGATGAGGACTTGCAAAGGATGGAGAAATCCATTTCCTTTCTAGAGAAGTCAGTCTCCTCACTCTCAGAAGTGGTCTTGCAGAACAGGCGGGGACTGGACCTCCTGTTCATGCAGCAAGGAGGCCTGTGTGCCGCCTTGAGAGAGGAGTGCTGCTTCTACGCGGACCACACAAGAGTTGTAAGAGACTCCATGGCGGAACTCCCAAACAGACTGGCTCAGAGACAGAAAGACAGAAAAGCCCAACAGGGTTGGTTCGAGTCCTGGTTCAGTCAATCACCATGGCTAACCACCCTGTTTCTACCCTAATAGGTCCATTGGCAATGCTACTTTTAGCTGTTACCTTCAGACCATGGCTGCTGAACAAGCTAGTCTCATTTGTTCAGACCCGTCTAGAACGGGCCAACATCCTGTTCATAGGCCGGCAACAATTGCTGTGAATTCAACCAGGGAACACTGCCAGTCACAAGATTTTCTAAACTTCCCTGGCAAAAACTTACTCAGGTTCAACAAACCCCTTTCCCTTGTCGAACTACAACCTTATACCTCATTTCAGTGCCTATGTATATGACTACTTCGTTCATTTGTGAAAAGGGGGGGGGGAGATGTGGTAGATAAGGACAGGCGATTGGAAGATCATGCAATGTGACGGAAAGCAGTAGGACTCCTTTTTCCCCTAATCCCTTAAGATAAAAGATCTCTCTAGGAATGTAACTAGGAATGTAGCCTCCCTAACGGTAGTGCTAGTAACCTTCCACCCCACTCCTGATAACTTTCCACTCCTTACTAATCATACAAGGTAAAGCAGACCCCCCTCTGACCTAGGCAGACCCCCTTAGACTATAAAACCCCACGAGAAGAGATAATAAAGGCCTTTGACCGTCCACCACATTGGTGTCTGCATGCTTCTCTGGCCCGAGCGACCCTGGAGAGTTGGGTCACCGTGTTGTTCCTCGAAACCAGCTCGCCTTGCCTTATATCAGAAGGCAACAAGTGTACACTGTAGCATGAGTCCATAAGAAGAAATATTGAAGGACTGGCTGGAAAACATAAATATCCTTGTTGGCAGTGTCTTTTTGGCCAAGAAATCCTTCAAAGCTCTTGTAACTACAAGTCTTGCGGCCTTGTGAGCCATGCAGTGGAGATGTGAGCCAAACTCACCCTTCCTCTCTATGTAGAAGAGAAGAAAAAGCAATGGCATCATCTAAAAAACTCAGAGGTCTGCTCTCTAGCTTGTTCCAAACACCCTCAATTCCCCCAAAGTGGGATTTAGCTACAAAGAGATGACAAGGACTCTTAGAGCTGGCTCTTTGACTCCAGAGCAGCTGCTTTAGAATCTTTCACATAAGCCTGTGCAGTTATGTGCCAGAAATGTATCATTAGAAGAAACTTTCCCAAGTGACTTTCATGGAGGTCTGCTTGAAGGGTATTTGAGGAGAAAGGCTCCAGCAGAGGTCTGGGCTTTGGCCTAGCTGTGTCCCCTGCTGATTGTGAAGTGTGCCATCAGCAGCAGGGCTTTCTGGGCCAAAAAATATCATCAAGTCCTTTGGACTTCCTCTTTTAGGCCTCTAAGAGCTGGACCAAATTTCAGGGCACATTTGGAGACCTCATCTATCTGTGGATGGACCACCTAGGATTTTCCCAATTGCTGGGAATGGTTCTCCAGGTCCCTGGTGTAAAACGGGGCTCCCCAGCAACTGCACATCTGCAAGATGATAAACAATTGTCTTGGTTTAAGAGAGAGGTGTCTGCTAATGAAGGCAGAAGGCTTCTCTGAAATGGAAAATGTAAATCCCCTCCCTTCAAATGATTCTAATTTTGAAATTCAAATGCTCTCAGGGAAAGATATGGGGATAGGACTGAGCCCGCAGAGCCGGGCAGTGTTTGCTGATGGTCTGAGCCCTTCCCAAAGATCCTGTGCGGGCTGTCTTAGACACCTGGGGCCAGGCATTCCTTCCAGCCTGGGCCACTTTGGCTGGGCTGGGGGCAGCCCCAGGGCACCAGGGAGTGTGTGCAAGGGCCCTGGGTGGCACGCTGCAGCATGGTCTCTGTGCCATGGAACGGAACCCGGTGACCAAGGGCCCTTTTTTTACACGTGGGAAATAGAAGCTTGCCCAGGTGCTGGGAACACACAACAGGGCAGAACGGGACAGAGCGGTGCTGTGAGGAGCCCCCACACAGCGCACTCGTTCCCGTCTGACCTGAAGCCTTTCCGAGGTGTTTTTCCTGCAGCTGACCTCGAGGCCAGACTACAGGACTTGGTGACCCGTGGCCTTCCCGAGGCTTCTCTTCTGCAGGTGCCCACACAAAACCAGTCATTATCATGGAGCAGAGACCCCTGAAAGTGCCCAAGGTGGCCTGGGGGGAAGAGGAGGAAGAAGGCCCTGGAGATGCCTCAGCACATGAATCCAAAGAGGTGGTGCCGTTTGAGCTGTCGCAGGAGGGTGAGTGGCAGAGCAGGGCCACAGGGTTGGTGCCCGCAGCCAACTTGGCATCATTCCATCCCACCCCATTTTATCCCATCCCACCCAATCCCATCCCATGCCCATGGACAGGACGGAAGAGGGGCTGGGCAGACACCCCGCAGGGGCCATGCTCCATCCCCTTGGGCATCCCGGGGCTGTCCCTGCCTGGGCAGAGCAGGGCTGGGCCATGTTCTCCGACCTCTCCCGCAGCCCCTCAGCTCTGGCTGCGCTCGCTCTTTGCCAGGTGCAGCCCTGCAGCGCACACAGGAGCAGGAACGCACCCGTGGCCTCTTCCGCAGGCAGCCCAGGTACCTGCAGCCATCCCCACCTGGGCTGGGCCTGCTGGCACCGTGCTTGGAGCATTCCCTGCAACATCCCTGGCTTTTTGTGAGGGAGTCAACAATGTCGATTGTTTCGCTGGTTTTGCTGGTTTTGCTGCCGCTGCTGCCGCTGCCGCTGCAATTGAATCTGGGGCCATTTGTCCCTGTGTCCGTTTGTCCATTGCCTGCTCGCTTCCGTGCTGAGCCTATGCTCCCAGGGGGCAGCCCCTGAACCTGTCCAAACATGGGAACTTTGCCGTGTTCAGCCAAGACCCAGAGTCTGGACTCTGGGCAGTGGCACAGGAATCCCCTTGGTCACTGCTGTGCATCGTCCCTGGTGAGGGTCAACCTCTATTGGAGCCCATTCTCTGAATTCAGAGTTTTTACCTGACCGAAGTACTGCATTTAGCTGAGCAGCATTGCTTTCCATTAAAAAAAAACCAAAAAAACAAAAAACAGGGAAAGGCAAACTGTGTATAGCTCATGGTATTTTACAGTGTCTAAAACATGCCAGGTCATGGATCTTAGAGGTGAGATCCATTTGGAATTAATGGGATGGAGAAGTATTGCAAAAGGAGGCATAAAAACAAAGAGAGTAAAACATCTCAGATTGTTTCTTTCTGTTTTCATTTCATTTCCTAAAACTGTTTCAGTTCTTCCAGAATCTTGTCCACAGTCCTGTTTGCTCTTTCCAAGAACCTTTCCTGGAGAACGAGGTGCAGCTTCTGTCACAAAGATGTGCCACCAATTGCAGCTTCTCTTGGCTTTCCACGCCGTGCGTGCAGCACGACTCTTGCAGCAAAGCAGGACAAATGTTTGAAGAACTTTACAGCTTGATCTTTCTTTTTTTTGTGGGCTGGGCACTTGTGCCATTGATGAGGTTTTCATTGTTACTATTCTACACTAAGAAAACATGACAGGCTACCAGGAATTGTTAGGGAATGCAAGCCTGACTGAATGCAGAGAAAGAATCTCCAGAGCCTGCAGCCAGAAATGGAGAGCTGTGTGATAATCATTCCAGCATCCTCATGGACATCTTGAAAGTGATGTAGAAGGTGAAAATGGGCTGACAGAGAGAGTTTGTTTCTGTGTTTAGCTCAGATGCTTCTACATCTCATGCATTGATATAAATCTAGAGTTACAGTCAGTTCATGAAAGGCACCAGAACAAGCTGGATCTCTCAGGAGATGACTGAAAGAATCTGAAAAGGAGAAATGCGGGGAATGACTTAGTGAGCTTTGCCTATACAAAGGATCATTTTTGCTATTAATTTCCAATCCATTCCCTCCGCTTTTGTCCTTCCTTACAAGGTCATTTTCATTCCAGATTCCTCATGAAATGGGAACCCTGAGCTTGTGGAAGTGCCTGAAAGATGCCCTGTACCTCTGCAGAGACACTCAGGCTGAAGCAGGAGCCGGAGCCCTCTCTGGGGCAGCCTCCTCCGAGCTGGAATTTGTGCCGTGCTGGGAGAGGAGGAGGAGGAGGAGGAGAAGGCTGGCGCTGTGTGGCAGGAGCAGGAGGTTTGGGCCGCTGCCCCGCAATGGGGCTCTGGGCCTGGCCCCGCGTACGCTGAGCTCCCGACACTGCGGGAGCTCCCTGGGCTGGGCTCAGCTTCCCGCTGGGCCTGGTCAGCAGGCTGGGCTCCCGCTGGGATCCGCAGCAGCTGGAAATACCTCTGCGCATCTCCATTTGCTGCTGCTGCTCGGAAGAAACAATGCAGGGAGTCAAGAAGTTCTGGTTTCTCTTTCTCCTGGTGGATTTTTTCATTTGATTAGATGCTCCAGAGGTAATTTCTGTAATTGTCTCTGTCAGTTGATTCTATTTCAGCAGCAGCAACAGGGCTGTGTTTGATCACTGCAAATGCGGCCTGTGTGGCTTTAATTCTTCTTGACTTAGTGCTCAGGGACTTGTGAGCATTTCAAGATCTTCTAATCATGATGACCATGACTCGCCTATTGCTGGCTGAGGGCCATGTACAAATCACCAACAGGATGGGACTGCTAAAGAACATGTCTTTAGCAGTTTATTTGTCAGCATCAGTCTCATTACATGCTTATGAGAATGGGATGATGCCAGCAGCTCATGTCCTCGGCAGCAGACAAAGAACGCAATGTTACCACTTACTTTAAAAGTTTCTTTACTAATCCCACAAAGCAAAAGCATATTGACGGTAGTTCCATCCAACCACTATAAGCACATGTACCTTTGGTTAAAACATTGCTTGCTTACTTTGAATGAAATACCTTCTTGTGAGCCTTAAAACACAATGCAGAGAGCTCAAGCTTAGAATTTCCTAATATTCTTTTCTATAGCTTAGGGAGTTATTCTACCAAGCGTTAATATAAAAACGATTGTTCTATTTGTCCTTACTTTCTACTTATAATAGAACTTTTCTGCTGACAAATCTTATGGCTACTGCTTAGCTCTAATCACAGTTCTGCTGTCTCTGAGGCCCGCCTTTTGCAGTTTTCCAAAAACCCTCTGATATTTAGGATTCCTAAATTCACTGTCACAAAAGCACTCTGGGGAGCACTGATTAAAAAAGGCAACTGCAATTTTACAGATAATCTTCAAGTGGCAAGCAGAAGAGTGGCAAGAGCAGCCATGATCTCCGATTCCCAAAGCAAAGGCAGCAACAGCCTCCTGCTGTCACCTCAGGGTGAGTAAAACAGAGCTGAAAACAGTGCTGGAACCCGATCCGTTCTTCCTCTGAGGGCTGGCTCAGGGCAGCTCAGGCGGGCCCTGAGCAGTCAGGGCTGTGTGTGGGTGATTGCTGCTCTAGCCCAGAACGGAGCTGGAAAAAGCCCTTGGGAGCCGAGGCAGGAGCAGGCGGGAAGGGGCCGGCGCTGCTGCTGCTCCTGGCCGGGAGCCCCAGCTGGGCCGGGCCGGCGCCCCCTGCACTGCGGCTGCTGCTGCTACCAGAGCCGGGCGGGACTCGGGGACAGGGAACAGACGGGGGGGACAGCAAAGGCCTGGTGACTGCAGGGATGGTGGCGCTCGGGCCAGCGCCAGCACAGAGCTTCAGCCCGCAGTTAACCCCAAGGGAAACGCTGGGGAAAGGCTCCATTTCAGCCTTTATTTACTTGTGGCTGTCAAGGGACTCAAATAAAAGGAGAACAAGCAGGACCCGATCTCTTCTCCTTTGGAGGAGCTCCCGGCCTGGGGCTCTGGGGTGAGGAGCTGTGAGGGGCAATGAGGGGCTGTGAGGGGCCGTGAGGGGCTGCGAGGGGCTTAGAGGGGCTCTGATGTGACATGAGAGGTCATGAGCTGTGAGGGGTCCTGAGGGGCCATGAGGAGTTTTTAGGGGCCATGAGGGGCTCTGAGAGGCCATGAAGGGCTGTTGGGGCCTTTGAGGGGGAGAAGGTCTCTGAGAGGCTGTGGGAGGCACCTCACGGAACCAAGGGTCACTTATGACACTGTGGAGCCAAGGAGATTTTGTTTGTAGCATGGAAACTGATGGAGTCAAAAGTCCATTGTCACCTTCTGGGGCCTCATGGAACCATGGAGACCATTATAGCACTTCAGGACCCACTGGAACCATGGGGTCATTGTGACACAGCAGGGCCTCATTTAACCAAGGGCTCATTTTAGCACAGCAGGGCCTCATGGAATCAAGGGGATCATAGTGGGGCTCCATGAGACCACGGGGACATTCTGACTCTGGGGAACCAAGGAGACCATTGTGACATTCAGGACTGCATGGAACTAAGAACTGATCTGATAGTGAGAAGCCCAACGGAATCAAGTGTCCATTCCGTGCTTCAGGGCCTCATGGAACAGAGGAGCCCTTGTGACACTGCATGGCCTCATGGAATCCTGGAGATCATTCCGGCACTTTGAGGCCTCGTTGAATCTAGGGACTCTGCAGGGCCTTGTGGAACCAAGGAGCTCTTTCTGAAACTGCAGGGCCTCATGGAAGCCATGAGACCATTCTGGCACGCTGAGTCCCCATAGAATAAAGGGGTCAGTATGACACGACAGGCCTCATGGAACCAAGGGTCCATTGTGATCCTGGGGAGCCCCAATAGAACCAAAGGGCCATTGTCAGACACTGCAAGGCCTCATGGAAGCAAGGGGCCATTGTGCTACTGCAGAGCCAAGACCATTGGGCCTTATGGAAACAAAGATCTGTTGTGATACTATGGGGCCTCATGGAACCAAGGGGCAATTGTGATGCTGCAGGGCCCCAGGGATCCAAGAACATGGAAAAGATCTGGTTGGCTTGGCTTGACTGTTTCAGCTGACCTTTGCATATTAAGGGTTGTTTCTCATCAGCTCCTGAAGCCCTGGAGTCCTGTGCTTTTCTTCCTGTGGGAAAGAACTCTCCTGCTCCAGGGGTTCATGGCTGAAATTGGGATTCTACCTCCATATTTGATTAATCCAAAGATTATCCCATATGAAACCTGCCAGAACAGACAGCTCAGGATGGCCTTGGCATCTTGGAGGCCACCTCTCATCTGCCTTCAAAACACTGTAGGGCCAAGCTTCTCTTACCATGGAAAAAACATCTTTCAAGTCCAGGTGTCCATAGCCAAAATTGGGAATTTGCCTCCAAAATTCACGATATCCAAGGATAGCTCCCAGACAAAAGCTGCCAGGACTGTCTGAGTTCCCTTGGCTTCCTGAGGGCCAGTTCTTATCTGCCTGTGAAATACTGGGGCTCTTTAGTTTCCTTCCTATGGAAAAGAACTGTCCATGTCCAGAGGCCCATGGAGAAAACTGCAATCTGGCCTCCCAAATTCCATTTTAAAAAGGATTGCTCCCAGACAAAAGCTGTAAAGACAAACAGATCTGCTTGGCCTTGGCCTCCTTAGGGCTGCCTCTAATCGGCCTTTGTAACACTGAGGCTCTGCCCTTTCCTTCCTGTGAAGATGAACTGTCATTCTGGTCCAGGCACCCATGGCTGAAATGGAATTCCACCTCCAAAACTCCACAAATATCCAAAGGTTGCTTTCAGACAAAAGCTGCAAGGACAGACAGTTCTGGCTGGCCTTGGCCTCTGGTGAGTATCTCTGATCTGCCTTCAAAACCCTGGGGCTCTGTGGTTTCCTTCCTGTACAAAGAACCGTCCTTCTTGTCCAGGCACCCATGGCCTCAAGCACATGAGCACTGTACAGGGACAGAGGAGCTCTGTGCTCAGTGGGGTGGAGACTGAGGACAGCAGAGGAGAGCCCTGGGAGGGACGGAAGGGTGGTTTCAGAGATGGTGGATCCTTTTGACATAGTAGAGAACAGCCTGAAAAAGGAAAACATCAATGCCAAGGGCAGCTGGGGAGGCCCAGATTGGGAAAAAAGAGAAAGAAATTTTGCTTCCTGGGAAGGGCTGTGGTGCAACACATTCCCCAGAAGGAACCTGGGCCAGCCCAAGGCTTTGTGTGGGCAGGCAGAGGCAAGTAGGAGGCAGAGCTGTCAGCAAAGGAAGGGGCCAGACAGGTGGGGCAGCCGGGGGTTGAGTTTTACAACATGGCTTATGTGGTCCAAGACCAACTTTCACATTGCCAAAAGATGGCTGCTGCTTTGGGAGATATTATTTGGCCAACACCCCTGTCAATCACTGTAACATAGGGCGACCAGGAGAGATTCACATCAGACTCTGTCAGTAGATTGGTTCCACTGAAGGACAGAAGTTTATTCAGTATTATCTTCAGTTTGAAAGTAAGAGCAGTCTTCTGTAGCAGGGGACATGGTATACCATATGGAACATGTGGACCATGGTAAAAGATGTTAAATAAATAAATAAATGAAATGCATTAAATTAAAAAATACATTTATAAATACATAAATACAAACATTCCCAGATGTTCCAGGACAGCCTCAGCCTCATGATCTGAGAAGAAAACTTATCACCATGGGTCAGCAGAGTGGCTCTCCAAAAGGCTTTGCAGAATGGCTGGTATTACTGCCTAGTGTTACAGGGTTAATACTGGGATGCCAGGAAGTAGCATTTTTGAATTTCACTAGACTTAATATGGAATGTTAGGGGAAGAACCAAAGAAGGAAAATGGAGGGATCAAGGTGGTTTGGAGAGAAATAGACATAGGAAAATAAAGGAATAATACCATAAGTGGGGTCACTCATGCTGACAGATGCTGACAAATGCTGATCAGTGTGCTTGTAAGGCCCTGCCTTTCACCTGGTGCATGCACTGTTCCACAGTACCCTGTTTCCTCATTAGACTCTATGTGTATTGATTGCTCTGCAGAGCCAGTGGGATCTGGTGGAGTCAGATGAAAAACCTTTTTGCACACTTGTCTGTGTGTATGAACATGTCTGTATGAGGTAGCTGAAAAGTTGAGTGTCCAAAGGCCAGCAACAGGGTGATCCATATGGTGTTGATAAAGGTACCCTTTATCATGGTACGCCATGATAACTTATCCTTTGGGGCTCAGTGATCTAAAGATTTATAGAATGTCTTATGGATAGGCCTTAGTTACCCTTAGTCACCCCTTTTTTCCTCTAAAGATACAAGTGACATCAGGTTAGCAATAATTTCACACGTGAATTTCATAAAAAAGAAGCACCATAAGGATGCAGGACAAAGTAACTTCCCAATTGTTCTCTTCAGTTATGTTTCAAGCTTCCAGAACAACAGTTGTATTGAAAAATTGAATTGAAATTGAAAGATTCTAACTTGGCCCCTTCCAGGAGTGCTATGGTGATGAATCCCTATGCCTAAAATTATTCCTAACCTTTGTATTAGATATTACACACAAAGAAGGACAACCTTCTATTCAGAAGGATCAGTTTTATTAGAATGAAAACCACCAAAGGATAGTGTAGAGACTTATGATCCGATATTTTCAGAAAAAAGGGATGAGAATTTATGTTTTAGTGTTCTGTAGCCATCCATGTGGACAACATTCCAATATGCAAAGGTATGTGTCCAAAAGGTACAGGGGAACCTGTTCCCACAGCCTGTAGGGACAGAGGCGCAGGGCAGGGACACCGTGGGACAGCCTGGGCTGCACAGGGCACAGGCATGTGCAGCAGCTGCAAGACAGCCCTGCCAGAGCCAACTTGGACAGCACTTTGGCCATGGCTGCTGGGCCTGGGCCTGAGGCCACGAGGGGACAAGTGACCCTTGCAGGCCTGGGGCCTCATTGCCTCCTTGTCCCTGCTCAGCAGCCTGGCAGGGGCCACCCCATGCTCCTGCCCTTGGCATTGCACATCCCCACATGCCAGTGCCCATCCCGGGAAGAGCCCTGAGCAAGGAGGGAGGGACAGGATCTGCCTGGCCAGGGGCTGGGGCTGAGGCCTTGGCCGTTTGCATTCCTGAAACACATCCAGCTTTGCTCAGCACCAGAGACACCTTTGCCTTGCTTGTCCCCAGTTGTCATCACTGCCTCCAGTGTTCTGCTCAGACTGGAACCGGGGGACACTTTCTCAGTCGGATCTCTCAGTGAGATCCATTAAAACTTCAAGAAACTTCAGCGTTTCAATTTAATTTTGAGTTCTTGAGAAATTTTTGAGCACTCTCTCAGGGACTGAGTTTGATATAAATAACAACCAATCCCCAAGCAGCTCTTTAAAGTCCTTGTGCTGTGTCTGTGCTGCTGAGCTTTAAAGGAACAGCTCTTCCCAGGACCAGCTCCTCTCCCAGCCCAGCAGGGCTGAGGGCTCTGCCTGCAGACACTGAGGGGACAAGAGCCAGGCAGAGACAGGCTGAAGGCAATCAGGATTGGGAAGACATTGAGCTGAGACTTCACTTGGGGAAAGATCTTCACAGTCCTGTGCATGGTGAGTGTGTGGGTGCAGGGCAATGTCCGCTGTGCTCCTGGAGGAATCTCCTGAAGCCAGCACACTCCACAGCCTGGGAGATGTGTCAGGAGGACTCTCCCAGTTTCTCTGTGGCACAGGAGGAGGAGGATGAGGAGGAGGAGGATGTGCTGCAGAGCGGGCCTGCCCTGGGCACCGTCAGAGGGACAGGGCAGGAAGGCTCCTGCTGCCAGGGACGGCTGCAGGGGGTGAAGCTGGGGCTGCAGCCAGGGCTTGCCAGGGCTGTCCTGCAGAGCAGCTCCTGCAGCCCTCAGGGCTCTTGGCCAGCCCAGGGCATGTGCCACCTGCCAGGGGCAGCTCTCAGCCTGCCTGGCAGCTCCCCATGGACACTGCAGGGAAGGAGTTGGAGGTGGAAGGACCCACTCCCATCAGGGCAGGCTCCTCCTGCTGTGGAGGTGGTGCTGCATGGCCAGGGCTGCTCTCAGCCTTCTCCTCAAGGGAAGGGAAAGGGGCTGTCAGCTTTGGCTGTGTCACTGAGTCTCTGTTGTGCTGTAATGTCCCATTTTAGACTTCCCGGTCACTTCCCCAGGTGGGCCTGTACCTCTCTCCCTTCCCCCTTGCCCCCATGCTGAGTGCGTCCTGTCAATCAGGCTTAACATTCCAGCAAGGCGTCGTGTGGTTGGTCAAGTTCAATGGATGCCCCAATGCCCAGAGGTCATTTGCCTTTCTGGGTGTCATCTTCCCCTGAGACCCTGCCCCTCTCACCTGGTTGGTGGCTCACCTGTACCTCCCCTCCCCCTGCCCCTGAGCTTAAAAGGTGAATCAGACCATGCGGCCAGGTTTTTCTGTTGGAGCAGTTGTTCACGTTCAGACCTCTGTAACCATGGAATAAACCTCTGGACATTAAACCCTCCAGCAGAATCCTCTCCCTTTTCTCTTCACCATCGCCTGAAGCTCTCCTCTTGAGGTAAACGGGGTTCCTAACAAGCCTGGACTTGTTCAGTGCCCAGCTGCAATCTCCAGCAAGCCAAGGTATCTCTGGGGTGATACACCGCAGTTGCTGCCTTTGGCCCAGGCACAATCTAACTGGTAATATTGGGAGCCTTTTTCCAATATTTGGCGTCCCTGAGGCGGGCAAAGCGACTCTGCAGCCGAAGACAGACTCGCAGTACCTCAGAGAAGCTTCTAGCAGCCGTGCATCCAGCTGGAAGGGCTTTGGTTGCAAAACCCTCAGCTAGAGACTTTGGGAATATTCCCAGAAGAAGTTTCGTGGACTGTTCGGCGCCTCTGGAAAGCCCAGCTCCTTTCTGGTGAGCAGATTTTCCAGAAGAAGAACAGGGGAGCCTATCTTGCCCACAGAGAGGTCTTGTTCCGGTGAAGAGACCTGCCTGTACCCAGCCAGATACAGCTTCCCTTTCGGGTGAGTATCTCTGCTCTCGGTAGAGCAGGAGCTCAAAAACAGACTCTGCCATGAGTTCTGTTCCATTTTTTGCCTTTGCATTTTTGGCTGCGCAGCCCCACAGATGGGAATTCATTGCGTTTTAGCTTTTAGCTTTCTGCCACGTGTTTTGCTGTCTTTTGGAATTCGCGCTGGAGCAGGAGCTCTCTGCCCTTCCCCCCGGCTCTGCAGCGCAGCGTGCTTGGCTCTCTCCACGTGGTCGGGAGATCTTTCTCTCTCTGTGCGGGGGAGGGGGGGCTCTCGGCTCTCTTGCTGTGGGGAACTCTCTTTCTCAGCTCTCTGTGCGGGGGAGGGGGGGTTCTCTGCACACGCGGCACGGGGGGGGGGCCCGGGTTTCGGCTTGCCATGTGGCGTGGCTGCTCTCTCTGCTCCACGGGGGGGCTGCATTCCACGGCGGGGGAGGCTTTGTTTCCACCTCGGCTCGGCAGGGCGTGCCCTGCTGCTGCTGCCCGGGAATTTTAAAAGCAGTATATACAGCAGCATTGTAAAGCTTTTGTCAGCTCGTTATCGCTTTCCTATCTGTGGGTTTTTTTTTTAAATCGGTAGCTGATTTTAGCTTTGTTTTTGGTCAGGCGGGATTTAGTCCTTTGCTTTTTTACATCTAACATGGGTTTGAAACTCAGCATTGTACAAAAAGGAGTGTTTTATAATATTGTTACCATTTTAGACAGTGGTAATGTTAAGTTCTCAAAGGGAAAATGGAAACAGTTTATAAGATGGCTTTTCCTCCACTTCCCAAAAATCTCCCCTGAAGAAATCCACATTATTCAATTCTGGGATAAAGTTGGGAATGAATTGATAACATTAGGACAATCTGGCAATGCACCCTCAGCTAAATTTGTGTTCTGGAGTTTACAAATTTGAACAGCATTGCTCAAACAAAAGGAAATGGAGAAAAAGCCAAATGTAAAGCCATGTACCTCTGCTCTCCCTGTTTCTCCCTCTCCTAGCTCTAAAACCCCTAATCCTCTTTCCCCAAAATTTGGTATTTTAAAGAGAGCACACTCATTGGGAAGTCGACTCCCAGAGTCTGCTAAAATGCCTGAGTTGCCCTGTCCACAAGGCCCTGGCCAGGCTGCGTGGAACCTTTCCCAATCCCCTATGTCCCCTCCTCTGAAAACCACAGCACGTGTCAGCTTTCCAGAGAGCAGTGATGCCCAAAATGGCCCCCAGTCCCCAGGGGTCCACAAGATGGTGGATGCCACGTGGCATCTTCCCAAACCTTGTCTTCTTCTTCCCAAAATCCCCTTAACCATCCCAAAACTCCAGCCCCATCCCCCACTCCTCCTGTTCCTTGTGATACCTTTCCCCCTCCCTCTCTCTTTCCTGCAATACCCTCAGCTCCGCCCCTCTACTCCTCCCAGGGGGCGTCTGCCGACATGATGTCACCAGGCATCCCCGCCCCCTGCTCACCCCCTGACCTCGCCCCCTGTTCCCACGGTTTCCCCGCTTCTTGCCGGCCCCCTGTCCCCACCCCCTGTACCCGTTGCGTCCCCGCCCCCTCCCCGGGTTCCCACGGTGGGGACACACACACTGCCTGTTCCCAAACCTGTGGCTGTGATCTCAATGCTTCTGTTTCAAGGGATACAGAGCAGGGAACAGCAGATTCAATGCATAGTCCCATGTTGTCACTGGCTCCTGTTACCTTTCAGCCTGCAGCTCAGCGGGGAGCAGCTCCAACTGCTAATTGGAGTTCTTTTAGATGACAATTGATTAAAGAGATCTGTAAATCTCATAAAGAATATGGTCCACACAGTCCATATTTCCGTGGCCTTTTAAATTCTGAATTGAGTAGGACTGTGGTGATTCCATATGATTTAAAACAACTTTTTTCCTGTCTCATGACCTCCACGGAATTCAAATTATGGGAAATAGCATGGAAACAAATGCTAAAAGATGCTCTCCCAGGCTTGCATGCTGATCCAAACACAGCCAAAGACAACAGTGGTAACCCTATCACCATTGAGCACCTCTGTGGTGAGGGCCAATGGTCTTCACCCCCAATCCAAGCTACTGCAATTGCTGCAGAAACACTTGAGAAAGTAAAAGAAGCAGCTGAAAAAGCATTCTTTTCCCTACAACCTGAGGGGCCTTTTGAGCCCTATAGTAAAATTAAACAGCTACCATCAGAGCCTTTTTTTTAAATTTGTAGAAAGGTTAACTAGAGCCATTGAAATACAAGTTAAAAAAGAGAATGCTAGGGAAGCAATTTTAGAGGAAATGGCATTTACAAATGCAAATGAACAGTGTTAAGCGGCAATCCTGAGCCTTCCTGTAGAACCACCCCCCACATTAAAAGATATGCTTCTAGTGTGTAACAGGAAAGTGCCTCTGATGAGTGTGGCTGAAGACACCAGACCAAGGCTGCTGCCAAGGCCACCTCAGCATGTTGCCATTGCCAGCCCTGCGCCTTTCCCCTCAGCACAGAAGTACCCTGGGCAGCAGCAGAGACCAGCAATGGCTGAGCCCACAAAACCATGCCTGCTTTGTAATAACCTAGGGCACTGGAGTAACCAGTGCCCCCTGAAAAGGGAATTTGATGAATTTAGAAATGGCAGGGGAGGAGAACTATAAGCCCTCCCTGGGGGTCAACAACAACAAAAAAACTGAAAAGGGAGCACCCGCCTGCCAGGCGTGCAGACACAAAAAGAGCAGACCAAGGGAGTAAGTGTAGCAAAACAAATCAAACGTGCGATAATATTAATGTTTGTGTAAGTGAAGCAGGTGCTTCAAAGACTGTGTATGATTTAGGTGATCCTGTGTTAACCATGTCTTCTGTCAATGAGCCTTACAGGTTGCAGCTGACAGGGTCACTCCACCTGAAGGACACTGACTTGCATTTTGTCTCTGTAAATCCTGAACAGAAGGGTACTTGGAACCGAATTCGTTGCAAGTGCATCGTCATTGGGGACAGCAAACACACACCACAAGAGATCAGAATGGCTCTGGGAATGACAACATCAGATCCTAAGCAATTCGTTCTCGGCCTGCATTGTTTCCACCCACCCCTGTTTCTTCCCAAGGGACAAATTGTTGCACAAGCTATCCCTGTGCCATCATTACCTGAAAGTACTGAAAAACAAGGGCCCACAGTCGCCCGGGTCCAAGTTATTGGGAAAGACAAACCCAAATTATGGTGTTATGTCAGTGGGAGTGGGGAGTCTAAACGCATTGAGATGCTTGTAGACACAGGTGCAGACTGCACAGTGATTCCAGTACAAGACTGGCCAGCACATTGGCCTTTGCAAAATGTTGCAGGTCATCTTCAAGGTGTAGGAGGTCTGCAATTGGCAAGACAATCCAAAAGCATTATTCAATTCGAGGGACCAAACGGACAATTGGCAAATATCCGTCCATTTGTGTTAGATTATTCGGAACCTTTGTTAGGGAGAGATTTAATGGCCCAGTGGGCCATCCAGTGTCACAATTGATATTCCAGGCTCTCCACAGAGTATTTGTACAGCAGTCATTGAACAACAGTGCCCCACCCAAAAACTGAAGTGGATAACAGACAAACCAGTTCAGGTGAAACAGTGGCCGCTCAGTAAACAAAAAATAAAGGTGCTTGAGGAACTAGTGGAAGAGCAACTAAAAAAAGGGCCACATTGTGGAGACCATGTCCCCATGGAACTCTCCAGTGTTTGTCATCCAAAAAGCTGACAAAAATAGATGGCGGCTCCTCTGCGACCTCCAACAAATTAATAATGTAATTGAAGATATGGGTTCTCCCCAGCCTGGTATGCCATCCCCAACAATGCTTCCCCAAGATTGGAAATTAGCTGTTTTTGATATTAAAGATTGTTTTTTCCAAATCCCCTTGCACCCTGACGATGCACTGCGTTTTGCATTCTCTGTCCCTTCCATTAATATGGAATCACCTATGAAAAGGTACATTGGAAAGTTCTTCCTCAGGGATTAAAGGTATCTCCAGCTATCTGCAAGTGGTATGTCTCTTCCGTGCTTTCCCCAGTACGTGCAGCCGCAGAGAAGGCCATCATCTATCATTATATGGATGATATCCTTGTGTGTGCCCTCAATGATGATTTACTCACACATGCGCTTGACCTAACGATCGATGCATTGATTGTTGCAGGGTTCGAGCTCCAGGAAAAGAAAATTCAAAAGATGCCACCTTGGAAGTATTTGGGCTTAGAAATTGGAAATAGGACCATTGTTCCTCAAAAACTAGAAATCAATCCAAGGATCAAGACCCTTGCGGATGTCCACAAGTTGTGTGGGTCTTTGAATTGGGTAAGACCATGGCTCGGTCTGACTAATGAAGACCTTGCCCCTCTTTTCAATTTATTGAAAGGGGGAGAGGACCCAGGTGCTCCTAGGTCTGTTACCCCAGAGGCACGGAAAGCTCTAGAAAAGGTTCAAATTGCATGTCCACAAGACAGGCCAACCGATGCCGGCCTGACCTGCCATTCAAATTTATCATCCTAGGTAAGTTGCCACACCTCCATGGAATTATTTTCCAGTGGGAGGAAGAACAAACACCTAAGGCAAAGGACACACCAAAAAAGAATTGGGACCAGAGGGACCCTCTCTTGATCATAGAATGGGTTTTCCTCAGTCACAAAAGGTCCAAGAGACTGACAAAGCCTCAGGAACTGGTAGCGGAACTGATCCGGAAAGCAAGGACCCGGATCAGGGAGTTAGCAGGATGTGATTTTAAGTGCATTCACATTCCAGTTGAGTTAAAATCAGGTCAAAATACTAGGAAAATACTGGAACAATTGTTTCAAGAAAATGAAGTGTTGCAGTTTGCTCTGGATTCCTACTCAGGACAAATTTCAGTAGCGCGGCCCGCTCACAAATTGTTCGAACAAGATGTTCAATTTACCCTAAAATTGAGAAGTGCTCTAAGTAGGAGACCTTTAAAAAGGGCTCTAACTGTCTTTACAGATGAGTCCGGGAGGTCCCACAAGTCCGTTATGACTTGGAAGGATCCTCAAACCCAGCAGTGGGAGACAGACATTGCTAAGGTAGAAGGTTCACCTCAGGTTGCTGAATTGGCTGCGGTTGTTAGGGCCTTTGAAAGGTTCTCAGAACCATTTAATCTGATTACAGACTCTGCATACGTGGCAGGAGTAGTATCCAGGGCAGATCAAGCAATACTGCAAGATGTGTCTAACATCGCACTTTTCGAATTGCTCTCAAAACTGGTAAAGTTAGTCACTCACCGAGAGCAACCATTTTATGTGATGCATGTCAGGTTACACACTGACTTGCCAGGGTTTATCGCTGAAGGCAACAGAAGGGCAGATGCTCTTGCTGCACCTGCAGTGATGGCCACGCTCCCAAATGTTTTTGAACAGGCAAAAATCAGCCACCAGCTTTTCCACCAAAATGCACCTGGCCTGGTTCGTCAGTTTAACATCACTCGAGAACAGGCCAAAGCGATTGTGGCCACATGCCCAAATTGCCAACAACATGCACTTCCTACAGTGAGTATGGGAGCAAACCCAAGGGGACTGAACAGTTGTGAACTGTGGCAAAGAGATGTAACACACATACAGTCTTTTGGACGGCAGAAATATGTTCATGTTAGTGTAGATACCTTTTCTGGAGTGGTCTATGCTTCTGCCCACACAGGAGAATCATCTATCGATGCTATTAAGCACCTCTTACAGGCTTTTTCTTTCATGGGCATCCCCAAGGAGCTGAAAAATGATAATGGGCCTGCTTACAAATCCAAGGAATTCGGGAGCTTCCTGCAGCAATGGGGAGTAGAGCACAAAACTGGCATCCCCTACTCCCCTACAGGTCAAGCCATTGTAGAAAGAACTCACTGTGATATTAAAAGGGTCCTGGACCAGCAACAACAGGTTCTGAAGGTAGAACCTCCCCACATCCGGTTATCCAGGGCGCTATTCACGATCAATTTCCTGAATTGTTCTTTTGACAGCCTTAACCCACCCATCCTACGCCACTTTGGGGGGAACAGTCATAGGCTGATGAAAGAAAAACCTCCGGTTTTAGTAAAGGACCCTGAGACTTGGAAAATGGTGGGACCTTACAAATTGGTTACTTGGGGACGTGGATACGCCTGTGTGTCCACCCCCTCTGGTTTAAGGTGGGTTCCTTCCAAATGGGTAAAGCCCTATGTTCCCAAGGTCTCAGAGAAATCTACAGAAGTACCCCAGGTTGCTCATGCTGCCTGGAGAAGAAAACGCAGCACGCGTTCTCTAGGGGAAATTCCATTTAAGCCTCCTATCTGGAATAGTTTATAATATATGTTTGTTTCAAGTTTTTGTACCAGTTTAGATCCCACTGTTCGTGTGTAGCCTCGAGACGCCATGAGACCGAGCCTGCTTCTCATCCTACTCATGATCATCCCACCTGTGATCTCCTGCATGGTACCGCAGCCCAAACCACATATGGACTACCTTGACAAAGGCTCTCGGACATCAACAGCGAAACTGACAACTGGCTGAATGGACTGTTCAATGGCTGGGGACTCTCGGGCTGGTTGGGATCTATTCTGAAAACTGTGGTTTTAGTGCTGTTTATTTTAGTTATTGTAGTTGTTAGCATTGTTTTTGGACTAATCAAACACATGGTGCTCAAGTTAATTTCAAGCTCATCTCCCCCTCCTGAAGTCTACCATTTAGAAGCCCTCAGTATTCCAATGGATGACTAGGAAGCCTCAGTGGAAAACACTGACCCTCCTGTAGAGGAAAAACTGATTTACCAACCATGGTTTGGCAATTATTCTGCACCACCAACACAGTCCTCTTCTTTTTAAACAAAACTAGGGGGAGATGTTGTGGTGTGCTGTAATGTCCCATTTTAGACTTCCCGGTCACTTCCCCAGGTGGGCCTGTACCTCTCTCCCTTCCCCCTTGCCCCCATGCTGAGTGAGTCCTGTCAATCAGGCTTAACATTCCAGCAAGACGTCGTGTGGTTAGTCAAGTTCAAAGGATGCCCCAATGCCCAGAGGTCATTTGCTTTTCTGGGTGTCATCTTCCCCTGAGACTCTGCCCCTCTCACCTGGTTGGTGGCTCGCCTGTACCTCCCCTCCCCCTGTCCCTGAGCTTAAAAGGTGAATCAGACCATGCGGCCGGGATTCTGTTGGAGCAGTTGCTCACGTTCAGACCTCTGTAACCATGGAATAAACCTCTGGACATTAAACCCTCCAGCAGAATCCTCTCCCTTTTCTCTTCACCATCGCCTGAAGCTCTCCTCTTGAGGTAAACGGGGTTCCTAACAAGCCTGGACTTGTTCAGTGCCCAGCTGCAATCTCCAGCAAGCCAAGGTATCTCTGGGGTGATTACACCACAGTTGCCGCCTTTAGCCTAGCAGCAAGACTGGCCCAGGCACAACCTAACTGGTAATATTGGGAGCCTTATTCCAATAAGACTCCTGCACTGTCACCCTGTACATCAGCCGATGGGCCTCAGATCTCCCTCAGAAAGTGCCTCTTCAACCTCCCCTCTCTACAGACAGCAGCAGCAGCACCTTGGCTTGCAGCATCTCTGTTTGTCTGGCCTGCCCCTAAGGCCCTGCTGCCAGGGAGATGCCCCTGGTCAGTGTCCTGTGCTGGGAGGGGTCTGCAGGGCAGAGCTGAGCCCCCAGGGCTGAGCTGGGTCCTGGCAGCACTGGCAGGGACAAGGCTTGGATATAGAGAATGGGATATGTCCCAGTAGGCAGAACTCTAGGCAGTAGATAGCCAGACCAACTCTTGGTATCCCATCCTGTCCAGCTGCACAGAGAAAGAGAGAAGGGTTTGGAGAAAATTTTATTTTAAAATGACGAATGCACGAAGTTCACTTTATTGTTCAAGAAAGTTTAAGGTGTGATCACGCTGAAATCAAAAGTGGTGAAATGAACAAAGGGCACCTGTGTGGCGACCAGTGGGTCTGACTGCCCTGGGGCACAGGAAGCCCTATCGTCCCTTGGGTATCCCCAGTATTTAGTTTATGAGCAATGCCGAAGATGAGGCATTAACTCAGCAGCACAAACCCGAACTCAAATAAAGTAGTTTAGCAAAGTTCCCTCAGAGGAACAGAAGTGATTTTGAGGGCATTCCAAATAAAATACAAAGGACTGACTCAAAGAAATTGGTCGCACTTTGTCAATGTCTTCTTTCAACAGTCCACCAAGCCCAGAGTGAAAGAATGTCCAACAGCAGCTCCATCTGCCCCTTCCTCCTGCTGGCATTGGCAGACATGCACCAGCTGCAGCTCCTGCACTTCTGCCTCTTGCTGGGCATCTCCCTGGCTGCCCTCCTGGGCAACGGCCTCATCATCAGCGCCGTAGCCTGCGGCCACCACCTGCACACACCCATGTTCTTCTTCCTGCTCAACCTGGCCCTCAGCGACCTGGGTTCCATCTGCACCACTGTCCCCAAAGCCATGCACAATTCCCTCTGGGACACCAGAACATCTCCTACACAGGATGTGCTGCACAGCACTTTCTGGTTTTGGTTTTCATTTCTGCAGAGTTTTCCCTCCTGACTGTCATGTGCTACGACCGCTACGTGTCCATCTGCAAACCCCTGCACTACGGGACCCTCCTGGGTAGCAGAGCTTGTGCCCACATGGCAGCAGCTGCCTGGGCCAGTGGCTTTCTCAATGCTCTGCTGCACAGGGAATGCCCTGGCCAACTTCTTCTGTGAAGGGCCCCAGATCCTCAAGCTCTCCTGCTCACACTCCAACTTCAGAAAAATGTGGATTTCATTATTTGCTATCTGTTTCACTTTTGGTTGTTTTGTGTTCATTGTTTTCTCCTATGTGCAGATCTTCAGGGCCGTGCTGAGGATCCCCTCTGAGCAGGGACGTCACAAAGTCTTTTCAACTTGCCTCCCTCACCTGGCCGTGGTCTCCCTGTTTCTCAGCACTGCCATATTTGCCTACCTAAAACCCTCCTCCATCTCCTCCCCATCCCTGGATCTGGCCCTGTCAGTTCTGTACTCGGTGGTGCCTCCAGCTCTGAACCCCCTCATCTACAGCCTGAGGAACCAGGAGCTGAAGGTTGCAGTGTGGGCACTGATGAGTGGAAAATTTAAGAAACATTAAACTGCTTGCCAATTTCTGTAAATAACTTCTAATACTAGTCATCTTTGATACAACTTGGGTTTGGTGGTTGATTTGTTCTTGTTCTTTGATTCTTTCTTTTGTTTTAGTTTTTTATATTTCAACAAAGGAAGGTCACTGTTTTTGCCATTTCACATTTTGTTTCTCTCCACCTTCACTGTGGCCCCAGGCTGTACCAATGAGGAGCTGTGCTCTCAGAGGTTTTAGACAGCATAAGGGATCTTCCAGCTGAGTTTTCACCAGCAATCCCCTTTTGTTGCCTTCTCTGGAGCTGCAGCAGCAATGTTTGTGTGCAGAGCTGGGGGCAGATCAGTGCTGGCCCAGTAGCTGTGCCCAGCAGCAGGAGCAGCACTTGGTGTTGCCAGTGCTGCTGCCGTGGCCCTGCCCCGCTGCCCTGGTGGCCCTGGTGCTGCTGTAGGGCCTGAGTGCTCTCGGGGCCGGGCACAGCCCTGGGGGTGCCAGTGCTGGGGCTGCAGCAGGGACAGGCCATGGGCACTGCTGGGGCAGCGCTGACGCCTCAGGCCAGGCCCTGGGGGCTCCAGGCTCCTTGCCCAGGCTCTCTCAAGAACACACCCAGGCCAATGCTCAGCACAGGAAAGCCCCGTGAGCAGCCCCAGGCTGGCCGTGGGCAGGCTGGGGGCAAACAGCATGGCTGGGGCTCTGCAAGGGCCCTGGGGGAGATGGGAAGGAGCAGCAGAGCAGGGGCTGATCCATCCCCAGTGCGCTGCACAGCCCAGGGCAGCGTCCCAGAGCGTCCCCATGGAGCTGCCAACAACATCCCCCCTCTGCAGCCCTGGCCTCTCCCCCAGCTCACACAGGTGCCCCATCCTTGCAGGCACAGACACGGCAGCACTGGCTCAGCAGCCCCTGTTTGCATTGCACACAGCAGGGGGAGCACCCCCATTCTGTTGGTGTGGGGACATGAACCTGAGGGAGCACAAATGCCATCAGCCCCTGGGGCCAGCAAGGGCTGAGGGACACCAGGGAAACCACTCAGCTTTGTCCTGGCCTCTGCAGTCAGCCAGAAAGTTTGTTCCCATCAGTTGGAGTTTCCTGTCCCACTGCAGACGCTGTTGCTCAGAGCCAGGGCTGCCTGGCAGCCACTCCCAAACTGCCCTGAGCATTTCCTTGGCTTCACCTTTGCTTTTTTTCCTCTTTCCCGATCCAGATTCCTTCCTGTTGCCCACCCTGTCCCCTCCCCTGCAAACAGCCCATCCCTGTTTGCCCTTCTTCTTTGGCCCCACTCCCCATTGCAGTTCCTGACTTGGCACCATGGGAACGTCCCTTGGGCAGCAGGATCATCCTACAAGTGCTGCAGGAATTGTCTGCAGGCTCCTGCAGTGCCTGGTGCTGCTCCCTTGCCAGAGGCACCCCAGGCCAGGGGGGCACATCTGGGCTGCTGTGTCTGACTCTGGGGCTCCCTGTTCTGGGCAGTGAGGAGGGGCTGCAGAGGCTCTGCAGGACTGACAGGATGGGCTTTGGGGCTGGCAGGAGAAGCTGAGGGACCTGGGCTGCTGGAGCTCCCCAAGAGGAGGCCCAGGGCTCATCCTGCAGCTGCTCCAAGGGTGGTTTCAGAGAATCCCAGAATCAGCAAGTTTGGAAAAGACCTGGGAGATCATCAAGTCCAATTTGTGCCCTGACATAGCCTTTTCTTCCTGAGCCTTCTCTTCTCCAGGATAAACAACCCCAGGTCCCTCAGCAACTCTGAACAGGAGTTGTCTTCCAGACTCCTCCTCAGCCTTGTTGCCTTTCTCTGGACACGCTCCAGCCCCTCATTTGCCTTCCTAAATTGGGGCCCAGAAATGGACACAGAACTCGAGGTGTGGCCTCACCAGTGCCGAGGACAGGGGAAGAATCCCTGCCCTGCTCCTGCTGTTGGCCACACCATTCCTGGTCCACGCCAGGAGCCATTGGCCTTCTTGCCCACCTGGGCACACTGCTGGCTCATGTCCAGTCTGCTGTCCATCAGTGCCCCCAGGTCCCTTTCTGCCTGCCCGCTGTCCAGCCACTCTGTCCCCAGCCTGTAGCACTGCAGGGCTTGTTGTGGCCAAAGCACAGGACCCGGCA
This sequence comes from Melospiza melodia melodia, assembly GCF_035770615.1. Lineage (NCBI taxonomy): Eukaryota > Metazoa > Chordata > Aves > Passeriformes > Passerellidae > Melospiza > Melospiza melodia. Next base: position 10,590,058 of record NW_026948525.1, on the reverse strand, counting down.
CTTGGACTCGTTCAACCTCACCTTGTTGGATTTGGGCCCTGGATCCAGCCTGTCCAGGTCTCTCTGCAGAGCCCTCCTACCCTCCAGCAGATCCACACTCACACCCAGATTGGTGTCATCTGCAGATTTGCTGATTGTGGACTCAGTCCCCTCATGCAGATCATCAGTGCAGACATTGAAATCCACGTTGGCTGGCTCTGACCCCTCGGCCATCCTATGGGTGCCCTGGGATGGCACTCAGGGTGATCTGTTCCATAACCTTGCCAGGCACCCAGGTCAGGCTGACAGGCCTGGAGTTGCCCAGCTCCTCCTTCCAGCCCTTCTTGGGGATGGGCTCACACTGGCACCTCCAGTCCTGTGGGACCTCCCTGGTAAGCCAGCACTGATGGTAAATGATGGAGAGCAGCTTGGGGAGCTCATCCACAGCTCCCTCATCCGCCTGGGATGGATCCCATCTGCTCCCAGAGACACCTGTGAGAATCTGAGAGGCTCAGCAGGTCCCCAGCTGCTTCCTCCTGGATTCCAGGGGGGCTGTTCTGCTCCCTGTGCTCATCTACCAGCTCAGGAGAACACTTGTCCAGAGGACAACCTGTCTGATTTTTGAGAAATGAGGGAAAGAAGGGGTTAAGTACCTCAGCCTTTCCCTCATATTTGGTAACCATATCCCCCAAAAAATGAATGGAGATTGTCCTTGTACCTCCTTTTGCCATTAATGTATTTGTAGAAACATTTTTATTATCCTTCACAAAAGTGGTCTGGTTAAGCCTTAAGCTTTCACCTCTCTAATTTTCTTTCTGCATGACCTAACAACATCCTTAAACATTTCCTGAGTTACCCGCCTCTCTATCCAAAGGTGATGCACCTTCTTTTTTCCCCAAGTTCCTGCAAAAGGCCCATCACATACAGAACTTCACCTGTTGGCTAAAGTACACCTCAGATGGGGAAAATACAAGAGTCTATATATTAAAAGAGGGAAAGCAAGCTAGTAAAGTAAAAGAAGAAGAGGCTGGGAAGGCTAGGAAAAACTGAGACCCCCTTGACCACTTACTTCCTCCTACCCTTGCAGTACCTCAAATTCCTCCTCCAATTCCTCTTGCTGTGGATCCAGTTCCTCCTCCTCTCCTAGTTGTCATTCCTTTACCACCTCCTAACCCAGTTATACCTCCACCACCTTCCCCTCTACCCTCTCCTTACTCTCTTTACCCTTCACTACTGTCCCCTTACCTCTACCATCTCATGCACTCCTTATTCACCAGCAAGTTCCTGCTCTGCCTCCCCCCCACAAATGAGAAGCCAAACAACATCTCACAATCTCATGCCCACGAGTGAAGTTACCCAGTCAGCCTCCACAGCTGATGTTGTAACACCTGGTCCAAAGTGACTGAAGTGGAAAAATTGTTCCCCCTCAGAGAAGTTCCCATGGGTGGGGTGGCCAGTGAGACTGGATTTGTAAACGCTCCCTTGACTGCGTCAAAAGTTAAAAACTTTAAGAAAGAATTGTGAAATTTAGTGGAAGACCCAGTAGGAATAGCAAATCAAATTGATCCATTTTTAGCCCTAATATTTATACATGGGGAGAATTGAACTCCATCTTTAACATCCTATTTTCCCCAGAAGAAACTCGATTAATAAGAACTGCAGGAATGAAAATTTGGGAGGCAGAAAACCAACCCAGGCCCCCAGGTGACCAAAAAATGCCTTTAGTGGAGCCTGACTGGGACCCTAATCAAGAAGAGGGGAGAAGAAATATGAGAGATTACAGGTCCCTGATGACCAGAGGGATAAAAGAATCAGTCCCTAGAGGGAGTAATACCAGGTTAGCTTTTTACAGCACTCAGGAAAAAGACGAGACCCCAGCACCATGACTTAATAGGCTAAAGCAAAACTTCCAGATTTACTCTGATTTTAACTCAGATAGCCCAGAAGGACAATCTCGGGTTCCCTGCAGTCAGGGATGACCCTGAGAATCCTTTTCTCCCAGCCTGATGTTTCCAAGAAGGAGTCTGAATACTTTGGCTCTGGTTTCCAAGGTTGTTTATTGTTTCTTATCTATAACATTTTTTCTCTGGCCTGCCAAGATCTTTTCAGCAGGTCAGACAGAGGCACACTCTCCATCCCAGGGCTGGTGTCTACGTTTTATCCTATGAACGATGTGTACTTTATTTATCATTATTTTCCAATACCTAAAGACACACAGCAGGAGACTTTCAACCAAAACAAATGCACCTTTTATTGAGTGCCCACAGCAGATGTAACAGAAGGATTAGAAAGGAGATAAAGGATAGAGAGAGAGAGAAAGGAGGGTTGGGTGGGGGGAATAGCTACCAAAAGAGAGATGAAATCCTCGTGGTCCGGCCAATAGATCCATCTGATCATGTCGGGGAGAATCTCAATGTCTTTGGTTAACTCAGGGCTCTTTTATAATCTACCACTGGGAGGGGAGAAGGACAGCACATGGAGGGAACAGTGGAGAATAAATCCATTGGGAACAGGTAAAGACAGCCCAGTTCTGAACAGCTCAAACCGGTGCCAGCAGTGAGCCGGGCCCGTTGTTTCAGGACTGGTTCCTATGGGAAACATCCCGCTTCCCATGGCAGACATCCCGCTCCAGTCAGGCCAGCACCCCTGGGTTAGAATTTGAAGGGTACTAGTCTCAGTCTCAGTCCTTGGGGAGGGCCTCAATCTCCATCCTTGACTGTGGTCGTGAGGCAGATGAGGGATCTTTGACCGTGTCCTACAGAATGACATCCCAAAGCATAAAAATTTTATGCATTTTCCCATAAAATTAAATGTAATAAATTAATAAATGATAACTATTTTTTCTTCTTTATAAAAGTATTATTCTATATTTGTATTACCCAATTTAAATTTTTGTATTTAAAAATCCGTACTTTTTTAGCAAGCAAAAAATTTATTGGTCATTGGTTCTAAGTAACACAATTCCCTTCATTAATTCATTAACCAGTGTGCTATTGATTTCTCTGTCTTTATGGTAATTAGTCCCATTTTCAATCCGTTTGTCATCTTTTTTACCATTTCACCGAAAGGGTAAAAGTGGCCTCTTCAGGGTCCATGGAGAACTTTCTGGGGCACGTTTGTGGCAGTTTTGGGTCTGGGGAGGGAATTCAGAGAGAACTTGAGGGTCTGGAGGATACTTGGGGGAGCCGGGTGAACACTTGGAGGGGCACTCAGAGATTCTGAGGGACAGTTGGGGGTCCGGAGCAGCACTTGGGGGTCCAGGGGGCCCTTGGAGGTCAGGAGGGGAATTTGGGGCCCTTCAGGGTCTGGGCGAGCCCTTGAAGGGCTCTGATGGGGCTCTCTCGGGCGCGAGGGGTGATGGGAGTTGTAGGCGCGGGTCTATTACAGTTTAACGGGGCCGCGGAGCATCAGGGGAGTTCGAGGCGCAGCTGCAATGGCTCTCAGTGAAGGCGCGGGGCATGACGGGAGATGAAGTCCCGACTGAAACAGCGCTGGACGTGCGCCGCGGAGCATGATGGAAGCCGTGGTCCCGGAAGTGGCTCGAACGCTTTGTTTGGAGGTGCGGGAAGCCTCTTGGCAGACACTTCTGCGTCCGAGCCGCGACTTGAGATCCTCGGGACAATGTAAACGGTTCGGGAGCAGTTGCGGGGAGCTCGGGGAGCTCTATCCGGGCTCTTTAGGGCACGGGGCACGGCAGGAGTTTTATGCGCGGGACTGTTCCGAGGGGCTCTGGGGCCGCGGGGGATGAGAGGAGATGAATTTCCAGAAGTGGCTGTACCGGGCACCTGTGGGGACAGGAGCACTCAGGGGGTCCGGGGACGCTTTTGGGGGGTTCCGAATGGGCGCTGAAGGGGCACTGAGGGAGCCTGGAGGGTCTGGCGGATACTAAAGAGACAAAGGGGGGGCGGGTCCCAGGGTTCTGTGGAGCGCAGAGCATGACGGGCGTTGTAGTCCCGGCTCCAATGGGTTCAATCGGGCCGCGGGGCATGACGGGAGTTGTAGGCAAAAAAAGGTAGTGCCAATATTAGACACCGCTTCCGAGGTCCTAAACCAGGCGCTGATTGCCTTTGAGCGGTGATGGGCGGGAGTCTCGGCAAATGGGATGCGGTGGAGACGGGAACAGCCCATTCAACTTCTCCAGTCCCTCCCAGTACAGCCCTGATCATCCCCAGTACAGACCAGTACAACCGCAGTACAGCCCAGTTCATCCCAAGTAGAACCCAGTACAACCCCAGTGCCCCTCCAACCCCTCCAGTACAGCCCAGTCCCTCCCAATACACCTGAGTTGATTCCCAGTCCCTCTCAGTTCCCCCCAATATCATCCACAGGATGCCCCAGTGTCCCCAGTATGTCCCAGTCCTCCCCAGTGTCACTCCCAGAGTGTGTCCCAGTGTCTCCCAGCATTCCCAGTGTCCCCAGTATGTCCCAGTCCTCCCCAGTGTTTCCAAGGACAGTTTAATTTCTCTCGCTGGCCGTAGCAGCCAAACCCAGCAGTGGGGTCAGTGCAGCGCCCATGGCCACAGCCCCTTGCAGGGGCTCAGTGCAGCTTGGGCTGATGATCCACCCTCACAGCTGGCCCAGGGCAGCTCTGCAGTGCCTTTGGTGGCACCTGGGGCTGGCACACACCTGAGCAGTGTGTCTGTTTGCAGTGGGAAACTCAGCAGTTTCAGATTGCTTCAGAAAAACCCAAAAAGGGCAAACCCCTCTTAGGCTGGGTGCAGCCAGCTCTGCAAGCACAGCAGGTCCCAGGGCAGTGAGGACAGACAGGATGGGGCTGGGATGTGGAGCAAGGTTGTCCACACTGGGTCAGAGCTCCAGGCACAGCTTCTGTGAGCAGGCCAGAGCTGCTGAGGAGAGACCCTGGGTCAATATCAATCACAGAATGCTGCAATCGCCTCTGCTCTAAAGAGAAATTTAATCAAAGACACCCTTTAAAATAGGAATGTATATTTTATTACTGCTCTTTGAAATCTTTCTCCATAACTGGACTAGGAAAACTTTAATTACCCTCTCGGGGCTTTGCTGTTGTTTACATCAGACTCAGTCCTTGAGAGTGTCTTGAAAAAACTTCTCAAGAACTCAAAGTTAAATTTAGACTCCAAAGTTTCTTGAATTTTTAATGGGTCCCACTGAGGGACATGACTGCCTGCCTGTGCCTGCCCACGCAAAGGCTCCTTCTGGGGGACATTCTGCACCTCAGCCCGGCCCTGGCAGGGAAATTCCTTTCTGTTTGGGTCCTGTCTGTTTTCCTATCTGCCTTTTGCTTTAATTCTTTCTTTCTCTGGCTGTTCTCCATTGTGCCAAAAGGATCCAGCATCTCTGAAACCTCCCTTCAGTCCCTCCCAGGTCTCCTCTGCTGTCCTCAGTCTCCACTCCACTGAGCACAGAGCTGCTTTGTGCCTGTACATGAATTTGCTATTTCAGAGGCTATTTCATTTATTCAGGCCAGAGCTCTAGTCATGGATAACTCCCAGCCTCACATGGTCATGTAATTCTACCAGCGAGTTGCTTCTATACAGTCACTAAATGTGAATTACAATTTACCCATTTCCATAAAACCAACCGCAAATTCCCAGATTCAGTCCTTGTTTTCTCTATCCCTGCACCCTTGAGCCAGATATCTTCTTCTCCTCTTCCACCCATTCCTGCTGGGAAAGCAGCCCCTGCACGCCTTGTTCCTGTGCTGAAAGTTCACAGGCACAGTAAAAACTGAATTCACCCTTTTGGTATCAGCCCCAGGCTTTGTGTGGGCAGGCAGAGGCAGGCAGGAGGCAGAGCTGTCAGCAAAGGAAGGGCCCAGCCAGGTGGGGCAGCCGGGGGATGCCGACAGCCTGCAGGGACAGAGGCGCAGGGCAGGGACACCGTGGGACAGCCTGGGCTGCACAGGGCACAGGGATGGGCAGCAGCTGCAAGACAGCCCTGCCAGAGCCAACTTGGGCAGCACTTTGGCCGTGGCTGCTGGGCCTGGGCCTGAGGCAGGAGCAGGGGAAAAGTGACCCTTGCAGGCCTGGGGCCTCATTGCCTCCTTGTCCCTGCTCAGCAGCCTGGCAGGGGCCGCCCCATGCTCCTGCCCTTGGCATTGCACATCCCCACATGCCAGTGCCCATCCTGGGAAGAGCCCTGAGCAAGGAGGGAGGGACAGGATCTGCCTGGCCAGGGGCTGGGGCTCAGGCCTTGGCCCTTGGCATTCCTCAAACACATCCAGCTTTGCTCAGCACCAGAGACACCTTTGCCTTGTTTGTCCCCAGCTGTCATCACTGCCTCCAGTGTTCTGCTCTAACTGGAACCTGAGGACACTTTCCCAGTGGTGTCCCTCATTGTGGGAGCCATTAAAACTTCAAGAAAATTTGGAGTTTAAATTTAACTTTGTGTTATTGACTCTCAAAGACTGAGTCTGATGTAAACAACAGCAAAGCCCCGAGAGGGTAATTAAAGTTTTCCTAGTCCAGTTATGGAGAAAGATTTCAAAGAGCAGTAATAAAATATACATTCCTATTTTAAAGGGTGTCTTTGATTAAATTTCTCTTTAGAGCAGAGGTGATTGCAGCATTCTGTGATTGATATTGACCCAGGGTCTCTCCTCTGCAGCTCTGGCCTGCTCACAGAAGCTGTGCCTGGAGCTCTGACCCAGTGTGGACAACCTTGCTCCACATTGCCCAGCCCCGTCCTGTCTGTCCTCACTCCCCTGGGCCCTGCTGTGCTTGCAGAGCTGGCTGCACCCAGCCTCAGAGAGGTTTTCCCTTTTAGTACTTTTTGCAGCAATCTGAAACTGCTGAGTTTCCCCAGTGCAAACAGACACAGTGCTCAGGTGTGTGCCAGCCCCAGGTGCCACCGAAGGCACTGCAGAGCTGCCCTGGGCCAGCTGTGAGGGTGGATCATCAGCCCAAGCTGCACTGGGCCCTGCAAGGGGCTGTGGCCATGGGCACTGCACTGACCCCACTGCTGGGTTTGGCTGCCACGGCCACCGTGAGAAATGAAACTGTCCTTGGAAACACTGGGGAGGACTGGGACATACTGGGGAACACTGGGAACGCGGTGGGAGATACTGGGACATACTGGGAGTGACACTGGGGAGGACTGGGACATACTGGGGACACTGGGAACGCTGTGGGAGATACTGGGACATACTGGGAGTGGCACTGGGGAGGACTGGGACATACTGTGGACACTGGGGCATTGCGGAGAAAACTGGGGACACTGGGGCATCCTGTGGATGACATTGGGATGAACTGGGAGGGACTGGAAATACACTCAGGTGCATTGGGAGGGACTGGGCTGTACTGGGTTCTACTTCGGATAAACAGGGCTGTACTGGGGTTGTACTGGTCTGTACGGGGAATGAACTGGGCTGTACTGGGAGGGACTGGACAGGTTGAATGGGCTGTTCCCGCCTCCACCGCATCCCATTTGCCGGGACTCCCGCCCATCACCGCTAGGAGCCAATCAGCGCCAGAGATCGGAGACTGGGGCACGGTGCCTACGGTAGCCAAACCTCCCGTCATGCCCCACGGCCCCATTGGAGCCAGGACTACAACGCCCGTCATGCCCCGCGCTCCACAGAACCCCCCCCGGGATCCGCCACCCCTTTGTTCCTTAAGTGTTCCCCAGACCCTCCAGGATCCCTCAGTGCCCCCTCAGCGCCCATTTGGGACCCCCCCTAAAAGCGTCCCCGGACCCCCTGAGTGCTCCCGACCCCACACATGCCCGGTACAGCCGCTTCTGGAAATTCATCTCCTCTCCTCCACCGTGGCCTCAGAGCCCCTCAGAACACAGTCCCGGCCTAAAACTCCTGCCATGTCCCTGCCCTAAAGAGCCCGGTTAGAGCTCCTCGAGTTCCCCCCAAGCGCTGCCGAACCGTTTACGTTCCTCCGAGGATCTCAAGTCGCGACTCGGATGCAGAGCGGCCCGCCAAGTGACTTCCCGGACCCCCAAACAACGCGTTGAAGCCACTTCCGGGACTACAGCTCCCATCATGCTCCGCGGCGCATGTCCAGTGCTCTTCCAGCCGGGACTTCATCTCCCGTCACACCCCGCGCCCCACTGAGAGCCATTGCAGCTGCGCCTCGATCTCCCGTGATGCTCCACGGCCCCGTTAAACTGCATTAGACCCACCCCCCCTCCCCCCCCCGCAATAACAACTCCCATCAGCCCCCGCTCCCCAGCGAGCCCCCTCAGAGTCCCCCAAGGCCCCGCTCAGACCCCGAAGGGCCCCAAATTCCCCTCCCTGACCTCCAAGGGCCCCCCTGGACTCCCAAGTGCTTCCCCGGACCCCGAACTGTCCCTCAGAATCCCTGAGTGCCCCTCCAAGTGCCCACCCGGCTTCCCCAAGTGTCCTTCAGACACTCAAGTTCTCTCTGAATTCCCTCTCCAGACCCAAAACTGCCCGAAATGTGCCCCAGAAATGTCTCTACGGACCCCGAAGTGGCCCCTTTTATCCTGTCTGTGAAAATTATAAAAAAGAAAACAAAAGGATTTAAAATAGGACTGATTAGCATAAAGAAGGAAAAATCAATAGCTACACTTCTCAATGAATTAATGTTGGGGATTGTGTTACTTAGGACTAATGACCAATAAATTTTTTGCTTGCTAAAATGCTGTGGATTTTTAAATATAAATATTAAAATTTCATATTACAAATATAGAATAATACTATTTTAAATAAGAAAAATAGTTACAATTTTCCTAATTCCATAAATTATATTTTTAAGGGGAAATGCATAATTACTACTATGTTTTGGGATGTCAGTCTGTAAGAGATGGTCCAAGATCCCTCATCTGCCTCACAGCCGCCATCAAGGACGGAGATTGAAGGCCCCTCTAGGACTGAGACTGAGACCCTTCAAATTCTAACCCAGGGGTGCTGGCCTGACTGGAGCGGGATGTCTGCCATGGGAAGCGGGATGTTTCCCATAGGAACCAGTCCTGAAACAATGGGCCCTGCTCACTGCTGGCACCGGTTTGTGCTGTTCCAAACTGGACTGTCTGTACCTGTTCCCAATGGATTTATTCTCCACTGTTCCCTCAATGTGCTGTCCTGCTCCCCTCCCAGCGGTAGATTATAAAAGAGCCCTGAGTTAACCAAAGACTTTGAGATTCTCCCCGACGTGACCAGACAGATTTATTGGCCAGACCACGAGGATTTCATCTCTCTGTTGGCAGCCATTCCCCCCCTCCTTTTCTCTGTCTCTCTGTCCTTTATCTCCTTTCTAATCCTTCTGTTGCATCTGCTGTGGGCACTCCATAAAAGGTGCATTTGTTTTGGTTAATACTGAAAGTCCCCTGCTGTGTGTCTTTGCACCCTGAGATCAGTGAAACGAACCATCGTGACCCCCCTTGTACCAGGGGATGGTGGCATGGCCTGATGGGGTTGCTGCCCACAGCATGTGAACGTGATCTTCTTGGTGGTGACTGCACTGGTTCATCTGCTCTTGCTTTCTGGTCTCCCTATCCCAGAATTACCTGTTCCACCTGCTTTTCTTATATTGTGGTTCTCTGTAATTCCTTCAATAGTCTGGCCTTCCTACATTCATTCTTGGAATAGGGGATCATCACCTCCCCATCATAGCGAGTGCATTTGAATGCACTTGAATGCATTTTGCCTGCATTCCAAATAAGGTCCCTGTTTTTGATTTGCTGGGGAATCCCTGTTTGTATTTTCTACCTCTGTTGAGGTGGGATTGAAGGTATTGGAGATGATATTTGACGTTTAGATTCAGGTGGTTTTTGTTTCTTATCAGTGACACAGCCTCACCACCATGAGTTCTGCAGCCTTTCATCTAAGGCACAAAATGGCTCCCTATCTCTTGTTACAAGGCCTGGATGGTGCCAAGGAGACCATGGTGATACTGGGGATCCAAGGAGACCGTGGTGACACCAGGGACACTCATGGAACCATGGGCATTGTGACACAGCAGGGCTTCATGGAACCAAGGAGTCAATTGGGACTCTACCAAACCTCATGGAACCAAGGGCCCATTGTGACACTGAAGAACTTCAGGGAACCAAGAGTCTCTTGTGACACAGGGGGTACTCATGAAACCATGGAGACCATTTTGAAACTTCAAGGCCTAATGGAACCAAAGGGTCATTGTGGCACTTCTGAGCCTTGGAAGCAAAGGGACCACAGTGACACAGTGGGGCTCTGTGGAACCATGGGGCCGTGGTGACGGTGTGGAGTGTCATTGAACCAACTGCCCATGGTGACACTGCAGGGCCTGATGGAATCATGGACACCATTGTGACACTACAGGGCGTCATGGAAGCAAGGGGCCATTGTCACACTCTGGGGCCTCTTGGGATCCACGGGTAGTTGGGATACCATGGAAATTATGGCAACTGTGGCACCATGAAACCAAGGAGACCATTGTGACACTACAGGACCCCATGGAAATAAGGATTCATGGAACAGTGCAGGACACATGGAACCGAGGGGCCATTGTGAAGCTGTGGAACCAAAAGAGCCCATTGTGACACTGTGGGCCCCCATGGATCCAAATGTCCATTTTGACATTGCAGGGCCCCATGGAATCCTGGAGACCACTGTGAAACTCTGAGGCCTTGTTGAATGATGAAGTGTCCCTGCAGGGCCTGATGGAACCAATGAGACCCCATAGAGCCAAGGGTCCATTGTGACCCTGTGGTACCAAGGTGTCGCGGGTTCACCCAGGCCAATTGCCAGGCATCCATGTGGGCTGCTCACTCACTCCCCTCTGCAGCTGGACAAAGAAAATTTAATAAAGGGTTTGTGGGTTGAGATAAGGACTGGGAGAGATCACTCATCAAATACTGTCCTGGGAAAAACAGGCTTAGCTTAGAGATGTGAAATTCATTTATTAATAACAAAGTCAGAGCAGGAAAAGGGGAAATAAAATATGCCCCTCACCTCTCTCCAGCTCTGCCTCCTACCCCAGCCATGCAGGGAGTCAGGGAATGAGGGTTATGGTCAGTTCATCACCCATGGCTTCTGCCCCTGCTCAGGGAGAGGAGTGGTTCCCCTGCTGCACCGTGGGTCCCTCCCAAGGGAGACAGTTCTGCAGGACCTTCTCCCATGTGAGTCCATTTCAGGGGCAGCAGCCCTCTGCAAACTGCTGCAGTGTGAGTCCATGCCAGGGACAACAGTCCTTCCCAAACTGCTGCAGCATGGGTCACTCTTCCAGGGGGTGCATTCCTCCAGGGACAGGCTGCTCCAGCCTGGGAGCAGGGCCCCTCTCTCCATGGCTCTCCTGCAGGGTGCCTGGGTCTCCAGGGCCTGGAGCACCTCCTGCCCCTCCTTCTGCACCGACCTTGATGTCTGCAGAGTTGTTCTTCTCACATCTCACATGTTCTCCCTCTGCTCTCCTCTGACTGGAGTTAAAACTGCGCCACAATCTCCATTTTGATTTCTTTTTAAATCTGATATCACAGAGGCATTGCCACCATTTGTAACTGGCCCAGCCTTTGCCAGCAGCAGGTCCGTCTTTGAAGCCACCAGGAATTGGCTGTGCCAGACACGGTGGAAGCTTCCAGCAGCTTCTCACAGGAGCCATCCCTGTGCCCCCCTGTGAAATACAAAGCTGTGTTTCGTGTCAGGTACATACTGGCAACGTGGTATTTGTGATTGTAATATGGGTGGAAACCGACCATGGAACAGGTATAAAGATGAATTCTAATAATTACTGAGGAAAGCAAAGCATGGAAGAAGGCCTTTGAACCTATTCTTTGTTTGTAATTAACCTTGATAAGTCTTAAAGTGATATAGGAGCTTTTGAATTAACGCTTTTAGGATATTGCTTTTGGACAGGAACTTTCTGCTGGTAGCTAAGCCTTAAAGAGTTTTGCAATAAGAATAACCTTTTGAAGTATAATTTGAGAATACTGCTTGTAGTAAGGATCTTTGAAACTATAGCTTTAGAATATATAAAAGGAATCGTGCTTATCTCACACCTTAACAAAAGAGTGAAAAGCAGCTTGAGAAAGGAAGATGAACATCAGCTCAAGGATTCATGATTTCGACCAAGGGTAGCTGGACATCACTGTTATGAGATTTATAGTCCTTGCAAATAAAAGGTGGACCCACATCTGTAATCTGGACCTCACCATCTGGGAGATTTCCTCCTTCTTTCGGAAACCGAACCACCACCATCTGGGGATACTCCTTTCTGGGATACATCCTGAGAAAAATTAATTCACAATAGGTATAGAATTGGGATGTAAAAATTGGGAATAGAAACTGCTGAGAAAGCTGATGAGTACCCCTATAAATACCTGTAAGCCTCAACTATCAGTGTGCAGTTGGAGGGAAACCTTCCCCTACTGTACCCAGCGCTGTATTGCTCATGCTTTACCATATTAATTAATAAATTGATTGCTGCTTGAATATTGGCCTAGTCAAGCTTCTCATTTATAACACAGTGCTCAGTGGCTGCTCGAGGGGTCTCTGTACCTCATGCCCTGGGAATGCTTGGGAGGGGCTGGAGGGATTGTCCCTGTCCCTGTCACCCCAGGCCATTCCCAGGGGGTCTCCATCGTTCTCACCCCAGGGAATGCCTGGGGGTTCCCCTCCCCCTCATACCCTGTGCCAGGGACTGCTCGGGGCAGTCTCTGTCCCTCTCAGCCCAGGGGATGCTCGGGGAGTCTCCATCCCTCTGGCCTCAGGGAATGCCTGTGCAGGGCTTGGGACCAGGGGCTCTGTGTCCCTCTCACCGCTGAGGGTGCTCGGGGCTGGGGGGGCCCTCTGACCTTCTCACACCTGAGTGAAGGTGCAAATGAGATCATGGGAACGCAACCTGTGGATCTGCTCGAACTTGGATTGTACTGAACAAGAAATGGAAAGGAGGGAGGGAGAGAAATAAATCAGAAATGTTCTCAGAGAGAAAGAAATATGAAAAGCCTCCGGCCCCAACTCCGCGGCTCCCGGGGACACCCTTCACAGTTCTAGCCAATCAGAGGAAGCGCTGAACAATTCCCAGCCAACCAGAGCTTTTCTCGCCGATGACTCACCGGTTGCCAGGCGGGCCCGCAGAGCCCGGCGGCCCCCGAGCGGAATTTGGGGCTCGGGCCGGGGGACGGATCCGCCCCGGGAGGGTCCCCGAGCCCCTGCCCAGCCCTGGGGCCGATCGGGGGCTCCCCCACCCAGCAGCCGGTGCTGCGGGGCCGCGGGGCAGAGCGGTGGGAAAGGGGGTTCCGGGCTGGCAGCGGAGGAAAAGCGGGAGCAAGAGGAGGGAGAGGAGGAGCAGGAGCGGGAGAATGGCGGCGCTCGCAGCGCCCGCACGCCGAGCCTGCAGCACCCCCTGCCCCGGGAGCATCGCCCCCAGCCCCGAGCCGCAGGGGAGGGCGGAGGCCGAGCTCGCCCCGGCTCCAGCCAGGGGTCTCCTGGAGGATTTTTTGGAGAGTGTTCAGAGCCGGCAGATCCCGGACTCGAGCCCCGGATATCTCTGGGCTCCCCAAGAGGAGCTTTTTCGGGGGGAGAGGAGCCGCGATCGCCCCTCGGGAGGGTCCCGGGGGTCCACATGGGGATGGCCCGGTACCGACGGGGCGGGACATTGGTTTTGGGGATCCCCGTGAGAGCCGGGGCTGTGGAACGGGAGACCCCCGGGGCGGGGAGAGGGGAAGGGGCGATATCGGAGCTGGGGGACCCCCGGCAGCCCGGAAATGAGGCGGGGACGGGACCCCCTGACCCTGACAGGGGCGTGTCCTGGGGTGACTTCGTGATGCTCGTACCCCATCGGTCTGTTTAGCCCAGAAATGAGTTCTGCACCTTTCAGGCCGGTTCTGAGAGCGAAGGGGAGGAGGAAAAAGCTGCAGTTTGTTTTCATACACTTCACTCACTCCTCCACATTCCGGCTCCTGGACTGTTGTGATGCCTTAAGGAGCTGGAACAGAGGCCACATGGAGTTAAGAGGAATAAAGTTGATTTTTATTGAAGTGCCTTCAAAGGCCACACCCTGGCAGCAGAGGAGCCACAGCTGTGGCTCTGCCTGGATGGCTCCAAGATGGGAGCAAAAGAGGGCTTGGTCATGAGATCTCACATTTAAACAAGTTTTAGTCCATTTGTATATAGAAGTTAACTGCTCAATTAATAGTTTCAAATTATGAAGTTGCATCTTCCTTGTTTGCATGCCTGCTGTCCTCTTTTCACATTGTTTATGCTTTGGGCCTGAAGTTTTAAGAGATTGTCCTTGAATCTCCAGCTAGAACAGGATTGTTTTGTCTTCACCACCCTGTGAAAAGATCCCAGTAACATTTAACATAAAGCTAAGAGCTGCACATCAAAACAGAATGGAAAAATTTAAAACCTAAGGTATCAGTTGTCTGCAGTTGGACAGACAGCAGGACAGAGCTCTCCTTTGCTTTTAGTTAGTTTTAGCTCGCTGAGGCAGAGAAGTTCCCCCAACTGTGGTTTTTCTTTTTCTTTGGAGCTGTTTAAAGCTGCTCTGCACTGAACACCCAGAACACCACTGGCAGCACACACCTGTGGCCCACCAGGCTGAGCCTGGGCCGCGGCAGTTCCAGTGCTGGAGGGGCCGTTAACAGACTGATAAGAGACTGATAAGAGACTGAGTGAGCGGAGCTACAGCCCACGGAGGGACTTTCTGAGTTTGTAATCTCTTTTGGAGCGGCAAGAGGTTTTATTTTTTAATATTGTTCATTTTTTGTGCTGGTGAATGCTTTGCCTGTTAAATAAACCGGTTTTCCCCCTTTTCTCCATGGAAATATTTTCTCGATCTGGTTGGAGGAGGCGCCGCTTGAATCTGCTTTCTAGAGGAAACGCTTTTGGAGATTTTCTCCCAAATTTGCCCTAAACCAGGAGAGGGTGGTGGGAAGAGGGGAGAGCCCCTAGTGACAGGACTGGGGTGAGGCTGGAGAAGGGGACCCCAAAACCCCCCAGCATCCCTAAGCAGGACCCTAGAGAGGGGGAATCCCCAGTGCCCATGGGATCTCCAACAGCCCTGAGACAGAGGACCACCAGAACCCCAGAGACTGGAAATTGGAAAATCCTGGTGGCTTTTTTTGATTCACTCTTGATTTTTGAAGGATTTTATGGGCACCAGATGACTTCTAGTGATGGACTTGGGTGGGAGGAATCTCCAACCCAAGGCATTCACACCTTGTTTTTCCCCAAACCAGGATTTGCCATTCCCAAACCTTGGCAAGATGGAGGAGGAGAAGGCTTGGAGGAAGAGGAAGATGGCCCAGGACACCCAGGCAGGTGAGGAGGAAGTCAGTGCCCCTTTCCCCTCTCTCCTGCTCCATCCCCCAGCCCAGCACAGCCCCCGGCTGCAGGACAACCCTGCTGCCAAGCCCGTCCTGCTGGGCATGCACTGGGGGGATCTCCTTCCCCTTTCGGGTAGCACGGAGGCAAATCCCATCCTCTCTTTGTCCTTCTTTCCCCAGGGAAGGAGCTGAGGATGGAGACCAGGGAGGAAAAATCCCCACAGCAGAACCTCATGGAAGAGGCTGTTTTGAGTGACTCCACAGTGCAGGAACCCAATGTGGAGGAAAAGCCCCGGCAATTCCGCACAAGGAGGGGCTGCAAACCCAGCCCAGGGTGCTCTGAGGAGGAAAGACCCACCCTGAACCAGGAAGGTGGACAGAGCTTCAGCCAGAGCTCAGAGCTGGTGGCCCATGAGCAGCTTCATGCCTGCGAGAGGCCGTATGAGTGCTTGGAGTGTGGGAAGAGCTTCAGGAAGAGATTCAACCTGATCTGCCACCAGAGGATCCACACTGGGGAACGGCCCTACGAGTGCTCGGAATGTGGGATGAGCTTCAGCCACAGGTCTGACCTGGTTGTCCACCAGAGGTTCCACACCGGGGAGAAGCCCTACGAGTGTCCCCAGTGTCAGAAGAGGTTTCACACCAGCACCCACCTCCTCGTACATGAGCGGATTCACACAGGGGAGAGGCCCTTCTGCTGCCCTGAATGCGGGATGGGCTTCAGGCACAAATCCACCCTCGTCACCCACCGGCGCATCCACACTGGGGAGAGGCCCTACGAGTGTCCCCAGTGTGGGAAGAGCTTCTCAGACCGCTCGTTCTTTACCCGACACCAACGGAGGCACCGGTAAGGGCAGCCCTGTGAGTGCCCCAGCTGCAGGGGGAGCTTCATGCACTGCTCCAGCTTCTTCCCCCATGGGAGGACCCACGTTGGTCAGAGCCCTGGCCATCCACATTCCCGGTGATCAGCATTGGGAAGGCGGCTGGACTTTCTTTTTTTTTGACCCTAATTTTCTTTGGATTCACCTTCATCTCTTTAAAACAGAGAAAACTGGGGTAAAACTCAATAAATTCATCAAGGGCATCTAAAGCCTCACTTTTTACTTGTGTTTCAGGGCAATCTGGGATTCAGGGAGATAATTGGGAGAATTTGGGGGTATTTGATGTACTTGTTTCCCTTTCTTGGCACTAAAAGAGACAAGAGGATTTAATCTGTCACCTCAATGCCACTGAAAACTACTCAATCCCACCCCAAAATTCCTTGATTCCACAGCTCTTTGGTGTGGAATGGGGTTGGAAGGGGATTGAGCAAAGTGGCCTTCAAATCAGGAGGCTTGACATGGGCATTAGGTGGGGCAGGATGGGTGGGATGGGGTTTGGGAGGTGGGAAATGGGGGAACATATGGCTTGGGAAGGGGGCGTTGATGTCCAGGAGGGGTGGGATGGGTTGGGGATTGACTGGGGAGGTGGGCTGGGGTCTGGAATGAGACAGCCAAAGTTTGGGGATGATGAAGGGAGGGGAGCCCATTACTGAATGAGTTCTTGAATAATCCACATTCCTGAAGAGATTTTGGAGTATCTCATGTTTCTTAGGCAGTTTTGGGCACTCCCCAGCTCTTGGGGGTCTTTCCTGAGAGCAGCTCCTTGGACCCCCATTGCCAGGGGTGGTTGCCTTGGGCACGAGCTCAGAGCTGTATCCAGAGTCTGTTGCCTTGGTGCTGGAGAGCAGAGAAATGATGAACAGCCCCACACATCTCCAGTGTGTTTGGGGGCAGGGAGAGTTCTGCATAGGTGGGGTGGTCACTGCCCCACCCCAGCCACTGCAGCCTCTGGCCCAGCCCCAAAGTGGCTGCCAAGCCCCTGGCACCCCAAAAACCCCACCTGAGAGAGGGACCAGAGCAGGTCTGGCTGTGACACGGGTGTGACACTGACACATCCCACAGCCCCAGAGCTCACAGCAGCTGAGATCCATGACTGACTGTGGATCTCTGTCTCCCTCTCTCTCTTCTCCTGACTTCATCTTCTCGAAATCTGGATAAGTTGAAGTTGGACAGGTTAGAGTTTGCTAAGTCAGTGCTTTATGAAGTGATTTACTGCAATTCAATGCTATTTAAAATTTTCCAAGTACCTCATTCTCTGAAGTTTGCAACTAAATTTTGTTCTCCACCCTCCTGAGAAGATGTTTTCTCTCCTTGGCCATCTGTCCTGCAGGCTGTGCCCCCAGGGCGTGCTGCTCCTGGCCGGCTGCACTCACCCATCTCGCTGTG
The DNA here is from genome assembly GCF_035770615.1 of Melospiza melodia melodia. Lineage (NCBI taxonomy): Eukaryota > Metazoa > Chordata > Aves > Passeriformes > Passerellidae > Melospiza > Melospiza melodia. Next base: position 10,572,620 of record NW_026948525.1, on the reverse strand, counting down.
CCCCAGCATTTCTCACCCAGCGTTTCTGTGCCCTCCCTGGGCTCCCTGCACCCAGCGCTGCCGGCTCCTGGCACACAGAGCCGGGGCAGGAGCCCACCCTGCCAAGGGGCTCTGGAGCAGGGCGGGGGCTGCAATGGCTTCTGAGCTCAGCAGCTGCTCTTGGCATGGTTCCATGGAGACTGAGCGCAGCAACGCTGCTGAGCATTGTCCCTGCTGAGGGTCACACTCTGCCGGGGCACATTCCCTGCCTGCAGGATTCGTGCCTGACCCAAGCGCTGCACTTGTGTCTCCAGCATTGCTTTCCAACAAAAACAGGGGAAGGCAAACTGTGCTGGTCATGGTATTTTAGTGTGTCTAAAACTCGCTAAGTTATTGATCTTAGAGGTGAGATGCATTTAGAACTCATGGCATGGAGAAGTATTGCAAGATGGAAAAGAGGAGCATAGAAATAAACTGAGGAAAACATTTCAGATGGTTTCTTTCCATTTTCATTTCACTTCTAGAAAGCTGGTTCCATTTTCCAGGAATCTTCTCCACAGTCCTGTCTGCTCTTCTCAAAAACCTTTCCTGGAAAACGAGGTCAAGCTCCTGTCACAAGATGTGCCACCAACTGCGGCTTCTCTTGGCTTTCCACACTGTGCATGCAGCAGGACTCTTGCAGCAAAGCAGACAAAGGTTTGGAGAACTTGACAACTTGTCCTTTCTTTTGCTGGTGGACTGGGGAGTTGTGCTATGGGTAAGCTTTTCATTGTTCCTGTTCCAGGCTAAGAAAACAGGAGGTGATACAAAGAATTGTTAGGGAATACAAGCCTGGCTGACTGCAGAGAAAGAATCTCCAGAGCCTGCAGCCACAAGTGCAGAGTTGCGTGATGATCATTCCAACTTGTTACTGGACATCTTGAAAATTATCTGGAATGTGAAAATGCTCTGACAGGGGGAGTTTGTTTCTGAATTCAGTGTGGATGATTCCACATCTGGTGCCTTGGTGCATAAATCAAGAGCACAATCAGTTCATGATAAGCACCAGAACAAGATGGACCTCTCAGAGTAGCTGACTGAAACAATCTGAAAAGGAGAAATGCAGGGAATGACCGGGTGAACCTTGCCTGGAAGAAGGGTAAATTTTTCTAATAATTACTAATCCATTCCCTTATCTTTTGGCTTTCTTAGCAAGACCATTTGCATCCCAGATTCCCTATAAAATGAGAAGCGTGAGCTTGTGGAAGTGGCTGAAAGATGCCCTGTTCCTCTGCAGGGACACTCAGGCTGGAACAGGAGCTGGAGCCCTCTCTGGGGCAGCCTCCTCTGAGCTGGAATTTGTGCTGTGCTGGAAGAGGAGGAGGGGGAGAAGGCTGGCACTGTGTGGCAGGAGCAGGAGGTTTAGGCTGCAGGACATTCCGTCTGTGCCGCTGCCCCACAATGGGCGGCCATGCCCGGGGCTCTGGGCCTGGCCCCGTGTGCGCTGAGCTCTCTGGGCTGGGCTCAGGTTCCCGCTGGGACTGGGCAGAGCCTGGGCTCAAACTGGGGGCAGCAGCAGTGCAAAACACCTCTGGGCATCTGCGTTTCCTGCTGCTGGGAAGGAGCAATGAAGCAAGTCAAGAAGTTCTGGTTTCTGTTTCTCCTGGTGGATTTTTTGATTTAATTCCACATTGCGGAGGCAAATTCTGGGACAGCCTCTGTCAGCTTATTCTATTTCAACAACGCCAGCAACAGGGCTGTGTTTGAGCGCTGCAAATGTGGCCTGTGTGGCTTTAATTCCCCTCATCTTAGTGTTCAGGGGCTGGTGAGCATTCCAGTATCTGCTGATCTTTATGCCTGTGACAAAAATACTGACTTCACTGTCATGAAAGCACCGTGGGTAGCACCAACTGAAAGAGGCACTTGCATTTTTATGGATAAAATTCAGGTGGCAAGCAGAAGAGGGCCAAGAGCAGCCATGATCTACAATTCCCAAGGCAAAGGCACCAGTAGCCTCCTCCTGTCACCTCAGGGTGAGTCAAATAGAGCTGGAAACAGCGCTGGAATCCGATCCTTTCTTCCTCTGAGGGCTGGCTCAGGGCAGCACAGGCGGGCCCTGAGCAGTCCGGGCTGTGTGTAGGTGCTGGCTGCTCTTCTCTAGAATTGAGCTGGAAAAAGCTCTTGGGAGCTGAGGCAGGAGCAGGCGGGAAGAGGCCGGCGCTGCTGCTGCTCCTGGCCGGGAGCCCCGGCTGGGCCGGGCCGGCGCCCCCTGCGCTGCGGCTGCTGCTGCTGCCAGAGCCGGGCGGGACTCGGGGACAGGGAACGGACACGGGGGAACAGCAAAGGCCTGGCGGCTACAGGGATGGTGGCGCTGGGGCCGGGGCCAGCACAGAGCTTCAGCCCGCAGTTAACCCTGAGGGAAACGCTGGGGAAAGGCTCCATTTCAGCCTTTCTGCACTTGTGGCTGTGAAGGGACTGAAATGAAAGCAGAACAAGTAGGGCCCAACCTGTTCTCCTGCCTTGGGTGGAGCCCCAAGCCTGAGGCTGAGAGGGGCTGTGAGGGGCTGTGAGGAGCCATCCGTCATGAGGGGCCATGAAGGGCCTTGAGAGGCCATGAGGGGCAATGGGGAACTCGGAAATGCCTTAAGGCCCTGTGAGGGGCTGTGGGAGCCCAGGCCCCTCATGGAACCAAGGGTCCATCATGTCCCAGCAGGGCCTTGTGGAACCAAAGGGACTATGGTGACACTATGGAGCCTCATGGTATCACAGGTCCATTGTTACAGCAGCCACAGCAGGAATGCAGAACCAAGGAGATCATTGTGACACTGCACAACTGTGCAAACCTGTGAGCCTACCAGGGAAAAGCCAGCAGAAATGCCCTGGAGAGACACACTGTAGGCTCTGGGCATTCCTCACAACTCAGGGTGAGGAAAGAGGCTTCCCCATGGTGCTCTGCAGCACTATGTTAATTTGTCCCAGTTCTGTACTCTCCCTTGGCCTTCTCTACCCCTTTAACTCTTATATGTTCATGTTCTGGTGAGTTCTCCCTTCCCTGTTTTCCCACTGCTGTGTAACCCTACCCATCCACACTGGCATTTACTATTGGTCCCTTCCATGTGTACCGCCCCTGAGCCCTCAGAGCATTGGATCCCCGGTGCTCTACTCTGCACCCTCTTTCCCTGTATTTGTACCCTGGACTCTCCTTTGTTTTTGTCTTTGGCCCCTGGACACTTTCAGCATTTCTCTGTGTGTGTGTGTCTGTGTGTATGTGTGTCTGTGTGTGTGTCTGTCTGTGTCTATGTGCTGGTGCTCTCGTGGTTCCTACCCATTGGCACAAGAAACTCTGGGGGAAGGTTGTGTGCAGACCACCTCAGACTGTAACAAAAACTCCCTTTTTTCATTTACTTTGTGGTGGGAATGAACCATTCTGTCTAATCATGATCAGAAAAAATCAGAGCTGTATTTATATAAATTTATCTGGTATTCAATCTTTAACCCTGGGGGGAAAATTGCATTAAAGTTCAATTCCACGTGTCTAATCTTTAACACCTTTGACAAAGTCTGGAGATGGGATTGGATGCAACTGCTCCCAGTCTCCTCTCTTAGAAGGAATTTTAGAAGTCTAGGGGCCCTGCAGGGGTTTGAGGATCCATGGTGCCTGCAGTATGTAATTTCTCCATCTCATGTCTCAGCAGGAGTTTCTCCAAAAAAGAAATAAAGGTTTTGCCTGAAGCTCCCACTGTGCCCATGACAGGAACCCCTGTGAGTTTCTGGGACACCCCAGCTCTTTGGCAGCCTGGAGACTCCTGGGATGTCACCGTGGAGCCCCCGTAAGCGCCTGTGACAGATCGATGCCTTTGCATCACAAGGTCCCCTGGGATGTCACCATGGAATGGCTGTGACTGCCTCTGACCACAAGGCTCTTTACCATCCCAAGAAAGCCCAGGGAGGTCTCCATGGAGCCCCTGTCTGTGCCTGTGACATTCCAGCTCTGGAAGAGCCTGGAGACTCTTGGAAAGTCCCCACGGAACCCCTCTGAGTGCCTGTGACAAATGTGATCCTAAGCAGGCAACCATCACCAGGACCCTGTTGTTATGGTCAGTTTCCATGGCAACCATCCCCAGCCCCCTGTTGCTATGATCAGTTTCCATGGCAACCATCCTCAGCCCCCTGTTGCTATGATCAGTTTCCGTGGCAACCATCCCCAGCCCCCTGTTGCTATGGTCAGTCCCTTGGCAGCTCCATGGAGACCCCATGCCAGGGGTGGTTGCCATGGACACCAGCTCAGGCCTGCAGCCAGAGCCCGTTGCCATGGCAACCATTGGCAGCCCCATCCCCAGGCTCATGGGATCCCAGAACCACAGAATTGGCTGAGCTGGGAGGGACCCATCAGGATCCTCCAGTCCAACTGCTGGCCCTGCACAGGACACCCCAACAATGCCAGCCTGGGCCTGGCAGCGCTGTCCAAACGCTGCTGGAGCTCAGAGAGCCCTGGAGCTGGGACCCTTCCCTGGGGAGCCTGGGCAGGGCCCCAGCAGCCTCTGGGCAAAAATTTTTTCCTGATATCCAACCTGAGCCTGCCCCGACTCAGCTGCAGCCGTTCCCTCCACTCCTGTCCCTGGGCACCAGAGGGAAGAGGTTCCCACAGCCCCAGCCAGGGACCCGCTCCCAAGGCTGTTGGCATGGCCACCAGGGCTGGCACCAGCTGGGATGCTCGGTTTCCAGGGGCCAGGGTTCAGGGATGGGATTCCCCAATTTCCTGCTCTTGCTAAAACCGCGCTGCCCTCACTGCCCTCCCACCTCCCATGGAAACCACAAAGGCAAAGATCCCGGTCTGGGATAAGAACAATTTTTTGGGAACAACAATGATATAAGGAACGAATGGAACAGAAACAATATTGATAACAGAGTGTATAAATAAAACTGTTTACAGGGAAAACTAAAACACAACTTACTGGGTCTGCCTTGCCACGTATTTCCTCCTGCCTGGAAAGCACACCCTTCTCCTCAGGGACAGAGAGAGAGAGAGAGAGAGAGAGTGTCCCTTTCCTGTCCCTGGCAATTCTCTGAGGTGGGAGTGAATGTAATGACACAGTCATGGCAAGACCCTCATGTTCTTCCATCCCAAATCATGTCATTGGCAGAGGCAGGAAAAGGGACAGGTGTCTTCCTAGCATGGATCCGAAGGAAAAATGGATCACCAGGGCTCTTCCCAACATGGATCCTCCAACTATGGATGAAGTTGGGGCAGTGCACAAAAGTCCTCCTGCATTGGGGCATTGGCAGAGCTTCCCTTCCAGGTGCCTCCGTTGGTGTCTGGTTAAGACAGAGATCTGGGTGAAGCTTTTCCCACACTGGGGACACTCGTAGGGCCTCTCCCTCTCCCCTGTGTGGATGTGCCGGTGCCTGATGAGGTTGGAGTTGTGCTTGAAGCCCTTCCCGCACTCAGGGCAGCGCAAGGGCCTCTCATCCGTGTGAATCCGCTTGTGCCGGAGAAGACTGGAACTGCTCTGAAACCTCTTCTGACACTGGGGACACTCGTAGGGCCCCTTCCCAGTGTGGATGCGTTGATGTATGATGAGGGCAGAGCTGGAGCTGAAGTCCTTCCCACATTCCCCACACTCATAAGGCCAATCCCCAGCGTGGATCCTCTGGCTGATCAGAGTGCTGCTCTGCCTGAAGCTCTTCCCACACTCGAAGCACTTGTGGAGCTTGTGCCCATCATGAAGCTGCCCCTGGACTACCAGCTCCAAGTTCTGGCTGAAGCTCTGTCCACCTTCCTGGCTCAGGGTGGGTCTTTCCTCCTCAGAGAACCCTGGGTTGGGTTTGGAGCACCTCCTCCTCATGGGGGATCTCCAGGGCTTTTCCTCCCCATTGGATTCTTTTCCCATGGAGCCACTCAAACCGGTCTCTTCCATGTAGTTCTGCTGTGGGGATTTGTCGTCCCTGATCTTGATCCTCAGCTCCTTCTCTGGTAGAGTAAGGACAAGCACAGGATGGGATTTCCCTCCGTGAAGAGGGATGGGGAAGGAGATCCCCACAGTGCATTCCCAGCAGGATGGCGTTGGCAGCGGGGTTGTCCTGCATAGAGGGGATTTTCTGGGCTGGGAGATGGAGCAGGAGAGAGGGGGAAAGGGGCACTGACTTCCTCCTCACCTGCCTGGGTGTCCTGGGGCATCCTCATCTTCCTTGAGGTGTCTTCCGCCATCTGGCCGAGTTTTAGGAATGGGATATTCCTAAAACAAGGGATGAGCACAATGAGCTTTGTACTGGTTTAAAGGCAAACCTGAGGAAGAGTCTAAGCCAGAATTCAAATTCAGTAACAAAATAAGGATCAAGGCAATGATACAGAAACACTGCCTTAAACTGACAGAGTCAGGATATAACCTGACACCCTGTTGTTCAGGGTGGTGGCAGCAGTCCCAGTAAATGGTTGTGCAGTCCTGTTGGAGAGATGAACACGATTCTGTCGAAGCAGTGATCCTGTAGAAGGGTCTGGTCTTCCTCTGGAGGCCCAGTGGTGGTTCTGGAGCTCTTGTCCTCTGGCAATCCAGTAAGCAAGCTGCTCCTGGTGTAGCAAAGCATCAGCTTATATCCAGGTAGGAATGCTTGGATCCTCCCCCTGGGTGGAGCATCCCACAATGGGAGGATGGAATTTTATCAGTCCTGCAGTGACACTCAATGGCCCATTCACAGAAGATATCTCCCCTGGAGGGCGTTATCAGGGCTGAGTCATGGAAGAGATAAAGAACACTGCCCCACCTGTTTATAACAGTTGCTGAAGGTGGGGATTGAAAACATGCATTTGGTTACGTCTTGCATGGCAACCTGAAGCAGTGGGGTAATCCCTGCTCAGGGGGTGAACACCACCCCCCTCACCCAAACTGGCTCAGCTGTAAAACCCCCACCCCAAAAAGGCCACACACAGAGGGGACAATGACACACTTGGCCCCCTCCAGGGGAGGTCTGTTTCACAGGCTGGGGGACTTTGCCAAATGTTAGAATAATTTTTCTCTTTGTCCCTGTCACCTTTGTGACAGCTACGCATAGCTTCCCCTTCCTTTTCATAATCCGTATTGGGCCTATTTCCCACTTTTCTTTTTTTAGAATGTGCCAGCAGCTGAGCTGGAGCTGTACAAGACCAAAGGAATTTGGATTTGCCACAAAATAGCTTCTCTTATAAGCTTATAAATTTTTGGGATTTATTTGCCTTTCCATCACAAGTGACTTGTGGGAAAAATAAATTCAAGGCATTTTATCTACGGTCAATTTTGATTTCTGACAAGAAAAAACATTACTTTGTCTGGTGCCCAGGGGATGCTTGTGAAGCCTCTGTTCCTCTTGCCCTGGGAGATGCTTGGGGGGGGTTTTCCCTGTCCCTGTCACCCCAGGCCATTCCCCAGGGGGTCTCCATCATTCTCATCCCCAGAGAATGCCTGGAGGGTCTCCCTCCCTCTCACCCCTGTGCCAGGGGGTACTCAGGGCAGTCTCTGTCCCTCTCAGCCCAGAGGATGCTCGGGGGTCTCTGTCCCCTCACCCTGGGGGATGCTCAGGGGGTCTCCATCCCTCTGGCCTCAGGCAATGCCTGTGCAGGGCTGGGGACCAGGGGCTCTGTGTCCCTCTCTCCGCTGAGGGTGCTCGGGCCTGGGGGGGCTCTCCGACCTTCTCACACCTGGGGAGGCCGGGGGGGTCTCTGCCCCTCTCAGCCCTGCTGTGACCCCACCCAAACATCATCAGGCTCAGAGGGACAGAGACACCCCCAAACCCCCAGAAGGGCTGAACCTGGGATTTGGTTTGGGGCTGAGGATTTAGGAAGGGGCTGGGATTGGGGCTGGGATTGGAGTTGGGGTTGAGATTTGGATTAGTGCTGGGATTGGGGTTAAGGCTGGACATGGGATTGGCTTTAGGGCTGGGGTTGGGGTTGGGTCTTGGGATAGATGAGTCTGAAACTGGGATGAGAATAAATACAGAACTGTGAGTGTGTCTAAATGTGGAGTGAGACTGAGACCAGGATCAGGGTTTGGGATTGAGCTCACCCAGAGCCCAATGATGTTTGGGTGGGGTCACACCAGGGCTGAAAGGGACAGAGACCCCCCCGGCCTCCCCAGGTGTGAGAAGGTCGGAGAGCCCCCCCAGCCCCGAGCACCCTCAGCGGAGAGAGGGACACAGAGCCCCTGGTCCCCAGCCCTGCACAGGCATTGCCTGAGGCCAGAGGGATGGAGACCCCCCGAGCATCCCCCAGGGTGAGGGGACAGAGACCCCCGAGCATCCCCTGGGCTGAGAGGGACAGAGACTGCCCTGAGTACCCCCTGGCACAGGGGTGAGAGGGAGGGAGACCCTCCAGGCATTCTCTGGGGTGAGAATGATGGAGACCCCCTGGGGAATGGCCTGGGGTGACAGGGACAGGGACAATCCCCCCAAACCCCTGCCAAATATCCCCCATGGCGAGAGGCACAGGGACCCCTCGAGCATACCCTGGGCACTGGACAAAATAATTTGGCAGAAATCAAACTTGACTCTGCATAAATCACTTTGATGAATATTTGATTTTCCCACAAGTCAGATGTGACGAAAATGCAAACAAATCCCAAACATTAATAAACTGACAGTACAAACCATTTTGTGGCAATTCCAAGTTCCACTGGTTCCTGCACAGCTCCAGCTCAGCTGCTAGCACATTCTGATAAAAGTGTAAATTCAGCCCAATACAGATATCATTAAAAGGAAAGTAAACTCTGTAACTGTCACAAAGGTGAACAGGGATGAAGAGAAAAATGATTCTCACATTTCGCAAAGCACTCAAGCCTGGGAATTCAGGAGTTATTTGGGAATTTAGCTACTTGAGCTGAGCTTCTTGTAGGACTTTTAGCAGCCTTGTGTTCCTCACCATGGGGTGAATGAACCTTGTCAGTCTCGCTGGTATCATTTGCTCCCTTTCCTCCTGTGATTTTAAAAAAACATTTCAAGGAAGGATGTCACAGACATTTTTTCATAAAATCCTCTCTTTTAGGATTTGTCCTTTCTGTGAAGCTGGGGCCCCAGAAGAAAAATGCAAACAATAATTATCTGCTGATTTGGAATGTAACAGGAGCATCTGTGATTGGTCTTCTGTGAGTGTTTGGATTTGCTGACCACTCACGGGAGAGTTGGTCCTTGCTTTCTGCTGGACACAGAACTTTGTTATTCATTCTCTTCTTTCTATTCTTAGCTTAGCAAGCCTCTGCAACTTTTCTCTTTATTTCTTTTAGTATAGTTATAATGTATTATATATCATATATCAATAACTCCAGCCTTCTGATCATGAACCAAGATTCTCATCCACTTCTCTCACCCTGAAGACCTTCATCAGGTTGCTGTAATAGAAGGACAACAAAATATTTTCTTTACTCTCCAGGCCCACAAAGGCGATTTACCTCATTGGTTCTCCCATAAGTCACTCAGAGAAATCTGCAGCCCAATTTCAAAGAGTTCCTCCAGAGAGAACCACAACCTCCTCAGAGGAGGGAACCATGCTGTTGTCAAAGGAACTTGGGGTCAGAGAACAGTGCCTAAACTCACTGTGCCAAAATAATTTCACAGTCTGGTGAGTCTGGTTAAGAAAAGTGTTAGAGAGATTCCTCTGCCCCAATTAAGGTGATAATGAGACCAAACCCAAAATGAATTTTATTGAAAAGTAAATGGGATAGAAAAGGGGGAACAGGAAGGGAATGACAGGAAAAAGAGCCCTCCCCTGGGGCAGGGCAAGTGTGACATTGCCCCCTGTATGCGTGGCATTCCCAGGGTGGGGGTTTTACAGCTGAGCCAGTTTGGGTAAGGGGGGTGGTGTTCACCCCCTGAGCAGGGATTACCCCACTGCTTCAGGTTGCCATGCAAGATGTAACCAAATGCATGTTTTCAATCACCATCTTCATCAACTGTTATAAACAGGTGGGGCAGTGTTCTTTATCTCTTCCATGACTCAGCCCTGATAACGCCCTCCAGGGGAGATATCTTCTGTGAATGGGCCATTGAGTGTCACTGCAGGACTGATAAAATTCCATCCTCCCATTGTGGGATGCTCCGCCCAGGGGGAGGATCCAAGCATTTCTACCTTGATATAAGCTGACGCTTTGCTACACCAGGAGCAGCTTTCCTACTGGATTGCCAGAGGACAAGAGCTCCAGAACCACCACTGGGCCTCCAGAGGAAGACCAGACCCTTCTACAGGATCACTGCTTCAACAGAATCACCTTCATCTCTCCAACAGGACTGCACAACCATTTACTGGGACTGCTGCCACCACCCTGAACAACAGGGTGTCAGGTTATATCCTGACTCTGTCCGTTTAAGGCAGTGTTTCTGTATCATTGCCTTGATCTTCATTTTCTTTTAAATTGTAATTCTGGTTTAGACCCTCCCCAGGTTTGCCTTCAAACCAGTACAAAAGACAATGTGCGCACCCTTTGTTTTCTTCCCAGAACAGGATTTCCCATTCCCAAACCTTGATTGGATGGAGAAGGAGGCTGTGAGGAAGAGGAAGGACACCCAGATAGGTGAGGAGGAAGTCAGTTCCTATTTCCCCCTCTCTCCTGCTCCATCTCCCAGCCCAGCACAGCCCCTGGCTGCAGGACAACCCTGCTGCCAAAGCCATCCTGCCGGGGATGCACTGGGGGAATCTCCTTCCCCTTCCCTCTGGCATGGAGGCGAATCCCATCCTGTCCTTGTCCTTCCTTCCCCAGGGAAGGAACTGAGGATGGAGACCAGGGAGGAAAAATCTGCATGGCAGAACCTCGTGAAAGAGGCCGTTTTGAGTGATTCTAACGCACAGGAATCCAACAGGGAAGAAAAACCTCAGACATCCCCCATGAGGAGGGGCTCCAAACCCAGCCCAGGGTGCTCTGAAGAAGAAAGAGCCACCCTGAGCCAGGAAGGTGGGCAGAGCTTCAGCCAGAGTTCAGAGCTGGTGGTCCATGAGCAGCTTCATGATGGGGAGAAGCCCCACAAGTGCTTGGAGTGTGGGAAGAGCTTTAGGTGGAGCTCCCACCTGATCAGGCACCAGAGGATCCACACCAGGGAACGGCCCTACGAGTGTGGGGAGTGTGGGAAGGGCTTCAGCTACAGATCTGTCCTTGTGACCCACCAACGCATCCACACTGGGGAGAAGCCCTACGAGTGTCCCCAGTGTCAGAAGAGGTTTCCGAGCAGCTCCGGTCTCCTCCAGCACCAGCGGATTCACACAGATGAGAGGCCCTTCCACTGCCCTGAGTGCGGGAAGGGCTTCAAGCACAACTTTGACCTCATCATCCACCGACGCATCCACACAGGGGAGAGGCCCTACGAGTGTCCCCAGTGTGGGAAGAGCTTCACCACCAGCTCTAACTTGACCAGTCACCAATGGAGCCACCAGTAAGCGATCCCTGCAAATGCCACAAATGCAGGAACAGCTTCATCCACCACTCCAGCTTCATCCCCCATGGGAGAACCCACATTGGGAAGAACCCTGGTGATCCATGTTCCCCATGATCCATGCTGGGAAGACACCAGTCCCTTTCCCTGCCCCTACCAGTGTCCTGATGTGGCATTGAAAAACATGAGGGTCTTGCCATGGCTGTGTTATTACATTCACTCCCACCTCAGAGAATTTCCAGGTGCAGAACAGGGACACTCTCTCTCTCTCTCCCTGAGAAGAAGGGTGTCCTTTCCAAACAGGGGAAATTGTGGCCAGGAAGACCCAGTGAGTTGTGTTTTAGTTTTCCCAGGAAACTGTTTCATTTATCCCTTCTGTTATCAAGATTGTTTCAGTTCTGTTTGTCCTTTAACTTGTTCCTGTTCCTATTTAATTGTTCTTATCCCAGACCGGGATCTTTGCCTTTTGTGCTTTCCATGGGAGACAGGAGGGCAGTGAGGGCAGCGTGGTTTTAGCGGGGGCAGGAAATTGGGGAATCCCATTCCTGAACCCCGGCGCCTGGAAACCGAGCATCCCAGCTGGTGCCAGCCCTGGTGGCCGTGAAAACAGCCTTGGGAACGGGTCCCTGGCTGGGGCTGCGGGAACCTCTTCCCTCTGGTGCCCAGGGACAGGAGTGGAGGGAACGGCTGCAGCTGAGTCGGGGCAGGCTCAGGTTGGATGTCAGGAAAAGGTTTTTGCCCAGAGGCTGCTGGGGCCCTGCCCAGGCTCCCCAGGGAAGGGTCCCAGCTCCAGGGCTCTCTGAGCTGCAGCAGCGTTTGGACAGCGCTGCCAGGCCCAGGCTGGCATTGTTGGGGTGTCCTGTGCAGGGCCAGCAGTTGGATTGGAGGATCCTGATGGGTCCCTCCCAGCTCAGCCAATTCTGTGGTTCTGGGATCCCATGAGCCTGGGGATGGGGCTGCCAGTGGTTGCCATGGCAACGGGCTGTGGCCCGTTGTGGGGTCTCCATGGAGCTGCCAAGGGACTGACCATAGCAACAGGGGGCTGGTGATGGTTGCCATGGAAACTGACCATAGCAACAGGGGTCTGGTGATGGTTGCCACGGAAACATCCCATAGCAACAGGGGTCTGGTGATGGTTGCCATGGAAACTGATCATAGCAACAGGGGGCTGGGGATGGTTGCCATGGAAACTGACCATAGCAACAGAGGGCTGGGAATGGTTGCCATGGAAACTGACCATAGCAACAGGGGTCTGGTGATGGTTGCCATGGAAACTGACCATAGCAACAGGGGTCTGGTGATGGTTGCCATGGAAACTGACCATAGCAACAGGGGTCTGGTGATGGTTGCCATGGAAACTGACCATAGCAACAGGGGGCTGGTGATCGTTTCCTGCTTAGGATCACATTTGTCACAGGTCCTCAGAGGGGTTCCTTGGGGACCTTCCAAGAGTCTCCAGGCTATTCCAGAGCTGGAATGTCACAGGCACAGACAGGGGCTCCATGGAGACTTCCCAGGGCTTTCTGGGGATGGTAAAGAGCCCTGTGCTCAGAGGCAGTCACAGCCATTCCATGGTGACATCCCAGGGGACCTTGGGCTGCAAAGGCACCGATCTGTCACAGGGACTCATGGGGGTTCCATGGTGACATCCCAGGTGTCCCCAGGCTGCCAAAGGGCCAGGATGTCCCAGACACTCACAGGGGTTCCTGTCATGGGCAGATATATTTATATAAATATATTTTCTCTATTATGGTAATGATTAGACAAAATTTCCTTAATCAGAAATATTCATGCCAGGATGCAAGAGACGTAAAATATATTATACAGAGCACTAGGAAATTATTTCAAAGCAACTGTATTAAGGAAAATCTGTATTTAAGCAGAGATTTATGTCACTCCCCCAGACCAATGACCATGGGCAATTCCCTTTGGCTCAGCCTGCAGCAGTGACCTTCAGGGTGTCCCCACCACTGGGAGGAATCCCCACACCCCTCAAGAAGGGAAATGTCAGGAGATGCTGCCATTAAAATTTGGGATGGGGCTTTTCTCATCTGAAGTGCTGCCCTGTCAGTCAGATGTGCCCAGGCTGGGCCAGCTCAGCAGCGCTGCACAAGCTCTCAGTGGTGTCACTTGGTTGTTCCTTTCTCTGGGGATTTTTCCAGCTCTTCCACAGCTTCAGCTCCCTCTGAGGATGTTGAACTTTGAGATGGAGGAGTCAGGCCGGTTTCAGCATTATTCACCCCCAAAGCAGTGTGACTGCCCTCCTTCATTGCTTAATGGGGGCTTTGCAAACAGGACCTTGCTGGAGTTGTTGGAGCCCATTGCAGGCAGAGCCTCCTGCTCCAGCAGGAACTGCCTTTCCTGTGCCATCAGCAGGGCAGGTCCCACTGCAGGAAAAGCCCCAGGCCAGCCCCAGCACAGGGAAGGGCTCGGCACAGGGGCAGAGTGCCATGCTGGGAGCTGTGCCAGGGAGAGCCTGAGGCACCAAAGGCACCTTGGCAGCAGCAGCTGCTTGCAGGCCATGGCCAGAAGCCTCCCTTGGCAGCCCAGCCTGGTGGCCACCACTGCAGAGCTGCTGCCTCAGGGCTCATTCCTGGCTGGGCTCTGAAAAGCCACTTCTGCCCCAGGAGCCTGACTGGGAAGCCATTGGCCCCAGCACCTTGGGGACAAGATATTAATGACAAAACTCTTCATGCCAGCAGAGCCAAGGCAGGGGCAGAGGAAAGGGCAGAGCCAGGCCCAGGGGACAGGGCTACCATGGTGATGGCTTTGAGGTCACTCAGCAGACATTCTGGCCAGAAGCCTTGTGAGGGCACCCAGCACATCAGAGAACCCACAATGCAGGAATTCTGTCACTGGGGATGAGCGGGTTTCAATGGGAGAGGTTGCACAAAGCTCCTGCTCTTGGACAATTCCAGGGATGGGGAATCCACTTCTCTGGAAAAACAGCTGCAGTTTCCTGCCACTTTCTTAATTGTAAAATATTTCCTCCTTCTAACAAATGTTATTTTGTCCCCATTCAGTTTAAAGATACTGACCCATTTTCTGTCACGGTAGGATTTAGGAGAAAATAACTAAAAATGCTATTTTTCCCTTTTCACAGACCTTGGAGAGGACTCAAAAATCACCCAGAATGGGGTTTGGAGGCCTCATCACAAAACCAGCAGGGAGAGTCTGCGGCCTCTGTGGTCAGTGGTGTAGAGACTGAGGATTGAAAGGGAATAGCCTGGGAGGGATGGATGGGTGGTTTCAGAGAGGCTGGAGCTTTTCTTCATAGTAGGAATAAGACTGAAGAAGACCTAATAGCACCAAGTGCAGCTTGGGAGGTCCAGACTGAACACCAGCAGAAAGGAATTTCCCTGTCAGAGCAGGGCTGTGGTGCAGCATGTCCCCAGCAGGAGCCTGGAGCAGCCCCAGGCTTTGTGTGGGCAGGCAGAGGCAGGCAGGAGGCAGAGCTGTCAGCAAAGGAAGGGCCCAGCCAGGTGGGGCAGCCGGGGATACCGACAGCCTGCAGGGACAGAGGCGAAGGTTTGCTCAGCAGCAGAGACACCTTTCCCTTGCTTGTCCCCTGCTGTCATCACTGCCACCAGTGTTCTTCTCTACCTGGAACCTGGGGACATTTTCTCAGTCCTGTCTCTCAGATGGATCTATTTAAAGTATGAGAAACTTCAGTGTTTCACCCTCTTTTTGAGTCCCTGAGAAGGTTTTTGGAGCACACTTTGAGGGACTGAGTCTGATGCAAAGAGCACCAAAGCCCCAGAGGCTCAATAAAGTCCCTGTGCTGTGTCTGTGCTGCTGAGCTGGGCCGGGCTCCTGGCCCAGAGGCAGCTCCTGGCAAGGGCAGCTCCTGTGCACAGCCCAGCAGGGCTGGGGCACTGCCAGGGCCCCTCAGGGACACCAGCAGGGCACAGACAGAGCTCACAGGGGCTCAGCACTGGCAGGAGCTGTGGGATGGCCCAGAGGGGGCTGTGTCACAGCAGCACCTCTGTGGCTGTGTCATAGAGGCACAGAGCAGCTGCGATGTCAGCAAGGGGCTGAGTGACAGCACAGAGTGGGCTGTGTGAGGTCACAGATTGGGCTGTGACATCACAGAATTTGTTGTGTGAGGTCACTGAGCAGCTACAGCGTCATAGAGGGGACTTTGTGACATCACAGAACAGGCTGTGAGATCATGGCATGGCTGCATGACATCATAGAGCTGGCATTGAGGTCAAAGTATGTGCTGTGACCTTACAGAGTGTCAGTATGACATCACAGAGAGGGTTTTGTGACATCACTGAGGGGGGTTGTTACATCACAGAGCTGGCTGTGACATAATAGAGTGTGAGGCCATAGAGCAGATCCTGCCATCATAGAAGGTGGCTCTGTGACATCAGGGAGTGGGCTGTGACAACACTGGGTGGCTGTGTAACATCACAGAGCAGGCTGTGACATCACAGTAGAGATTGTGAAATCATAGAGTGACTTTCTGACATCACAGAGACTTCTGTGACATCACAGAGCAGCTGTATCACATCATAGCGTGGAGTCTCAGAGTTGGCTCTGGGATATCACAGGGGCAGTGTGACATCACAGGGGCTGTGTGACATCACAGGGGCAGTGTGACATCACGGGGGCAGTGTGACATCACAGGGGCAGTGTGACATCACGGGGGTAGTGTGACATCACGGGGGTAGTGTGACATCACAGGGGCAGTGTGACATCACAGGGGCTGTGTGAGGTCCCTGGGGAGGTCACTCTGCCCCAGCCCCCCTCACAGTTCCCCCCAGAGCAGTCCAACCCTGTTCGTGCACAGCAGGGTCCCCTGTCCCCCCGGGTCCCCCCGCCCCCAGCCCCACAGCCTCCCCCAGAGGATGTTCCACGAGATTGACCACAGAGCCTGAAACTGGGATGGGGGGCCGGGGCCCTGGGGTGGAATAGAGGGACAGGGACCCCCCGGCAGCGTCCCCGTGTCCCCCAGGGCCAGAGCCTGGGCCAGGGCTCCTTCACCCTGTTACCAACGAGGCCTTGAGAGCGCTGAAAAAATCCCCAGCAAGGGAGCAGCAAAAACCAGACTGAATATTAAGGGACAGCAGCACAGAGTTCCTTGGCAAGAGTCACTCTGCTCCTGACTGGACACTTCAGGCACAACAAGGAAACAAAGCAACAACAAAACCAAACAGAATCCAAACAATCAAACCAGAAATTTACTGAGAACTGGGGCTTTCATTCCTAAGGAAAAGAACTGTCCTTCTTATCTAGGTGCCCATGGCCAGAATTGGGATTTCACCTCCAGTATTCCCTATTGTGACAGAGTGGAGGAGTTTCTTGGCTCAAGACATTTCATGTGTGGGGAGTGTTGCAGTGTGTTGCAATTTCCTGTTTTAAACTTCCCAGCCCCTTCCCAGGTGTGGCGATATCTCTCTTCCCCTTCCCCCTCGCCCCCTGCTGGGCTGTCAATCAGTCTTAACATTCCAGCAAGGCCATCGTGTGGTTGCTCAGGTTCAAAAGATGCCCCTGTGCCCAGAGGTCATTGGCCTGTCTGGGTGTCATCGTTGCCTGAGACCCTGCCCCTCCCCCCTGGTTGGTGGCTCACCTGTCCCTTCCCTCCCCCTTCCCCCGGAGCCTAAAAAGTCACTCAGGCCATGCGGTGAGGATTCTGTTGGAGATGTTACCTAAGATTCAGACGTCTGTGACCATGGAATAAACTCTTGATATTAACCCTCCAGCAGAATCTGTCTCCTTTTCCTCCTCACCTTAGCCTGAAGCCTTCTCACCTGAGGCAAACTGAGTTTCTACAAGCCAGGACTTGTTTCGGTGCTCAGCTGCACCATCCAGCCATGGTAATACCTGGTAATATTGGATCTTATTCCAATAGGGGAGGAAGGGGCAGGTCCAGCCCTCCCCTGCCCTGGAACCCCAGCCCTGCCCTGCCCTGTAGCCCCAATCCCCCCAGAGCCTCTATCCCAGCCCAGCAGTGGCTGCCAGTCCCTGGCACAGCACAGGCAATGCTCCACAGCCACCTCTGCAGCCCCCAGCCCAGCTCCTGAGGGACCAAATGAGCCCAAGGCCCACCTGGGGGAAGGGCCCAGGAAGACCAAGGGGTATTGAAGGCTGACCACAAGGCAAGCACACATCTTGACCCTACCTCCTCTTGGAATTTCCATCTGAACGCTACTGGAATCCAGGAGTTGGTACGTCTGTGTATGCTCCTCTGTATCCTTTTTGCCTCTCTCTCTTTCTGTCCTTTTCTTCTATTTTGTTCCTTTTGCAAATTTGAGAATTGTAAAATTCAAATAGCTCAGAGTTTGTGAAGTTGAAAGGGCCAAGTCATTGCTTTAAGAAGTGTTCTGTGTTGATTGAATGTCATATTAAATATTTTGCCAAAAATTCTCTGATTTTCTAAAGTTACCAGTAAAGACTGTTTTGTTCTTTTGAGCTCCTGAGGATCTCTTGTTGGTATTTCTCCAGGAAGTCCAATTCAGAATACAGAAACAATTGTAATTCCTTTTAAATATCTCCTTGACAGAGTTTTCTACTGGATGGAATTCAAGGCTTTTGTG
Source organism: Melospiza melodia melodia (assembly GCF_035770615.1). Classification (NCBI taxonomy): domain Eukaryota; kingdom Metazoa; phylum Chordata; class Aves; order Passeriformes; family Passerellidae; genus Melospiza; species Melospiza melodia. The sequence goes on along the minus strand of NW_026948525.1, from coordinate 10,554,735 downwards.
CCCTGCTTGGCCCAACCCAGGCAGTGCTTTCCCAGCCCCATTCCACACTCCATTTCCCAGCTGGAGCCGCTGGTGCCTCTGAGTTGTGCTGCCCCACCCCCAGGGACGCTCTCCTTGTCTGCCCATTCCCCCACGGTCTCTGGGCAGGGATGGCCTCAGTGGGGGCTGCTGACATCCTCAGCAACTTGAAGGCTGCTGCTGAATTTTCCTGCTGCAGAGGCTTGTTCAGCCTTCAGCTCTTCAGTGCAGGAATTCAGTGTCCCAGGGCTCATTAACATTCAGAACAGCTAAACAAGCTAAGCTTCTCGGAATAATTTGATTTCATTAATAATTTGTTCAAATCAAATGTGTGGTTAATTAGTCAGATTTCAGAAGCCAATTCAATGTGAATACCCTGAATTTAAAAAAACAGCAAGAAAATATTTTTTAGGTCCTGTAATTTTTTTTTTACTAGTAATTCATTGAAATGTGCAATCTCCAATTGACATTGAATCCAAGTACCTCCTCATGCAGTTTGACTGGGTATGAAAATCAGGACCTTTCATGGCTGACAATCAATCAGACTCTGTCCCTACCCCCACCCCACCATTTTCCCCATCCAAGGCTGGCACTCAGAGCAGCCTTGTGCAAATCTGAGCTCCCTCCAGCCCACACTGGACCTAGCCAACAGACCACAGCTGAACAGGATATAACTTAGTAAAAATTACTATATTAAAATAACAATCACACAATTACAAACTCTTCCCTGAACTATGTGCAATGTCCCAGCATGTCTGATGAGTCCACTGTTCACAACTGATTTGCATACTAAAATTAATTTTTGACTATTGTGGTTCTGTGATAGATATAAACACAATTAAGTTCTTGTATCAGGATTCTTGTCCTGGACTGAGGACAGAACAGCTCAAACAATTCCTGATTTGCAAATCTATCAGTGGTGGATGGAGAAGGGAGGTCAGGCTGCTCTTGGTGTTGAGGAAATGCTGAAACCAGCCTGACTCATTTCATCTGCTCATGCCCTGGCTGATCTCCCCTCTTTCCCCTTCCACCCATTGGCTTTTGTCTCCCCCCAGCCCCCTGTGAAGAGCCTGGCTCTGTGTTCTCCCTCCCCTCCTCGCTAGCACTGCCAGGCTGGCATGAGGAGCCCCTCAGCCTTCCCTGCTCCAGGCTGGACCAGCCCAGCTCCCTCAGCCTCTGCTCACAGCCCAAGGGCTCCAGCCCCACCTTGGAGGCCCTTCCCAGACCCTGTTCCAGCTGCCAGACATCTCTCCTGCCCTGGGGAACCCAACCCAGGCCCCAGTGACCTGGATAATCCCCGTCCTTGATGTCCTGGTCACACAGCCCTGGTCCCTTGTCCCCATGTCAGGCTCTGGGGTGGATCGTGTGGAACATCCTTTGGTGGAGGCTGTGGCTCCAGGTGGGCCGGGGGGATCCCGGGGGACAGGGACCCTGCTGGGCACGAACAGCATTGGACTTGTTGGGAGAAACTGTGAGGGGGAGCCGGGGCAGAGTGACCAACCCAGTGACCTGACACAGCCCTGCTGGGATGTCACACAGCGCCTCTGTGATGTTACACAGCCCCTCTGCGAGGTCACAGCCTCCTCTGTGATGTCACAGCCCATTCTCCAATGTCACACAGCTGGTCTATGATGTCACACCAGAGTCTGTGATGTCATTGTCTGCAGTGTGATGTCAGACCTCTGCCCTGTGATGTCAGAGCTGGATCTCTGATGTCACAGAGGCAGACTATGATGCCATGGCTGCTCGATGACCTCACATAACCCACTCTGTGATGTCATAGCCCACTCTGTGACCACATGGTACCAGATGATAAATTGTCTTCACCAGGTGAGCTCACACCTGGAGCTTGTTCTCCACAACCCCAGGCCTGTGGAAACCACACAATGCCCATTGTGTGAGAAGGGGAACTGGAAGTTCAGCAGCCTCAGTGTCCTGCCAGCTCAGCCAGGCCCACTGGAACATTGGGATCCACGACCACCAGGGACCACCAGGGAGACCCCCAGTACAGGAGAATGCCTGGGTAAAGGGGAGGGGAAATATATTAATGATTTCAGGGAAATGATTATCATATGTATTTTTAGTCCAGGACAATCAATGAATATGTATGCAAAATACAGAATATAAACAGAAAATTTCCTGTACTCAGCATGCACAGCTTTGGGAGGAGCTATCCCCCATGCATCCAGCTGAATAAAGAATGCTGCTTCTTAATGCTACATTGGGGTTAAGGAATTTTCTGTTTTACTAAATTTTTGGTAACACTCCCACTGCCAAGGAAAGCTCTGTCTGCTGCTGTTCACAAACAGAGAAGGGCTGGTGGCAGATGTGTGGCTCAGAGTCTGCCTGGGGCACAGTGACCATGAAATAATGAAGTGTTCAATGTTCTGTGAAAGAGGGAGGGGCAGCAACAAAAATTCTGCACTGGAAATAGGAAGGGCAGACTTTAGCCTGTTTAGGCTGCAGATTTGGGGAATACCAAATCAGGTACTGATTGCTTTAAGGGAAACAGCCCTTAACAACAAAGGGATCCAGGAAGAATGGACACATTTCAAGAAAGTAATCATAAGGGGGAAGAAGCAGCCTGTCCCAGTGTGGCAGAGGATGAGCTAGTGAGGAAAATGACTGGCCTGGCTGCCCATGGAGCTTTTCTGGAGACTCAGGGGTGGAAAAAGGACCAGCAACTCAGGAAGTCTTTAAGGGTGTTGCTGGGTCATACAGAAAGAAAAGCTGAGAGTTGAAAACTCTAATAAAACTTAACCTGGAGGGTTCAGCAAAAAGAATAAAAATGTTTTCATAAAAAAAAATAACAGCAAAAAGGAGGAGTAGGAGAACCTCTACTCTTTATTGGTTGCAGTAAAAAATATAGTAACAAAAGATAAGGAAAAGGCTGAGCTACTTTACCCCTAGTTTGTTTCAATTTTCAATATTAGGAAAGGATATCCTCAGGACAAGTGTTCTCCTGAGCTGGTAGATGGGCACAGGGAGCAGAACAGCCCCTGGAATCCAGGAGGAAGCAGTGGGTGACCTGCTGAGCCACTCAGATGCTCAGAGGTGAATGGGATCAGACAGGATCCATCCTAGGGCAATGAGGGAGCTGTAGATGAGCTCCCCAGGCTGCACTCCATCATTTGCCATCAGTGCTGGCTCAGCAGGGAGTTCCCAGAGGACTGGAGGTGCCAGTGTGAGCCCATCCCCAAGAAGGGCTGGAAGGAGGAGCTGGGGAACTCCAGGCCTGTCAGCCTGACCTGGGTGCCCAGCAAGGTTATGGAACAGATCATCCTGAGTGCCATCACAGGGCACCCCCAGCTGATGGGAACAAACTTTCTGGCTGAGTGCAGAGGCCAAGACAAACCTGGGTGATTTCCTGCCATCCCCCAGCCCTTGCTGGCCCCAGAGCTGATGGCATTTGTGCTCCCTCAGGTTCATGTCCCCACACCAACAGCATGGGGGTGCTCCCCCTGCTGTGTGCAATGCGAACAGGGGCTGCTGAGCCAGTGCTGCTGTGTCTGTGCCTGCAAGGATGGGGGACCTGTGTGAGCTGGGGGAGAGGCCAGGGCTGCAGAGGGGGGATGTTGTTGGCAGCTGCATGAGGATGCTCTGGGACGCTGCCCTGGGCTGTGCAGCGCACTGGGGATGGATCAGCCCCTGCTCTGCTGCTCCTTCCCATCTGCCCCAGGGCCCTTGCAGAGCACCAGCTGTTGCTGCCCTCAGCTGCATGGCAACCCTGGGACAAAGCGGTGCCAGGGCTGTTCCAGGTACAATTGCAGTGACACTCGTTGGTGCCACCAGGTGCCATGGCAACGGCCACAGGGACCCGTTCCTTGGTTTGGTGCCATGGCAACCAATGCCTGGAGCCATTGTGATGGTTGGTGGCCATGGGAAGCTGCCCTGGCCCTTGCTCAGGGCTGGTGTCAGTGCCCAGAGCCAGAGGGGATCCCTTGCTGGGGGCTGTGCCATGGCCACCTGCCCTGTGCCGCGCTGGCCGCTCTGGCACCAGGAACCAGCAGCCACCGGCACTGCCAGGGCCAAAGGCCAGGTCAGCCAGACAGAAAGGGGCAGGGCTGGGCACTGTTTCCATGGCAACCGGCACTGGGGGGGACACCTGGGTCACCTGTCCTGGCAGTTGCCATGGAAACCCCTGGCAGGGACTGAGGGCACAGCCCCTGGCACTGGGACACTGCTGGGCCGGGTGCTGAGCACAGGGCTGAGCACGCAGAGATGGTTTTGTTCTTGCTGAGCTGCAGCACAGCCAAGGCCTGTCCTGCCCCTCGTCCAGCCACGCTGGGGAGGGGCTGGGGCTGCGGGGGAGCTGGGCAGGGGACACAGCCAGGACAGGGGACCCCAACTGAGCCCGGGCATACCCCAGACCAGAGCACATCATGCTCAGGGTGTGAAGGGGGGGAACAGGGAGGAAGGGGGGAATTTTGGAGTGAGGGCTTTTGCCTTCCCAGGGAACACTTAGGCAAGAGGGGGCCCTGTTTCACCAGGGCCCGGGGTCACTACCAAAAACACAGACACCAACTTAAGGAATTGTGTCATTTATATCATGCATAGCTGCAGAGATTTACAAAAGGATAAGCTCAGCAAAGCACATCATCATTAGCAAAGAATTACAAAAGAAGCTCAGCAATCCATCATAAGCCATCATTACATTTTGATGACCAATCCCTTGGTGAAACACTGGAGGTGTTTGTGGCAGACAACGATTCTGGCTGATTATCAAGGTACACCTTACAGACATCAGGAGTACTTTAGTGACACAGTTCCTCATTCTTTTTTCTCAATCTCATTTCAGTTAGGAACAAGAATTCTGTTGTCCATGGAGCTGGCACCTTTTTAATTCCAGAATAATGCCCTGAGGCCCTTTGCTGTTCAGCTTTACCATGCTGTCTGTGGCTAACAAGGCTTGGGGGGCCCTTTCCCCTCTGGCTGGAAGGGGCCGGGTCCCAGTCCCTGAGGGGCACCCAGGCTCCTGGATGGAATTCCTGTGCAAGTCCCTCAGTGTCACAGCAGCCTTCACATGGAGCCCCTTGGATCAGAGCAGTTTCCAAAGGGGCCCTTGGAGCAAACAGGGAGATCTGGTCTGGCAGGATGTGTAAAACAAAATCCTGTCAGATCTACTTGTTCTCACACAGAATCCCTGGCTGCAGGGACACATTCCCATTGTTCCTGACCAGGGTTCAGGACTCAGAGTTGTCTTTCCTAGGAACTGCTCCTTCAGCTGCCTCGGGAGGGCCTTTTGTCCTCAAGACCCACACTCTGGCTCCATTATTAGGGCTGCTGCATCCAAACCCTTTATCTCCCCAAAGAGTGGTGACTGGAGCTGGATCTCCTGTTTTCACAATCGTTCTTAAAATTGCAAGATCACTATTTGTGCTACGCTGTCATGGGGTTGAATAATCCAATCTTGTTCATTATTGTTTACAGAATTACTGCAATTTCTCCTGGATATTCTGCATCAATTCCTCCTGCCTTGACAGGAACACTTTGCAAGGCCAAGCTCCAAGGGAGCAGTTACCAACGCAAAGTGTCCTGGAGGAATCTGAATTCCTGTTTCAGAATTGACAGCTCTCATTTGCTTTGAATTTCTCCACATTAATTCCAATGCATGAAGGCCCAGCCCTGCAGCCTCTGGGCTGGCCCTGCCAGGGGCCATCACAGCCAGAACAATTTCCCAGGCAGCCCAAGTCTCACTGCCCATGGCTGGATTTGCAAATTGGGGGCAGCCGTGCACAGCCAGGGGGTTTCCATTTCCCCAGTGGGCCATTGTAAGGGCATGGAGCAAATCATGGACATGGGTTCTCCATGGGCAAAGGTTCCCATCTCCACATTTTTCTAACTGCTCTTTTAACAACCCCTTCACCCTTTCAACCAAATCCTGCAGCTTGTGCATAGTCTGGTACATGAAAAACCCTGCAGGCCTAATCACTGTATTTTTCACAGGAAGAGACAAAGCACTCTGCATCACAGTATCAGCACACCCTGTAAAAATAGCCAATTTCATCTCTTTCTCCTTTTTCCGTTGTATACAATCTCACAAAGTTGACCACTGATATTAGGGTCCTGGCCAATCCTGTTCTGTAGGGTATTTAGTGTTACATCCCTGAGCAGCCAAAGATACCAAATTAATATTGTCAGCATTTCACATTATTATTGTCAATATTTTACATTATTCTTATTTTACATGTACATATTGATATAGAAATATAGATACAGATACGCAGATATAGAAATATATCTATAAAAATCTATAAATATAAACATGAAGGTCGTATTATCCTATAAATATGTATATACTTATTTATTATATTGATATTTCACTTGCACAAGAGCATCTGAGCTCGATTAAAACCTTCTTTTGTTGCTCCATGTGGGAGCATTCCAACAATAATTGCTCCTCCTGAAGGTGCTGTTTCCTATGTGCTCTCAGCAAATTCAGCTTTGTCTGCCCAAACCCACAAGGTCCTTCCCTTTTCCATATGCAATTTTTGGATGCATTTGAAGCCATCCAGGGGTGCAGCTTCTTTTACCCGACTGCCCCACTGCTCCCATGGGGTTCCAACCTCAGCCCACTCCAGAGCCAGGGAACTCCAGGGAAGGGCTTCCCAGCTGGGAATTTCTGATGGCACTGATTCCTCACATTGACACTGAACAAGTGACATTTTGTTGGCATCTGGCCAGACTGTGCCAGTTTTGTTTTACCAGTGGCCAAAGTCAGCACCAAAGACACAGACTCCAGCTGAAGGAATCAGTGTCATTTCCTGCAGTTCAGAGCAGCAAAGAATCACAAAAGGAGCAGCTCAGCAATGCACCCAACCATCCCCACCAAAGATTGCCTGCAGTGATTAAGAAAGGTCCAGCAGCATTTACCCTCAGCCTTTACCATCCCCCAGACCCACACAGCAGCTGGGGAAGCTGTCACAGCCAAGGGCTGCAGAGCCACTCCTGGGCACTGGGAATTCCTGCAGGTGCCTCCAGCCCCAGGAGAGGCTCCAACCCGCTGGGAGAGGGCCCAGCTCTGACAGTGCTGAATGAACAAACTGACAGCACTGCTAGTGTGGCAACATCTGCTTTCATCCTCCTCTTGCGTCCCTCCCAAAGCCTGGCCACAGCTCAAGGAGGAACCAAGGGAGGTGACTTTGACCATACAGCCTCCAATAAGGTCAGATGTCAGATTTCATGGCCTTGTCAGGCTTCTAAATACACAAAGGTCAATACATGTTTCACTAAGGAGTGGCTACATCTATTACAGTGTTAATGACCATGCGTATTTCATCAGGGAGCAGATACAAAGATAACCTTTGCTTGGAAGGTTCATCCAGAGGCCACCTTTGGCTCAGGGCCTGCTGTCCAGGCCTCACTCAGGGCTGGTGTCCAGGCCTTGGCACTTCAGGGACGTGGTTTAGTGCTGGGCTTGGCACTGCTGGGTGAGCGGCTGCACTGGGTGAGCTCAGAGGGCTTTTCCAACAGAAAGGATTCTGTGATTCCATGATTCTATCCACTGCATTCAGCTGGGGCTATTTTAGCAGCATTCCTTTGCTCCAAAAGTTCCCTCTTGCCCAAATCCTGTGGCCTGAGGCTTCAGCTCCTTCAGCTCCTGGTGCTGAGCTGCTCATGCTGAACGAGACGACTCAGAGAGAAGAACACAGTCCATGCAATTCCTTCTGGGACACGGAGAGGGGAGGCTGTGCAAGCAGGAGCATTGTTTGCTGTGGCCTCCTCTCTGCCCTTCACGCCTTTCACTGCTTTGAACCAGCCAAGATTTTTCTCCAAGAATGCAATGGAGCAGCTGTTCCTGCTCCCAGGCCTGGCTCTCTCCAGTCTCTGCCCTCACCTGGTTCTGTCCCTCGTGCTGTACCCTCTGTTCCCCCAGGGCTCGCTGGCTGCTGCCCAGGACTGTGGCATTGGCACAGACCCAGTGCTCCAGAGCCTCCTTTCTGTGCCCTTGCAGCTGCCTGGGCACAGCAGCCTTTTCCATCTGGAAGCTCCCCATGCACAGGGCGTGCCCAGCTCTGTTCCTTTCACAGCCTCCAGGAGCCCAGGGCTGCCATCTCCAGTCCCTGCTGGCACTGGGGGCTCCCAGGTGCCTCAGGCTGCTGTGACACCGCTGCACACGGGAGGGAAGAGGGGCAGGGGCTGTGCTCAAAGTCAGCTCCATCTGCTGCTGCTGCTGCTGCTGTGGGGTCATTTGTGCAGTCCTGGCCCAGAGTCAGGGATCAGATCCTGCCAGTCTCTTCCAGCCCTGGCTGCTCAGAGTTTGGGCCTTGGAGCCTCAGGTGGCCAAAGGCAGCTGCTGCTGGTCCCTCTGTGTGCCCGTGTTCAGCAGTGCTGCTCCATCAGTCTGTGCCCAGCAACGGGGAAAAGCCTCAGCCCTGCAGGGCCAGGAGCTGCCGGGCTCTGCCTGAGCAGCTCAGCCAGCAGGAAGGGAGCTGCTCCACACAGGAACCAGAAGCAAAGAACATTCCTTTTGTAGGACATGTTTTCTATTGAAAGGAAAAAAAATAAAAAGCAATAAAAAACTTTATAAAATGTGAAAGATAACAACAAAACCCAAGTCTGCAGTGGTAAATCTTCTCTAACTTTGATTTAAGAGGTAACTGATCTTTTGAAACAGTACTCAGTTATTTATTTTGTAAATGTGCTGATGGCATGGATCCATCTTACTTACCTCAGCAATCATTATAAAAAGTTTTTGGGGATTGTTTCCAATATTGTTATTTTAAATTGTGGTCGAAGAAAGAGGAAATTGCTTTGTGCCATTCCAGCTCCAAGCAGGACTGGGAATGGAAACTGTGTCGAAGCACAAATCCTTTCCAAGATGATCTTCCTTCTCAGCCTGGGAATGAGCTACACATTCCTTTTGAAACTGTCATGGATTTCTTAGAGACACAAAGTCCCACTTACAGCTTTTTGCTCTTGTTTGGCAGTGCAGAAGGGCAATTCTCCATCCACCAGCTCCAGACTGCACTGCCTCAGGAGCACGGCCCACTCGCCAGCTTTGGCCCACTCGTGGCAGTTCTAGAGGAGGAAGAAAGTGCAATTGCACAATTCCAGCCAATCAAGAAGGAAGAATGGGACACACAAAACACCCTGTACAGATCCAGGAATTCAGCTGGGACTGTGGAGAGTTTGGGTCCTTGCCAGTTGGATGTGTGTCCCCAGCTGCAATCTCTGGGCCTGCAGCACAGTCTCACTCACCTGCCAAAGCAGAAAGCTCAGGCACTGTGCTCGCATTGGGCTCGTCTGATGCAGAGCTGTCAGAGCAATGTGAGGGCAGAGCCAGCCCAGCTGGGCCCAGGGCTGAGCCCAGCAGAGCCCTGGCAGAGCCCAGAGCAGCCTCAGCACCCGCAGAGCCCGGCTGCAAGGAGAGAAAGCAGAAAGCGCCCATCAGCTGAGGGCTCCTGTGCCCTTGTGCCAAGGCCTGCGGTGCCCAGGCCATGCTGGCTGTGCCCAGAGCTGTGCCCAGAGCTGCCCATCCCTGCTGCCTTTGGCAAAGAGCAGGAGGGCAGCACATGTGCCCAGCCTGCAGCCAGCCACGGCACATCCAGCCCTCAGCAGCTGCCCAGAGCAGGATGCTCCTGTGCTCGCTGCCAGCTCCCAAAAGCTCTGATCCCACCCTGCCAAGCACACAGGGACCCACCTCACACCACCCACGGCTGGAAGAAAAGCTGCTCCCAAACCAGGGCCTCAGCCTTCTCCAAGGACATGGCCCATCCACGCCACAGCTGTTCCCCAGCACTTCCCCATTCACACTGGACCACCTGGAACATTTCCTCTGGAAAAATAAACAACACATTCTTGAAAAGAGATTAGAGACAAAAAGGGAAAACAAGAAAAATAGTAAAAAGTCTTATCTCTGTCAGAGCCTTGAGGAAGGCTCCCTCTTGGGTGAGGGAAGCCCACACTTTCTCTCTTCCCCCCTGCACTGCCCCCCAAAATCACGGTGATCCCAAAGCAAACAAGGGCAGTGGAGCAGCCCAGCCCTTCCTTGCCTGCAAAGCAAAGCAGCTGTGCACAGGTTCTGGAGCCCCACCTCTGCTCCCACCATGGGGCTTTGTTTGTGTCGGGCTGGCTGCCCCAGCCCCAGCCCCAGCCCGGGGCACGGTGGGTGCTGGGGGCTGTTGGCAGGGCCAGGAGCCCACTCCCATTTTGTACCGACCCCAGCCCATCCTCCCAGCCCTGCCAAAAGCAGCTGGGCAGCCACTGAAGAATGAGTTGCATCTGCACCAGCAAAGGGGGAGCCTTTGGTTCCCCGCCACGCTGGGTCATGCCCACATCTGGCAGAATTTCCCCAGGTGGGGACTCATCTGCAAATTCCCTGTGGAGTTTAGCTTTGAAGAAGGTGCCAGAATCAAAGTCCATCACCTTCAGCCTCCCGTGGCCAGGCTGAGGAAGAGCTTCTCATCCTTGGTGTCATCCTACTCTCTCCAGCAGCAGCAGCAGCAGCAGCAGCAGCATCCCCACCCGGTACAGCTTCTCCAGGGGCTCCTTCTCCTTCTCTGGGGGGACACCAGGCTCTCAGGGCTCTGCCCAGGGCCCCAGCTGTCAGGGAACCAGGACAAGCAAAACCAGCTTGGATGGCGGCCACCAGTGCTGGGCAAAGCAGCTCAGCTCCAGCACAAGGGCTGTGTGTTCCCATCCCATGACCCCGGTGCAGTGGCACAGGCAGCACAAAAAGCTCTGGGTTCCTTTGCTTCTCATTGCCAAGGCATGTGTGGAGCAGGAACTTACCAGGGCCCTGGATACTCCAGGGACCTGGAGAACCATTCCCAGCAATTGGGAAAATCCTAGGTGCTCCATCCACTCATAGATGAGGTCTCCGAAATTGCCCCAAAATTGGGTCCAGCTTTTAGAGGCCAAAAAGAGCAAGTCCAAGTGTCTTGATGATATTTTTAGCCCAGAAAGCCCTGCAGCTGATGGCACACTTCACAATCAGCAGGGGACACAGCTAGGCCAAAGCCCAGACCTCTGCTGGGAGCCTTTCTCCTCAAATACCCTTCAGGCAAACGTCCATGCAAGTCAGTTGGGAAAGTTTCTTCCAATGATCCGTTTCTGGCACATAACTGCACAGGGTTATGGGAAAGATTCTAAAGCAGCTGCTCTGGAGTCAAAGAGCCAGCACTAAGAGTAGTCCTTGTCATCTCTTTGTAGCTAAATCCTACTTTGGGGGAGTCGAAGGACTTTGGAACGAGCTAGAGAGCGGACCTCTGAGTTTTTTAGATGATGCCATTGCTTTTTCTTCTCTTCTACATAGACAGGAAGGGTGAGTTTGGCTCACATCTCCACCGCATGGCTCACAAGGCCACAAGACTTGTAGTTAAAAGAGCTTTGAAGGATTTCTTGGCCAAGAAGACACGGCCAACAAGGATACTTGTGTTTTGGAGCCTACCCTTCAATATTTCATCTTATGGACTCATGCTACAGTGTAAGCTTCCTTAGCCAATCATGTTATGACACACAAACTCACAGCACTGCATCCTAAACTTCTTGTTTACAATTGTAACTACTTTTAGTTTTTCTAGATCTTGGACTCTAAAACTCTAAACTTTCTTCCCCGTGTCTCTGCTATAATAAACTAGAAATCCTCGTTCTCGCTTCTAGCACCTAAGTTTGGAAGCCCTTTCCAAGGTCTCAGATCAAATCCTGTGTTTAATTCTAAGCTTTGCTGACAAGACCAAAGGTCTGAGATTTCCCCGCGTTTGGGTTTCCAACAACACTGATGCTGTTAGTTCCAGAGTGCCCAGGATCCCTCTTGCAAGTCAACTCTGGCAGGAACAAGGCGGCTGCCGGGGGGCTGCTTGTGGCCTCTGACAGCCCATTGCTCAGGGCTTGCCAGCGCCCCAGCCCCTCAGGGGCTGCCCCAGCCCGGCCAAGCTGCCCGGCAGCAGCGCCGCAGCCCCACAGCAGCTCCAGAGCAGCCCCATCCAGAGGCACCTGGGAGCCCTCAGCAAGGCAGCCAGCACCACACGGGCAGGAGGATACAGAGGGTGGTTCCTTCCTGGCACAGGGCTTGTGGCCATCTCCAGGCACCGCTCTGGCAGGGATCCCCGCAGCCCCGGCCCCTGCCCAGCCACTCTGTGGGCAGCACAAAGGCTTCAGCAGAACCACCACAGGCCAAGGGGCTTCTGGCCATTTCCCCTTGCCCGCTGCACGCCTGGGGAGCTGCCTGAGCACAAGCACCCTTCTCCCCCTTCAGGGCCTCAGGACCCCTCAGCCTGCTGTGCTGCTGAGCACAAGCTCCCTTTTCCCCCTTTCCTGCCTCTTGCCCTGCAGACCCTGAACAGCAAAGAAAAGCTCCTGGCAGTCTGTGTATCATAACACATTCTAAAATTATTTATAGTAATCTATAATATATAGCAATATATGTAATTATAATATACTCTAGAATTTATTTATTTACAATATAGATAAAAAATGGAAAGGAAGAAAAATCTTCAAGAAAAGGAAAATTACCCCTGGCTCAGGTTGCCCCAGCGAAGACAGCCTCCCAGATCAGCTCTCCTCCTCAGTCATCTGGCAGTGCAGCAGCCAAGCCCTGGCAGGCGAGGCCGAGTCCTCCATGCCCTGCGCAGCTGATCGTGCAGCCTCTGGATGGTGGAATATCGCCCACGCTGTATTGCCCGGAGGACATGCAGTGTTTCAAGTGCCAGCTGTGACACGGCACTGCTCATGTCCTCCGTCAGGCGTTCCAGGGCTGCAAGAGAGAGGAACAGAGGCACGGTCAGAGCCGGATCTGCGGGGAGCCCAGGAGAGCCCCCTGCCAGGGCCATCCCAGCTGGCTCTTGCCATAGCCAGGAGGGAGCAGGGAGCAAGGGGATCAGCCCGAAGCTGCTGGCCACCAATGGCCCACGGCGCCCTGAAAGCTCCGCGTGCTCTGCCCACGGGAGCAGAGCCCTCCGCAGCCGGGGCAGGGCTTGCAGCTCCCCCCAGCAGCCCCCGCTGTCAGCCCGCTGCCCTCACTCACCAGTGCAGATCAGCTGCAGCTCTTGCTGCTGCCCCCTCAGGCGCCGCCCGGCCATGCCTGTGAACACAGAGCCTGTCACGGCCCCAGCGGCACAGCTCCCTGCCAGTGGCGCTGCCGGTGCTGTGGCCACACGGGCTGCTGGCCCGGCAGGGCTCAGCCCGGCCCTGTCCGCACGCTGCCGCCCCAGGGCACGGCTGCCAGAGGGTGGCAGCAGCAATGCCCAGGCCAGGTGGGGCTCCACGCCGCCCCAGGGCATGGCTGGCGCTGCCGGGGCAGCAGGCGGGGCTGGGGCCGAGCTGTGGCGAGCCGGGAAGGGGAGGGGCAGCTCGGGCACGTGGCTCACCCATGAACCTGATGGCCGCCTCTCGCAGGGGCTCCTGTGGGCTCTCCAGGTAGCGCAGGGCCCGGCGCAGGTGCTCGGCCACTCGGCTCCTGTCCTCTGCCAGCTGCAGAGAGCGACAGGAGGGAAGGGTTGGCGCGGGCTCAGCCCCTGGGCCGGGCGCTGCCTGCACCCATCCCCGGCCTTCCCTGCCCGCACAGCCCTGAGGCGCGGCCAGCAGCCGCTGGCCAAGGGCTCCCGAGGGCAGGGGGGCAGAGGGCCGGCTGCTGCCCGCAGAACCGTGTTGCCGCGCCACAGCCCCGCCGGGCTGGGGCTCCATGGGCACCCGACTCAGGCCCACGGGAGCCTGGAGAACAGCCCGCACGGCCTCTGGGTGCAGCTGCGGGCACAGCTGCCAGCCCCGCACACCCCTGAGAGCACCTCCCTCAGGGGCCTTCTCCAGGCTGAGGCTGGGGCTTGCAGGCCCTCCTTACCAGGAACTCAGCGAGCTTCCACACCTTCTTGTTCTTCAGCAGTCTTTCAAGATCCCTCCTCTTCAGGAACTCAGCCACACAAAGCAGCGTTTCCTGAGAAGCCTGGAGAGCAGTAGAGACATGGACATGGCTCCACTGTGCAGGACACAGCACCCGCGTCCCTGTGCCAAGGCCTTGAGGAGGCTGCAGTCCAGCAGGCACAGGGCAGGAGGCAGCCGAGTCCCCTGCCAGGGGGACAGCAGCAGCCCACGAGTCCTCACCTCTGCCACACGCTGATTCTCATCATGGCAGTGGAAGAACAGTGGCAGCAGGCTCTTGCACAGGGGTGTCTTCAGGTCCTTTTTTGCCTTTTCCTCTGGATGAGTCACCAATGTTTGGAAGAGCAGTATGGAGATCACCTGCACCTGGCTATTGTCCTGTATGAAAGGAAGAAAAAAAGACCTCAGCATTGGCTGCACGGAGCTCAGCTTGGCGCAAGCCTGTAAATCCACAGGGCATAAAGTGTCTGGGCAGCACCCAGTGGCTGTGGCTGGGAGCAGTGAGCCTTACATGGTCAAAGAGTGGCAGCAGCGCCTCAAGGAGCTGCAGTGTGATGGGGCCAGGCAGCAGCCTGTCACTGTCCAAGATGATAGAGTTGAGTAGCATGACTGTCATGATAACTATCTCTCCATCCCACAGGAGCTCCACAAGACTTTCAGTCAGGCTCTGCATGTTTTTGGTCTGTGCAGAACACAAGTTTATGAAATGCCATCCTGCTGCCGCAGGGCCTGGAGGCCAAAGGCCTGTCCTAAAGCACTTGGGCAGCTGAACCAGGAGGCAGGAGAGCTGGGAGCAGCTGCCCCAGCACCCAAAGCCCTGCCAAGCCCAAGTGACCACATTCCCCAGCTCAGCCTCAGCTGCTGACCCCTTCTCACCATGCAGGGATCATCAGTGAGCTTGAGAAGGGCCCTGAGCGCCAGGCGATGCCTCTCCCTGCATTCACTCTGCAGCTGCCTTGACAAAATTTGCAGGACTCTGTTAACGCCGCGTTCACTTAAGTCCAGCCACTTGAGGACCTGAAAGGCACAGGGCAGTGACAGGGAGCCGGCCGGCAGGAGCCTGGAGCCGCACGGGGCCGGGCCCAGGCAGCAGCACAGGGCGCGGGCACCGTGCCAGGCAGCTGCGGCTCCGAGAGGGCAGAGAGCTGGGAGGCAGCTCAGCCAGGCAGCGCTGGCCATCAGGCTCACCTCCACAAGGAACGCCAGGGCGGGCAGCTCCCAGCGTGGCTCCTGTGTTCTGAGCAGCCGGAGCAGGTAGCGAGCGATCCGGGAACACAAGGGGATGGAGACACAGCACATCTTCCTGGCAGGAGATAAAGTAACCAAGACTGTGGGACAGGGGGACCAACCTCTGCCAGGACTTACACACACAGGTCTGGTCTTTCCCCAGCATCCTGCAAGGGGCCCTGGGCTATTTGGGAGGCAGCTCCTGGTGGGCACACTCTTCTCCCAGCCTTTTCCAATCTGCTTGGCCATCCCTCAGTGACAAGGCCCTCTGGCCCACGACCTCGGGGACCGTGTGGTGCTCCCTGGGCACAGAGCACAAATGTCAGAGGCAGTGGGGAGAAGAGGGTCTCACCTGGCCAGCAGACCCACGGCATAGTGGTGGGTGTCTGCACACAGCAGCGTGTCCCAGCCATGCTTGCCTTCCATTGACACCACCACATCCTCGTGCTGCATTCGGCAGAGCAGGGACTTCAGAGTCTGCACTGCAAACCTGCGTGCACAGCAAAGCCCAGGTCATGCTGGGAACACTGGCTCCTGCCCAGGGACGTGGCAGGGACAGGAGGAGTGGGATGGAGCACCTGTTGGGGCTGGTGGCAAGGCCGTGCTCTTCCTGGCATCCCTTCCAGAAGGTATCCACTTCCTCTGCCATCTCTTCTGTGCTGAAGAACACTTGGAAGAGCAGATGCACAAATAGGCGAGGGAAATACAGCCTCACTACACGTGGGACACAGGGTACCTGGAGGATCTTCCACATCACCACAGTTGCCTGCAAAGGACAAAGCCCCCCGAGACAGCGCTCAGTGCCGAGGTGTCCCTGTGGCAGGGCCCAAGTGTGGCAGGGAGAGGCCCGGAGAGACCTTGGCAGGGGGAGCACGGGGCCTGGTGGGCCTGAAGCTGCCCCTGGGCCAGGTTTCAGGCCAGCGCCAGAGGCAGGGAGATGCAGTGGGGGAAGGAGGAGGGAGAGCTGCTGGAGAGGCGGCCGGCCTTAGGGCCAGCAAAGGCCAGTTGCAGAAACTCACAGCCAGGCCAAAGACACCCGTTCTGTCCCCATCAGAGGTGCGCGTGCTGTGCTCTGGCCAGCTCCCCAGCACATCCAGGAGTATTAGCAGCACTGGCTTTGCAGTCCGGGGCGAGCACATGATGCTCTTCCACATGGTCAAAGCAGCTCTGTGGGGTTAGAGCTCTGTCTCAGGGGGGTCTCAGACACAGCACCATGGCCTGGGCTGCAGTGGGGAACTGAGCTGGCTGCCAGCTCTGCCTCTGCCCACTGGCCCTCAGCACACAGGCAGCCCAGCCCGTGGGGACTGGCCCCTGAGAAGCAGGGAGGGACTATGGCAGCATGCTGGGGGCTGGCAAAGGGGGGAGCCAGAGGACCCTGGAATTCTCTGTGTGTCAGACCACTGGGACAGGCTGTACAGGGTGATGGGCTGCTGAGCCCTGAGCCTTGTGGGCACATGGGCCCTGTACCTGTCACATGATGGGGCCACACGCAGGAGAGCCATCACCACATCAGCGGGCTGTGCCTCTGTCAGATCCAGAAGGGGCCTGTGCAGGTTGTACTCAGGAAACTCACTGGCCACAAGCCACTGGTGGATGTACCTGACAATGGCAGGCACCTGGAGAAGGGAGAGGAGACTTGGAAAGCTGCCAGAGGGAGTCATGTGCCCAGCTGCCCCAGAGAAGTGCTTCCCTTGCCACCACACTGCCATGGCCTCAAGGCTTACAGTGAGCAGCAAGCGTGGTTTAGGAGGCCAAGCAATTGCTGGGAGGATGGATGCCAGGCCACAGGCTGCTTACTTGCTTTGGACTGGAAGGACCCTCCTCCACAAGCATATCCAGCAGGGCAGCACTGCTCTTGGTTTTGAAGATGGGAGGGTATGCTCTGAGCACAGTGCCCATGACGCTGGTCTCTTCCTCTTGAATCCTCTTCATGAATTTGCCAGCCATCTGTAGCAGAAGGGCAAGAAGCTGGGCATGTTGCATGGAGTGCTCCACACACAGTGCTGGGCTGAGCAGGGACAGCAGGCCCAGGTCGGGGGGGCTGCAGGTACCTGCCCTGTACAGCGGAAACGGCCACGGCTGGACTCCTGCTCTTGTGTGCGCTCCAGGGCTGCATCTGGCAAAGAGCGAGCGCAGCCAGAGCTGAGGGGCTGCGGGAGAGGCCGGAGAGCACAGCCCAGCCCTGCGCTCCCCAGGCAGGGAGAGCCCCGGGACGCTCCAGGGGATGGAGCACGGCCCCTGCAGGGTGTCTGCCAGGCCCCTCTTCCGTCCTGTCCATGGGCATTTCCCCAGGGGATGGGATGGGATGGGATGGGATGGGATGGGATGGGATGGGATGGGATGGGATGGGATGGGATGGGGCCAAGTTGGCTGCAGGCTCCAGCCCTGCAGCCCAGCTCTGCCCCTCACCCTCCTGCGGTGGTTGGAACGGCACCACCTCTTCAGTCTCCTCTACTGGGGCAGCTCCAGGGCCTTCTTCCTCCTCCTCCTCCACCCAGGCCAGCTTGGGCACTCTCGGGGGTCTCTGCTCCGTGGCTGTGCCTGGAGCGGGCCCCAGCAGCGAGCTCAGCCGGTGCCGCTCCTGCAGGGCCTCCTGCGCCTCACCTGCGGGCGGGACGCGGCGGTCAGCGCTCGGCCCGGGGCCAGCAACGGCCCCCGAGTGCCCCTCACCCGCCCCGGGCCGGCCATGCCCCGGCGTTCCATCTTCGGAACGCGGCACGGGAGGCTCGGGGCCGGCGGCCGCGCTGCCGAGCGGCGGAGCTCGGGCCGGGGAAGCCGCCGCGGAGGCGGCGGGAGCGGCCGCGCCGCGTGTGTCCTCCGCGGGCCCCGGGAGGAGCCGGGGCCGGGACCGGGGCCGGGACTGGAGCCTGCCTCGGGTCTGGGGCCGGGCTCGGGCCAGGCGGAGGCAAAGGGCGGCGGTGCCGCCCCGGCCCCCGGCACCGATGCTCGCCCAGCAGCGCCACCGCCAGCACGGCCAGAGCCGGGCGGAGGCGAGACCGCGGCGGGACGGCCGGGGCCGGGCACGGGGCAGCCCCGCCCGGGGCCGGGGGCGGGCCGGGGGCATGGCCCGGCCCATCACGGGGAGAGGGAGGCGGGGAGAGGGGAGGGACGCCGGGCAAGGGACCCCGAGAGAAGGGTGCCCGACAGCGGGAAAGGGAGAGAAAGAGAAAGAAAGAGAATAAGAGAAAGAAAGAGAGAAAACGAATCTGGTTTTGCTGCTTCTTCCGCTGCTGCTGCCGCCGCTGCTGCTGCTGCCGCTGCTGCTGCCGCTGCAACTGAAGCACCGGGGCCGTTCGTCCCCGTGTCCGTTCCCCGCTCCCCCCACGAGCCCCACGTTCGAGCCCCGCGCGCCCCGGGGACAGCCCCTCCGTCTGCCCAAACACGGGAACTTTGCAGCGCTGAGCCCAGATGCAGAGCCCTGACTCCTGCACACTGGCACAGCGATCCCCTCGCTCGCTGCTGGGCATTGTCCTTGCTGAGGGTCAGAAACTGCCAGCCCACCTTCCCTTGGGGTAGGATTCCTACCTGACCCAAGCACTGCATTTACATCTCCAGTGTTGCTTTCCAGTAAAAACAGGGGAAGGAAAACTCTGTGTGGCTCATGGTATTTTAGAGTGCCTAAAAATCACTAAGTCACAGATCTTACAGGTGCTATGCATCTGGAATTACTGGGATGGAGAAGTAGTGCAACATGGAAAAGGGGAGCATAGAAATTAATAGAGGAAAACATCTTGGATTGTTTGTTTCATTTTCATTTCCCTTCTGGAAAGCTGTTTCAGTTTTCCAGGAATCTTCTCCTGTCTGCTCTTCCCAAGAATCTCTCATGGAGAGCAAGGTCGAGCTTCAGTCACAAGATTTTCCATCAGGAAATTATGCCACTGGTGAAATTTTCATTGTGACTGTTTGTGCTGGCTTAGGGCAAATTTTGGGAGGAAACCTCCAAAAGGAGTCCGCCTAGAAAGCAAGTTCAAGCGGCCTCTCCCCCTAGTAGTTCAGGAAAAGACTTCCCTTGAGAAAAGTGAAAAAACCCCAGATTATTTCACAAGTAAACTATTCACAAGCATGAAAAATGAATAATATTAAATAAAACCTCGGACAGTGCTGAAGAGATGGCAAATTCAGAAAGTCCTTTTTGTGGGTTTTAGTTGGCTCACTCGGTCTCTCCTGAGTCCCTCTGGTGCTGGAATGCAGCGTCCCAGATCTCGGGGGGCCACAGGTGTGAGCTGCTGCCGTTGGTTTTCTGGGTTTTCAGTCCAGAGAAAGTTTAAACAATTTCAAGAAAAAGGAAAGTCACAGTCCGAGGAACTTCTCTGCCTAAGCTAGCTAAAACCAAATTGCTAGACCTGGGCTGGGAAGGCATTGGGAAATTTCCAAATCTGGGCACTGGCAGTCCCAGCAAACACCAGAGCTGGATGGTGCTGGAGCCAGAACGTGCAAATTTCAAAATTATGGCTTTCTGTGCCAGCAAATCACTGGACTTGGGCTGTGCTGGCACCAGGTATTTTCCAAATCTGGGTACTGGGGCAGCAAACACAAGATGTGGTCGGTGCCAGAGCCAGTAGCAGAAAGTTGCTGGGTTTTGGCTTTCTGTGCCAGCAAATTGCTGCACTTGGGCAATTTCCCAGCACTGGGAAATTTCCAGATCTGGGCACTTGCGCAGCAAACACCAGATCTGGGTGGTGCTGGTGGCAGCACTGGGAAGCTGCTGGGTTCTGGCTTTCTTTGCCAGAAAATTGCTGCATTTGGGTTGTGCTGGCACTGGGAAATTGCCAAATATTAACTTACTGTGCCAGGAAATTGCTGGAATTATGCTGTGCAGGCATTTGAAAAATTCCGGATCTGGGCACTGACGGTGCCAGCAAACACAACATCGGAGTAGTGTAGGCACCAGGTATTTGCCTGGTTTTGCTTTCTTTGCCAGCAAATTGCTGCACTTGGGCTGTGGCGGCACAGGGAAATGTCCAGATCTGGGCATGGGCGGTGCCATCAAACACCAGGTCTGGGTGGTGACAGTCTTGGCACCAGGAAATTGCTGCCTTTTGTCTTCTTTTTCCAAAAAATTGCTGCACTTGGGCTGTGTTGGAATAAGAAATGTCCAGACTGGGGTACGGGCAGTGGCAGCAAACACCAGATCTTGGCATTGCCGGTGCCGGCAGCAGAAATTGCCAGATTTTGGCTTTCTTTACCAGAAAATTGCTAGACTTGGCTCTGCCAGAACAAGGGAATTTCCAGGTCTGGGCACTGGTGGTGGCAGCAAACACCAGATCTGGGCGGTGCCAGGCCCAGTAATGTTGGAAATGAATTTGTAGAGAATTTTTAAGGTTTGATAGAAGGTTTCTATAGTATGTATACAAGTGTCACGATCCGTCCTTACGAACGCGTTTTGTGGTAGTTTGTGGGTTGATCTCAGAGTGCAAAAAACACCGACACGGTAGAGAGAGTTGCTGCTATAACCAAAACAAATGTACCTTTATTGAATAACCACAGCAAAATGCATTGAGGAGGAACTGGGGGAAAAAGGAAAAATAAGGAAAAAGAGGGAGGAAGAGAAAGGAAGGTATAGAGCTACCAACTGTTTACTAGGCCAGGACTAGACCCAGAGCTAAGCAAACTCATTCAGCCAGGTGACATTGTGCGACATCAGAAGCTGGCAACCATGAGGACTTTGCTGCCAAAAGGTTACAGTTTGCACTGGGCCCAGAAGTGTTTTTCCCTAAGGCAAAGCAAATTGAAATGTGAAGTTCAAAAGCTTCAAATGACTATGAAAGGAAACTGCAGAATAATTTCTGGAAGGGCAGCATTGTCAATGATCATGCAGCCCACCAACAGCTGGAGCTGAATCCAGAATTGCTTCTTCCAGCTGTGCAGGAATTCATTCCACTGGCAAGCACTGGTCCATGGGAACAAATGATCCCCTAGCTCTGGGCTGAATGGCAGCCAGGCTGCAGTGCAGATTGGAGGAACCCTTGTCACTTGTTATTGGCCTCCCAGTGCACTCATCCTTCTGCAAACAAGGGGCAAACAACACAGCTGCACTGCTGTTCCGGATAAATACACATACAGGTGATTGCCAAAGCAGTGCATCATTTCCCAGTGAAATGCACGACCTCTTCTTACCTATGGAATTGTGATTGAAGACATCTGTGAGCCATATCTGTGGGAGATTGCAAAGGAGCAAAGCTTTGGGATTTGGGCACACTTCTCTTGGTTTCTTTGCTCAGGCCGTTGGTGAGCACAGAACACACCTAGGTAAAAAACCTTTGACTAGACAGGATCTTTTGGATCTATTGTCCCCCAAACATGTCAATGTGTGGCCCTGTTACAATGACAAGTTGAAAACAGCAGCACAAATGACACAAAGAAACCATGGCCAAAGAGGCAGAGGAGAGGCCCAATGAGGAAAGGATGTGGTGAGACACTGGCACATGGAGTGAGCTGCACTCCCATAATCTCTAGGCTAGCAGGTCATGGTCTCACATTCTCCTCCTGATTTATTTAAATGGTATTTATTTATTTTTGTTTTTCATCATCAAAATAAAATATATACCATTAAAAATATGTCATCAAAACTTAAAGACAGAATCAAAAGACATTAATTCAAAACTACATCTAAAGATCAGAACATATGTACAGCTGTAACTATCAAGCCTAACACATCAGTCCTATTCTTCAAACACTCTTCACACAGGCGGCAGCTTCTTCCTGAGCTTGGAGGAAAGAGAGCTCTTCTGGACGGGAGGCGAGGACTTTGTGGGTGAGGGAACATCGGAAGTGTCCGGAGCAAACTTCCCAGTAAGACTGTAACCAGCCAGATCTGCAAAATGGAGACACAAAGTTTAACAGAGAGGCAAAGTTTAACAGAGGCCACCATGCAAACCTAAAGCATCCATCTGAAGCTCCATATTTCATGGGACACATTTCCTGGAAATGTCCAAACAGCTGCACAGGGAAACATGCTCCTGCTGGCAGACACTGAGGCAGGCCAGGGCAAACCCTGAGCCACTTGCCCAGAGCTGGCACAGGCACAGCCTGGCCTCTGGGCTGCCCTGGGACAGCAGGGAGCCCAGAGCCCTGTGCTCCCCAGGAATGGCTCAGCTGCACATGCACCCTCCTGCTCCTCTGCCTGCCCCACAGCTCAGCAGCCCCACAGCTCCAGGGGCACTGGCAGCAGCACAGCTCCTTGCAGGGGCACATGCAGGGCACAGCTGTTCCCTGGCAATGTGCACAGCCTCTCTGGGCTGCTACAAGACCCTTCCTGCCAGCAGAGATTGGCCCAGCTCCCCCCTCACCTCTGTGTGAGGCTGAGCCATGACTGCCCTTCATCTTGTCCTCAACCTGGAGTTGCTTCAGGCCCCCCATGCCATGACTAGGAAATGTGGTGGAGAGAGTGGGGGCAGATGCACACCCTTCCTTAGGATTTTGTCATTTTTGGCACAGCATAAAAGGCAAATCTAGAGGTGTCCAACTCAGCGCTTCCTCAGCTTTCTGGAGAACATCTTGCTTTCACCAGCCCAGCATTTTGGAGAGGTTTTCCCGCACGTGTGGAGGCTTGCTGGCAGCACATTCCTTCAGCGGGGTGCCCATCACCTTGCAGAGGGCAGAGGCCAGCTTGGTGGCCACGGTGCGGACGTTGGCGCTCCGCACAGGCAGCGCCTTGTTCCCCAGGCAGGACCAGAGCACGGGCAGGGCGTCGCGCTGGGCGACTTCAGGGCTCCTGGCACGAACCCCCTGCACAAGCACTGCCGGGACAGAGACACAGCTCCTTACCCACCAGCCTTCCTGCAACAAGGATCTGCCTCTGCTTCTGCTTCTTGCCAGCCTCTCTGGCCAAGAGCAGCAAAACAGCACCCAGAGCCCCTTGGTCCAGAAACGGGCAAAGCAGCTGAGCATCTTGGAAACAGAACCACCAACCCCTCAGCACTAATTGCTCCAACCAGAGCCCTTGTCCCCGTGGCAGACTTCCTACCTTTACTAAATTATTTCACAATCTCTGCATGAACAATTAATGAAATGTCCAATTGCCTTTGATTTCCATTAAGAAGTTGTCTAAACCCGCACTGAAGATTTGGAAATGTACCATAGAGAGGAAATGGAGAGATTTCTAATAAAAAGGATGATTCCATTTTTGTAACTTTAATGTCAAGTGCCAGATGCCTAATCTGGCTCCTCCCTTTGCTCAATGGCACACAGCAAAGGGCAGGATTAGAACGCACCTCAAAACTCCAGCCCACCAGAGATGGCTGCTGCCTGACAGCTGGATTAGAAACATCAGTGACCAGCTGGGGTCTGGCAGAATGCTTATGGGGCTTCCAACAAAGAGCTGTTTCAAACCTCAGGGCATCTCTAGAGAATCACCCAGACCCCATTGTCTTGGCATTTGGGCATCTCCACATTTTAATGCCACTTCCCCTCCCAATGTTAATGGCACTTTTTCTTATATGTCCACTGAAATAGGGGCATGGAGAAAGAAAAATGCTACACAGGGGACTGAAATGTAACCAAAACACGAGTGTTTTCTCATATTGTCTCTGAAATCTCTCTGCCCATTTTCTGAACTGAACTGTATCAAACATGGACAAATGTTTACTAGCAACAGGGTCCTTGCAACAGGCAGATTTGGCTAAGAGATGAAAACCTGAAATGCTCTGGAGACCATTCTTATTTTCTGATCAGACAAAATGTTATTCAGCAGCAATTTAATATTCTGTGGCAGAAGAGACTTGATTTTCTCTATGCTGTTAATCCACCAGCAGACATCAACATTGAAAGACCTCCTGCAAGTACCCAAAACCAATTCTGCTAAGCAAGAAAGGGTTATGGTACCCATTTTAAAATGGGAATTCATTTGAATTTAAATGCAATTAAAGACATCAGTGACTACTGAATGTGAGGAACAGCTGTCCGGTCCTGCTAAATCTCAGAGAGAACATCTGCTTTTTCTAAAGTAGTCCTAATTTATGGTTAATTCCTTTATTTGAAAAAGAGATCAAAAGAAGTGCTAAACTAAATGCCCTTTTGCTGGAGATCTATATTTTTCAAATGCTCTTTAAAGGGCCTTTGACATTCCCAATCGCTGAACATGCCCTTTTGAGATTCCTAATGAAGACACAAAGTGTATTAAACCTTGCATTTCAAGATGTTGGCATAATTAGCAGTGGATTTAGCCCCAGTTAAAGCAAGGCTATCAATCATCTTCTCTGCCATATATTGAGATTATCCTTTTTCCATTCCTTGGCTCTTGCTGACAGCAAGCTCCTCTGAGGAATCAATTATCAGCTGCATTTGTAGCATTTTGGGCAGCGCTGACCCAGGCAGACACTGTTTGCACACCCTGAAAGGCTCAGTCCAAGGCCACTCTGACAGCACAGGCAGGGAGCCTCAGCACTCTGCTTCTGTCCCTGTGCCCCAGAGGTGCCTTGCACTAAACCTGTGCCTCTGGTACCTCTGTTGAGTTCTGGCCTAAGCTGTGACCCCCAGGCTCTGCACGGTTCAGCCTCAAAACTTTCCAAGAGAAAAACAAGAATTCTGTGAGGACAAAACAAACTGATGCCCTGAAACAGCATTTGCCACCATTTCCCCTCAAAGATCACAGACGTCCCTGAGCTCCCCAGAGAGGAGCCAGCTGGGGCATTTTTAGCCCTCCCTTTGCTGGAGGTGGTTCTGAGATGCCCCAGTGAGAGCTCAGCCCCAGGCCGAGCGCCGCCCCCATCTCAGGTGCTGCCCAGCTCTGCAGCAGCCAGGGAAAACCTGCCAAACCCACCTGCCTTGGCCATGGGGCAGCAGGGACACGCTCAGCACCTCCTGGTTTGGAGGAGCTGCTCTGCTGTCTGCTCACAGGCATTCCCTGTAAATGCTCCCTGGGAAGAGCTCTTGGCTCAGAAGGGGAGGCCATGCCTGTGATACACTCGGTGACATCCAGCAGGGCTTGGCCACTCAGGTGATTCCATTGGTAGCTGAACTCTTTCAGCAGGGACACTTTATCTACAAGGGAAACACATGTTTCTGCTCACTTTTCTCAGGTCATAGGAGAAAGGACAGTGGGGAGGGAAAGGGCAGGGCCAACCCCATTTTATAAAATAAAGTACATTTCTGCTGGTTTTTGAATCCTATTCTTCTTTCCTTCCAGCCTACTTGGCAGGGTTTTAAATTCCAAAAGAAAAGCTCTCCTTTCACATTTTTAAATCGAAACTTTTTTGCTGTAGCAGGAGCTTTGTTAAAACATTTCACATCAGGGACCTCAAGAGTTCAGTCACATGGAAGCAGTGAAAGGTTTTGCATCCCAGAGCAAAAAGGAAGAGCCCCATACTTGGGACACAGAAAGGCACTGAGTCAGGCAGTTCCTGAGTTCACAGGGCAGCTGGGGAGGAGAAAGTGGAAACTCCTCTTGAAGACCTGCCTCTTAAACACTCCTTTTTTCAGGCATATTTCCCCAGTGCAGCATTCTCAGAACTGACATAAATCTGTGTGGCAAAGGAATTTAGAGCAGCCCTTGCCTATGTAGTTAATTGCTGTGGCCATCTTGCCCCATGCAAAACAACATGTGGAACAAGGCATCATTGACAGCTGGGTTTATACCTGTTTGATATAAAGAAATGAACTTGGTGAATCACAAGTTCCCCTTTGCAAACAGAAGACAAAGAAGAAAAGTGGAAAATAGGCAGCTAATGCCTCTAATGTAGAGCCTTGCAGGTGGCTGCTCTGCAGAAGCTCTGATGGGTCAGTGTCCCTTCATGCCAACAGCAAAGCTGTTCATTTGGGAAGTCAGACGGGGCCCAAGCAAACTCCAAACGCCATTTTCCTCTGAACTGTAGCAGAGCTGTAGCCCAGGACTTGTTCTGCAGACAAGCAGCACAGAGCCAAGGGCTCCTGGGACTGTTGGGAAATGCTGATCCCATTCCAGCCTGTTGGTGATGGTGCATAAGGACTGCACCTGCACAGCCTCTGGTGGCAGCTGCAGTGTTCCACAGACAAGAGCAGCTGTCAAAGCACTCAGCGCTCTCTTGTGCAGGAGAGACAGAGACGAAGCTGAAGAGAGTCCCTGCCAGGGCTCAGCCTTACCCAAATGAGCAATGGATTCTCCCAGTGCTTTCACAGCTGCCCCACCAACCCTGGGATCCTTTGAGTTCAGGTTCTTTGTTATTCCCTCCACCAAACCAATGGTCACCGGGTTCAAGGCATTGTTCAGGGGTTCCTGTGATTTCAGCCAGCATGTCCAGCACCCTCTGCTTCACTTTCTTGTGGCTTTCAGATATTCTCAGGACAAAATAATCAAAAATCTGTGAAGAGAACAAGCAAGGTGAAAGCTGGATTCAAATGTCCTTGTTTGAAGAGTGGATATAGCAGTCAGCAATGTCAAAGATGAAAGTGATTCTTTCTGTCAGGTCAGCACTCGCTTGCACAATTTCACTGTTTTCCTGTGGGCCACTCACTGGAATGGTGGTGCAACCTCATGCTAGTTGAAAGATTTTCTTCTGTTTTAGGAGGTTTGGCTGGGGACTGAATAGTTCCTATGGTATTTTTCTCCATCTATAAACCATTAAAACAATTCCATTTATTAATGCTAAGAGTACCTTTGCTTTGAATGGAAGCAGATGTTTACAATGCCTGGTTTTCTATACACTTGTCTCAAGTACTGAGGGCAGTTATGATTTTGCCATGGCTGGAGGAGATCTAAGTTTTCTTTTGTTTGTCTCAGAGCCAGTGTCTGGAGAATTGCAGGGCTATGATCAACTCTTCCAGGATCCAGACTATTTCTCTAAGTAACAGGTGGACTTCTGAAATGTAAAGTGCTGTACAGCTCTCATTAGAGCAGGTTCAGTCCCTTGACTGCCACATTATCAGGCACCTTTTCCTGGAAAAAGGGAAAAAGCAGCTACTGGGAGGAGAAGGCAGAGATGGGTCCTTAGCTGTTTTCCTCCTTTTCCAAAGAGAAAAAAAGATCCACCAAGAAGGGCGAGCACTGTCTTTACCAAGAGGAATAGGAACAAGGATGGAAATGAGTAGCCAGAGCTGTGCCTGTGTAAGACAAGATGGAGTATATAGAAGTATTCTTTAAAAAAAACAACTGGGTTTAAACCAACCCAGCCTGATACTACTTTTCCCTATGCAAACCCATTTTTGGTCTAGAGAACAATTGCCATGCTTTCAGGGGCTGGATTCCCTTCACTTAACCCAACTGGGAGTAGGGGAGAGCAGTTTCTGCAGTTACACCAGCAGAAAATTCTGCCATCATCTGATGAACAGCATCAATAGGCACCTGCCAGACAAATACAGCTGGACTGAAATAACTTATCCTGAAGCCTGGACCGGAATTACATTTGTTTGGGTAAGAGGGACCAGCGTGTCCCAAACAGCCAGGACGGAGTGCCAAGACACACTAAATTAACTTTGCTGCTACAGGCTTAGGAAAGGAGCTAAAGGAAAGGAACAGTGAAGATACCCCACATACTTGGGCAATGTTAGTGGAGATGAGCTGGGGGCTGGTTTTATACAAGTCTTGGAGGAGTTCCACTCCTTCCATCCTTGTCTGAAACCCCTTGGCTTCCAGGAGATGGTAAAGCTTCTGGAGCAGCTCCGTTTCTTCCACAGCTGGAGGTGACGTGACCTGAGGTTTTGCACGGTGTAGGAGGTGTCCATCAGAGGGAGATTTCCCCTTGGAAAATAAAACCAAATGAGGACCTGGTGGTGATAATTATCCGAGCATGGCGTCCCCATAGTGGAAATAATTAACATTGACTCCATGATTCCAGAAGGCTGATCAATCACTTTACTATACTATACTATACTATGCTATGCTATGCTATGCTATGCTATACTGAAACTCATCGCCCTTACAGACAGTCTGATACAGACAGACCAGATTGGTCAATCGAATTCAAAACACCATCACCAGTGGCCAATTAAGAAATTACCCTTTAGTAAACAACTCTCCATAACACATTCTATGTGTTCACAACAACAGGTGCAGCAAGTGAAGATAAGAATTGTTTCTCATCCTTTTCTCTGATTTTCTCACAGCCTTCCCCAGGACAATGCCTGGCAAAGTTGTGCCTGCTGCTCTCTATGGAGAGAGCTGCAGCCACAGACAATACCTTCAGTTAATTGTGAGCAAAACATCTTGAGCAGCTTTCCCAATTTTGTGATTTCAAGCTGGAAAATCATGAGGCTCTGAAGAACAACGTTGACCTGACAATCATTATGGGAGACAATCTGCCAGTGACATTCTCACCACTGTTCACTCAGGAAAACCAAGGATGAGATGCATCTGATCTATCTTCAGATGGCTGCCAGGGCACACAGGTCACTTTGCTTTGTGGAGAAAGAGAGACACTACTTCCAAGTTTAAATACCTCCTCATAAGGGACGTGTGTGTGTCTTAGAATAAGGAAACTCATCGCTCTGGAGAAATGTCTCTACAACCAGGCATGACAATCTGGAAAACTAGCTCAGATGCATCTGAACAGATAAACAGGGCCATATTTGAAGGATTCAGAAAATCAGTAACAGAGATAAAAACAGAAGCCAGACATCCCAGAACTACACTCAAATTTCATTTGCTTCCCTAGAGACCAGATGCACAGCTTCACAACCCCACTGGGAACAATTCTCCTGATCAACCTGTCTCTTCCATGAGCACAGGAAGATGCCAGCTGTGCTACTGAGGCATGTGGTCACTTTCCTGCCACTGCTGAGCAGGACAGAGCTAAATAAATCCCCTCTGCTATCAAAGGAGAACGGGTACAAGCAGCTCTGCAACTGCCATGAAGAGACAGCAAGGAGCAAATTCCTGTCTTAAATGCTGATTGCAGCACAGGGGGAAATAAACCAAACATGCTGTCCATCAAGCAAATTACATGGACGACAGGAATATCAAGACAAAATGTCCACATTCAGACACCTGTTGACTGAAGTTGTTCAGGAATTGCCTTGCTCCTTACTACTCAAACTTGGTGCTGTTTGAAGGTAAGAAAACCATGATTCTGCCAGGCCAAACCACACGGATGAGAACTGCATCTTTGTGGAACGGCATCTTGCTTCCAGACTGAGATTTCTCATCAAAACACCCATCTGAAAAAGACTCCACTCAGATGAAAAAAAGCCCTGTTTGAATTTACTTGTCCCAAATCAGGCAGCAGAAACTTGGCCCTCTCCCAGCCTCCACAACACTGCCCTTGCCGCTGCACTGGATCGTCTGAGCTGCAACCAATGGGTGTCTGTTTGTCTCTCCATTTTTGTGGACACCCCTCCAGAGAAGTTGTGTTCAGCACAATGCAGAAGTAGATATTTTTTATCCTAGAGCATTTGTAGGGAAAGGAAATAATCTGTGGCATTGGTCATCTCTGCCAGAAAGTTTTTCCTGAGGAAGAGGCAGGTAAAGCCTGTCATGTGCTTTATCACATCTGACAAAAGTGCTCAGTACCATTTGCCAGCAGACAATGTGGCCTGGGGCTCCTTTGAGCCATTGTTCCTCTCCTTCACCGGCTCCTTGACAGATGGGCCTTCAGCCTTCTGGTTTTCCATCCCCTACAAAGACACAGAGAAACCCCATCAATCTTTAGAGTATGAAACAGGAAATTCCCTGTTGAAAACACAAGTTAGAACCAGGATCACTGATACCGAGGCTTAGGGAAACATTTCCTAACTTACAGATGGAAACAGACCAGAGATTCAGTGATGCCAACTCTTTGTTTTCAATAGCCCAAGGCAGGTTATGGGTGCTACCAGACTGAAAGCAGTCTAAAATCCCAAATTCCTTAGTCTTGAGCATAAATGGGAAAAATGCAAACTGGCAGGCAACAAGTGTTCGTGAAGGAAGCAGCAGAACAAACTGGACTCTTACGAGGTTGGCCCATTGTGTTGGAAGTTGATTTGGTTCAACACTCACTCTCCCTGTGCCTGCATAAAGGTAGGCTCCTGTGGAGAAATGGCTACATGACAGAGGTCACGCAGACATTCGCTTGTTAGCCGACCAGGAGCTGGGAAAGTACCGAACACAGCTAGTTTGAGTTTTGCACCTGCAAGATAGCGTGTTCTTGGGCCTAGCTGGGTATGATAACAAGTAGACAGAGAGACGTGGGAAATAGGGAATGTAGGCCCAAAGGAATGAGGAAGAGTTGATGGTATAATTTAACCAATAGATCGCTTGGCTTACAGAATATTCATAAGCTTAATATTTGCTGTACAAGTGTCTGATGCTCTCTTCAATAAACGGAACTTGCTTATCACTCATATTGAGTGTCCGAGTCTCCCCTCACTGACAAATGGCTCATCCCCGACACAGGTCTCATTCTGCAACAGGTAAGCAACAGAAAAATTAAGAGCATATAGGAGTGAGTGTAGTCACAAGGACCTGGAGAAGAAAGAGACCCAAAAGGCCAGACATGATATAATATCTGTTGCAGTGTGTCATAAACTTCCTTCCCCAGGTGTGCCTATGCCTCTCTCCCTTCCCCCTTGCCCCCATGCTGAGTGAGTCCTGTCCATCAGGCTTAACATTCCAGCAAGGCGTCGTGTGGTTGGTCAAGTTCAAAGGATGCCCCTCAGGCCTGGGGGTCATTGGCCTGTCTAGGTGTCCCTTGTCCCTTGAGACCTTGCCCCTTCCACCTGGTTGGTGCTCACCTGTACCCTCCCCTTCCCCTGTCCCTGAGCTTAAAAGGTGAATCGAGCCATGCGGTCGGGATTCTGTTGGAGCAGTTGCTCACATTCAGACCTCTGTAACCATGGAATAAACCTCTGGATATAAACCCTCCAGCAGAATCCATCTCCTTTTTCTCTTCACCATCACGTGAAGCCTTCTTCCTGAGGTAAACGGAGTTCCTACCAAGCCTGGACTTGTTCAGTGCCCAGCTGCAACCACCAGCAAGCTAAAGGTATCTCTGGGGTGATTACACCACAGTTGCTGCCTTTGGCCCAGCAGCGAGGGTCAGACTGGCCCAGGAATAATCTTAACTGGTAATATTGGGATTCATATTCCAATAATATCATCCATAATAAGGGTAAAATATATGTTGCTATTCATCATGTATCCAAAGAATTATGGAATGGTTTGGGTTGGAAGGGACCTTTAAAGGTCATCTGGAATGACAGAGTACTGAAAGCAAGAGAAAAGTATCTCAAGTGCCAGGGAAAACTGTGTTGAAAGCAACCTAAGATTAGAGCCAAAACAGCAACACCTTATCTTTGAACTAAAGATTTATCAATCACTAATGCTGTCTGCCACTAAACCAGGGGCACACTTAACCAGAATCCTCCACTCCAGCTTTGCCATGGTGTGCTATCAGAGCTCTCCATGCTCCCCAGCTCCTGCAGAAACTGGACTTTGTGATGTGACCCCAGCATGGCAGCAGCCCAGGTGAAGCATCGCCACTCCTACAAAATAAAGCAGTTTTTACCTGACTATCAAGCAACACTAAACTTCTCTGGGAAGCACTGGGTGCAGGAAAATCAGGGACAGAAAAGGGATGTGTCTGTGGAGCAGAGGGCTGGTAAAAATTCTCATTAGGTTGTTAACAGTTGGTTTCATTAGTCTGCCTACAGACAATTATAATTACTTAGTGGCTACTGCAGGGTGAAAAGCCATTTCAGTTTATTAATGTTCTCAGAGCTGCAAACATGGCAGTGAAATTATTTTTAAAGTGGCTTGTAAAGTTTGTCTCTTCTCAAAGAACGTGTCAGGCTGATAGACCAGGCTGTGAAATTTATGCCCCAATAAAAGGGCGTTTGAATGCAGTTTAGTGGCACCTGAAATGTTCTGCTCTGAGAAACTGTCCCCAAAGTCCAGGTGGACCTTTCTCCATTGGAACTCTTAGAAATTTGTAGAAGCTATAACTTTGGCATTAATTTTACAGGAGCATTTATAGCCCAAGGGTCAAGAGCAAAGCCATAAAATGCTGCTCAAGCCCTGAGCTTTCTCAAACCAGAGGTAAACTTGTATCCAAAGGTCTGTCTGGAGCCCAAATTTGCTCTAGTAGAATTCTGTTATAAAGCTTAGCCTGCAACAAAGGTAGACTTTTATCTCAGCTTAGTTAAATATTCCCCCTAAACCACCATAAATTATCATTTCCCCACTACAATTCATGTTTTGTCCACTCCTAATTACTCTTTCTTCTTGCCCTAAGCACAATCCTTACTCATACAATACGTTTGATGACTCTCATTAAATTTATTATTCTACAGACATATGTTGGATTAAAGTTTACCTGAATGAGAGCTTTATCCAGTTCCTGCCGGAGCTAATGGAGAAGATATTTCAGTTTATTCAAAGCAGCTGTTATCTCAGAAAGAGGATGATGCTTAAATTATAATAAAAGTTCTGCCAGAAACAGTATTCCTTTGTTTCCCCCAACCATTCACTAAAAGCCCTCAGTCACTTAAGGACTTTTTAAATAATTTCTAGTATTCGCTACACGGCCAATTACTAAAGGAGCTCTGACCCTGCAGTGCAGTTAATGACCATCTCTTACATATTTCTTACATGTATTTTCTTCCAACATTTTCTTCAACAGCAGCTAACCAGGTGCCTTGCCCTTTTTATCTCCTGTTTATTCCATTTACTCTCATCCTCCATGGCACAGCACACAATGTTTCCACAGAACCAGCCTGCACCAGACACTATTTCACAACTCACCTCTAAAATCCAAATCTTTCACACTTCCACCTCTTCATCTTCCCATCCAGGGAGGGCAGTCAAGGTCAGCCAGATGCAAACGAGTGTTTGAAGCTGAGGTGTGATGAGGCACTGATTGCTTGATGAGCACAGGAGGAGGAAAGGTCTTGGCTGTGCCCTGGTTCTTAAATCATCCTCAGTTGTGCGGGAAAATTAAGGACAGAGCAGTGATGCTCCTTGCTCCTCTGACCAGCTTCCCCACAGCATTGTTCCTGTCACGAAGTCAAAGACAGGCAGGTCACATATATTCTCTTTCTCTGACTCCTGCTGGGATGACAACATTGAAATATAGAAAAAAATATAATTATCAGGGGTTTTCATAGTGTGAACTCAGGATTCCCCATGCTCTTGCAGAGGGGGAATGTTCATCAGGCAAAGGATATGAGAAGGAGCTTCAAAATGTCCAAAATCCCAGTATAAATATTTTTTCCAATGGAAAGCTTCACCAAAGCTGGTCACACTTCAGGCCCTTTGTGCCCCCATTTCCTGATGTGCATCTGCCAGTGAGGTCTTCCCACTGCTCCAGGGACCCCACACAAACCTTACAGCCCCCCACAAACACACCCCCCAGGAGCTGCACCCTTCCCTCCAAACCTGGGTACCTGCAACAGCCACCTCTGTGCTGAGCTGAGCCTGGTTCTCCCCAAAAGAAGGTGCTCAGTTTATCCTTGAAAAGATTGACAGCAGCATTCTTGTCTTCTTCAAAAGAGCCATTATTTCACAGCTGTAATCTCCACACTGAGACTTTATTCCCTTAAAGTGTCCAAGTACACAGGCAGCATCAAGGAAGGCACTGAAGTGAGTCAAGTTTAATCCCAAAGAGCTCTCAGCTCCCTGTGAAAGGTTAGACAAGCAGTAGAGAAAGAATGAATGCTCCTATAATGGCATCTAACAGCCACACGGCAAGGGAGAAGTTGGTTTTAGAGAATGAAGAAAAAGCACTAAGTAATAAAAGGTGAGAAAAATCCATCACTTGAACAGGTAAACGAAGGTAAACCACTTGAAGAGACAGATTTAAGATGGAGAGAAAAACCCCACAATTAATAGTGTTCATGACACCCAGAGGCAAAACAAGCCCAGGGGATCAGGAAAGAGGTAATCCTGTGCTCCAAGGAACAGCAGAAATGAAGTGAGAGCTCTGGAGGGATCAAAAGAAAGAGGCACTCTGAAGAAAGGAAAAAATGCCTCCACACAAGGTGCTTTGGTTTTTTTAAATCAAGAGGCACTTATATGATGTGGTAGAAATACAGAAAAATAAAGGTCAGGAGAAGCATAGTTGATTGGGAACATTCCTGGATAGCAGACAAGATATATTCTTGTGCAAAGTTTTCCATGCAGCACTCACATATTTAATTACTTCTTTTCCTCTTCCTGGGGAAGCAGAGTTGCTTTATTTACTCCAAGCAATATTTTCTCCCTCCTCCCTGGCTAAGAACAAGCTCCCACCTTGGCAAGGGCTCGCTGGTTTACTTAATGCTCATCACAGCCATGCTAAGGAGAGTGGAGCAGGTTAATTTATCACTTGTTACAATGATTAACTTGTCCAGCTGCCGGGTCCAAGAGCCCCAGAGTGCCTCGGGTTATACAGGATCACAGAAGGAAAAGCTCCATTGCATTAAGCTGCTGCCACACTGGCCCTCTCTGCCTGTCAAATACACTCAGATAGTCTTGCACTACCCTCTGAAAATCCCCCATAAAATACAAGTGAAAATCCCTCATCACCTGTGGGAAAGCACAGCTGGGTTCTGCTCAGGGCATTTCAAACTGTGTGGGGTATTTGTGAGCTCCCCTTGCAAAGGCAGCATCTCAGGAAAACCAGAAGTTTCTTTCCATGGATTCACCATACTCAGGACACTTCACCTAGACCAGGTTGCTCCAAGCCCCATGCAACCTGGCCTTGAACACTTCCAAGGGGGACACAAGCACAGCTTCTCTGGAACCTGTTTTGCTCCACCCAGATCTAAAATCATACCCAATTTAGCAGCCTCAGACACAGATTTCTATTAAATATCTACATTTTTCTAGGAAAGAAATACGGCAAACCTTGTTTGCATCCAACTTTGCAAAATCAACACAAGCTCTTCAGAAAGGCCTGCCGCCCACTTTTCTTATTTTTCCCCATTTGGTGGAACATTTTCATTCTGTTGTTATTTGGAGCAATATTTTAATATATCTGGCTGAGCTGCTTAAAATAGTACAGCAAGACACTTGTGTGAGGGGTGGAAAACTGAGCTCTTGCACATCTAGTGTTTCTCTTGTTGCAAGTCTTCAATCCCACCTCTCTGGTGGGATGAAATAGGTGCTACTAATCCAATATCTAAAGTATCATGCATCAAGCTGACACTATTTTAAGACTTTAAAAACCCCAGCCAATTTAAACAAACCTCTGCTCCTTTCCATTTTCTCTGTTCCACAGTTTATGATAGAAGACAGGAGAGAAAGATTGTTTTGGGAACAATGTTTTCAGCACTCTAAAAACAATATAAAAACTGCTGTGCCACACTCTCAGCTGTTACAGCCCCAAAAAGCACAGGTTGTCTTTGCTCACAGAGTCACAATTGTGGTGGGATTTCTACCACACCAGAGGACAATCAATTTTTTGTTTTCTCCTGGAAATAACTACAGCACTTTTGGGTAGCAAGGCAAACATGAGCCTCTTTCAATGGCCCTTGAAACTGGCCATGTGAAATGAGGGACACAAAGCCAAAGGCCAGCTGAACCTGTGATCTCTGAATGTCTTCACAATCTTCCCAGGAAGATGAATGGCAATCACTGTTCTGCCAGGGAAACTGCATCTGCTGGGAATGGGGTGTAGAAAATGTGCTTTCTGCTCCTCTCAGAGCCAAAATTC
The DNA here is from genome assembly GCF_035770615.1 of Melospiza melodia melodia. Classification (NCBI taxonomy): domain Eukaryota; kingdom Metazoa; phylum Chordata; class Aves; order Passeriformes; family Passerellidae; genus Melospiza; species Melospiza melodia. Next base: position 10,519,156 of record NW_026948525.1, on the reverse strand, counting down.
CTACACATTTCTTGTAAGTCCCTCTTAGAAAAGGACCATGTTCAGCTGAGCGACAGTGAAGCAAAATAGCAATCCAGGAATAAATATTCCTGTGCACAACATCCTCCATTCACATGGATGGTTCCTCACTGGTACACAGAAACAAGGAAGGAACAAAAATGCATCATTGTACATCAAGTCAGATGTGTTGAGGGATGAACAGATCTCACAGGCATACGGAAACCCCCCTGAAAACCCAGTCCAGGGAGAGCCTGAGCTGTTTTGTGGTTCTAGGCATGAAGATGCTCAGGATCTTCCACAGATGCTTAGGATTGTGCCTGGATCTTGCTCTGGAAATGCCAGTGGATCAGCTGAGAGCTGTGGGAATGATTTACACTGCACTGAGAGGGGCCACAGTCCTGCAAGGGTCTTTTATCAGGAGCAAACAGCAGCCTGGAGGGTGGGGAATGCTGATCTGAACCACTGCTCATCCTTCACCTTAATGTGGAGCTGCCCCCATAGTTGCCATCTATCACTTTTTATTTTTCCCCTGTTGGGTATATTTTGGAGCAGCTGTTTTATGTGGCGTTTTATGGTGATCCTGTGGGAAGCAGCCATTTGCCTGCTGTGATATCCTCACAACTAACACTAACTCCTCATTCCCTTTGATTTTATTTGGGATTTTTATTTGTTTGGTTGGTTTGCGTGGGTTTGTTTATTTGGGTTTTTGTCTGTTTTGGTTTGAGCTTTTTATTTGTTTTTTTATAAATGACTGGTTAAGTTGGCATAGTCAAACTCAAGAAAATGTAAACCAGGCTTGACTTTCCAGAAATTACTTTTGTCTGGGTTTAGCTGCATCCCTAGACTCAGGATCACCAGTATATTTGCAGGTTTTGCTCTGCATCATCAGCCTGCCCAGACTCTGCTTGGTGTTTCACAAATGGAGAAGACAGTGGACATTGTGCCAAGCTTCCTTTCAAACAGAAAACCCGTCAGCATCACAGAAAAGAAGAAAAAAATGAGATTCACCAGTTAGAACAAGTGTTCCACCATCTTTCCCTCCACTGTTATTAATTTTATACATTTAGAGGCAAATCTGGGTCTAAAACTTCCATCTCTCAGTTCCTGATGCTATTTGCTACCCTTCAGCTTTGACATCCCCTGATCTGACTGACTGCTGTCCAAGTGGCACTGGGGATGCTCAGCCTGAAAAGAGGAGACACTGGGAGGCCCCACTGTGGCTGTGCAGGACTGGGAGGGTCCCACAGGAAAGAAGGGGACAGAGTGTTCAACAGGGCCTGTGGTGACAGGACAAGGGGGATGGCTTTCAGCTGCCAATTGATTGAAGCTGGATCTAAGGAAGCTGCTGTTTTACACTGAGGACAGTGAGACACTGGCCCAGGCTGGGAACAGAGGCTGTCCTGGTTTAGGGCAAATTTGTTAAAGAATCTGCAAAGGAGGGCCCCTCTGGAAAGCAAAACCCACACAGCCCCTCCCCCCAACCGGTTCGGGAAAGAATTCCGTGGAATGAGGTGGAAAGAACCTGTTTATTTCAGGCACAGCACCCCCCAGCACACAAAATGAACAATACCCGATGACACCGCTCTGAGAAAGATGACAAATCAGAAAGTCTCTTTCGGGGGTGGTTGCTCTATTCTCAGTCCCTCCAGCGCTGGGCCAGCTGTTGCAGCCAAACGGTGTTCCCGGGTCCCAGTCCGGGGCAGGTTCGAGATGGTCACAGGAACAGGAGAGGAGAAACAGTCCGGGAAGGAATTTGGACTGTTTAGCTAGACTAGCTAATAAGCAGAAGCAAAAGCGAGAGCAGAAGCAAGAGCAGAAAAGCAAGCAAGCAAAGCAGCAAGCTGAAAGCAAGAATGAAAAACAGCCCTATGTACTGCCTGTCTCTGTGTCCCTGATAAGAGAAATCCAAACAAAACTTCCACTCTTCAGAGTTGGTCTTGAAGGCACCGAACAGATGAATGGGGATACAAGCATCATAACGTCACCCCAGGACATTCCACCCCTTATCCCCATATCATCAACATACTACAACACATCATGCATTATTCATACAAAATTTCCATCTGTTTCCCCAAAATTACAAGCAATACCCATCATGCCTTCATCACATCCCCACACTGGACCACTGAATCCAGGCCCTATATTACAGAGCTGCAGGATTCCCCCTTGTCACTTTAGTCACTTAAAGCTCCATCTATCACTTGCTCAGACCTTTGACACTTAGACATTTCCTTCTCCATCTTCCACTTGCCCAGACCTTCTACTCTTACACATTTCCTTCTATCTCATGTCTGTATGGTTTAATGTACAGACAATGGCAGTAACATCCAATGAACAGTGATATTGCACATCATTCTTACCCCACAATCAGATCTCCCGGAGGTACGCATCGTGTTGTTCCATCTCTTTGCATTATACACCACGTGCAACCTGGTCCCTGAGCAAAGACAACCCCACGAATGGGTTGGTCTGTACTCGAGGCAGAATTGATCCACACAGTCTTCCCTAACAAACCTCTGATATGTACCACTGGGACTTTGTCTCCTTCTATTGCATTCAGGGACTCAGACTGGGCAGGACCTGCTCGGTTGGTGGAACCTCGGGTGTTAACTAACCAGGTGGCCTTTGCTAAATGCTGCTCCCAATTTTTGAAAAATCCCCCACCCAAAGCTTTCAACTGGGTTTTTAGTAGTCCATTGTACCTCTCCACTTTTCCTGCAGCTGGTGCATGGTAAGGGATATGGTACACCCACTCAATGCCATGTTCCCTAGCCCAGGTGTTGATAAGGCTGTTCTTGAAATGAGTCCCGTTGTCAGACTCGATCCTCTCAGGGGTGCCATGTCTCCACAGAACTTGCTTTTCAAGGCCCAGGATGGTGTTCCGGGCTGTAGCATGAGACACAGGGTAGGTTTCCAACCATCCAGTGGTGGCTTCCACCATGGTCAGCACGTAGCACTTGCCCTGGCGTGTCTGGGACAGTGTGATGTAGTCAATCTGCCAGGCCTTCCCATACTTGTACTTGGACCACCGCCCACCGTACCACAGGGGCTTCACTCGCTTGGCCTGCTTGATGGCAGCACACGTCTCACAGTCATGGATAACCTGAGAAATACTGTCCATGGTTAGATCCACCCCTCGGTCTCGTGCCCATTTATAGGTGGCATCTCTGCCCTGGTGGCCTGAGGCATCATGGGCCCATTGAGCTAGGAATAACTCTCCCTTATGTTCCCAATCTAGGTCTATTTTGGACACCCCTATCTTTGCAACTTGGTCTACCTGCTCATTGGTTTGGTGCTCCTCATTGCCCCTACTCTTGGGGACATGGGCATCAACATGGCAGACTTTCACAGGTAGCCTCCATACCCTGGTAGCAATGTCTTTCCACTCATCAGCAGCCCAAATTTGTTTCCCTCTACGTTGAAAGTTAGCCTTTTTCCACCTCTCCAGCCATCCCCACAGAGCATTGGCTAGCATCTATGAATCAGTATAAAGGTAGAGCTTTGGCCACTTCTCTCTCTCAGCAATGTCTAGGGCCAGTTGAACAGCTTTGAGTTCAGCAAGTTGGCTTGATCCACCTTCTCCTTCGGTAGCTTGTGCAACCTGTCCTGTGGGGCTCCATACGGCTGCTTTCCACTTCCGGTTCATCCCTACGATGCGACAGGAACCGTCAGTGAAAAGAGCGTAGCGTGTTTCCTCTGGTGGCAGTTCGTTATAGGGAGGAGCCTCTTCAGCACGTGTCACTGGTTCTTGTTCCTCTTCATCTGTGACACCAAAATTCTCACCTTCGGGCCAATTTGTAATGAACTCCAAAATCCCAGGGCGATTCAGTTTACCTATACGGGCACGCTGAGTGATGAGAGCAATCCACTTGCTCCATGTAGCACTGGTGGCATGGTGAGTGGAAGGAACCTTGCCTTTGAACATCCATCCCAGCACCAGTAGTCGGGGTGCCAGGAGGAGTTGTGCTTCAGTGCCTATTACCTCCGAGGCAGCCTGGACTCCTTCATAGGCAGCCAGGATTTCTTTCTCTGTTGGAGTATAGTTGGCCTCAGACCCTCTGTAGCTTCGACTCCAAAATCCCAGTGGTCGACCCCGAGTCTCCTCAGGCACCTTCTGCCAAAGGCTCCAGGACAAGCCATGGTTCCCGGCTGCAGAGTAGAGCACGTTCTTTACCTCTGGTCCTGTCCTGACTGGGCCAAGGGCTACTGCATGAGCAATCTCCTGCTTGATCTGGACAAAGGCTTGTTGCTGCTCAGGGCCCCACTGGAAATTGTTCTTCTTGCGGGTGACCAGGTAAAGAGGGCTCACGATCTGACTGTACTCAGGAATATGCATCCTCCAAAAACCTATTACACCCAAGAAAGCTTGTGTCTCTTTCTTATTGGTGGGTGGAGACATTGCTGTGATCTTGTTGATGACATCTGTAGGAATCTGACGCCATCCATCTTGCCACTTCATGTGAAGGTCCGCCCGTAATTAATGGGTGACGAATGATTTTTGGGTGCAAAAATAACCAATAAAGGCACAGGGGTTTTTCAGTAATAAATCAACAAAATGCAATTTTATTGATGATAACCACAGCTAAATATGCATTTGGTTAGGGGATCCGGGGAAGAGAAGGGTAGGACAAGGAAAAAGGGAGGAAAGAAGGTCAGGGAATGGGGTATAGCTACCAAAACGTGATGTCTTCAGGGTCCCGCCGCCGAAACTCGCTGGTGCACACTTTAGGGAGATCTCGAAGGGCAGTCGAACCGAATCCCAAGATATACTCTTCTTGGTTGGGGGAAAGGCGGCTGAAATTAGGTTTCCATGGAGGGGAGAAGAAGAGGAACAGGAGGAGGGGGTGAGACAGTTCCATTGTTTTCATGGCCAAATGCTCACAGGTACATTTACCCTGGGCAGGTTTTTCCCCCCTCCCTGAGTTGGGAGGGGGTACAGTCCCAGTCTCTGGAAGGAGGTTGCCATGGGGGTGCCAATAGGGTGACAGAGGGGTTCTTGGTTCCTTGATGAGGGGATTTGCATCTCTGTTGGTCTGTCACAGTGGTTGAAGACAGGCAAGAGGGGTCTTCTCATGGAGTGGGGGGGAGCCACCCCAGAGCTCAGTCCAGCCAGGCCAGGAGTTTGGAAGAAAGTCCAGTTCAATTGTCCAGAAAAGGGCAGCATGCCCCCTGCGAGTACAGCATGGCATGTTCTGCAAACATCACCTATGAACATACTAGATAAGCATGAGACTTTCTTTCCCAAGTGGCTCAACAGTTTTAACCCTTCGGTAGTCTTTTCCTCATGACAATTGTGAGGCAAAAAATGAAGGATTTTCGGATGGACTTCTACACTTCACTCCCAGGAATTGAATCTCACGAGCTTGTCCCTTTACTTTGCTCTTTTTAATGGCGAAACCAGCTCCCAGGAGGATCTGGATGATTTCCTTCCCTTTCTCAAACACTTCTGCAGTTGTGTTCCCACACACAATGATGTCATCAATATACTGCAGATGTTCTGGAGCCTCACCCCTTTCTAGTGCAGTCTGGATCAGTCCATGGCAGATGGTGGGGCTGTAGTTCCCCACCTGGGGCAGTTGGTTCCAGGTGTACTGCACTCCCATCCATGTGATAGCAAACTGAGGCCTGCATTCTGCTGCCAGAGGAATGGAGAAAAATGCATTGGCAATGTCTGTAGTGGCAAAGCACTTTGCTGCCTTGGACTCAAGCTCATACTGGAGCTCTAATATGTCTGGCATGGCAGCAGTCAGTGGTGGAGTCACTTCATTCAATGCATGATAGTCCACAGTCAATGTCCATTCTCCTTCAGATTTTCGCACAGGCCAAATGGGGCTGTTGAAGGGTGAGTGGGTCTTGCTGACCACCCCTTGGCTTTCCAGCTCACGGATCATCTTATGGATGGGGATCACAGCATCTCGAGTGGTCCTATACTGTCGTCGATGCACTATGGAAGTGGCAATTGGCACTCGTTGCTCTTCTCCCGTCAGGCATCCTACTGCAGATGGATTCTCAGATAACCCAGGCAAGGTGTTCAATTGCTGAATGCCCTCTGTCTCTACAGCAGCTATTCCAAATGCCCATCTGAGTCCTTTTGGGTCTTTGAAGTACCCACTCCGAAGGTAGACGATGCCCAAAATACATGGGGCCTCTGGGCCAGTCACAATAGGATGCTTCTTCCACTCATTTCCCGTTAGGCTCACATCAGCTTCCACCAAAGTGAAATCCTGGGATCCCCCTGTCACACCAACAACAGAAACAGACTCTGTCCCCACATGTCTTGATATGATTAATGTACATTGCACACCAGTATCGACCAAAGCTTTGTACTCTTGTGGTTCCAATGTGCCAGGCCAACAAATCCACACAGACCAGAAAACACGATTTTCCCTGGCCTCTACCTGGCTAGAGGCAGGGCCCCTCTAAGCCTGGTTATCCTTCTTTCCCTGGGCGTATGTTTTGGATGTTCCTTCGAGGGGATCAGACATGTCATCATCATCATACCTGGCCGTTCAGCTACAGGCAACTGGAGCAGCTTTCCTCCTGGTGGCTTCCTTCAGTTCACGCACCTGTCGTGCCAGAACAGCAGTAGGTTTCCTATCCCACGTTCTCATGTTTCCCCACAATCACGCAGGTAAAACCACAGCTCAGCTCGGGGGGTGTACCTTCTCCCACCATCTGGGAAATGTCTGCCTTGGATACCAGAACCTCAGATCTGTACTGCTGAAATTTGGAGGTCTTCTTTAATCTCCTCTCTAAGCTTCTTATGGTTCTCCTCTATCTTATCCTCTAAGTTCTGCAGACGTGTTTCTACCGCTGCGATTCTGGCATGTGTCGGGCCATGTACAGCATCTGCATATGCTCGGAGCTTCCTTGCCATGGCAAGCACAGTCTCACCCCTCTCATCCCTCTTCATGATGGCTAAGGCAGAAGCATATTCATGTGGCCCAAGTCATACGAGTTTTCAGCACATCACAGATATGCATGGTACTAAGTCTGGGTTCCTAGTTGTTACATCATCTGAGAAGATAATCTCTGCCACTGCCATTTCTCTCAGGCGTTGGATCCCTTGCTTTATGGTCTTCCACTGAGTTTGCTGCATATAGAGATTGTCTGCACACAGGTATCTTTCTGCTACACTTCTTAGGACCCGTTCCCAGAGGCTGTGAGAGTTAGCCCCCCTCATCATTCCTTGGTCTAGGACAGGATCCTGTGACAGGGATCCCAAATGCCTGGCTTCAGTGCCGTCCAGAATTGTAGCCTCGCCTGCAGCATCCCAGAGACGGACCAGCCAACTAATTATGGATTCATCAGACCTTCGAGTGTAATCCTTCCATAGGCCACGGAGGTCCTTCAGGAAAAGGGACTCAATATTTGCATCTGATCTTGCACCTGCTGCTTTGACTCCTGATTTTATGTCAGGAGGCATTGAGGTTCCTTCTCCTTCACCTTCATCATCATCATCGTCGTCCACTGGTCGATTGGTCTTGTCCATGCATTTCCCACTTCTAGTGCTGGTAGCAACAGCCATGGGTTTAGATGCTGGCTTTGAGCCTGGAGTGTTAGCTGCAGCCTGAGTCACCGGGACAGTTGCTGATTTATCTCCCTGCCCCTCTGCCTCTGTCTGCTGCCCGATAGTATCTAGCAGTGTGTGATAAGCATATGCCAGGGCCCAGCTCACTGCAATGACCTTCCTCTCCTTAGGCTCATCCTGGTACTTCTCTTTCAGATATTTCCCCGCCTCATCTGGGTTCTGAATTTGTTCATGGGGAAAATCCCAGACTATAGGGTCAGAGAATTCCTTCAGGATTTGGCCCATATCCTCCCATTTCCCACACCACTTAGTATTTTCCACACCGGGGTCTACTCCTGAGTCAGGGGTCTTATCAGCCCATCTAGAAATCTCAGCCCTCATTTTAGAGAAGCCGCAGGCTGTATAGAGGAAGGTTACCAGATTGAATACCAGGAAGATGGTTTCTTTAACATTGAGGGGAAACTGAATATCCTTCACTAGTGATGCAACTGATTCACTGGAGAAGAAGGAAAGCAGAGGCTGAAAACCTCATTCCCTCCTGCTCCTCCTGCAACAAACTGGATGCATAACCATAGCCATGAACCATTCATACCTGGAGCAGACCCTAGCATGTTTATAAACTTCTTGCACATCACTGCCACCAAGCCCAGCAGGATAGCTACTCTGGTCACTGCCCCTCTGATGTAAAAACTACATATTAGGGGCAATACTAAAGCTATTTCTGGATAAGAAAATAAACCTAGGGACCAGAGAGGTATTAAAATCTCAAAAAACCCTAGGGACCAGAAATGCATGCAAACCTTCACCCCAATAAACATTATGAATTCAAAAAGCATGGCTATTAGCTGATTTAAACAAACACAGAGTAATAGCAACTAAAATGCAGTCAAAACAGGGTTTTTCCACTCTCTCTCTCGCCCCACGTTTGGGCACCAATATTTTGTCCTGGTTTAGGGCAAATTTGTTAAATAATCTGCAAAGGAGGGCCCCTCTGGAAAGCAAAACCCACACGGCCCCTCCCCCCAACCGGTTCAGGAAAAAATTCCTCGGAGAGAGGTGGAAAGAACCTGTTTGTTTCAGGCACAGCACCTCCCAGCAGACAAAATGAACAATGCCCGATGACACCGCTCTGAGAAAGATGACAAAATCAGAAAGTCTCTTCCGGGGGTGGTTGCTCTATTCTCAGTCCCTCCAGCGCTGGGGCAGCTGCTGCAGCGGAACGGTGTTCCCGGGTCCCAGTCCGGAGCAGGTTCAAGATGGTCACAGGAACAGGAGAGGAGAAACAGTCCAGGAAGGGATGTGGACTGTTTAGCTAGAACTAGGTAATAAGCAGAGGCCAAAGCAGAGCAGAAGCAAGAGCAGAAAAGGGAGCAAGCAAAGCAGCAAGTTGAAGCAAGAAATAAAAAACAGCCCTATGTACTGCCTGTCTCTGTGTCCCTGATAAGAGAAATCCAAACAAAACTTCCACTCTTCAGAGCCGGTCTTAAAGGCACAGAACAGATGAATGGGGATACAACATCATAACGTCACCCCAGGGCAAGAACCAAAGAGGCCATTTTGACAGTACAGAACCCAATGGAAACAAGGGTCCATTGTTCTACAGCAGGACCTCATGGAGCCAAGGGGCCATTGTGAAACTGTGGGGCATAATAGAGCCAAGGACACCACTGATACTGAAACAAACTGGACAGAAATTTCTGAACAGAGTTTGGAGTATTTGAAAGCAGGTATTCTTTATTACAGTATGGTTGTCCCTTGGGCCATCCTCCCTCCATTGGAGTGCATTAAGCATTGAATGAACAGAGTTTTTATCACACACACTCATTATGTATCCATTAGCTATCTCCACTTCCTTTGAGTTTATTTGACATAGTTGCACCCCTTATCACAAATCCTTTCATGGTTCTTTGGGTTTTGTCTTCAACATCCAGTGTCCTTTTTAGGCGGCTGTTCCTTGAACCCTCCTTTTGAGTAAGAGCAATATTATTGTTTTGCATAACTTCTGCATTGTCAACCTTGCAGAGCTGGCATCCTGCTTGTATTTGTGTGACTTCTGTTTGCCAGAGGTACATCCTCAATCAGTTTCTCCAAGGCTGTTCTGTTCTGTTCTGCTGTCCTTGACAAGAGTAAATGTTCTGTTCTCCTGTCCTTGTCTCAGTGCTCCCCCGCATGAGGCATCTGCAACCCCCCTAACCTATGGGCCTGGGGTGGGCAAGTGTTCCTGGGGAACAGGGATGGGACAGCCGGGCTGGACTGACCCAAGGGATGTTCCATTCCATGTCACACCATGATCCACAATCAACTGAGAGAAGCGGGGGGCACAAGGGGGGTAGGGGATTCTTTTCTTTTTAAGACATTTTTCTTTCAAAACAGCACCTACACATACAGAATCCTCTCCTGCCATAATGTGATTAAACATTTTCTGCTGATTAGAGATTTCCGGTGGATTTGCTTTTCTTCTGTTTGTGGCCTTTGCTTTTTGTGGTTGGTTTGTTTGTGGGGTTTTTTTGTTGCTGTGGGTAGATCTTGCTTTGTTTTTTTAATTTGGTTTAGGGTCTTTTTTTTTCATTTGGTTTGGGTTTTTCCCTATTGAACTGTCTTTCTTCTGATGCATAAATTTTCTCTGCCTCTTCTTGGGGCTTGCTTGGCACCTGATGGCAAGACAAATTTACCCAACTCGGTCACCTTGCCCAATTACATTTTGCAGTCACCATGAACTAGATGAGTTCAGTCACAGACTCCCTGCAATTTGGCAGCATCCACAAAGGAATTGAAAGTACATTTCATGCTGGTTTAGAGACAATAGAAATATTCCACAGTGGTGGCCAAGGGCTGGTCACTGAGGGATGTCACCAGAGCGTGGCTGCCAAGAGGACTTTGTACCATGGATGACATCTGACCCTCATTGTTCAGCCAAATTCCCACCCAGCCCATGTTCCATGCCTTCAGCCCAGCTCTCTCCAGTCTGGCTCTGAGGAGACCACAGCAGAGCCTGTCCCAGGCCTGGCTGAAGTCTGGGCACACAACATCCCCTCCTTTTCCCTCCCACGTGGGTTCTGCAGTCCCTGCCCCATCCTGCCAGTGCCTGGAATGGCTGCAGGAGGATTTGCCACATCCCCTTCCCTACTGAGCCTGAGCAGGCTGTGACTCTCCCAGTCCCCCTCCCTGCTCTGTTTACAGACTGGTTCCATGTCTGTCCTTCCCAAGTGCCCAGGACCCTCTGGGATGGCTCTGGCCTTTCCAAGGGGTTTGAGAGAGGTCCCACAGTGACGCTGCCCAGCCTTCTCAACAGCCCTGACACCAAAGGCCTTTTCCATCTCCCTCAGTTCCAGGTCAGTGCCCAGAACACAGCACAGCCCTGTCCAGGTCCTCGGGCTGGTTCAGAAGGGAGGCAGCTCTGATTTCTCCCCACAGACCCTCACTCTATCCAATGTCCCTTTGTGCACTCCATGGCTGCCCTGAGCATTTTTTCCCGGGAGCCTCCCTGCCTGGGATATTTCTCTCTATGCAGTCCTAACCACAACTCAGCAAAGAATTCAGGTGTTTTCCCAGAGGATGTTACCCTCAGAGTGAAGTGGCCTCAAGGCCCTGTTTGTGCCACTGGAGTTGTGCCACCCCCGGGTGCTGCTGATGGTGTTTGTGCTCACTGGGGTTCATCTCCCCCACACACACGATGCACTGCTGAGATCTCCTCAGTACAGAGCAAACATGGCCTGCTGGCCTGGTCACTTGGTGTCCCTCCGTGCAGGGACAAACAACTTCCTGCAGGTGAGGGCAGAGGCCAGTGCTGGCAATGGTGGTTGCAGGGGCTGGTGTGGGACAATTGCCCTGGGGCACCTTCCCAGGCTGTCCCCAGAACAAAGACACAGTCCAGGCCCTGCTCTGCTGCTGCCTCAGGTCCATGTCAGGAGCTCTGGCTGTGCCAGGACACTGCTGTGAGCCCCCCTTGCACACTCCCCCCCTGCCCCAGGCACTGGGTTTTGCTGTGCCAGGGCATTCCTGGAGCACATTGCTGACAGCAGCTCTGGAGCAGAGCGAAGCCCCCCTGCCCTGCCCTCAGGAGATGCCCTTTGCTGATGGAGCTGCTGTGCTGGAGCCCAGCTGTGTCCCAGCAGTGCCCAAGGCCTGGCCCTGCCTGTGGCCACAGCAGGGAAATGCAGCAGGACAGTGACCAAGCAGCCAGAGCACTCCGGCCTTACAGCCACAGCAGGGCTGGGAAGGACAGGGTGCAGTTGGGCAGAACAGCTCTGAAAGGACCAATCCCTGCTGCTCCCTGGCCATGCTGCTCTGCTGGGACTCTTTTCTCCTTCTCCCCTCTAACTTCATGCAGGTCTCAGAGCTGGGAGACCAGATAAAACAGGCACTGCAAGGCATTTTATTTTCTTCAAATAACGCAATAGCCCAAGCCCTAGTTTGCAGAGCTTATGGGTCACATTCAAGAGGCAGACAGTGAATTTGATGGGGGGATTAAAAAGTATCATTGAGGATAGTTTTTTAAGAGAAAAACCCACTGAAGATTACCAAAGGACATGGGAACGTCTGTTGGCCTGTCACAAGTTCTATTTCAAAAGCTATGAAGAAGAAAATGGGAAATTGGTGGCTTCAGAAATCATCCATTCATCATTTTCCACAGGGCAGCCTTGAGCTCCTGGTTCCTCAGGCTGTAGATGAGAGGGTTCAGGGCTGGAGGCACCACTGAGTACAGAACTGACACCACCAGATCCAGGGATAAAGAGGAGATGGAGGGGGGCTTCAGGTGGGCAGAAAAGCCAGTGTTGACAAACAGGGAGACCACCGCCAGGTGAGGGAGGCATGTGGAAAAGGCTTTGTGCCGTCCCTGCTCAGAGGGGATCCTCAGCACGGCCCTGAAGATCTGCACATAGGAGAAAACAATGAACACAAAACATGTGAGTTCTAAACAGGCACTAGCAGCAAGAAGCCCAAGTTCCCTGAGGTAGGATTTGGAGCAGGAGAGTTTGAGGATCTGTGGGATTTCACAGAAGAACTGGCCCAGGGTATTGCCGTGGCACAGGGGCAGGGAAAATGTATTGGCTGTGTGCAGCAGAGCAATGAGAAAGCCAATGGCCCAGGCAGCTGCTGCCATGTGGGCACAAGCTCTGCTGCCCAGGAGGGTCCCGTAGTGCAGGGGTTTACAGATGGACACGTAGCGGTCATAGCACATGATGGTCAGGAGAAAAAACTCTACTGACACAAAGAAGAGAAAGAAGAAAACCTGTGCAGCACATCCTGTGTAGGAGATGTCCCTGGTGCCCAAGAGGGAATTGTGCATGGCTTTGGGGACAGTGGTGCAGATGGAGCCCAGGTCAGTGAGGGCCAGGTTGAGCAGGAAGAAGAACATGGGCGTGTGCAGGTGGTGGCCGCAGGCTACGGCGCTGATGATGAGGCCGTTGCCCAGGAGGGCAGCCAGGGAGATGGCCAGCAAGAGGCAGAAGTGCAGGAGCTGCAGCTGCCGCGTGTTTGCCAATGCCAGCAGGAGGAAGTGGCTGATGGAGCTGCTGTTGGACATTTGCTGTCTCCAGACATTGGAACCTTTTGAAGGAGAAAAATCCAGAGACAAATGGGGGGAGATGCCTCACAGGAAACTCAAAGTCCTTTTTCGTAGACATTTCCTGCCACAGAACACCTCCCCCTGCCTCTCTCTAGGAGATCTTCCTTCACCTTTGTTGCTGGAGCCCTGATTGCTGCTGGCCAATGTTGTGCGAGGAGCTGGACTTTGGCCTGCAGGACACCTGGGAGTCAGCCCTAACCCCCAGTCAGTGCAGGGGAACAGTGAGGACAGGGATCTGTCCTGGTGTTTGGACTTGGACAAAAAATCTTCCAGTAAGGAAGAGGAGCTGCTTAAGTGAAGGGATGGGGATAACAGAATGCAGAATGAGAGATTCTGTTGCACCTGGGGAGAACAGAGAGTCCAGAGAGGGAGGAGGTTTGTCTGAGGCTTAGTGCAGACTGAGGGGAGCTGCTCTGTCCCTCTCTCCTGCTCCAGCTGCCCTGGACTTGCAACTTTCTGAGATCCACTCCCGTGTTACCCTGGACAGGCAGGAGACACTGCTGAGAGCAGAGGATCCCTGGCACACAAAGTGGCTCCTGCCTTTCCCAGAGTCAGGAGAGTGGGCTCAGTGCCAGCCTCCCAGGCTGTTCTGCCCAGAGCTCCCCGGGCACAGGGAGCTGGGACACCTCATTGCTGTGCTCAGCCTGCACAGGAGGAGCCCAAGGGCTGGACCTGGCCCTGCAGCTGGAACTGCCATTGCAGAGAGCCCCTCAGCAATGCCAGCAGCACCTGGGCAAGGCCAAGAGAGAGAGAGAGAGAGCCGGGCCTGAGGAAAAGCCTTTCCCTGGCCAGTCCTGCCCAGCCCCTGCCAGGCAGCAGCAGGGCAGGACAGTGGCCCTCAGGCCCTGGTCAGCAGGGAATGGGCACATGGCCGCAGAGATGCCCTTCATCTCTGGGGCTGCTCTGCCGGCCCAGGAGGGACTGAGGGCCCTGAGCCCTCGGGCTGAGGGCTGTGCTGGCTGCGAGGGGACACAAGAGCTGTGCTGCTCAGGGCAGTGTCTGCCCTGCAGGGCAGGCCTGGCAGGTGCCACATCTGCCCTGCAGCAGAGCTTCCCTCAGCACTACCTCCCTCCCTCCCTGCCCATAGTTCTGCTGTTGAAGCTGTCCCAGCCTGAGCTGCTCCTGTGGCCCCGGGCTCCTTCCCTGCCAGAGCTGCCAGAGCCCAGCACAGCCCCTGGGCCAGCCCTGCCCTGCAGCTGCTCAGCCCTGCAGGGATTAAAGAACAGCTCCCCCAGCCTGGGAAGCATGAAAAGGTGATGCTGCATGGATCTGGAGGCTGGGCAGGTGCAGGACTTGGCTGAGGTGCCCAGGAATCCTCAGGGTGATGGTTTAAAAGTCTCAGCCCCTGCTCTGCCCTGCACAGCTGAGTTTCCTTTGCGCCCAAGCAGTGCCAGGGAAAAGTGGGAGCACAGATTCGGGAAAGCAGAGACCCAAGCAGGAAACCCCAGCCCTGAATGACCTCATGACAAGTCCCCACAGAAATGAGCTGGGCATGAGCTGGAGCCCTGAGCAGTCATGGCTGCAGCCCCAGCTTCACCCCTTGCAGCCATCTCTGGTAGCAGGAGCAGTCCTGACCTTTCTCTCTGATGGAGCCCAGGGCAGCCCCGCTCTGCATCACATCTTCCTCCTCCTCCTCCTCCTCCTCCTCCTGTGCCACAGAGAAACTGGGAGAGTTCTCTTGACATATCCCTCAGGCTGTGGGGTGTGCTGGCTTCAGGAGATCCCTCCAGGAGCACAGGGGACATTGTCCTGCACCCACACACTCACCATGCACAGGGCTGTGAAGATGCTTCCCCAAGTGAAGTCTCAGCTCAATGTCCTCCCAATCCTGATTGCCTTCAGCCTGTCTCTGCCTGGCTCCTGTCCCCTCAGTGCCTGCAGGCAGAGCCCTCAGCCCTGCTGGGCTGGGAGAGGAGCTGGCCCTGAGGAGAGCTGTTCCTTTAAAGCTCAGCAGCACAGACATGGCACAAGGATTTTAATGAGCCTCTTGGGGATTTGGTGTTGTTTACATCAGACTCAATCCCTGAGACAGTGTTCAAAACACTTCTGAAGAACTCAAACTTAAATTGAAACTCCAAAGTTTTTTGTAGTTTACTAAGTCCCTCTGAGGAAGTGTCCCCAGGTTCCAGTTAGAGCAAAACACTGGAGACAGTGATGACAGCTGGGGACAAGCAAGGCAAAGGTGTCTCTGGTGCTGAGCAAAGCTGGATGTGTTTCAGGAATGCCAAGGGCCAAGGCCTGAGCCCCAGCCCCTGGCCAGGCAGATCCTGTCCCTCCCTCCTTGCTCAGGGCTCTTCCTGGGATGGGCACTGGCATGTGGGAATGTGCAATGCCAAGGGCAGGAGCATGGGGCGGCCCCTGCCAGGCTGCTGAGCAGGGACAAGGAGGTAATGAGGGCCCAGGCCTGCAAGGTTCACTTGTCTCCTGCTCCTGCCTCAGGCCCAGGGCCAGCAGCCATGGCCAAAGTGCTGCCCAAGTTGGCTCTGGCAGGGCTGTCTTGCAGCTGCTGCACATGCCTGTTGCTTCTGAGGCAGATGGGATGTGACCATCAGAGGCCAAGGCCAGCCAGAGATGGCATGTCTTTCTTTTGGGAGATACTTTTGCATACAGCAAGATTTTACTGGGACTTACCAATTTTGTCCATGGGTATCTGAGAAAAGAGACAGTTCTTTCCATAGGAAGGAAAGCAAGGGAACCCCAGTGGTTCAGGAGCAGATGAGAGGCAGCCCTTGTCATTCCAACATCAGCCAGATTTGACAAGTCACCCCTGGAAGGCCAAATCAGCTAGATCTGTTCTATGTTCCCCTGGTTCCACAGGGTCCCGCAATGTCCCAGTGCCCCTGTCGATTCCATGAGGCCCTGAGGTGTCACAGTGGCCCCTTCATTACACGAGGCCCTGAAGGGTCTTAAGGGTCACCATGGTCCCATGAGACCCCATAGAGCCATGGTGGTCTCTTGGTTCCATGACACCCCATGGTGTCACCATGGTATCCCAAAGTGTCACAATGGTCTCCATGGTTCCACCAGGCCCTCATAGTGTCACCATGGTCTCCATAGGAAGGAAACAACCGAGCCTGTGTTCCAGGGGCAGATGAGTGGCAGCCACCAGAGGCCAAGGGCAGCCAGATTAGACGGTGCTGGCAGATTTTGTCTAGGCGCCATCCTTGGATATAGGGAATCTTAGAGGTGGAATACCAGTTTTGGACCTGGATGCTTGGAGGTGAACGACGGTTCTTTTCCATAGGAAGGAAAGCATGGAACACCGGTGTTTCAGGGCCAGATGAAAGGCGGCAATCAGAGGCCAACGCCATTAAGACCGCTCTGTCCTTGCAGCTTTTGTCAGAAACCAGCCCTTGGATATAGGGAATTTTGCAGGTGGAATACAAATTTTGGCAGCTGAAGTAGAGAGAGAAGGCTCCTGAGATGTCAAGTCTGCCAGACCTGTTTTTTTCCTGGCAGCTTTCGTCATGGAAGAATCCTTGGATATAGGGAATTCTGGAGGTGGCTTCCACACTTTGGCCATGGCTACCTGATAGAGCTGGATGGTTTTTCCCATCCAGGAAAGAAAAGTGTGAAGTCCAAGTTTCTTGGAAGAACACAAGAGGTTACCACCCATGGGCCAAGAGAGCCCAATCTGTCTCTCCTGGCACCTTTCATCTTGGGGAAATCCTTGGACATGAGGAATTTTGGAGGTGGAATCTCAGTTTTGGCTGTGGGCACTAGGACAGGAAGAAGAGTTCTTTTCATTAGGAAGGAAAGCATAGAGCCCCAGTGTTCCAAAGGCAGATGAGAACCAGCTCTTTCAGAAACCAAGGCCAGCCAGATCTGTCCCTCTTGGAACCTTTTGTCTGGGAGAAATCCCTGGATATAGGGAATTCTGGAGGTGGATTCCCAACTTTGGCCATGGGTGCCTGGATAGTAAAGGTGCCTTTTTCCCATAAGAAAGAAAAGCACATGGTCCCAGTGTTTCAAAGGCAGATTAAAGGTGGCCCCTGGGTGGCCAAGCCAACCACATCTGTCTGTCCTGGTGGATTTCATCTGGGAACAATCTTTGCATAAATGGAAATCCGGAGGAGGAATCCTGATTTTGGCCACAGGCACCTGGAGGAGAGGACATGTCTTTCCACAGGAAGGAGAGCCCAGAGCCCCAGGTCTCCAGGGGCTGATGAGCAGCAGCCCTCGACATGCCAGGATCAGCTGGACCTGTCAGGTGGCCCCCAGGTGTCCCAGCCTGCCAGGCCTTGATGCCTTGAGAGGCTGCCTAGAACAGAGGCTGGACAGTGTTACAGGAAAAAAGTAGGTTTATTAAAAGGCTTCAAAGGATACACTGTTGTTTGCATTTTTTGGGCCTGAAGCTGCAAGAGTGTCCTTGCCTCTCCTAGGTTTCTAGATTTCCTACTCCAGTTATGGAGAAATATTTCAAAGAGCTTCCAAAAATTATGCACTACTATTTTAAGGGATGTGTTTTATTAATGGTCTCTTTGGAGCAGAGACAATTGCAGAATTCTGTGATTGATATTGACCCAGGGTCTCTCCTCAGCAGCTCTGGCCTCCTCACAGAAGCTGTGCCTGGAGCTCTGACCCAGTGTGGACAACCTTGCTCCACATTGCCCAGCCCCATCCTGTCTGTCCTCACTCCCCTGGGACCTGCTGTGCTTGGAGAGCTGGCTGCACTCAGCCTAAGAGGGGTTTTCACTTTTTGTAGTTTTTGAAGGAATCTAAAACTGCTGAGTTTCCCCACTGAAAGCAGACACACTCCTCAAGTCAAGACCAAGCTGCCACCAATAATGTTCCCCTCACCCAAGGCAGAACTGTGCAGGAAATGTTTTAGACCTTTGCACTCCATGGTTCCAGGAGGCCTTGCTCTGTGGCAATGGACTTTTGGTTCCACGGGGCCCTGCTGTGTCACAATGGGCTCCATGATTCCAAGATTAATGCAAAAGTTTTGCATAAACCATGAGCAACACCATGGTCTCCTTGGATCCATGGTCTCCTTGTCACAACGAACAATGGGTTCCATGAGATCCCAAACTGTCACAATGGATATTTGGCTCCATGTGGCCCCTCTGTGTCACAAAGGAACCTTGATTCTATCAGGCCCCACAGTGTCACAAGGGTTTTCTTGGTTCCATGTGCCCCAAAATGTCGCAGGGTTTTCCCCTTTCCTGCAGCAACCAGCAGCAAACCCCAGTGCCAGTGTCAAATGTCTGGCAAGAAGGAGCAAGGGGGGACATTTGGAGTGATGGATTTTGCCTTCCCAGGTCACAGTGATGTGGGATGGGGCCCTGGTGTCCTGGAGATGGCTGAACACCAGCCTGCCCATGGCAGGGGGTAAAAGACAATGTAATATGTGATGGGGGTAATTCATGCTTTTGATGTGTGGTATAAAATATTGTGAAATCCAGAAGCATGTCTTTGACCATCCCGGCCGGGAGCATCTGTCTTATTCATATTCAACTAGTTACTGGACAGAAGTTAAGATAATGATTGACACCTTAACATAAGAATAGAAGCTTCCAGGGCAACGATCACTGGTATCTCGAGTCATCGGGAGCCATCCAAGAGTGATTATTGCGTTGCCAATTGCATCCATCAAGATAGTCAGTGGTGCCAAACTGATACATCTGAATACACGGCTTTCCCAGAGCCAATTGATGCCAAAGGCACACCTGGACCTGGCTTTTGTCCAGCTCTGCACATGGCAAGAAACAGCAATGCATGTGAAGAGATACAAAAGAAATATGGTCACCTTTGCCTTGAGCTCAATAAACTGTATAAAACCTCGCTGCAAGAAGCAGCGCGCATAACGGGGGAGACTCTGACACTCAAGGGGTCAGGTCCAGGTTCCCGCAGTGCCAATCCTCGACTCAACGCTGTCTCTTTGGCAGTGGTGGTTTTGAAGACCAGAATTCGGTCTTGGAGACAAATTAATAAATCTTTACTAAATTTTTGTTAATTTTGGCTCACTATTTGATCATTTATAACAATCTGGTGACAATCTGAAGTGATTTGAATTTGGGGTTTGGGACCCTTCCTGCCTGGAAAGTGCCCGACTGATTTCAGCGGTCTGAGCGGGATTGGAGTCTGTGAGACCATTTAAAAATCACTGAACTGAAACCAGAGCCACAGCCAAAGGGGGATTAAATGGGCCCAGCTCTTGGAAACTCAGCAAGATCCAGGGGATCTCCAAGCCCAAGATGCTTGTTTTTTCCACTCAGAAATCGAGGTGCATGAAGAATCCACATGGAAAAAGGAACTGTGAGTATCATGCGGTTGAGTGGGATGGGACCAAATGCGTGTCTGAGACGTGACTCTCTCACAGGACTCTCTCACACCATATGAAGAACGACTGAGGGAGCTGGGGTTGTTCAGCCTGGAGAAAAGGAGACTCAGAGGTGACCTTATAACTCTCTTCAACTTCCTGAAGGGTAGTTGTGGTGAACTGGGGGTCGGTCTCTTTCTCCAGGCAACAAAAGAAAGAACAAGAGGACACAGTCTCAAGCTGCTCCAAGGGAGATAGAGGCTAGAATTAAGGAGGAAGTTTTTCACAGAAAGAGTGGTCAAATACTGGAATCATCCACCCAGGGAGGTGGTGGAGTCACCATCCCTTGATGTGTTTAAAAAAAGACTGGACGTGGCACTTGGTGCCATGATCTAGTTGAGGTGTTAGAACATCAGTTGGACTCAATGATCTTAAAGATCTCTTCCAACCGAGAAATTCTGTGATTCTGTGATTCACGGGGCGACTGCGGACCCCACGATCGCAGTTCCACCATCTTGCGAGGGACGTGGTCAGTCAAGGAGGAAGCGGATGCTTTTGCTTAACCCACGTGGGACCTGAGACTCGTAGGGAGTTCGAGGGGGGAAATCAGTAACAGTTGGGTCAGGAAGGGGAAAAACATGGTCCTGGAAAATTCCAGGAGTCCATCTGCCTTCTGATCTGGAGAAAATAGGTAAGAAAACTGGAGATCAGTGAAAAAGTCAGTGGAATGGTTTTCCACTTCACTGAATAAGACTGGCGGTGTTTCACAAGCTCAGGAAATCAACATCGGACAAAGCGTCAGGACTCGCGACGAGAGTCCCAGCCCGAGGAGAGACAAGGGGAGGAAATTCGTAGGAGGGGTTTTTGGAAAAATAGGGTTGGGAAAGAGCAGGTTCCAGAGAAAACCCCAGGAAAAATCTCCCCGGGGTCCCAGGAAAGTTCTGCCAGAAATCCCAAGAGATAGTCCGTTGGGGTGGATGCTACAACACTGGGATGAGAGCACAAGGAGAGCGGGCAGGTCCAAGGAGAAAATGATCCATTTTTGTATGGAAAAATGGGGAGGGAAGGAGATGGCAAAATATGTGGTTTGGCTGGTGTTTGGCACGTTTAAAGCATGGACTTGCAAGTCTTTATAAGATCACGTATTTGATTGCCGCCCGCAGGATTTTGAGGAATTTGAGTATGCCGAGAAGTGGAGATACGCTTGTACGAGTTTATACCCAGTATGAGCCCTCCAACGTGCTGCGAACAGGGGAAAGGAATGGGAACCCTTGGACAATCTTTCACCTCCCTACCTTGTTCCTCTGCCCCAGCCCGGACCAACTCAGGCACCGCCGGCGCCCGCGCTGCCTCCCGAGGCGGCGATCCTGCTGGGTCAGGTCTCGGCATCGCCACTCCCACCGGAGCCAGCTGCGGTGCCTCCCCTCCACATGAACAAGTGGCGGCACTTCTGCTCCCATGTGAGCAACCGCTGCCACAGACTCTTCCCAAAACTGAAGAAAAACAGGTAATTTTCCCCAAGAAAGTCAGCTCTCCCCTGGCCCATCGAACAAGGTGCCAAACAAGGAGGGCAACCACTGGAGAAGTGAGGATGAGGAGGAGAAGCCTGGCATCTTTCCATTATGGGAGGTGCTGACGGCTCCAGGAGGTATCGGTTTCATACGTGCACTGATTGATACCGGAGATGTGAGGGCGTTTAAGAAAGAGATGGGAAAATTGATGGATGATCCTTTGGGGGTGGCGGAAAGAGTAGACGAGTTTCTAGAGACCAGGACCTCAACTTATGAGGATCTCCAAGTGATCCTGAGATTGCTGTTCAACAATGAGGAGAGGGACATGATCAGACAAGCTGCGATCAAAGATTGGGAAAAGAGAAACTCCAATGGGAAAAGCGGGGATGAGAGATGGCCAAACCAGAAACTGTCCTGGAATGCCCAGATAGAGGAGAGGAGGCAGAAAATTATAAATTTAAGAAATATGATAATTCAGGGTGTCAGGGAAGCGGTGCCCAAAGGACAGAACATGAGTAAGGTACTCAGGGAGTGCCAGGGGAAAGATGAAACTCCCACGGAATGGCTGGAGAGACTCTGCAAGGGTTTGAGAATATATTCGGGGATGGATCCTGATTCTCCAATTGGGGCGGTTTTGCTAAAAACTCAATTTCTGGCAAAATCCTGGAAAGACATTCAGAAAAAGCTAGAAAAGATAGATGGGTGGTAGGAAAAAGGTTTTTAGGAACTGCTTCGGGAAGCCCAGAAAGTCTACATGAGATGAGATGAAGAGAAACAGAAGATCAAAGCTAAGGTATTGGTAGCTGTGGTAAGCAAAGCACAAAAACAGGAACAGAACAGAGACACGACGAAGAAGGCGCCGGCGAAGAAAGAGAACCATTCCCAAGGGAAAGGATCAAATGATCAGAGGAGAGATTTTGAGTGCTATTACTGCAAGCAAGATTAGGGGTGTCAGGCACTTTTCAGTTTGGGGTCTGGAACACCAAGGGAGCCCTTGATAAAATTAAAAGTAGGACCCCACAGGCAGGACATGTGGTTTATGGTAGACTTGGGGGCAGAACAGACAGTGGTGCAGCAGCTGCCGCAAAGGTGCTCTCTGAGTGACGATTCCATGATGGTAATTGGGGCAAAGGGGGAACCTTTTGAGATTCCGATCATAAAAGATGTAGAAATAGAAATGGAAAACAAAAGACATACAGGAAATATATTATTGATACAGGATGCGGATTTTAATTTACTGGGGTGGGACACGATGGTAGCCCTAGAAATCAGTTTGGTGGTGGAAAATTCCTGGCTCAGGGTGTGAATGTATAAACTCACCGTTCAGGATGAGGAGAAAATAGACCCAAAGGTTTGGTATGTCCAAGGGGAAGCTGGAAGGTCGGACATAGAGCCGATTAGTGTCGAAATTGAGAGAACAGAGGACCCTATTCGGGTCAACAATATCCCATCTCCCTGGAGGGGAGAAAGGGATTGAAACCGGTGATTGAGGAATTGATAAAGAAAGAAATGTTGGAGCCGAGCATGTCCCGGCACAACACCCCAATTCTGGCTGTGAAAAAGATGGATGGTAGCTTTAGGCTAGTGCAAGATTTAAGGCCTGTGAATCAGAGAACTAAGACTTTGTTCCCCATGGTCTCAAATCCTTACACTTTGTTAAATAACATTTCTCCTGAGGACATGTGACTTGAAGGACACTTTCTGGACTTGTCCTTTAGCTGAGGGCAGCAGAGATTATTTTACATTTCAGTGGGAAGACTCAGAGATGAACAGAAAGCAGCAGCTCAGATGGACATCGTTGCCTCAGGGCTTCATTGATTCCCCCGATTTATTCAGGCAAGCACTTGAGCAGGTCTGGGCCACTTTGTATCAACTGAGGGAACAAAATTGCTACAATACGTAGAAGATTTGTTGGATGCAGGTCCAAGGGAGGAGGTTGTAAGGATGAGCACCATTGAAGTATTGAACTTTTTAGGGGAAAAGGGGTTGAAGGTGTCAAAGTTGAAGTTGCAATTCACAGAGCCCAAGGTCAGGTACTTGGGACATTGGTTAACCAAGGGAAAAAAGAAACTGGATCCAGAAAGGGTGGCAGGGATTATTGCCTTACCACCCCTGCAAACAAAAAGGGAGGTCAGACAGCTTTTGGGGTTGTTGGGATATTGCCAGCAGTGGATTGAAGGATACAGCGAGAAGGTGAAGTTTCTATTCGAGAAACTCACCACAGACTGAGTCAAATGGACGGAAAAGGACGAAGAAGAATTCAGGGGAGTCAAGGAAGCACTCACAGCGGCACCAGTTCTGAGCCTCCCTGATGTGAAGAGACCCTTTCAGTTGTTCGTGGACGTGAGCAATCACACAGCACATGGGGCGCTGACACAGGTCTGGGCTGGGGTCAGGAAACCAGCTGGTTACTTGTTGATGCTTTTGGACTCGGTCAGCAGGGGCTGGCCCACCTGCTTGCAGGGGATTGTCACTGTAGCATTCTTGGTGGAGGAAGCTAAGAAGGTAACCTTCAGTGCACCGTTGGTAGTATTTGCACCACATAATGTGCAGGGCATACTACAGCAGAAGGCAGACAAATGGCTCACAGATGCTAGATTGCTAAAGTATGAGGCCATTTTGATTCATTCACAGTATTTGGAATTGCAGACAACAACTGCACAAAACCCTGTGCAGTTCTTGTTTGGGGAATCTTTGGAGGAAATTGTTCATGATTGTGTGGAAGTGGTAGAGTTGCAGACAAAAATCAGAGAGGATTTGAAGGAGGAAGAATTAGATGAAGGGAGAAAATGGTTTGTAGATGGGTCAAGCAGGGTGATTGATGGGAAAAGAAAGTCAGGATATGCAGTCGTGGATGAATGAACAGGAAAAGTGATTGAAGCGGGTCCCCTGAGCGCGGGTGGGTAAGCACAGGCTTGTGAACAGTACACAGTTCTGAGAGCTTTGAAAGGACTGAAGGGGAAGAAGGGAACAATTTTTACAGACTCTAGGTATGCCTTTGGGGTGATTCACACCTTTGGGAAAATCTAGGAAGAAAGGGGGTTGATCAACACCCGGGGAAAGGAACTGATGCACAGAGAATTGATCCGGCAAATCTTGGAAACAGTAAAGGGGCTGGAGGAAATTTTGGTGCTCCATGTGAAGGGACACCAGGCAGGAATTCAGTTCTGAACCAGGGGAAACAATCTGGCAGACCAGGAAGCCCAAACCGCAGCACTGATGACAGTAAGTACCCTGGAAATTGAAGCAATTGAGGTCCCAGATGACTCTCCTGAACGCTCCCAAAAGGAGATTGAAAGCTATGAGAAGATTGGGGGAAAATTGGAGGAAGGTAAGTGGAAATTGCCGGATGGGAGAGAACTAGTCTCTAAAGGTTTTACCAGGAAGATTTTGAGGAAGCTGCACCAGTGAACACATTGAGGGACACAGGCCCTAGCAGAACAATTTTTGAAATTTTTCGGGTGCAGGTGTGGTAGCCAGGGAGAGGCGCTGCGGAAGATTCTCGCGATGTCACGGAAACCAGGACCCTCTGTTCCCTGTAGATAAGACCCTCAGTTACTCATAGATAAGAAATTAACATAGGAATGTGGCCCCACTAACAATAGGAATGTTGGCCCACTGAAGCCAGTAACTTTCCACTCCTTACCCAGTACTTTTCCATTCCCTACTAACCATAGGTAAGAAGGACAAACCCCTTTTGACGTAAAGACCCCTAAGACTATAAGACCCCAGGAGAAGAAGTAATAAATGCCATTTGACCGTCCACCACATTGGTGTCTGCGTATATCATTGGCCCGAACGGCCCTGGAGAGTGGGCTGTCAAGCTGTACCTCAGAACCAGGTCGCCTGCCTTGATCCAGAAGGAAACATTTTGGTGCCGGAACCCGGGACAGCGGCTTGCGCCCGGGGAACGGGGATTCTCCTGGAAAGAGGACAGCAGCTGCGGCAGCAGGACTGACCGCAGCGGGAGGGACGCCTCCGGACCAGCTTGGACAATGGAAGCCATAGCGAAGGTCGTAACAGAGATGCATGCGCAATGGGGTATAGAATGTAAACTTAGGGATTTAACTCTCGCATTGATGAGATTAATTAAACTTGGGGCTATTGAAAGCCCCGTGGACGTCCTACATTCGGATGTGTGGGATAATTGTACAAAAGCCCTGGCGGAGGACACTATGTCCTTGGGCTCAGGGAAAGCCCTAAAATCGTGGGGCAGAGTTGTCCAGGCTCTGCAAAAAGCTCGACAAGAGCAAGAAACCTGGAAAGCCGCGCGAGCTTGTTTATTAGCTGTGCCCCAGTTGGGGGTGGGCATGGCGACACAAACCGCGGAGGTGCCTGACCCGGGCGGGCGTGTGGAGCCGCGAACGCCGGATCCCCCTCAGGGAGCGGACTCACCATCGGAGGGGGGGGAGCACACGCGGGTGTTCTGGCAGGGGCTTGCGGAGGAGGCGCGGAACACAGCCAGAATGTCGGACCCCATAGGGACCGATAGAAACGCCTCCCCACCATATGCGTTTGAAAATGGCACCGGACCGCATGGTCGGGGTGGAAAGGAGGAGGCGGGGGGCGGAAACGCAGTCAGCCTGCTGAACAACGCATGCGTGGGCAAGCGGGGAGACGGGGTGGCCCCCGCGGAGGCGCGTAAGACCAATCAGAGCGCTTTATTCAAATTAAGTCCTTGTAGGGCAAGGACCTCCCCCAGCCGGAGGCGGGGGGACCCCAGGGGGAGGGAACGGCCCGACCCCCGAAAGAAGGGGTGGGGTCGGAGCCCGAGGAAAAGGCAGAGCAGCCTGGAAGAGTTTCAACTTCCGGCTCGGACTGAGACTCGAGCTCGGAGCCCGAGACAGGGTCGGAGGTTTCCGACTCAGATTCTAGCTCTAACAGAGAGAGAGCAGCGGCATCTAAGGTCACTAGCCACAGCGCTCCTGCATGGGTGAAGGCGTTACCAGAGAAAAACGGAACCCCGCTTACAAACTGGCGGAAAATAAAAATGGCTTGCGTGGAATGGGCTCCGTCTGCCACCCTGGTGTTCCCGGTTCGGGTGGGGGGGGCAGGCGGAAACCAAAGGATTTATTCACCGGTCAATCTGAAAGATGTGCAGGCAATTGTTAAAGCGATTGCAGATAAGGGAATTAATTCTGCCATGGTTTGCACACTCATTGACGGCCTTTTTGGTGGGGACGATATGCTTCCCTTTGATATTAAGCAGACGTGTAGAATGATATTTGACAGTGCGGGGATGATCGTTTTTAAACAAGAATGGGAGGACAATTGCATCAAACAGCTAGCCTTGGTAACAGGGGCAGACCACCCACTGCACGGCTCCAGCATACAGAGGCTAATGGGCACAGACCCCACTATGATCACCCCCCAGCAACAGGCTGAGGGCTTGCGTGCCCATGAGGTTATGACAACAACCCGTGCTGCCCTAGAAGCCATCCGTGACGCTTCTAAAGTGGTAGCCAAACCATCCCCGTGGTCTCTCATAAAACAGGGTGAGAGTGAGAGCTTCACTCAGTTTGTGGACAAACTTCAGGCCGCATTAGATTCCTCTGCGTTACCCTCAGAGGCGAAGGGTCCCGTGCTGGCAGAGTGCCTACGCCAGCAATGCAATTCAGCCACCAAAGACATTTTAAGGTCACTGCCACAGGGGTCCAATATAGCTGCCATGATCGGACACGTTGCAAAGGAGGAACATCTAGTTCCCATTCAAGCAGCAGTTCACACCGCAATAACCAGTGTGATGGCGTGCCTTAAGTGCGGCCAGGCAGGCCACTTGGCAGTAAACTGCCCCCAGCCAAGGCGCCCATCAGCAGATGCTCCACCACAACAAGGGGGAGGTAGGGGGCCGTGCTGGGTGTGTGGAAGGAAGGGGCATTTAGCTAAGGAATGCAGATCCAGGTTTCAGGGAAACGGGAGAGGGAGGGGGCAGCCGGGCCGTGTTCAGCCCCCTCCCACCTGGAATATGCAGCGGCCCAGCTACAGCAACCCCCAGTGGGGCAGGGGATCCTCATACCCTATGCCCCCACAGGGAGCAGTCACCTTTGCATCCCCTCCAGCAATACAATGGCAGAGTTGCGCAGCACCGCCCTCAATACCTTCGCACCCCCCACGGCCACAAGCTGCGCCGGTGTCGCAGGAACAGCAGGGGACACCCCAGAGCGGGATCCCTGGGTGGCCTTGGTCATGAAAATAGGGAAGGAACCCCTGATGGTATGGGGGACATGCCGCCTTTACGGCAGCCAGGATCCCCACGTCATAGGGTTTCAGTTCTGGGCGGACACAGGATCAGACTGCACGATTTTTCCCCAAGCGCATTGGCCCGGGCATTGGCAAATCAAAGAAGTCCCCCCAGTGAACGGAGTTGGGGGGCAGTCCCAGGCATGGAAAAGCACCCAGCTGGTGGCTATAACACTTCACACGAAAGAGGGACCAGAACACACAGTAGCAATCTACCCCTACATTTTGCAAAATTCTCCACCCCTGTTAGGAAGGGACGTCCTTTCCATGCTCGGATTTCGGATTACAAATTTATCCTGAGGGCCACTGCCGTACACCCTCCGCTGCCAATCAAATTGACAGTCATCAGACCCCGTATGGGTCGAGCAGTGGCCCCTGACAGAGCCTCGAATGGCAGCCTTGCTGGAACTGGTCGACCACGAACTGCAAAAGGGTCACATAGAACCCTCCACCAGCCCATGGAACACCCCTGTATTCGTGATCCCCAAGAGGTCCGGACAAGGCTATCGTCTAGTCCACGACCTGAGAGAAGTGAACAAGACGATCCGACCCCTGGGTCCAGTCCAGACACTGCTACCCGCGAACTCAGCCATCCCCACAGGCCAGCCGTGCGCAGTACTGGATATCAAGGATTGCTTCTTTTCAATACCCCTGCACCCTGAGGACAGGGAACGATTCGCCTTTTCCGTGGCGTTTCGGAACGGCGAGCGGCCCAACCTTCGCTTCCAATGGAGAGTGCTTCCCCAAGGCCTGGTTGACAGCCCGACCATATGCCAAATCACCGTAGACAAAGCACTGACGCCAGTCAGACACTCCAATCCCACCGCAACCATCATCCAGTACATGGACGACATCCTGGTTGCAGCACCATCGACAAGCCAAGTGGATGACCTGGTGTCCACAATCACAGAGACCCTTCAGGCCAACAGCTTCGAGATCACGAGCGCAAAGATCAAGAGAGGACCCTGCGTGACCTTCCTGGGAGTAGGAATCACAAGCTCCTATGTGATACCCCCCGAGATGAAGATCAGCCGAGAAGTCGAGACGCTCCACGACGTGCAACGCCTGGTGGGATCGCTGCAGTGGCTTCGCAACATCATCCTGATTCCTCCCGAGGTCATGGACCCTCTGTACGACCTCCTGAAAGGGAAGAACCCCTGGGAACCCAAGGAGCTGACGCCGCAAGCAACGAGCTCCCTCGACTTCATCGAAAACCAGATGTCCACTGGCAAGCTTGCCAGGTGGAACCCAGCCATGCCACTGGACCTGTACGTCCACTTTACACCGAAGGGGGGAGTGGGAGCACTGGCTCAAGGACTCGCTGAAAAGGCCCGACCGATCCAATGTGTGGTCCTCGGAAGACCTGCTCGTGCATTTTCCCCAGGAATCGAATGCATCGCCAGCCTCATCATGAAAGGCAGGAGACTCGCCTTGAAACACCTAGGAACAGAGCCGACAAGCACCCACCTTCCGTTTCGCAAGCAGCCGACCTCGGAGTCAGCCACAATATTGGAGTACCTGGCCCTTGCTCTCTCCGGCTTCGGAGGAGAAATCTCCTACTCCTCCAAGCCACCCTGGACTAAGCTGCTGACCGTAGTCGACATGGACATGCCACCGAAGGTCAAGGACAGACCGCAGCCAGGACCAACGGTCCTCACAGACGCTTCCTCCACGACCTCAACCGCAGTAGCAGTGTGGCAGGCAGGAGAGCAATGGCACTGCGTCAAAGCGTGTGACCCCACACTGTCGGTGCAACAACTGGAGGCAGCAGCAGTGGTTTTGGCGTGCGGACTCTTCCAAGACGAACACCTCAACATCGTAACGGACTCTATATTCGTGGCAAGGCAGAGCCTTGCCATGGCAGGACCAGGAGTATCAACATCAGTAGCAGCCCTAATGCTGGAAGAAGCGCTTTCCTCACGACAGGGCACCGTGTCAGTCATCCACATCAACAGCCATGACCCAGTCAAGGGTTACTTTCAGATCGGCAACAACAAAGCGGACGCCGCAGCAAAAGGCGTTTGGACCTTGCAAAGAGCTCGTCAACTGCACGAATCGCTCCACATCGGAGTCAAAGCACTGGCAAAGGGATGTGAAATCTCAACGGCGGACGCGAAACATGTGGTAGCCACCTGCCCTTACTGCCAGAAGTCACCCCTTTGGACCTACGGGGTCAACCCAAGAGGTCTCAAGCCCTCAGAAATCTGGCAGTCGGACTTCACCTGGTGCGAACTGATGAAGCCCCGAGCATGGCTTGCAGTGACAGTGGACACTTATAGCGGGACGATCATAGCCACACAGCACCCCAAAACCAACTCCAAAAACACAATTCAGCACTGGCTGACAGCCATGGCTTGGCTTGGTATCCCCAGGCAGATCAAAATGGACAACGGCTCCAATTTCACCTCCAAACAAGTACAGGAATTCGCTGTGAAATGGGACATCACGTTAGTGCAAGGCATCCCACACAACAGTACCGGGCAGGCCATAGTTGAGAGAGCAAACCAGACCCTGAAAACCAAGATAGAAGTGTTGGCAAAAGCAGAGGGCTTTGCCAATGCCATTCCCCCAGGAGATCAGGCACGTATGCTGGCAACTGCTTTGCTGGCACTGAACCAATTCCCTAGGGGAGATGAAACAAACAGTCCCGTTCAAAAACACTGAGCCACTTGAACGCTAGAAGAGGGCCCACAGGTGGTAATCAGAAACGAGTCAGGTGAGTGGGAACGGGGTTGGAGGCTGATGCTCACAGGGAGAGGGTACGCGGCTGTCAAAAAGGACGGCAAAATCAGGTGGTGTCCACTTAAGTCAATTAAACCAGACCTTCATAGCGAGCAGAATGAGACTGACGAGAATTGCGAGTCTTTGTTTACAGGACCTGCTCGTGGGACGTCCTCGTGACGCGTACATCCCAGTTCCAGATGAAAGTGACAGACCGCCAAGCCGTCAGGCAGCACCTGAGAGACCCGCACGGGTGAGACCCAAGCACCAAGGGTGTTTCTGTGTGATTTTGCTGTTGGGGCTTGTCGCCAGAGGGCAAGCCAGCCCAGATCACTACCCCCATCAGCCCTTCAGGTGGGTCATGTGACACCTTAGTAGAGGCAAAGCACTCAGAGAAATCACCACACCGAACACTCCATCCTTCGTGCTCCGCATCACCAACCTGTTTCCAGGACAGCCAAGGGTAAACCCCTATTAACTACATGTCACACATTCGTACCTATCCAACTGGTGCCCAGCTTCAAACCCTGGGAAAAGCTACTGCAATCACCCAGGGTGGGGATATTGTGGGCACTGGGGCTGCGAAACCATAGTTACAGATGCCGGACCGTCGGGGCCTGGGTGGGATCCACAAGAGCCAGACAAATTCTTACAATTCACCTGGGCATCCATCGGCTGCAAAATACCCATCTTCTTTCGCGAAAACCCCCATCGAAACCAACATAAAATCCCTAGATTTCGGGCATGCACTGATTACAACATGACGGTCTTGCAGCCAGATCACCCTAGCTGGGCCACAGGCAGAACGTGGACAGTGGTCCTTCAAGGGTCAAAAGAGAGGGTGAACGTGCAAATTATCAGGCTCCAGCCGTCAGCACCCCGAGCAGTCGGACCCAACAAAGCGATTAAAAGCGTGCCGAAAGGGAGAAACATAACCTACACCAAAACCCTACCCACAGAGGTCAGCAATGTCCCGACTGGTCAAGCAGAAACCTTTCAGATGAGTCGCTTAACCGGGTCAGACGCAGACCCAATCCTTCATATGTTAGAAGCTACCTTTGTATCCCTGAACGAATCCAACCCTAACCTAACTGAATCCTGCTGGCTTTGTTACGATGTCAAACCCCCCTTTTACGAAGGAGTCGCTTTAAACACTCCCTTCAGTTATTCCTCAGCCGACGCCCCTCACCAGTGCAGATGGGATACCCCTCGCAAAGGAATCACCCTGAGTCAAGTCACAGGCCGAGGCAGATGCTTTGGCAATGCAGCCCTAGCTAGGCGGAAAGGCAACGTCTGCACCAAAATTGTCAAGCGTAACAGGAAAAACAATAACTGGACAGTCCCATCCGCATCGGGGATGTGGGTTTGCCAGCGATCCGGAGTGAGTCCTTGTGTGTTCCTTCCCAAATTCAATGACTCTAACGACTTCTGTGTCCAAGTTCTGATTGTTCCTAGGGTCCTGTACCACTCAGATGAAGAAATGTACCATCTTCTTGAGGGACCCAGCCGGATCCACAAAAGAGAAATAATAACAGGTCCATTGGCGATGCTGCTTCTAACAGTCACCTTCGGACCATGCCTGCTGAACAAGCTCGTCTCGTTCATTCAGAGCCGCCTGGAACGGGCCAACATCCTGTTCATAGGGCAACGACAATTGCTGTGAATTCAACCAGGGAATTCAACCAAAGAACACTGCCAGTCACAAGATTTTCCAAACTTGTCTGGCAAAAGCTTTCTTAGGTTTCCCAAAACCCCTTTCCCTTGTCAAGCTACAACCTTATACCTCATTTTAATACCTATGTACATGACTACCTCATTCATTTGTGAAAAGGGGGGGGAGATGTGGTAGTCAGGGAGAGGCACTGCAGAAGATTGCCGCGATATCACGGACAGCCAGGACCCTTTGTTCCTCTAAGATAAAAGATTACCCTAGGAATGTGGCCCCACTAACAGTAGGAATGTTGCCCCACTAACATTAATGCCAGTAACTTTCCATCCCTTACCCAGTAGTTTTCCATTCCCTACTAACCATAGATAAGAAAGACAAACCCCTTTTGATGTAGACTATAAGACCCCAGAAGAAGAAGTAATAAAAGCCTTTTGACCGTCCACCACATTGGTGTCTGCGTATGTCATTGGCCCGAACAGCCCTAGAGAGAGGGCTGTCGAGCTGTACCTCAGAACCAGGTCGCCTGCCTTGATCTAGAAGGCAACACCCAATAAATGGTTTGTATCCCAGCTTAGGATCTTTGCCTTTTGTGCTTTCCATGGGAGGCAGGAGGGCAGCGAGGACAGCACGGTTTTAGCGGGGGCAGGAAATTGGGGTATCCCATTCCTGAACCCCGGCCCATGGAAACCGAGCATCCCAGCTGGTCCCAGCCCTGGTGGCCATGGCAACAGCCTTGGGAGCGGGTCCCTGGCTGGGGCTGTGGGAACCTCTTCCCTCTGGTGCCCAGGGACAGGAGTGGAGGGAACGGCTGCAGCTGAGTCGGGGCAGGCTCCGGTTGGGTGTCAGGAAAAGGTTTTTGCCCAGAGGCTGCTGGGGCCCTGCCCAGGCTCCCCAGGGAAGGGTCCCAGCTCCAGGGCTCTCTGAGCTCCAGTAGCGTTTGGCCAGCGCTGCCAGGCCCAGGCTGGCATTGTTGGGGTGTCCTGTGCAGGGCCAGCAGTTGGACTGGAGGATCCTGATGGGTCCCTCCCAGCTCAGCCAATTCTGTGGTTCTGGGATCCCATGAGCCTGGGGATGGGGCTGCCAATGGTTGCCATGGCAACGGGCTGTGGCTGCAGGCCTGAGCTGGTGTCCATGGCAACCACCCCTGGCATGGGGTCTCCATGGAGCTGCCAAGGGACTGAGCATAGCAACAGGGGGCTGGTGATGGTTGCCATGGAAGCTGACCATAGCAACAGGGGGCTGGTGATGGTTGCCATGGAAACTGACCATAGCAACAGGGGGCTGCTGATGGTTGCCTGCTTAAGATCAGATTTGTCACAGGCCCTCTGAGGGGTTCCATAGGGACTTTCCAGGAGTCTCCAGGCTCTTCCAGAGCTGGAATGTCACAGGCACAGACAGGGGCTCCATGGAGACCTCCCAGGGCTTTCTGGGGATGGTAAAGAGCCCTGTGGTCAGAGGCAGTCACAGCCATGGTGACATCCCATGGGACTTTGGGCTGCAAAGGCACCAATCTGTCACAGGCACTCACGGGGGCTCCATGGTGACATCCCAGGAGTCTCCAGGCTGCCAAAGAGCCAGGATGTCCCAGACACTCACAGGGTTCCTGTCATGGGCACAGTGGGAACTTCAGGCAAAACCTTTATTTCTTTATTGGAGAAACTCCTGCTGAGACATGAGATGGAGAAATTACATCCTGCAGGCACCATGGATCCTCAAACCCCTGCAGGGCCCCTAGACTTCTAAAATTCCTTCAAAGAGAGGAGACTGGGAGCAGTTGGATCCAATCCCAGCCCCAGACTTTTTCAAAGGTGTTAAAGATTAGACACGTGGAATTGAACTTTAATGCAATTTTCCCCCCAGGATTAAAGATTGAATATCAGATAAATTTATATAAATACAGCTCTGATTTATTCTGATCATGATTAGACAGAATGGTTCATTCCCACCACAAAGTAAATGAAAAAAGGGAGTTATTGTTGCAGTCTGAGGTGGTCTGCACACAACCTTCCCCGAGAGTTTCTTGTGACAATGGGTAGGAACCATGAGAGCACCAGTACATAGACACAGACACAGACAAACACACACACACACACACACAAACACACAGACACACAGACACACACACAGACACACACACAGACACACAGAGAGAAATGCTGAACGTGTCCAGGGGCCAAAGACAAAGACAAAGGAGAGTCCAGGGTACAAATACAGGGAAAGAGGGTGCAGAGTAGAGCACCGGGGATCCAATGCTCTGAGGGCTCAGGGGCGGTACACATGGAAGGGATCAATAGTAAATACCAGTGTGGATGGGCAGGGTTACACACTAGTGGGAAAACTGGGAAGGGAGAACTCACCAGAACATGAACATATAAGAGTTAAATGGGTAGAGAAGGCCAAGGGAGAGTACAGAACTGGGACAAATTAACACAGTGCTGCAGAACACCATGGGGAAGCCTCTTTCCTCATCCTGAGCTGTGAGGAAGGCCCAGAGCCTACAGTGTGTCTCTCCAGGGCATTTCTGCTGGCTTTTCCCTGGTAGGCTAACAGGTTTCCACAGTTGTGCAGTGTCACAATGATCTCCTTGGTTCTGCAGCCGTGCTGTGGCTGCTGTAACAATGGACCTGTGATACCATGAGGCTCCATAGTGTCACCAGGATCCCTTTGGTTCCACAAGGCCCTGCTGGGACATGATGGACCCTTGGTTCCATGAGGGGCCTGGGCTCCCACAGCCCCTCACAGGGCCTTAAGGCATCTCCGAGTTCCCCATTGCCCCTCATGGCTTCTCAAGGCCCTTCATGGCCCCTCATGACGGATGGCTCCTCACAGCCCCTCACAGCCCCTCTCAGCCTCAGGCCTGGGGCTCCACCCAAGGCAGGAGAACAAGTTGGGCCCTACTTGTTCTGCTTTCATTTCAGTCCCTTCACAGCCGCGAGTGCAGAAAGGCTGAAATGGAGCCTTTCCCCAGCGTTTCCCTCAGGGTTAACTGCGGGCTGAAGCTCTGTGCTGGCGCTGGCCCCAGCACCACCATCCCTGCAGCCGCCAGGCCTTTGCTGTCCCCCGTGTCTGTTCCCTGTCCCCGAGTCCCGCCCGGCTCTGGCAGCAGCAGCAGCCGCAGCGCAGGGGGCGCCGGCCCGGCCCAGCTGGGGCTCCCGGCCAGGAGCAGCAGCAGCGCCGGCCCCTTCCCGCCTGCTCCTGCCTCGGCTCCCAAGGGCTTTTTCCAGCTCAATTCTGGAGCAGAGCAGGCAGCACCCACACACAGCCCTGACTGCTCAGGGCCCGCCTGTGCTGCCCTGAGCCAGCCCTCAGAGGAAGAAAGGATCGGATTCCAGCGCTGTTTACAGCTCTATTTGACTCACCCTGAGGTGACAGGAGGAGGCTGCTGGTGCCTTTGCCTTGGGAATTGTAGATCATGGCTGCTCTTGGCCCTCTTCTGCTTGCCACCTGAATTTTATCCATAAAAATGCAAGTGCCTCTTTCAGTTGGTGCTACCCACGGTGCTTTCATGACAGTGAAGTCAGTATTTTTGTCACAGGCATAAAGATCAGCAGATACTGGAATGCCCACCAGCCCCTGAACACTAAGATGAGGGGAATTAAAGCCACACAGGCCACATTTGCAGCACTCAAACACAGCCCTGTTGCTGGCGTTGTTGAAATAGAATAAGCTGACAGAGGCTGTCCCAGAATTTGCCTCCGCAATGTGGAATTAAATCAAAAAATCCACCAGGAGAAACAGAAACCAGAACTTCTTGACTTGCTTCATTGCTCCTTCCCAGCAGCAGGAAATGCAGATGCCCAGAGGTGTTTTGCACTGCTGCTCCCCCCAGTTTGAGCCCAGGCTCTGCCCAGTCCCAGCGGGAACCTGAGCCCAGCCCAGGGAGCTCAGCGCATGCGGGGCCAGGCCCAGAGCCCCGGGCACGGCCGCCCATTGCGGGGCAGCGGCGCAGACAGAATGTCCTGCGGCCCAAACCTCCTGCTTCTGCCACACAGCGCCAGCCTTCTCCCCCTCCTCCTCCTCTCCCAGCGCGGCACAAATTCCAGCTCAGAGGAGGCTTCCCCAGAGAGGGCTCCAGCTCCTGTTCCAGCCTGAGTGTCCCTGCAGAGGAACAGGGCATCTTTCAGCCACTTCCACAAGCTCACGCTTCTCATTTTATAGGGAATCTGGGATGCAAATGGTCTTGCTAAGAAAGCCAAAAGACGAGGGAATGGATTAGTAATTATTAGAAAAATTTACCCTTCTTCCAGGCAAGGTTCACCCGGTCATTCCCTGCATTTCTCCTTTTCAGATTGTTTCAGTCAGCTACTCTGAGAGGTCCATCTTGTTCTGGTGCTTATCATTAACTGATTGTGCTCTTGATTTATGCACCAAGGCACCAGATGTGGAATCATCCACACTGAATTCAGAAACAAACTCCCCCTGTCAGAGCATTTTCACATTCCAGATAATTTTCAAGATGTCCAGTAACAAGTTGGAATGATCATCACGCAACTCTGCACTTGTGGCTGCAGGCTCTGGAGATTCTTTCTCTGCAGTCAGCCAGGCTTGTATTCCCTAACAATTCTTTGTATCACCTCCTGTTTTCTTAGCCTGGAACAGGAACAATGAAAACCTTACCCATAGCACAACTCCCCAGTCCACCAGGAAAAGAAAGGACAAGTTGTCAAGTTCTCCAAACCTTTGTCTGCTTTGCTGCAAGAGTCCTGCTGCATGCACAGTGTGGAAAGCCAAGAGAAGCTGCAGTAGGTGGCACATCTTGTGACAGGAGCTCGACCTCGTTTTCCAGGAAAGGTTTTTGAGAAGAGCAGACAGGACTGTGGAGAAGATTCCTGGAAAATGGAACCAGCTTTCTAGAAGTGAAATGAAAATGGAAAGAAACCATCTGAAATGTTTTCCTCAGTTTATTTCTATGCTCCCCTTTTCAATCTTGCACTACTTCTCCATGCCATGAGTTCTAAATGCATCTCACCTCTAAGATCAATGACTTAGCGAGTTTTAGACACACTAAAATACCATGACCTGCACAGTTTGTCTTCCCCTGTTTTTGTTGGAAAGCAATGCTGGAGCCATCAGTGCAGCGCTTGTGTCGGGCACGAATCCTGCAGGCAGGGAATGTGCCCCAGCAGTGTGTGACCCTCAGCAGGGACAATGCTCAGCAATCCTGCAGGCAGGGAATGTGCCCCAGTGGTGTGTGACCCTCAGCAGGGACAATGCTCAGCAATCCTGCAGGCAGGGAATGTGCCCCAGTGGTGTGTGACCCTCAGCAGGGACAATGCTCAGCAATCCTGCAGGCAGGGAATGTGCCCCGGCAGTGTGTGACCCTCAGCAGGGACAATGCTCAGCAGCGTTGCTGTGCTCAGTCTCCATGGAACCATGCCAGGAGCAGCTGCTGAGCTCAGAAGCCATTGCAGCCCCCGCCCTGCCCCAGAGCCCCTTGGCAGGGTGGGCTCCTGCCCTGGCTCTGTGTGCCAGGAGCCGGCAGCGCTGGGTGCAGGGAGCCCAGGGAGGGCACAGAAACGCTGGGTGAGAAATGCTGGGGCAAAGCGAGATGGGCAAGTGCAGCCGGCCAGGGCAGAGGAGCAGCACGCCCAGGGGGCACAGCCTGCAGGACAGATGGCCAGGGGGAGAAAACAACAAACTGCTCAGGAGGGTGGAGAACAAACTTTTAGTTGCAGACTTAGTTGCAAAGAGAATAAGGTACTTGGGACATGTGAAACAATGCGGAATTACAGTACATCACTTCATAAAGCATTCACTGAGCAAATTCTAACCTGTCCAACTTGAAGTTATCCAGATTTTGAGAAGACGAAGTCAGGAGAAGAGAGAGAGGGAGACAGAGATCCACAGTCAGTCTTGGATCTCAGCTGCTGTGAGCTCCGGGGCCATGGGATGTGTCAGTGTCACACCCGTGTCACAGCCTGACCTGCTCTGGTCCCTCTCCCAGGTGGGGTTTGTGGGGTGCCAGGGGCTTGGCAGCCACTTTGGGGCTGGGCCAGAGGCTGCAGTGGCTGGGATGGGGCAGTGACCACCCCACCTATGCAGAACTCTCCCTGCCCCCAAACACACACTGGAGATGTCTGGGGCCGTTCATCATTTCTCTACTCTCCAGCACTGAGGCAACAGACTCTGGATACAGCTCTGAGATCATGCCCAAGGCAACCACCCCTGGCAATGGGGCTCCATGGAGCTGCTCTCAGGAACCTCCAAGAGCTGGGGAGTGCCCCAAAACTGCCTCAGAAACATGAGATGCCTCAAATTCTCTTCAGGAATGTGGATTCTTAAAAAATTCACTCAGTAATGGGCTCCCCCTCCCTTCATCATCCCCAAACTTTGGCTGTCTCATTCCAGACCCCAACCCATCTCCCCAGTCCCAACCTCAACTCATCCCACCCCTCCTGGACATCAAGACCCCCTTCCCAAGCCATATTTCCCCCATTTCCCACCTCCCAAACCCCATCCCACCCATCCTGCCCCACCTAATGCCCATCTCAACTCTCCTGATTTGAAGCCCACTTTGCTCAATCCCCTTCCAACACCATTCCACACCAAAGAGTTGTGGAATCGAGGAATTTTGGGGTGGGATTGAGTAGTTTTCAGTGGCATTAAGGTGACAGATTGAACCCTCTTGTCTCTTTCAGAGCCAAGAAAGGGAAACAAGTACACCAAATACCCCCAA
The DNA here is from genome assembly GCF_035770615.1 of Melospiza melodia melodia. Taxonomy (NCBI): domain Eukaryota; kingdom Metazoa; phylum Chordata; class Aves; order Passeriformes; family Passerellidae; genus Melospiza; species Melospiza melodia. The sequence continues at coordinate 10,480,977 of NW_026948525.1, read as the reverse complement.
AACCCCCAAATTCTCCCAATTATCTCCCTGAATCCCAGATTCCCCCAAAACAAAAGTAAAAAGTGAGGCTTTAGATGCCTTTGATGAATTTATTGATTTTTACCCCAATTTTGTCTGTTTTAAAGGGATGAAGATGAATCCAAAGAAAATTAGGGCCAAAACAAAAGAATAACCAGCCCAGTGTCTTCCCAACATGCATCACAGGGAAAGTGGATAGCCAGGGCTCTGACCAACGTGGGTCCTCCCATGGGGGATGAAGCTGGAGCAATGCACAAAGCTCCTCCTGCAGTTGGGGCACTCACAGGGCTGCCCTTACCGATGACTCCATTGGTGTCGGGTAAAGAACGAGCGGTCTGAGAAGCTCTTCCCACATTGGATGCACTGTAGGGCCTCTCCCCAGTGTGGATGCACCGGTGCCTGATGAGGGTAAAGTTGTGCTTGAAGCCCTTCCCACAGTCAGGACAGCAGAAGGGCCTCTCCTCTGTGTGAATGCGGTGGTGCAGGAGGTGATTGGAGCTGGTCTGAAACTTCTTCCCACATTGGGGACACTCGTAGAGCCTCTCCCCAGTGTGGATGCGCTGGTGCCTAACAAGGTTGGAGTTGCGCTTGAAACCCTTCCACTCAGGGCAGAGGAAGGGCCTCTCCTCAGTGTGAATCTGCTGGTGGCAGAGGAGATTGGAGCTGGTGTGAAACCTCTTCTGACACTGGGGACACTCGTAGGGCCTCTCCCCAGTGTGGATGCGTTGGTGGGTCACAAGGACAGATCTGTAGCTGAAGCCCTTCCCACACTCCCCACACTTGTAGGGCCATTCCCCGGTGTGGATGATCTGGTGGCTGATCAGGTGGGAGCTCCGCCTGAAGCTCTTCCCACACTCCAAGCACTTGTGGGGCTTCTCCCCATCATGAAGTTGCTCATGAGCCACCAGCTCCAAGCTCTGGCTGAAGCTCTGTCCACCTTCCTGGCTCAATGCGGTTCTTTCCTTCTCAGAGCAGCCTGGGCTGGGTTTGCAGCCCCTCCTCTTGTGGGATCTGTGGAACTTTCCCTCCCCATTGTAATTCTGCACTGTGGCACCACTAAAAACAGCCTCTTCCACGAGGTTCTGCTGCAGGGATTTGTCCTCCCTGGTCTCCATCCTCAGCTCCTTCTCTGGGGAAGGAAGGACAAGGAGAGGATGGGATTTGCCTCCGTGCCAGAGGGAAGGGGAAGGAGATCCCCCCAGTGCATCTCCAGCAGGACAGCGTTTGGCAGCAGGGTTGTCCTGCAGCTGGGGGCCATGCTGGGCTGGGAGATGGAGCAGGAGAAAGAGGGAAAGGGCCACTGACTTCCTCCTCACCTGCCTGGGTGTCCTGGGGCATCTTCCTCTTCCTCGCAGCCTTCTCCTCCATCAGGTGAAGGTTTGGGAATGGGAAATCCTGGTTTGGGGAAAAACAAGGTGTGATTAGGAATTCCTCCCAACCAAATCCATCTCCAGAAGTTATCTGGTGCCCACAAAAACTTCCAAAAATCAAGAGTGAATTAAAAAAAGCCACCAGGAGCATCCCATTTCCAGTCTCATCCCTCTGGGTTTCTGGTGGTTCCCCTCCTCAGGGATGCTGGGAATCCCATGGGTCCTGGGGATCCCTCTCTCCAGGGTCCTGCTTAGGGATGCTGGGGGATTTCAGGGTCCCCCACTCCAGCCTCCCCCCACTCTAGCCACTTGGGAGTCCTCTTTCTTCCCACAACCCTGTCCTGGATTAGGGCAAATTTGGGAGAAAACCTCCAAAAGGGTTTTCTCTAAAAAGCAAATTCAAGCAGCCACTCCCCCAACCAGATCAGGAAAAGACTTCCTCGGAGAAAAGGGGAAAAAACCTCTTTATTTAACAGGCAAAGCATTCATCAGCACAAAAAATGAACAACATTAAACAATAAAACCTCTTGCCGCTACAAAAGAGATGACAAACTCAGAAAGTCCTTCTGTGGGCTGTAGCTCAGCTCACTATGTCTCTTATCAGTCTCTTATCAGTCCCTCCACTGCTGGAAATGCTGCGGCCCAGGCTCAGCCTGGTGGGCCACAGGTGGGAGCTGCCGGTGGTGTTCTGGGTGTTCAGTCCAGAGCAAGTTTAAACAGCTCCAAAGAAAAAGAAAAACCACAGTCCAGGGAACTTCTCTGCCTCAGAGAGTTAAAAACTAACTAAAAGCAAAGGAGAGCTCTGTCCTGCTGTCTGTCAGCAGACAACTGATACCTTAGGTTTTAAGTTTTTCTGTTCTGTTTTGGTGTGCAGCTTTTAGCTTTATATTAAGTGTTACTGGGATCTTTTCACAGAGTGTTGAAGACAAAACAATCATCTTCTAGCTGGAGACTCAAGGACAATCTCTTCAAACTTCAGGCCCAAAGCATAAACAACGTGAAAAGAGGAGGGCAGGCAAGCCAGCAAGGAGAATTAAACTTCATAATTTGAAGCTATTAATTGGGCAGTTAACTCCTATATGCAAATAGACTAAAACTCATAAAAATGTGAGATCTCATGACCAAGCCCTCTTTTGCTCCCATCTTTGAGCCATCCAGGCAGAGCCACAGTTGTGGCTCCCATACTGCCAGGGTGTGGCCTTTGAAGGCATTTCAGTAAAAATCTACTTTATTCCTCTCAGCTCCATCTGGCCACTGTTCCAGCTCCTTAAGGCATCACAACAGTCCAGGAGCAGGAATGTGGAGGAGTGAGTGCAGTGTATGAAAACAAACTACTGCTTCTCCCTTCTCCCCTGCGCTCTCAGAATCAAACTTAAAGGTGCAGAACTCATTTCTGGGCTAAACAGACCGATGGGGTACGAGCATCATGAAGTCACCCCAGGACACCCCTGTCAGGGTCAGGGGGTCCCGTCCCCGCCTCATCTCCGGGCTGCCGGGGGTCCCCCAGCTCCGGTATCGCCTCTCCCCGCCCCGGGGGTCCCCCGTTCCACAGCCCCGGCTCTCACGGGGATCCCCAAAACCAATGTCCCGCCCCGTCGGTACCGGGCCATCCCCACGTGGAACCCCCGGGACCCTCCGAGGGGCGATCGCGGCTCCTCTGCCCGCGAAAAAGCTCCTCTTAGGGAGCTCGGGGATACCCGGGGCTCGAGTCCGGGATCTGCCGGCTCCGAACACTCTCCAAAAAATCTTCCCGGAGACCCCTGGCTGGAGCCGGGGCGAGCTCGGCCTCTGCCCTCCCCTGCGGCTCGGGGCTGGGGGCGATGCTCCCGGGGCAGGGGGTGCTGCAGGCTCGGCGTGCGAGCGCTGCGAGCGCCGCGATTCTCCCGCTCCTGCTCCTGCTCCTCCTCTCCCTCCTCTTGCTCCCGCATTTCCTCCGCTCCCAGCCCGGACCCCCTTTCCCACCGCTCTGCCCCGCGGCCCCGCAGCACCGGCTGCTGGCTGGGGGAGCCCCCGACCGGCCCCAGGGCTGGGCAGGGGCTCGGGGACCCCCCCGGGGCGGATCCGTCCCCCGATCCGAGCCCCAAATTCCGCTCCGGGGCCGCCGGGCTCTGCGGGCCCGCCTGGCAACCGGTGAGTCATCGGCGAGAAAAGCTCTGGTTGGCTGAAAATTGTTTAGCGCGTCCTCTGATTGGCTGGAATTCTGAAAGGCGCTGCGCCCTGCGGCTGTCCGCGGGAGCTGCAGAGTCCGGGCTGGAGCCTTTTATATTTTTTTCTCTCTCTCACTCCTTTCCATTTCTTGTTCAGTACAATCCAAGTTCGAGCAGATCCACAGGTTGCATTCCCATGGTCTCATTTGCACCTTCACTCAGGTGTGAGAAGGTCGGAGAGACCCCCCAGCCCCGAGCACCCTCAGCGGTGAGAGGGACACAGAGCCCCTGGTCCCCAGCCCTGCACAGGCATTGCCTGAGGCCAGAGGGATGGAGACCCCCCCGAGCATCCCCCAGGGTGAGGGGACAGAGACCCCCAGGCATCCCCTGGGCTGAGAGGGACAGAGACTGCCCCGAGCACCCCCTGGCACAGGAGTGAGAGGGAGGGAGACCCTCCAGGCATTCTCTGGGGTGAGAATGATGGAGACCCCCTGGGGAATGGCCTGGGGTGACAGGGACAGGAAAAATCCCCTCCAGCCCCTCCCAAGCATTCCCAAGGAAGGAGGCACAGAGACCCCTCGAGCATCCGCTGAGCACTCTGTTATAAATAAGAAGCTTGACTAGGCCAATATTCAAGCAGCAATCAATTTATTAATTAATATGGTAAAGCATGAGCAATACAGCACTGGAAACAGTGGGGGTTGTTTTCCCTCCAACTGCACACCAATAGTTGAGGCTTACAGGTATTTATAGGGGTACTCATCAGCTTTCTCAGCAGTTTCTATTCCAATTTTTACTCATCAGCAGTTTCTATTCCCAATTTTTACGTCACAATTCTATACCTATTGTGATTTAGGTTTTCTCTGGATGTATCCCAAAAGCAGTATCTCAGATGGTGGGGGTCCAGCTTCTGAAAGAAGGAAGAAGTCTCCCAGATGGTGAGGTCCAGATTCAAGATGTGGGTCCACCTTTTAATTGCAAAGACTATAAATCTCATAACAGTGATGTCCAGCTTCCCTTGGTCAAAACTATAAATCCTTGAATTGATGTTCATCTTCCTTTCTCAAGCTGCTTTTCACTGCTTTGTTAAGGTGTGAGATAAGCATGTTTCCTTTTATATATTCTAAAGCTTAGTTTCAAAGATACTCACTACAAGTAATATTCTAAAATTATACTTCAAAAGGTTCTTATTGCAAAACTCTTTAAGGCTTAGCTGCAAGTAGAAAGTTCCTGTCAAAAAGCAGCATCCTTAAAGCTTGTCCTGGTTTAGGGCAAATTTGTTAAAGAATCTCCAAAGGAGGGCCCCTCCAGAAAGCAAACCCACACAGCCCCTCCCCCACAACCGGTTCGGGAAAAAATTCCTCGGAGAGAAGTGGAAAGAACCTGTTTATTTGACAGGCACAGCACTCACCAGCACACAAAATGAACAATACCAGATGACACCACTCTGAGAAAGATGGCAAAGTCAGAAAGTCTCTTTCGGGGGTGGTTGCTCTGTTCTCAGTCCCTCTGGCGCTGGGGCAGCTGCTGCAGCCAAACGGTGCAAACCCTCGGTGTTCCCGGGTCCCAGTCCGGAGCAGGTTCGAGATGGTCACAGAAACAGAAGAGGAGAAACAGTCCAGGAAGGAATTTGGACTGTTTAGCTAAACTAGCTAATAAGCAGAAGCAAAAGCGAGAGCAGAGAGACAGCAAGCAAAGCAGAAAAGCAGCCCTATGTACTGCCCGTCTCTGTGTCCCTGATAAGAGAAACCCAAACAAAACTTTCACTCCTCAGAGACGGTCTTAAAGGCACAGAACAGATGAATGGGGATACAAACGTCATGACGTCACCCCAGGACATTCCACTCCTTATCCCCATATCATCAACATACTACCACACATCATGCATTATTCAGACAAAATTTCCATCTGTTCCCCCAAAATTTACAAGCAATACCCATCAAGCCTTCGTCACATCCCCACACTGGACCACTGAATCCAGGCCCTATATTACAGAGCTGCAGGATTCCCCCTTTTCACTTTACTCACTTAAAGCTCCATCTATCACTTGCTCAGGCCTTCAACACTTACACATTTCCTTCTATCTCATGTCTGTATGGTTTAATGTACAGACAATGGCAGTAACATCCAATGAACAGTGATATTGCACATCATTCTTACCCCACAATCAGATCTCCCTGAGGTACATATTGTGTCGTTCCATCTCTTTGCATTATCCACCATGTGCAACCTGGTCCCTGAGCAAAGACAAACCCACGAATGGGTTTGTCTGTACTCGAGGCAGAATTGATCCACACAGTCTTCCCTAACAAACCTCTGATATGTACCACTGGGACTTTGTCTCCTTCTATTACATTCAGGGACTCAGACTAGGCAGGACCTGCTCGGTTGGTGGAACCTTGGGTGTTAACTAACCAGGTGGCCTTTGCTAAATGCTGCTCCCAATTTTTGAAAAATCCCCCACCCAAAGCTTTCAACTGGGTTTTTAGTAGTCCATTGTACCTCTCCACTTTTCCTGCAGCTGGTGCATGGTAGGGGATATGGTACACCCACTCAATGCCATGTTCCCTAGCCCAGGTGTTGATAAGGCTATTCTTGAAATGAGTCCCGTTGTCAGACTCAGTCCTCTCAGGGGTGCCATGTCTCCACAGAACTTGCTTTTCAAGGCACAGGATAGTGTCCTGGGCCGTAGCATGAGACACAGGGTAGGTTTCCAACCATCCAGTGGTGGCTTCCACCATGGTCAGCACATAGCGTTTGCCCTGGCGTGTCTGGGACAGTGTGATGGAGTCAATCTGCCAGGCCTCCCCATACTTGTACTTGGACCACCGCCCACCGTACCACAGGGGCTTCACTCGCTTGGCCTGCTTGATGGCAGCACACGTCTCACAGTCATGGATAACCTGAGAAATACTGTCCATGGTTAGATCCACCCCTCGGTCTCGTGCCCACTGATAGGTGGCATCTCTGCCCTGATGGCCTGAGGCATCATGGGCCCATCTAGCAAGGAATAACTCTCCCTTATGTTCCCAATCTAGGTCTATTTTGGACACCCCTATCTTTGCAGCCTGGTCTACCTGCTCATTGTTCTGGTGCTCCTCATTGGCCCTACTCTTGGGTACATGGGCATCTACATGGCAGACTTTCCCAGGTAGCCTCCCTACCCTGGTAGCAATGTCTTTCCACTCTTCAGCAGCCCAAATTGGTTTTCCTCTACGTTGCCATTTAGCCTTTTTCCACCTCTCCAGCCATCCCCACAGAGCATTGGCTAGCATCTATGAATCAGTATAAAGGTAGAGCTTTGGCCACTTCTCTCTCTCAGCAATGTCCAGGGCCAGCTGAACAGCTTTGAGTTCAGCAAGTTGGCTTGATCCACCTTCTCCTTCGGTAGCTTGTGCAACCTGTCCTGTGGGGCTCCATACGGCTGCTTTCCACTTCCGGTTCATCCCTACGATGCGACAGGAACCGTCAGTGAAAAGAGCGTAGCGTGTTTCCTCTGGTGGCAGTTGGTTATAGGGGGGAGCCTCTACAGCACGTGTCACTGGTTCTTGTTCCTCTTCATCTGTGACCCCAAAATTCTCACCTTCGGGCCAATTTGTAATGACCTCCAAAATCCCAGGGTGATTCAGTTTACCTGTATGGGCAGGCTGAGTGATGAGAGCAATCCACTTGCTCCATGTAGCACTGGTGGCATGGTGAGTGGAAGGAACCTTGCCTTTGAACATCCACCCCAGCACCGGTAGTCGGGGTGCCAGGAGGAGTTGTGCTTCAGTGCCAAGGCAGCCTGGACTCCTTCATAGGCAGCCAAGATTTCCTTCTCTGTTGGAGTGTACTTGGCTTCAGACCCTCTGTAGCTTCAACTCCAAAATTCCAGTGGTTGGCCTCGAGTCTCCCCAGGCACCTTCTGCCAAAGGCTCCAGGACAAGCCATGGTTCCCAGCTGCAGAGTAGAGCACGTTCTTCACCTCTGGTCCTGTCCTGAGTGGGCCAAGAGCTATGGCATGAGTGACCTCCTGCTTGATCTGTGCAAAGGCTTGTTGCTGCCCAGGGCCCCAGTGGAACTTGTTCTTCTTGCGGGTGACCAGGTAAAGAGGCCTCACAATCTGACTGTATTTGGGAATATGCATCCTCCAAAAACCTATGGCACCCAGGAAAGCTTGTGTTTCTTTCTTATTGGTGGGTGGAGACATTGCTGTGATCTTGTTGATGACATCTTTAGGAATCTGACACCGTCCATCTTGCCACTTCACTCCCAGGAACTGAATCGCACGAGCTGGTCCCTTTACTTTGCTCTTTTTAATGGCGAAACCAGCTCGCAGGAGGATCTGGATGATTTCCTTCCCTTTCTCAAACACTTCCGCAGCTGTGTTCCCCCACACAAAGATGCCATCAATATACTGCAGATGTTCTGGAGCCTCACCCTTCTCCAGTGCAGCCTGGATCAGTCCATGGCAGATGGTGGGGCTGTGCTTCCATCCCTGGGGCAGTCGGTTCCAGGTGTACTGCACTCCCTTCCATGTGAAGGCAAACTGAGGCCTGCATTCTGCTGCCAGAGGAATGGAGAAAAATGCATTTGCAATGTCTATAGTGGCATACCACTTTGCTGCCTTGGACTCAAGCTCATACTGGAGCTCTAATATGTCTGGCATGGCAGCAGTCAGTGGTGGAGTCACTTCATTCAATGCATGGTAGTCCACAGTCAATCTCCATTCTCCTTCAGATTTTCGCACAGGCCAAATGGGGCTGTTGAAGGGTGAGTGGGTCTTGCTGACCACCCCTTGGCTTTCCAGCTCACGGATCATCTTATGGATGGGGATCACAGCATCTCGAGTGGTTCTATACTGCCGTCGATGCACTATGGAAGTGGCAATTGGCATTCGTTGCTCTTTTCCCCTCAGGAATCCTACTGCAGATGGATTCTCAGAACCCCCAAGCAAGGTGTTCAATTGCTGAATGCCCTCTGTCTCTACAGCAGCTATTTCAAATGCCCATCTGAGTCCTTTTGGGTCTTTGAAATAGCCACTTCGATAGTAGTCTATGCCCAAAATACATGGGGGCTCTGGGCCAGTCACAGTAGGATGCTTCTTCTACGCATTTCCCGTTAGGCTCACATCAGCTTCCACCAAAGTGAAATCCTGGGATCCCCCTGTCACACCAGCAATAGAAACGGATCTGTCCCCACATGTCTCGATAGGATTAATGTGCATTGCGCACCAGTATCAACCAAAGCTTTGTACTCTCTTGGCTCCGATGTGCCAGGCCAACGAATCCACACAGACCAGAAAACATGATTTTCCCCAGCCTCTACCTGGCTAGAGGCAGGGCCCCTCTAAGCCTGCTTATCCTTCTTTCCCTGGGCATATTTTTTGGATGTTCCTTCAAGGGGATCAGACATGTCATCATCATCATACCTGGCCGTTCGGCTACGGGCAGCTGGAGCTGCTTTCCTTCTGGTGGCTTCCTTCAGTTCACGCACCCGTTGTGCCAGAACAGCAGTAGGTTTTCTATCCCACCTTCTCATGTTTTCCCCACAATCACGCAGGTAAAACCACAGCTCAGCTCATGGGGTGTACTTTCTCTCACCATCTGGGAAACGTCTGCCTTGGATACCAGAACCTCTGATCTGTACTGCTGAAATTTGGAGAATGTCTTCTTTAATCTCCTCTCTGAGCTTCTTATGGTTCTCCTCTATCTTATCCTCTAATTTCTGCAGACGTCTTTCCACCGCTGCAATTCTGGCATGTGTCGGGCCATGCCCAGCATCTGCATATGCTCGGAGATTCCTTGCCATGTCAAGCACAGTCTCATCCCTCTCATCCCTCTTCATGATGGCTAAGGCAGAAGCATATTCTTGTGGCTCAAGTCGTACGAGTTTTTCGCCACATTACAGATGTGCATGGTACTAAGTCTGGGTTCCTAGTTGTTACATCATCTGAGAAGATAATCTCTGCCACTGCCATTTCTCTCAGGCATTGGATCCCTTGCTCTATTGTCTTCCACTGAGTTGTTGCATATAGAGATCATCTGCACACAGGCATCTTCGTTCAACACTGTCCAAGACCCGTGCCCAGAGGCTGTGAGCGTTAGCTCCGCTCATCATTCCTTGGTCAATGACAGGATCCTGTGACAGGGATCCCAAATGCCTCGCTTCAGTGCCATCCAGAATTGTAGCCTCGCCTGCAGCGTTCCAGAGACGGACCAGCCAACTAATTATGGATTCATCAGGTCGTCGAGTGTAATCCTTCCAAAAGCCACAAAGGTCCTTCAGGGAAAAGGACTCAATATTTGCTTCTGATCTTGCACCTGCTGCTTGGACTCCTGATTTTATGTCAGGAGGCATTGAGGTTCCTTCTTCTTCATCATCATCATCATCATCATCATCGTCCACCGGTTGATTGGTCTTGTCCGTGCATTTCCCACTTCTAGTGCTGGTAGCAACAGCCATGGGTTTAGCTGCTGGCTTAGGCTCACTGTCTGGTTTGGCTGCTGGCTTCGAGCCTGGGCTGTTGGCTGCAGCCTGAGTCACCGGGACAGTTGCTGATTTATCTCCCTGCCCCCCTGCCTCTGTCTGCTGCCCGATAGTATCTAGCAGTGTGCGATAAGCATAGGCCAGGGCCCAGCTCACTGCAATGACCTTCCTCTCCTTAGGCTCATCCTGGTACTTCTCTTTCAGATATTTCCCCACCTCAGCAGGGTTCTGAATTTGTTCATGGGGAAAATCCCAGACTATAGGGTCAGAGAATTCCTTCAGGATTTGGCCCATATCCTCTCATTTCCCACACCACTTAGGATTTTCCACAGCGGGGTCTACTCCTGAGTCAGGGGTCTCATCAGCCTGTCTAGAAATCTCAGCCCTCATTCTAGAGAAGCAGCAGGCTGTATAGAGGAATGTTACCAGATTGAATACCAGAAAGATGGTTTCTTTAACATTGAGGGGAAACTGAATATCCTTCACTAGTGATGCAACTGATTCATAGGAGAAGAAGGAAAGCAGAGGCTGAAAAACCTCATTCCCTCCTGCTCCTCCTCCAACAAACTGGATGCATAACCATAGCCATGAACCATTCATACCTGGAGCAGACCCCAGCATGTTTATAAACTTCTTGCACATCACTGCCACCAAGCCCAGCAGGATAGCTACTCTGGTCACTGCCCCTCGGATGTAAAAACTACGTATTAGGGACAATACTAAAGCAATTTTTGGGTAAGAAAATAAACCTAGGGACCATAGAGGTATTAAAATCTCAAAAAACCCTAGGGACCAGAAATGCACGCAAACCTTCATCTCAATAGACATTATGAATTCAAAAAACATGGAACACAGAGTAATAGCAACCAAAATGCAGTCAAAACAGGGTTTTTCCACTCTCTCGAGCCACCATGATGGACGCCAATATTTTGTCCTGGTTTAGGGCAAATTTGTTAAAGAATCTTCAAAGGAGGGCCCCCCCCCAGAATGCAAACCCACACGGCCCCTCCCCCTAACTGGTTCGGGAAGAATTCCTCAGAGAGAAGTGGAAAGAACCTGTATATTGACCGACACAGCACCCCCAGCGCACAAAATGAACAATACCAGCTGACACCGCTCTGAGAAAGATGACAAAATCAGAAAGTTTCTTTCGGGGGTGGTTGCTCTGTTCTCCGTCCCTCCGGTGCTGGGGCAGCTGCTGCAGCCAAACGGTGCTAACCCTCGGTGTTCCCAGGTCCCAGTCCGGAGCAGGTTCGAGATGGTCACAGAAACAGGAGAGGAGAAACAGTGCAGGAAGGAATTTGGACTGTTTAGCTAAACTAGATAATAAGCAGAAGCAAAAGCGAGAGCAGAGAGACAGCAAGCAAAGCAGAAAAACCAAAAGCAAAAAGCAAAAAGCGAAAGCAGCCCTATGTACTGCCCGTCTCTGTGTCCCTGATAAGAGAAACCCAAACAAAACTTTCACTCCTCAGAGACAGTCTTAAAGGTACAGAACAGATGAATGGGGATACAAGCATCATAACGTCACCCCAGGACAGTCAAGTGATTTCAGATTTCCCAAATACCTCATTCTCTGAAGTTTGCAACTAAAATGTTGTTCTCCACCCTCCTGAGCAGTTTTTTGTTTTCTCCCCCTGGCCATCTGTCCTGCAGGCTGTGCTCCCTGTGCATGCTGCTCCTCTGCCCTGGCCGGCTGCACTCGCCCATCTCGCTGTGCCCCAGCATTTCTCACCCAGCGTTTCTGTGCCCTCCCTGGGCTCTCTGCACCCAGCGCTGCCGGCTCCTGGCACACAGAGCCAGGGCAGGAGCCCACCCTGCCAAGGGGCTCTGGGGCAGGGCGGGGGCTGCGATGGCTTCTGAGCTCAGCAGCTGCTCCTGGCATGGTTCCATGGGGACTGAGCACAGCAACGCTGCTGAGCATTGTCCCTGCTGAGGGTCACACACTGCCGGGGCACATTCCCTGCCTGCAGGATTGCTGAGCATTGTCCCTGCTGAGGGTCACACACTGCCGGGGCACATTCCCTGCCTGCAGGATTGCTGAGCATTGTCCCTGCTGAGGGTCACACACTGCCAGGGCACATTCCCTGCCTGCAGGATTCGGGCCTGACCCAAGCACTGCACTGATGGCTCCAGCATTGCTTTCCAGTAAAAAGAGGGGAAGGCAAACTGTGTTCAGTTCATGGTATTTTAGAGTGTCTAAAACTCGCTAAGTCGTTGATCTTAAAGGTGAGATGCATTTAGAACTCATGGCATGGAGAAGTAGTGCAAGATTGAAAAGGGACACATAGAAATAAACTGAGGAAAACATTTCAGATGGTTTCTTTCCATTTTCATTTCACTTCTAGAAAGCTGGTTCCGTTTTCCAGGAATCTTCTCCACAGTCCTGTCTGCTCTTCTCAAAAACCTTTCCTGGAAAACGAGGTCGAGCTCCTGTCACAAGATGTGCTACCTACTGCAGCTTCTCTTGGCTTTCCACACTGTGCATGCAGCAGGACTCTTGCAGCAAAGCAGACAAAGGTTTGGAGAACTTGACAGCTTGTCCTTTCTTTTGCTGGTGGACTGGGGAGCTGTGCCATTGGTGATGTTTTCATTGTGGCTGTTCCAAACTTGGAAAACAGGAGGTGGTACCAGGACTTGTTGGAGAAGGCAACCCTGACTGAATTCAGAGAAAGAATTTCCAGAACCTGCAGTCAGAAATGGAGAGTTGTGTGATAATCATTCAGGTTGTCAGAGGCAGTTTCTTTCTGTTTTCACTTGAGATGATTCTACATCTTTCGTGCTTGTATAAATCAAGAGAGCAAACAGTTCATGATAAGCAGCAGAAGAAGCTGAACATCCCAGAGTAGAAGACTGAAAGAATCTGAAAAGGAGAAATGCAGGGAATTACTTGGTGAACCTTGTCTGTAACAGGGGTAATTTTTTCTAAGAATTTCTAATCCATTTCCTCTGCTTTTCTCCTTCTGAATACGGACATTTCCTTCCCAGGTTCCTCATTAAATGAGAAGCTGGAGCTTGTGGAAGTTCCTGAAAGATGCCCTGTTCCTCCTCAGGGACAGTCAGGGTGAAACAGGAAGCAGTTTTGAAATAATTGTGTGATAGATGAGTAAAGCCATGTTTGAGTCTCACAATTAAAAGGCAGATGTAATAGATATGTTAAGAGAAGTTTTATAGATTTATGGTTATGTTTTACGCCCCCTTGTGTTGTTATCACAGGGTTACCTGGTAGTTGGGATATTTGGGAGGGTTGGCTTGGTACTATAGCAACACCTGACCTCCAATCAAGATGTAAGGAAGTGACCTCCACCACTGGACAGCGAATAAAGAGTTGATTAACAAGATTTTTAGAGGGGCTAAAGCGTTAAAAGGTGAAACATCCATTGTGTGGATGCGCACATGGTGGGAAAAAATCCTTTGCTCCCGGTACCTTAATATTTTTTCTATTCAGTCTTCTGTTGTCTTTTTGATAAGGTTTTAATAATCCTTTTGAATTTTTGGAAGTGAGCATCATTTCTCACAAATGGAGACCAATACACCTGGTGACCTTAGGAGTTTTCAAAAGGGGTGCCCCCTGCCACAGATTTGGCAGAGTCTGTCGGACTCTCCCTGTTCCACCAGTGGTTGCAGGTTGGAAGCCCCAAGACACCAGGAGACTGGATAAAGAAAAGAGGGGAAGAGCGGTGAGTACCATCCACATAACTATTTCTGGCCAGATTGTGACTCTGTAATTCCGGTGTATGAAAGTGAGCTTCACATTAGTAATATACTGGTACCATCCTGGTCTCTTGAAGCGTCAGGATATTGGACGGTAGAAAGGAAAAAGGAACAGTGGGACACATGGGAGGGAGGAAAGTGAGGATCCTGTAGACAAGGACCCCATGACTGGAGGGACATGTAGGAATGAAGGGTTTGTGGGGACTTGGGAACTGGGTTCAGCCATCGGGGAAACCTTGTTTGTGCCGGGACGGGGACCCACAGCGGGATTCCCATCCAGCACACACCAAGGGAGCCAGTGAGCTCCAAATGGCACAGTGACTCGTGCAGTGCTCAGAGTGGGGGCAGTCTCTGGGGCACAGCCAGCGCTGTAATTTCCAGGGCCAGCCGAAGCCAGGCTGGAAGCGGGGTGACTGCCAATGTGTTTGCTGCAGGGAGTCACCCAGGAGCTGGTGCAGCAATTCATGTGCTGCCAAGCCAAGGGAGTCGGGACAGTCGGGCAGAGCCAAGGCAAGTCACCTCAGGGCGGGGCTGCCAAACTGAGGGGGTCAGGCTGGGCCGGCTGCTGAGCCGAGCTAAATTGGGGCAGGCAGAGCCGCTGAGGCTGAGCCAAGTCAGGCCACAGGCAGGACCGCAGCCATCGAGCCAAACAGGGACGAGCTGTGCCTCCAAGTTGAATTAGGGTGGACAGAGCACCAAAGCCAAACCAAGCTGGGTGAGAAGCAGGATGGAAGCTGCTGAGTCAAATCAAGGCAGGCAGAGCCATCAAAGCTGAGCCAGGAGTGGAACTGCAGCTGCCGAGGTGAATTGGGCCAGGGGCAGGCCATAGCTGAGCTGAGCCAGGCAGGACAGGGAGCAGAGTATGACCGTGGGACCAGAGCCTTGAACCAAGGAGGAGAGGAAGGGCAGGAACCAATCTGGTAATACGGAAGCCCCTGGATCGTAAGAATTGGGTTTTTTTTACTTGTAAAAAGAGAAGTACAGTTTTTTGGGTTTTCTCTCTCTCTTCTTTTTCCTTCTCTTTCCTCTTTTCCTTGTTTCTTTTCTTCCCACTCCCCCTTTCCTTTTCCCTTCTGAGAGAGGCAGGCTCTGTCCAGAGGGCCTGTGGCTGGAGAGGTGGGCTCTGACAGAGGAGGGCCTTTGATGGGCGGGTCAGGATGGGACTATGGGCAAATAGGGAATCCCTGAGGGGAGGAATAGAAATTGAAGAGGTAACAATAGGTATACTCCCAGATGGCCCACTGGGAAGGAAACTAGCCCAGTGGAAATATGACCCAAATACCACAGATAAGGATGAGCTAAAAATGAGCTCATTTTGAGCTCATCCTTATCTCTGGTATTGCATGGTAGAATGGACCAGAGGGAAATGTATACTGGCTGAGATATGGGTCAGACAAAGGATGGATGGGTCAGGCATTAAACATCCATGTAAGAGCTAAGAAACAATTCAATCAGGAAGAGAGTGACTACCCTGCCTGCTGGGAGGGGGACACCTCACCCGCAAAGGTGAGCATGTTTAAGGTATCAGAAAATAAAGAATGGGAGCCGTTAGAACACTTAGCCCCCCCACCTCCAATAGCCCCAGATGCATCTCCCCTAGCCCCTGATGGGCCTAGTCAAAACACCAGAAAGAGGGTGGCACAATGAGAGGAAAGCAGATCAGGGGATGGGAACCAAGCAGCGGGATTATATCCCCTGAGGGAATGTGTACCCCTGTGTGGGGTGCAGGGAGGAATTAGATTTGTAACTGTGCCTCTTGGTTCTTCTGACATGAGAATGTTCAAGAAATAATTGAAAAGATTACTAGAGGACCTCACTGGATTAGTGGAACAGTTAGACCAGTTTCTGGGGCCCAATATTTACACATGGGAAGAGATGCAATCAATAATGACCATGCTATTCACACCAGAAGAAAGACAGATGATCTGAGTGGCTGAGATATGGATATGGGAAAGGGAGCATATGCAAATACCTCCTGGGAATCTGAAAATGCCCATAATTCACTCCACCTGGGACCACAACAGCACCGGGAGTAGGCAAGACATGGAGGAATATGGAGCATTGATTATAAGAGGTAGCAAAGAGGCAGCTCCGTGTAATTAAAATGCTCATAAAGCTTACAATGTGCAGCAAAGTAAGGAAGAAACCATGACAGAGTGGCTAGAGAGACTGAGAAGGAATGCGAGGCAATATTCAGGAGTTGACCCTGATACAGTGGCTGGACAGATCTAACTAAAGATAAATTTCATCACTCATACCTAGCCAGATATATGAAGAAAGTTAGAAAAGTTAGATGGTTGTCAAGAAAGGAGATCAGAGGATCTTTTAAGAGAACCACAGAAGGTGTATGTAAAAAGGGACTAAAAGAAGACCAAGACAAAACCCAAGGTAATGGTAACTGCCATTAGGGAAGGAAACCAGCATGCAAAGAACAACCTGGTAAGGCAGGAGGATTCCGAGTGCAGGAAGATAGATGGAGGGGGGGTGCAGCTCCTTGGGACTGGGCACAAAAAGGAGAGTTTGGGAAACAGGGGAACCTATGACCAGTTTGCTTTTACTGTGAAGAGAGTGAGCATATCAGAAAGCATTTCTCCCATAGGGAGAAGGAGCTGAGGGTCTGTGAGACTGAGCCAAAAGGAGAAGTAGAAGAAGACTAGGGGCGTCAGGGGCTCTAGCTCCTGGGGACAGAATACCATCAGGAGCCCTTTATATCTTTAAAAATATATCCCCAGAAGGAAGAATTTGAGTTTTTAGTAGACAGGGGGGCTGAAAGAACTTGTGTTGGTAGAATCCCAAAGGGGTGCAAAAAGGGTCAAGATACTGTGCAAATAGTAGGTGCTAAAGGGGAAGGGTTCAAAGCCTCAGTTATAAAGCAAATAAAGTTTGAAGAAACAAATAAATAGGAATTAGGGATGTTCTATTAGTTCCAGAAGCAGAGTGAAATTTGTTACGATGGGATTTACAGATGCAGTTTGACACAGTTTGACATATGAGTGCTCCCAGAGGAAGGGAAAATGGTAGTTAAACTGCTCTAATTAAGGGCAGAGGATGAGGGCAAAATTCATGAGATGGTTTGGGCAAAACCAAAAAACCGAGGTAAACAGAACATGAAACCTAAGTAATAAAAATAGTTGATGAGAACCATCCTGTCTGGGTATATACAATACCCACTCTCCCTGGAGGGGAGACAAGGACTACTGCTGCTGATCTAGGACCTACTTGAGGACAGGACCTTAGGACCATGTATGTCCCCCCATAATACACCCATATTTCCAGTAAAGAAGTCAGATGGGACTTACAGGCTTGTCCAAGATTAAGAGAAGTGAACAAAAGAACAGTGAATTGATACCCAGTAGTGCCTAACCCCTAAACACTACTGAGTAATATCCCCCCAGCACACCAGTGGTTTAGCATGACAGACCTAAAAGATGCTTTTTGGGTGTGCCCACTGCCAGGGGAAAGCGGGATGTATTTGCATTTGAATGGGAGGACCCTGATTCTGGGAGGAAGGAACTTGGTGGACTAGGTTACCCCAAGGGTTTTCTGAATCCCCAAACCTGTTTGATCAAACCCTAGCAGAAGTAATACAGCTCTTCTCCATTAAACCTGAGATAAAGTTCATCAAATATGTAAAGTATTTGCTTCTTCATAGCAAGAAGAAAAAGAAGTTTGGAAATCCACCATAGTGTTGTTAAATTTTCTGGGGGACCAAGGACTTCTGGTATCAAAAGGGAAACTCAAATTTGTAGAGAGAGAAGTAAATTACCTAGAACATGTGATTTGTCAAGGGAGCCGGTGGCTGAACCCTGAGAGAATCACGGGAATAGTCTCACTCCCATGGCCAAAAACTAAGAGAGAACTCAGAAGGTTTTAGGTCTGTTGGGATATTGTAGGCTATGGATTGAAGGATACATGAAGGCCATCAAGTTCTTGTATGAAAAGTTAGTTGAAGAAGAGATTAGGTGGGAAAAAGACAATGAAAAATGTTTGAAGCTTTTAAAACAAAAATTAGTCAGTGCACCAGCACTGAGTCTTCCTGCCTTAGACAAACCCTTCTATGTGTTTGTGGATATAGAAAAAGAGGTAGCACATGGAGTACTAGCCAAAGACTGAAAGACAACCAGAAAAACACCAAGACACCCAAAAAGTGGATCAAGCTTCCACCAACCAGCTCAAGAACTGTCTTCCTGTTTTAATGGGTTAGAATTACCAGCATCTGTTGACGAGAAGTACACAAGGGACTGTAAAAGGTAATGGGACAGATTCTCTAAGAAAATAAGACAAAGGAAGGAGGGCAAGAGTGTGTTGGCCCCTTTGTTTGCTACCAAGAAGGCTCCATAGCCCTGCTGTGGGTAGCAACCCATAGCCATGGTAAGGTAGGGACAAAAGGCCATACCTGAACTCTATAATTCCTCAACTGTCTTTTAATTCAACAGGGACTGGAGGGCAGGACCGAGTTGGCCTCTGTATTCACCCCTAAGATACACTGACTATGGTAGCAGCCACATAGGCACAGTAGGTGGGAACCAAAACCATACTGGACCTCTGTGATGCCCTTTTGTCCATTCCAAATAAGTGTGT
The DNA here is from genome assembly GCF_035770615.1 of Melospiza melodia melodia. Classification (NCBI taxonomy): domain Eukaryota; kingdom Metazoa; phylum Chordata; class Aves; order Passeriformes; family Passerellidae; genus Melospiza; species Melospiza melodia. Next base: position 10,462,682 of record NW_026948525.1, on the reverse strand, counting down.
CTAAATAAAACCTGAGATTTTTTCTCCTGTTCCCACTGTTTCCTTGCCCACATCAACAGATGCTGGTATGACTCATTCAAGAGATGGATAAAATTTTTTACTTAATTGTTCAAGCAAAATTACTTCTAGAAAAAGAAAAGGGCAGCTTGTTATAGATGAGTAATCCTATGGCGGACTATCACAATTAAGGGGCGAACATTAAATATAAGTTAAGAAAAGTTTTGTAGATGTATAGTCATCCTTCCCCTCCCTTTTGCACTGTTATCACAGGATGGTCTCAGTAGTCGGGGCATTTGGGAGGGTTGGCTTTTTACTGTGGCAGCACCTGACCTCCAATCAAGGTGTTAGACAGTGATCTCCACCACTGGACAGTGAAGAAGGAGTGGATTGACAAGACTTTGGGAGGGGCTAGAGGTATAAAAGACACAGCCTCCATTTTGTAGATGAGCACATAGTGACTGAATCCTTTGCTCCTGGTGCTGCGTTCGTTTCTTTATTCAGTCTTCTGTTGTATTTTGATAAGGTCTTAATAAACCATTTACATTTTTGAAAGTAAAAATCATTTCTCACATGGGGTTAGGGAATGTGGGGCAAGGTTGTCCACACTGGGTCAGTGCTTGGGGTAAAACTTCACTGACCTGGCCAGACTTCCTTAGGAGAGACCCTGGACCAATATCAACCACAGAATGCTGCAATCACCTCTTGTACAATAGGAACAGCAATAAAGGCACCCTTTAAGACAGGAATACATATTGCTAAGAAGCTCTTTGAAATATTTTTCCATAACTGTAAAAGGAAATCTTCCTGATGAACTGCTCCAGACCAGAGGAAAATCAAGGCAGAGCCATGGTTTGTCAGGACTTGCTTGATCCTGATGAGCCCTGTGGTGCATTTAGAGCACAGCCCTGGAACCTCAGGGCCTGAGAGGAGATTGCACAAACCTTTCCAGGAGTCAAAGTCAGAGGAAACACCCAAAGTGTCTCGAAGCAGAAATGGGTTCAACTGTGGTCCATCTGCACCACAGACCCCACATGGATTCCTTGGAGGAGAGATTTGGAGGTCAGGATGGCACAAAAACCTCTCAGAGACTCAGTGTAGAATAGAAATTTCAAAGTACCTTAAAAACTTTGAGTACCACAAAGTAATAATGAGCCTCAAGTAGTGTCTGTACAAAGCTCTCAATGGACTTGTTAAAGCAGATAATTGGTGCCGTGATTGCACAAAGCTCTCACAGAGTCTGTATCAAAAGGGAAACACCAAGTACCTTAAAAAAACTGAAGTACCTTGAAGTATTAATGAGCCCCACAGAGTGTTGCTACAGACAAAGCCTCTCCAGGGACTGATTACAGCAGATAATTGGAGGCCATGATTGCACAAACCTCTCAGAGACTCCAAGGCAAAAGCAAAACCCAAAGTCTTTTGAAAAACTCTGTGAGCATTAAGGAGTCCCCAGGGCCATTCCTGAGCAAGGCTCACCAGAGACTCCTTCGAGCAGATCCTTGAGGCCACTGGGATGTGGGCTAGGGGGGGATGCTGAGGGCAGGACAAGGGGCTGACAGTGCCCAGTCTGGCTGGGGCTGTGCCAGAAGGCCCCAGGACCTCAGGACAAGGTGTCTCCTCCCAGCCCTTGGTGGCACAGACCCTGCTGTGCCCCAGGGCACCAACACTTGGCTTCTCTTTGTCCCCACCTGTCATCACTGCCTGCAGTTCTCTGCTCTGCCTGAGGCCTGGGGACACTTTCTCAGCTGTGTCCCTCAGTGGGACATATTAAAAATCCAAGAAACTTTGGAGTTGGATCCTGACTTGGAGTTCTGGAGAGGTTTCTTCAGCTCCCTCTCAGGGACTGATGTTCAGGGCCTGAGCACAAAGCCCCAGGGGCTCATTAATGTCCTTGTGCTGTGTCTGTGCTGCTGAGCTGGGCTGGGCTCCTGGCACAGAGGCAGCTCCTGGTAACCCAGAAGAGCTTCAAAAGCACATTTCTCTTGATGAGCAGCTCTTCTGCCAGCCCAGCAGGGCTGGGGCACTGCCTGCAGCCACCCCGGGCACAGCACAGGGGCACAGAGAGCTTCAATCAGCCAGGGCTGGGAAGGTGCTGAGAAGTGCCTGGGGCACAATCACTGCCAGCTCTTGGCACAGGAACCTCTGGCTGCAGGACAATGCAGCTGCAGCTCGTGGAGCCCTCTCCTAAAGCTGGAACATCCCAATGCCTACAGACCCTGTGAGTACATTCTCTGATTGTCTCTTGTGCAGAGCAGCCAGGGGTGCCCAGGGCTGTCCTGCAGAGCAGGGTCCTGCAGCCCAGGGCGCTGTGCTGGGGCAGGGACTCTGCTGCCTGCCAGGGACAGCTCTCAGCCAGCCCTGGCAGCTGCTCCCAGCACTGGGGGACAAGATCTGGGTGGGAGGAGACAGCTGGTAAGGCTTGGAAGTGTTCTCCTTGTGTGGGGATGATGCTGCATTGTTCAGGACTGCTCCCAGCATGGCATTTAACTGCAGAATGTTTCCAAGTAGATTATACAGGGAATAGAGCAAGGCAGGGGCTGCATAAAAGGGGAATTCTTGCTTTATTACTCTACTGCTCTGGGTTTCCTGGATGGGAAATTGCACATAGATAATCATCTCCCAGTCCAGGATGAGAAAAAAGAAATTTTTCTCAGATGTTACTAAATCAGGAAATTACAGATATCAGCACAGGGCCCTTAGAGGCAGCATCAGTGTCGCTTTGCCAACCTCCTTAGGGTTGCTCTGATGTTGCTATCAGAGCCTGCAGAGCCAGAGCTGCCCCTGGGGGCAGTGCCAGAGCTGGGAGGGGTCTGCAGGGCAGAGCTGAGCCCCCAGGGCTGGGCTGGGCTCTGGCAGCACTGGCAGGGCCCAGCCCTGGGCACAGGGAAGCAGCTGCTGGCAGAGACAGCTCCAGGCAGCAGAGCCCTGGGCAGGCAGTGGGGGGAAAGTGCCCACAGGCTGTGCTGGGATATTTAAAGTGCTATCCAAGCCCAACTATTCCATGATTAGTTTTTTCTCAGATCCCCATGCCAAGGCACCAGCAAATGTCCAACAGCAGCTCCATCAGCTACTTCTTCCTGCTGGCATTGGGAGACACGCGGCAGCTGCAGCTCCTGCACTTCTGCCTCTTGCTGGGCATCTCCCTGGCTGCCCTCCTGGGCAACGGCCTCATCATCAGCGCCATAGCCTGCGGCCACCACCTGCACACGCCCATGTTCTTCTTCCTGCTCAACCTGGCCCTCAGCGACCTGGGCTTCATCTGCACCACTGTCCCCAAAGCCATGCACAATTCCCTCTGGGACACCAGGAGAATCTCCTATACTGGATGTGCTACCCAAGTATTTCTGCTTATCTTCTTCATGGGAGCAGAACTTTCTCTCCTGACCGTCATGTGCTACGACCGCTATGTGTCCATCTGCAAACCCCTGCACTACGGGACCCTCCTGGGCAGCAGAGCTTGTGCCCACATGGCAGCAGCTGCCTGGGTCAGTGGCTTTCTCTATTCACTGCTGCACACAGCCAATACATTTTCCCTGCCCCTGTGCCATGGCAATGACCTGGGCCAGTTCTTCTGTGAAATCCCACAGATCCTCAAGCTCTCCTGCTCCACATCCCACCTCAGGGAACTGGGGCTTCTCAGTGTTAGTGCCTTTTTGGTGTTTGGTTGTTCTGTGTTCATTGTTTTCTCCTATGTGCAGATCTTCAGGGCAGTGCTGAGGATCCCTTCTGAGCAGGGACGGCACAAAGCCTTTTCCACCTGCCTCCCTCACCTGGCTGTGGTCTCCCTCTTTGTAAGCACCGCTTTGTTCGCCTACCTGAAGCCCCCCTCCATCTCGTCCCCATCCCTGGATCTGGTCCTGTCAGTTCTGTATTCAGTGGTGCCTCCAGCCCTGAACCCCCTCATCTACAGCCTGAGAAACCAGGAGCTCAAGGCTGCAGTGAGGAGACTGATGATTGGATGGTATCAGAAACATTAAACTGTTGGCCAGTTAAAATCAATCATTTGTAATAAAAGTAAACTTTGACACTTCTCATTGGTTTCATTTTGAAAGTTCTTTTAATTTGCTTTAGCTTTTTCATGTTGTCCAAAAAGAAATGTCAATATTAGTGCCATTTTTCATTTTGTTTCTCACCATCTTCTGTTTGGCCACAGATTGTGTCAATGAGTGGCTGCAATCTTGGTGGCTTTAAAGGAACAAAAGGAACACCCAGCAAAGTTCTCTGCAGGGATCCCCCTTTTGTTGCCTTCTCTGGAGCTGCAGGAGCAATGTCTGTGTGCCGAGCTGGGATGATCAGTGTTGACCCAGCAGCTGTGCCCAGCAGCAGCAGCATTTGGTGTTGCCAGTGCTGCTGCCTGTCCCGTTCTCGGCTGTTTTTGATGGCCTGGAAAGGCTCGGGATGGCCTTGGGCAGCCTGCGCTCCAAAGGACGAAAAGAGTCTTCAGGTTTTTTCTCGGTCTTCAGTGTTTATTAGTTTTTATCTACAAGATTTTCTCTTGGCCCGACAGAGGTCCGCACAGCACGCCGGCCATGAGCACACTGCGTGCCCTCGGGGCGGTCACTTATCTTTATACCCAAAACTACGTATAAGATATTTACCTCTTTTCCCCAGTGCCTTTTACCCTTATTGATAAGTGCACTTTTAGTAAGAACCAATCCCAAAGTGCCACCACCACCACAGAAGATGGAGGCCAGGAAGAAGGAGAAGAAGGACAGGACACACCCCAATTCCTCCATCTCACTTCTCTAGACCCCCCTGTACTGAAATCCTAAACCCTGTGTTTCACACTATAATTAACCGATCCCTTCACCATTTTTCCCAGTGAGATCCTCCCATCCTCATACAGGTGTCATCTCCTGTGCAGGATCAAAGTCCAGCCACCAGACGCTTCTGGCAACATTCCAGGACCTCCAAGCCCCCCAAGGGTGGTCTCGGCGACTCAGCACATCAGTCCTGAGGTGCTGAGATCCCACATGCTAGGAGACTTACAGTAGCTAAAACCCATTGTGGGAGTACCAAATCACTTGTTGGAGACCCTACGACCCTTGCTAAAGGGCACTGACCCCACTACCCCTGTATGCTTCACGAAGGAAAAACATATCGCCCTACAGCAAATCAGAAATTGTGTACAACAAGGATATGTGTCCCGTTGACAGCTAGATTGCCGTATTGACCTCACCGCTTGGAATAGTCCTTGTCACCTGCTTGGTGCTCTCTCCCAATATGAGAACAAAACGGGGGAGATACGGGTATTGGAATGGCTGTCGTCACCATTACAACATAAAAGAACAATATTTTCAAAAATTGAACAATTGGCTGGGTTGATTAAAAAAGGTCGTCTCAGAATTACTGAAGTGGACGGTCGAGAGCCTGCCACCATTAGGCTACCCATGGAACAAGAGATGCTGGACTGGTACCTGGTTAATTCAATGGACTTACAGGAAGCATTATTGACATCATCTGCAAAAGTGGAGACAAGCATGTTAGTGCCCAGGGTCCTGCAATGGATGACAGAATGGGACTGGATCACTCGGCCACTGAGAAGAGAGCGCCCCATAGAAGGAGCCACCAAAGCCTTCACAGACGCAGGGAAGAAATCGAGACCGAGACGTGCTGCTGTCACTTGGCAAGAAAAGGACAATGGAAGCATCAACTTCTTACAGCAGATCCTGCAGACAGCCTACAAACTCTAGAATTGTTAGCAGTAGTATGGGCAATGTCCAACCTGCATGAGCTCTTGAATGTGGTCACAGACTCCATGTATGTCGCTGGAGTAGCCAGATGTATAGAAGGAGCAGCAGTTAAGGAAGTGAATAACAAACAGCTATATGAGTTACTGGTTCAATTAAGGAGAGCACTCCGGGATAGAAGTGCAGTGTATTCTGTAATCCATATCAGGAGCCATAAGTGGTCCGAGGGCCTAGGGGAAGGGAATGAGCATGCAGATAAATTGGTTACCTTACCCATTGATAACTCTTGTCCTGTTGATAAGCATACATTGGCAAGAGAAGCACATAGTAGATATCATCAAAATGCAAAAGGGTTGGCAAGGAACTTTGATCTGGGCTTATCAGAAGCCAAGGCCATCGTCAGGGCTTGTCCAATATGCAGTTATCATAATGGGGGAATAGGTCTGGGCTGCGGAGTTAATCCTCGAGGTTTAGAAATGAATGAGAAATGGCAAATGGATGTCACACATGTAGCTAGGTTTGGTAGGCTCAAGTATGTGCATGTTACTATCAATACATATAGCCACTACATATGGGCTACAGCTCAGGGAGGAGAGAAAGCGATACATGTGATCAGGCACTTATTGAGCTGCTTTGCTGTTATGGGAGTCCCAAAAGGTATCAAAACGGATAATGGTCCGGCTTACACAAGTGCTAGGGTCCGAAATATTTTGGACCAATGGTCTGTCAAGCATGTGACAGGTATTCCACATTCCCCCATAGGACAGGCGATAGTAGAAAGAGCAAATGGTACCCTCAAACAATATATTGACAAACACCAGGATTTAAAGGACCCATAAGCATGCCTGACTAAGGTTTTGTATGTGATCAATCATTTATGTGTTTTTGGGGAGAACGATGCCCCCTCTGCAGTTAAACATCACCCAAGATCAAGTCAGGAAACTATTAAGGAAATGGAGGTCTGGGTGAAGTATAAGAACCCAAGCACAGGGATATGGGAAAAACCCACAAAAGTGCTATATTGGGGTCGGGGATATCTTTGTGTTTCCTCACCAACAGGGTCTTTGTGGGTGCCTGCCAAGTGGACTAAACCTGTCTTTGATGCAGCATCTGGTGGACAATCTTACGGAGGGGGACAAGGAGCGTCTGAAAAAGAAGCTGCCGCTGATCTTACAACCCTTATTGCTGCAACTGAGAGGACACTCAAAAGCGGTGGACAGAGCAGTGACACGCTGCTACCGGATGGCCAAGGAGCTGATTGACACTGTTGAAGCGCTATCAACCTTCCACATAAAAGGACCAGTGAGGGAGCGCTGCCTTGAGTGTCGCAGCCCCTATTGTGCTGCGTGGGTAGCTCTATATTGTGGGGGTTGCGGTAAAATCTTTTGGTTAGAACAGTCCGGGATCTGGGGTTTCTGGTGTAATACCTGTAAGCATGACTACACATGGGCGGAAGACTGGCAAAGGGAACTAAGGAGACAGACGGGGCTAGGTACGGCTCTGGCTTTAAATCTTTATGAGTCTCCTGAGCAGAAAATCTTGGCCTACTACCGGTGGGAGGTACAGTGTATTGTGAAAAGAGTTAAAGCTCAAAGTAAGTCATACATAGCTTCTGCTAGGTGTAGAAAATTGGTGCCTTTAACACAGCATTCTGTAGTAGGACCCATTAAAGGAGATCCTGATGAGGCATTGGACTCCTGCATTGAGATTCTACAGAGATTTAGATTGCAAAAGTTAGGATCGGTGAGGTTAAAGACAGATAACAAAAGGAAAGCGAGAAAGAAAACAGAAAAAATGAGGCTTATTTTTGTTATACTGCTCAGTGCTGTGACAGATGGGGCAGTAGGAGTAACGTGCTTTAATCAGCCAAGAGATAACATATGGATAAGGCTTGCTAATCAAACTAACCAATCATCGCTTTGTCTTAGCCTTGGGGGGGTTACTAACCCATTTCGAACATGCTTGGTGGGTCTTCCAGTGTGGTCTCCTCAGGAATTTTGAAGTCTGATCAATAATCAAACTCTATGCATGCATAATATGACAAACATTAAATTATCCACGCCAGGTTACACCGCAAGTCAAAGTGACGGTTACTGCCAATGCTTAATAATCTTATCACTTCATACTACCCTGCATTCTCCTCCAGAGCATCTAGATCTCTTTGGAAGTGCAAACGCCAGTATAACTAACACCTCAAATGGCGGATGGTTCAGTTTTGAGCCCTTAGATCCACAGAATTCACATCGGCCTAGAGACGCATGGGCAACCCTGGATTCATCCCTTAGTTTGGACACAGTGTCTAAACAGGTTTACAGCCAATGTAACGATACTAACATTACAGCACCGATGAAATTACCCACAGGGATATTTCTAATTTGTGAGAGACAGAGCTTGGAATGGTATACCAGTCAGGCCGCAGGGTGGACCTTGCTGTTTGGGGAAATTGTCATTGTTTCACCCCAATGTGTCTTCGTTAATGCAACTCAGTCAAAATTCAAGCAGGAGGAGACGCAGCCTGCATGACTTAGACTGCAGCCAGATAGGAGACCCACAGTTTTGGAGTGAGTTTAAACAAGTGGTAGTCTCAACTATCTTGCCAGGAGGAGCTGCAAATAAAGCTATGAACTTAGCAAAGCAATTGGGATGCTGGGCCAAGGATGAGCTAGACAAGACATCACAAATTTTAGATAAGCTAACTGCAGATGTGCAAAGTGTTAATCATGCTGTTTTGCAAAATAGAGCCGCTATAGATTTTTTGCTTTTAGCACAAGGTCATGGATGTGAAGAGTTTGAGGGAATGTGTTGCATGAATTTGTCTGATCACTCTGTATCTATTCATGCGAAGATAAAAGAATTACATCAGGGACTTCACAATCTTAAAGAAGAAGAGGGTTTAGGAATTTACGAATGGCTTAAAAGCTTAGGACTTGGACCGTGGCTGAGAAAGCTTGTGATATATGCTATAGGGTCACTGGGTGTGATTTTGCTGCTTTTGCTTATTTTGCCTTGTATTTTTAATTGTACTCAAAATATGGTTAGCCGAATGATAGAAAGAACCTGGCAGACTAGCCTCCTTGCCCAAGAACAAAATGGGGGAAGTGTGGAGAGTTTTGTCAAAGAGTGGCTTGAGGAGAGAGGATACAGCCGAATTAATTTGGTAAAGATGTCCTAACTAGGGCAGAGGCCTTTTTGCAGGCAGGGTGTCTGTTGAGAAAGTAGCAGACTAAAGAATGGAAAAGTACAAGACTGTGGTTAATTCCAAATCTTGCACCTAGAAAGATAACGTGTCCTTGGGCCTAACGGAGTATGATAAAGAAATAGACGGTGAGACGTGAGAAGTAGAGAACGTAGGCCCAAAGGAATGTGGATGAGTTAATGGTATAGTTTAACCAATAGATTGCTTGGCTTGCAGAATATTCATAAGCTTATTATTTGCTGTATAAGTGTTTGATGCTTTCTTTAATAAACTGCACCTGTGATGAGCCATCTGGTGTCCTGGTCTCCTTCCTACGACACGGCCTCTCCCCCCAGCCAGTTTGGGAAGGATTCCTTGGAGAGAAGTGGAAAGAACCTGTTTATTTAACAGGAAAAACATCCCCTAGAACACAAAATGAACAACACCAGGTGACAACACTCTTTCACCACTCTGAAAAAGATGACAAATTCAGAAAGTCTCTCTTGGGGGTGGTCGCTCTGTTATCAGTCCCTTTGGTGCTGGGGCAGCTGCTGCAGCCACAAGGTGCAAACTCTTGGTGTTTCCCAGGGCCCAGTTCGGAGCAGGTTTGAGTGGTTCCAAAAAAAGGGAGGGAAAAACATTCCAGGAAAAAGTCGGACTGCTTGCTAAACTAACTAATGAGCAGAAGCAAAAGCAAGAGCAAAGCTGGAGCAAAGCAGAAGCAAGAGCAAAAGCAAAGCAAAAAGCCAAGCAAAAAGCAAAAGCAGCACCATGTACTGCCCTGTCTCTGTGTCCTGCCAGGCCTGGGGGGGTGGCTGATAACAAAACCAAAACAAAACTTCACTCTTCAGAGCCAGTCTTGAAGGCACAGAACATAATATCCAGCATAAAGAGAACACATGAATGGGGATACAAGCATCATAACGTCACCCTAGGACAGCAAAGTTATTCCAAACTGCCACCCAGCAGCCCCTCCTCACAATGCCGTCTGCTGGGGCTGTGCCAGCTTCAGGAGATGCCTCCAGGGCCTGCATTACCTGTGTGAAAAATGCATATTGTATGACTGGCTTTTCACAAATATTAAAATGAATATTATATGTGTTGTGTTAGAAAGTTGTGTTGTACCAATTTTCTTAAGTAGTGTGTTAAATCTAGTTTTAGGTTATACCATAATTTTAAAATAGAAACTATGCTATGTAAGATACTTTTATAATTAGAGTATTAATAATTTGGACAATGTGGATTAGGATAATAGGAGATAATAGAAACAAAGTGTTATGGACGTCTGGGTAACTTCTTCTGGGCAGCATAAGCCTGAAAAAGGACACACTTTACAGAGGATTAACCCTTAAAAGCAATAGCCTGTTTTAGATGTCCTGTGGTGGCTATCTCGCTGCAAGTCCTTTCTTTTAAAAAAGTATCTCTAGTTTCGATTTTAACATTATGTTAGACCCTAAAACTAGATTTAACACACTACTTAAGAAAATTAATACAGCATAACTTTCTGACACAACACATATAATATTCATTTTAATATTTGCGAAAAGGCAATCACAAAACACGCATTTTTCCCACAGCAGGAGCGGGCTCCCCCAGTTATTCCCTGTGCAGGCGGGACCCCTCCCTTCCCCTCAGAGCTCTGCCGCGCTGAGGGGCCGCTGCCGCTTCCCGCCCTTCGCGCCCGCCCTCAGCGGCCGCCGGGCGCTGGGGCCGCCCCGCCCGCTCTTTTATCGGAGCCATGGAGAAGGAAAACCGCTTTAAATTGTTCAGGCCGCCGCGCCTGAGCGCTGGGCAGGTGTCTGCGGGCAGATCCCAGGTGAGCGCTCGGCCGCGGGGCCGCTGAGGGCGGTCCATACCACACACACCCCGGCCGCCCCCTCGGGCTGTGCTGCTCTGGAGGCCGCGGCTGAGGAGGGGACGGGGGGAAAGCGCAGGGGCCCTTCCCCGGGGACACGGGGACAGTGCTGGGCCCGGGGAGTGCCCCGGCAGAGCCCCGGGCTGGAGCACACACACACCTGCCCCTTGCATGGGCACAGCCCCGAGCTGGAGCACAAACACACACCTGCCCCTTGTCCCGGCACAGCCCCGGGCTGGAGCACGCACACACCTGCCCCTTGCCCCCAAAGAGCCCCGGGCTGGAGCACACACACACACACCTGTCCCCTTGTCCCGAGCTGGAGCAGACACACACCTGCCCCTGCATGGGTTGGGACGGCTCCTGCACTGGACTCATTTCTCTGCGTGTGCCTAGAGTGGCACATGCACAGACATCTTCGGTTTGAATTTTAAAGACTTTTGTTGTTGTTTTCTATCAAAACTGAAAGGAATAATCTTCTGGAGCATCCGCTCTGTGCTGTAAGTCTACGTTTGCTGTGGGTAATTCAGCCCAGAGAGCGAGCAGGGCTCTATCGCTGGCCGGGGTCTCTTATCAAATCACCAACGGGACAGGACTGCTGAGGAACTGCCTTGAGCTGTTTTATTTTCCAGCATCAGTCTCATTACATGGTTATGACAATGGGAAGATGCCAGCAGCTCACATCCCAGGCAGCCGACCAAGAACTTAATGGTACAACTTACTTGAAAAGTTTTTTGACCAATCACACAAAGCAAAAGCACACTGACAGTAGTTCTATCCAACCACAATAAGCACACATACCTTTGGTTAAAACAATGCTTGCTTATTTTGAATACAATACCTGCTTGTAAGCCTTAAAACACAATGCACAGAGCTCCATTATTAAGCTTAAAACTTCCTAATACCTTGCTAGATGAACTTTTCCGTAACTTAGGGAGTTGTTCTAGCCAAGCGTTAATACACAGACCATTGTTCTATTTGTCCTTGCTTTTCTACTTTTTACATAATTTTTCTGCTGACCTATCTCATGGCTGCTGCTTGGCTCTAATCACAGTTCTGCTCTCTCTGAGGCCTGCCTTTTGCAGCTTTCCCAAACCCTTCTGATTTTATGGATTCCCACAGGCCCCACTCAGATGCTCGCACTGGCATTGGTGTCTTGGTCTCATCGGATCAGGTGTGCAGTGAAAATGTTCTGTCCCCATGCTGAGTTATGGGAATTCAACAAGTTATTTTTTCATGTGGAAGCTCCTAATGAAATATTTTGAGATTAGGGATGAGATATTCTGACAGCAGATGAGTTAGCTGTTTACAGGATGAACTTCTGTGACTTAAAAACCTTGTAAAAGGGTATTTTCATGCTGAAACATAATCAGATATGGTTTAGAAGTGCCCTTGGAAGTAAAGCAAAGAAATATCAACTACTGGTCTTCAAAAAAGTAATTTGTCTCCTTGAGTCCTTTGCCATGCAGCAATGCCCAGACAGGCAGGAGCTGCTGAGTTCCCTGCATTGAAAGCTCCCCTTTGGCCACAGTCTGTAAATCAAACTGCAGGACACCAACAGTTTGATCAACCACTGGGAAGTAAGAAGTGAGTTCCAAAGCCATTACCAATCCCCTCGGCTTTGAAAATTGTAGGCAGCTGTTTTATTAATGACAATTCTATTTTCACATCATCTGTAGGGATTTTTTTCCCCAGGATTTTATAATTCCTCTTTACAAATTTACCCATAAGAAACTAAGAAACTAAAAATTCTTAAATTTGTGCAGAGTTTTAACAGGCGCTCAGATGATGACTTTAAATTGCCATTCGATGTGTTGAGCTGTGGCGAAATCACTGATTCAGGTACGATTGGAATATTTGCCATGCACCTTCTTTAGATTTGTATATATTGTCAAGTTTTAATTTTCATGAGTAGTCCCACAGTTTCATATCTGTAACTGTTAAATACAGTTTCACTGTTACTTTTTTTAGAAATAAATTGATCAAAATCTCTTCATGTTTCAGATACAATTTGACAGCAAGTGAAACTTTGCTCTGAAGTAGATGAAGAGGTCAGCTAAGTATCAGCTCTGCACATCTCATTCCTTGGGGTCTTTTGAATTTGTTCCCAAACAGTGCCTAAAGCATTATTCAGTAGATATTTGAGGGCTAAAGGAAGTAGTCAGAAGGGAATAATGTTTTCTGTCTCCTGTTTAAAGCTGAATCACTTAGAGGAGATACTTGTGATTTAGTGATCATGCCTGGAAATTAATCTTTAAAAATTAAGGTGATTGCAATATTGTTGTTGTTTTTTTCTTTGTTTGAAGTGTCTGCAAAGCCTATGAGCTTTAATTAGAGTAAGATTTAAACACTTAAGTATCCTTGTGGAACTGGTTCTGAATATTCTGTTGAGGGGCAGAAGGGTTGAAGTCAGAGTATTCTTTGGAAAACTGAAGTGGATTATCCCAATTGCCTTTATTCTGGCTTTATTTTATCTGTAAAACAATGAATTCAGTGGTTTCCTCAAATACTGGATTCTTTTCACAGTGTCTTTACCAGCAGATCTCTGCTGTAACACAATTCAGTACAGCTCATTTTTTTTGCAATAGCTTCTGTACTTTGCAGCTACAGAACACTGTTTGCTACCACAAAATAAAGCACATTTCTTGTGCTCTCCCTGCTGATTTTCATATCCCTGTCAACTTTTTAGACTTTTTTAATCCTAAGCTATTAAAGTACCATCAGGACTGTAACAAAACTGTGATGCAGCCAAAACAAAGATGTTGTTTGGGGCTGTTGTAAGTGAACCAAAGGGCCCTTGGGGCTCCTGTGTTGCTCTCCCTGCCTCGACCACTGGCCCAGCACTGCTTGTAGGGCACTTTCAAGGTGTTCTAAGGGCACAGGGGTGGTGGTTTTCCTTCCTGCTCCGTGTGTGAGCAGAGCACTGCTGGGACACTTGGATATTTATAAATCCCTGGGTCCAGATGGGATCCATGCCAGGGTGATGAGGGAGCTGGCAGATGAGCTTGCCAAGCCTCTCTCCATCATTTATCAGGAGTTGTGGCTCACTGTGAGGTTCCAGATGATTGGACACTGGCCAGTGTGACACCCATGTACAGAAAAGGTAGGAAGGAGGATCCTGGTAATTCCAGGCCAATCAGCCTGGCCTCAGTGCCAGGTGAGATAATGGAGCAGTTCCTACTGAGTGCTATCACACAGCACTCCCAGCATGGCCGGGCTATCAGACCCAGCCAGCAGGGCTTTACCAAGGGTGGGTCATGTCTGACCAACCTGGGCTCCTTCTGTGAACAGGTGACCGCCTGTTGCATGCAGGAAAGGCTGTGGGTGTTGTGTACCTGGGCTCCAGCAAGGCCTTTGGCACTCTCTCCCACAGCACACTCCTGGAGAAGCTGCAGCCATGGCTGGGACAGGAGCACTCTGTGCTGGGCTCAGAACTGGCTGCATGGCCAGGCCAGAGAGTGATGGTGAATGGTGCTGCATCCAGCTGGCAGCCAGGCACCAGTGCTGTCCCTCCGGGCTGTACTGGGACCAGTTCTGTTCAATATTTTTACAGACGACATGGATGAGGGCATCGAGTCCTTCATCAGTAAATTTGCAGAGGACACTAAGCTGGGAGCTTGTGTTGATCTCTTGGAAGGAAGGAGGGCTCTGCAGAGAGACTTAGATCAGTGGGATGGATGGGCAGAGTCCAGCAGCATGAAGTTTAATCAGTCCAAGTGCTGAGTTCCACATTTTGGCCACAGAAGTCCCCTACAACGTTCCAAGCTGGGGACAGTGTGGCTGGACAGTGCTCAGGCAGAAAGGGCCCTGGGAGTGCTGGTGACAGCTGGTTGAACATGAGCCAGCAGTGTGCCCTGGTGGGCAAGAAGGCCAATGGCTCCTGGCCTGGGTCAGGAATGGTGTGGCCAGCAGGAGCAGGGAGCTCATTCTGCCCCTGTATGGGCACTGCTGAGGCTGCACCTTGAGTGCTGTGTCCAGTTCTGGGCCCTCAGCTTAGGAAGGACATTGATATGCTTGAGCACATCCAGAGGAGGGCAGCAAGGCTGGTGAGGGGTTTGGAACACAAGCCCTGTGAGGAACGTCTGAAGGAGCTGGGGCTGTTTAGCCTGGAGAAGAGGAGACTCAGGGGTGACCTTATTGCTCTCTACAGCTTCCTGCAGGGAGGTTGGAGCCAGGTGGGGTTGGTCTCTTCCACTGGGCAGCACTGACAGAACCAGAGGACACAGTCTCAAGCTACAGCAGGGAAGGGATAGGTTGGATATTAGGAAAAAATTTTCACCAAAAGAATAATGAAGCACTGGAATGCTCTTCCCAGGGAGGTGGTAGAATCACCATCTCTGGATGTGTTTAAAAAAAGCCTGGACATGGCACTTGGTGCTGTAGTTGAGGTGTCAGGGCATAGGTTGGACTCAGTGAACTGAGAGGTCTCTTCCAGCCTCATTATTCTGTGATTCTGTGATTCTGTGATTCTGTGTGTGTTCATGGCAATATCACAAGTACTCCTGGGCAAAGTCTCTGAAGCTGCTTTTACTTAACTCAGCAGTGTCTGTCAGAAGGAGAGGACAGAAATGTGTGAAGAGCCTGCTAGAAGGAATTCTGGCTTCACTGATAATTCTGGCAAAACATTTATTGATTTTGGTGGACTGCAGTTATCTGTGTCTTTAAGCCCATATATTTGGTGATGTCTGAAGGGGGTTTGGGATATTTCATTGTTTCTCCTATGTGCTCTGTAATGCCTTTTGATACATACACAGAGGAGGCACAAAGATTTAAACTTGGGCTCCTGATCATATCTAAGCTTATATCACCATCTGTAGAAAAATATTACTCTTGTGATGTTTCTAAGAGATAAATACATTATCTACAACAGTATTAATTACATATTATATCTTATTAATTAGATAGTATTCGAGATTAAATTGTGGAACCTGTTTTATTAGAATCCAGAAACAATGAATGAATTGTTCTCAAAACTCTACAAAGAGGCTGAGAAGATCAAGCAGTGGAAACTGACTGTGGAAACGGAACTAAACCAGAAAGAAAGAAAACTCCAAGAGAACAGAAAGATTATTGAAGCACAGAATAAAGCCATTCAAGGACTGCAGGCCAGTATTGTATAGTGTACATTGAACAGATGAAGTTCAGTGCTTCCTGATTCAGTATGACACTATTATTGATACAATTAAATATTAAAGACTGTTGCAGTTTGGTTTGTGCCTTGAGAAAATGATTATTTTGAGAAGTTGCAAGCACCTGTCCTGTGTGAGGGTGTGTATGAAGAATATACCTGTCAGTGTCTCATTTGCTGGTAAATTATTGTTCATTAATTATTACATCTTTCATGCAAAAGATGACTCAGCATGTAATACCAGATAAAACAGATTTCTGTCTACGGATGCCCCAAATGACTTTTTCATGAGGGATTTGAGAAGTCAAAGTGCATTTCTAATATATTTTTCAATAACGTCTTTTTGCATTTGTTCCCTATGAAATCAGTTTGAAAATGAAAAACTCCATTTGAAACTGGAAGATGAGATATGTGACAATAAAGATCTTGAAAGAGTAAGTAATAGAACCAAGGATATATTTTTGTGGTGGAAATAATCAGTTTCCATGTGGGCAGTTTTATGCAGCTGTTAAAGTTTGAAGGTCATTTCCATTGTTACTCCTTAGGTACACAAAGCACTGTGCACTCCTGTGCAAACATGATATTTTTCCCTCCTTTAGAGCTGCTGCTTCGAGGCATCTGTGTAATCTGCTCAAGGAAACCTGTACTCACTTCACAGAGAAGACCAGCAAATGTAAATGCTTTTTTAGTTTTTATTTATCAGAGTAAATGTGCTTCTAGCTTGCTCTAAATTCACAAACAGAAGAAAGAAGAAGAAATTTCTCGTGCTGTTCAGAAAAGTTCTCCAGCTGAGATTGACTGGATGTGGCTCTCAGAGTGAAAAGTGAATTTTAAGTGGCTCACAAAATTGGAAATGAAGCCCCAGGTCTAACAGACTTGTGGTTTGTAGTGCTAAATGCAGAGGGCTTTTGAAGGCAGTGAGATTGTTTGCTGCAAGGTTGCCAGCCTGGGAGCTCTTTGGGTGCCCAAACAGTGCTCCAGGTTTGAGGCAGTGCCCACAGCCCCGACTGGCACTGGCAGCCACTGCAGGGCAGGGCAGGGCTCCCCAAGGCTGCCCAGCCCATTGAAGCTTTGCAGTCCCAGCCACACTCTGGGAATATATTCAGACATGAGAAGTGACACTTCATGCCTGGTTTTAGGCAGTAGAATCTACTCTGAATTCCCAGCACTCTGGGATTTCCAGAGCTGACATTTCCTGTTTTCAGCCATCACACATTTGTGGGGAAAAAGGGTCTGAACCCCAAGGTGTAATGAGTAACTGGAATTCTTCTCATGAAACTCAACAAGCCAAGTCAGTTGGATAACTTATTGAAGTTTAAATTCTTGAGGTTTTAAATATGTTCTTGATTGGAAATTCTACTTTATATGCAATTTTGAATTGTTATTATGATAATTAGAATTTTACTAACTTGATCCTGGATACTAAGAAATGTCTATTCTTTTTAGCCTTAATTCTAGAAACAATTGTATATAGATGTACTGTTCTTTTTTGATAGCTGTTTCTTTTACTGTTCTCTTTTAAATTGTTTTCTTAGGAAAAAAGAGTATCAATTACAAAAGTGAAAGGAAAGAAGGAAAATATGGATGTGGAGTGTTGCAATTTTATAATGACAGCTCTGTGGTTAGAGGTATCTGCAGATAGGAAGAAATTCAGTGCTAAACCCTAGATTACAGTTTATCAATACTAACAGTTATGATACATTATTATTAAACAGCATTAATACTATAATAATTAATATGGTCACGTAAACTGATCTAGAATTACACTTTTCACAGAAAAAAATATCTTAGGAAGGAAATTTAAAAGCTGAGCTTGCTCAGTGTTTCAATGAAATACACATTTTCCCTAGATTCTGTAACTTCTGGCACCATGTTTCATAATGACTTATTTAATAAGAATGGAGCTGATAATTCCTTTTTTATCTCATTATGCTGATTATGACTTGGGAAACTGGCATTCTTGTTCAAAAGAAAAACTGTCTCATATGTTCTGGCTTTGATAGATGAACAGGAAAAGGAAGCAACAATACAATTGTATGAGGAACTTCGAGCAACGTAGAAGTAAGTGAGCAAGCTTGATGAAAGGAATGTGAGTTATGTGAGCTGAGCTGAGTTCCATGTTTATGTTGGGATACTGTTTTTATCCATCCTGTGTGGGTATCATGTCATGTGTGATGCAGGAAGTTGGGTTTTCAATCCCTTTTCAAGAATTATTTTTGTGTTTTATCAAACACATTCAATGGAGAAGGTGCAGCAGTGTGTGGGATGTAGATCCTGTGATCTGTGGGATGTGTGCTTAGTGCTGGGTCACTGCCACAACTTCTGGCTTCTTTTTGGGCTCTGTTTTACCTCCCTGCTGGTTCCTCAGAATGGCTGAGGTGGGCAGCAGCCCCTGGAGAAGTTCCAGGGTTTCCAGTATTGAACTTCAAATATAAAATTTTGTTTTTAGAGAATGACAGTGGCATTTGAAGAGCTTCGTGTGCAAGCAGAGAACAACAGATTGGAAATGAGTTTCAAATGTGAGAATTCTGTTTATTGTGTTTATGCAGCTGGCTCAGTTTTGTACTTCATAGCTTGTGTTACACATGCAGTGTGAGGGCAGAGAAATGTGAAGGATTGGAATGGTGAGCAGCTCACACTGAGACACTGGGACCCTTCTTTTATTCATGCTGCCTTTGGTCACTGCCTGGCCCCTTCTGTTGCTGTTCCAATGGGCCAAAGCTGGAACTTTATTTCTCAAACAGTCACTCAAAATTGAAGTTTTGTCTGTGAAGTGCAGTCTAGAGATCAATACTTACTTCCCATAGTTTGTTTATTTAAATGACAATGCACTAGTGTATAGCTACAGAAACTTTAGCTAAATGCTCTCTCTCTGTATGTATAGCCTGCTATGTTCCTGTTTCATTTTCACATGCTCTTTTCTGTTTGTATTTTGATTATAAAATCAAGCATTGCCTCAACAATTACTCTTGGGAAACAAATGGTACAGCTGTACAATTCCAGGCAATCTTAAACTGGAACTTGGAGTACATTTCAGCTAGAATGTTAACTATGGATGTTACTGTATCTCTAAAGTAAAGGAAGAAGCAGAAAAAGTGGACAAGTTTGAGAAAGAATGCAAACTGGAAGTCAGTCAAAAGGAAAAGCAGGTTTGCTCATTTTACCATCTAACATGTAGAGCTTTATTTGTGCCTAAAGGGGCAATGCAAGAGCCAAGAAATCTTTCTGGGTATTACTAAAAAAGACAAAATAACATCTGAAGCTGCATTTAAGTCAAATTCTGCTAAGTTTAGTGATGTTTCAGTACCTTTAGTCTACTGGAATTTATGGTTTGATTTTGAATTGGAGAACTTTTTTGTTTAGAGTAATGTGACTTGATCAATATTTGGCTAAGATTATATCTAGACAAATATTATCTATCTATCTATCTATCTATCTATCTATCTATCTATCTATCTATCTATCTATCTATCTATCTATCTCATCTTATCTATCTCATCTTATCTATCTCATCTTATCTATCTATCTATCTATCTATCTAATCTAATCTAATCTATCTATCTAATCTAACTTGAATGACAGCAAAATGGCTGCTTACCATACCTAGAGTACAAATGAAAATTAATATCTGTCAATTTTCCAGACTTCATTATGATATTTCTTGCATTTTTCTAGATTTCAGCTCTTGCCATACAGAGAGATGAAAAAGATGATGTCATAAAAGACATCAAAGCTCAGCTGCAGACGTCACAAAATAAGATTGCTGACTTAATGGAAGCAAAATGTAAGAGTTCTGCCTGCTGTGTTTAAATGGAATTGTTTCTAGAATTGAAATGTAATTGTTTATGATTGTTTATTTATTATATGTAATTGTTTATAGAAGCATAGGAAACAGGGCCATGATAGTCTTATTCTGTTGCTGATTGGCAGCAGAATTTTGGGGCCTTGAAGGCCTTATTTTTGTTTGGAACAGGAGCTGCTCATGTGGGAGCAGGACTGGCAGGGCAGTTTTTAGGGTGAGTCAAGCAGTGAGAGCTTTTGAAAATTGCAAGGGGAAAATATGTTGCTTCAGTTTTGCAAATGTACAGTCGGGCAGATGTCACTGAGGACACTTTTCAGAACTTGATTTTCAATATTTTTAAGCCATCCATATTCAAATTTGATATATTACTTCATAGTATATGATGTCAGTACCATTGGTCTCTGTTAAATTCTTTAAATGTATGTAATTTTCCATTTTTAGCAGCATTTTTTAGTAAATATCCTATTTTAAAAATATAAACATCTTTTTTTGTTTAGTACATAATGAAGAAATGTTAAAGGAGTCCCAAGTCAGTAAAGAACATTTGAGGGCAGAGCTGGAAGAGGCTAAAATTTCATTGCAAAAGGCAGAGGTACCCCTTGCTTATAGTTTTACAGTAGAAATAGATTGGATGAGTATTTGCATAAATAATTATGGATACTTTAGACATGAAACAGCTGTAGCTGTTTGTTGCAAAGCATGTTTAGAAATGATATCATGTCTTGAAGGTTGCTCAGAAGAACTTGGAAACTGAATTCCAGACTACAGTGAAAACATTAATTCAGGTCACTGGAGAAAAGGAAGAGCAGGAGGAAGAATGTAAAAAAATGAAGGCTTTGCTTGCAGCCCTGACAGAGGAGTTTGAGACTTCTGTTGCCAATTTGAAAAGCTTGCTGCAAGAAGAGCAAAATAGGTAAATGAATGAGTTTAAATTCCAAGAGCGATCTTACAGGTTGCAGTCTATGACAAAACCAAGAACAATTGGAAATGAAGCTAAAATTTGGAGGTTTTTTCCCCACAGTGGTCTAAATGCAGAGAGCTTAATGTAATTTTTTTTTGTTTGTGATAGTTGATACTGTATAAAAAGTAAATTTTTGCCCCCTCCAATTTTCACAATTCTCTCTTTAAGAAATACAGATTTCTGTACGTATATATTTGTTTACTTTTATGTCTACTGTTCTGAGGTTGTACAAGTGAAATTTGATATGTGTTGCAGGCAGATATATTATCTGCCTGTTGAAAGGTAAATGTTCTTAAAGTGCTTGTGCTAAGACTTTGTCTTATTGTCCTTGAAGTTTCAAATGCAGTGCTTTGTACTCTACATTTGGGGTTTTTAATTTACCATTTTCTTAGATTAAAGAAATCTGAAGATGATTCAAAGCTACTTACCTTGGAGCTCCAGAATAAATCTGCTGAACTGGGTAAGGCTTGTAGAAAGCCAGAAAATGAGCTGGGCAGTAATAAAAATGTTTTCTGCTGTTGTCTGGAAATTGACTGTCTCTGGTAGTTGGGAAGTGATTTTACAGTACCTGTACCTGTCAGGAATGCCTGGATTTATTTTTACTCAGCTGATCCCTTTTCTTTGGGGGTCGTTGGTGCTGGCAGCAGCCAAAGGGCAGTGCTGTGCACAGCTCCAATAGTCAGACCATTCATGCATGAATTCCTCTGGAGGTAATTTTGGTTTGCAGCTCAGAGCAGCAGCACTGCAGGTGCCAAGAGTGACTTCTGCAGCAGAGATAAAACCCTCCCATGGAGGTTTCTGTGACCCTCCCCATGCTGGAAGTGGAATGATGCTGGCAGGGATTGTCTTTAAATATCATCAATTTGATACCCTGTGGTTTCTAGGGATGTGCTCCTTAGTCCCCAGAGTAAGCGCTCTGTCTTGCCGTTGAGAACTTGTAAAAAATCCCAGAATTGTGGATGTGCACATAGAAACCATCTCGAAGTTAGTAACAACTGGTTTCCTTTCTCAGCATATCCATCTGATACCTTCAGCAGTTCAGATTTTTTTTCTGGAACAATGCAGGTGCATCAATACTTGGAGAATACTCTAGTCTTACAGTCCATGGTTTATTTGAAGCTATATTTGTGGAAAACATAATGGGCTCTAAATTTTATTTAGGGTAAATATTTAGTTTCTCTTCAGATATAGATTTGCTAATGTCTGAATCATTTCCTCAAGTCTACATTTAGATTAAGTCATAAATTAGCTTTTCAGTTTCTTAACTTAATCCAACAAGTTTTGAGAACTGGGTATTGCAAAAGGGTAAATGTTTTATACTGCCTGCTAAATATGAAAAATCATTTATGTTCCATTCATTTTACATTCCTTGTGCTGTAGAAGAGATGACTAAAGTGAAATGTGATAAAGAAGTGCAACTTGAAGAGCTGTCAGAAACTCTGGTAAATGTTCATTTTATTAATCTCATGGCATTTGCTCTTCATATGAAATTCCTCTTGCTTTTTAAGTATCTTAAATGCCTTAAATAAACTCCATCTAGTCAACCTTAACATTTCTACTAAACTTTCTCACATACAATTTCAGTGTTTTCTTTGAAGAACTTCTTTATTGCCTCTGTTTTTCTTGTCTCCTGTGCTTTTGGTTTTTCTTGTCTCCCATGTTTTTGGTTTTCCTTATCAATTTTTTTGGTTATTTCCTTCTTTGTTCATGCCCATTCAAAGGCCACTCCCTCTGGATAAAAAGTTTTCTCATTTTTTCTTCCTTCCAGGAAGGTAATTAACTCTGGCCTCTGTGAACCCTGCTGTGCTGTGACACAGGCCCATTTTCTGTCACAGCAGTCTAAGCTATATGAAATACACTCTTAACAGAGGTTTATTTTCATTATGATTTTATATTTACAAGTCTAACAAGAATCCATATCAACTAAAGTTAAGATAGTCTGAAATCATGTGTGCATTTTACTGTGTCTGCTTGTTGTTATAATCTGTGCATTGAATGTTCTGAACTGAGTTTCACTCATTTTCTAAAATGGGTAAATTGGAGGACTTTTATTGAAGAAGAATCTTGAGGCTACTGTAGAAAATATGCAGAGAGAGAAAAATGTGGAGAGATAAATGAAAATGCTCTCCAGATGAGAGAGGTCTGAAGCAGGGCAACAGTAACATGTTTTTAGAAATAGTGAAGTTACACATCATGACTTGGATTCAAGTTTATACATAAGAAACAGCACCCAGAGCAGGGTCCCACCCTAATTGTGCAGCCCAGGTAATGAAACTCACAGCAGGGGACAGACATGAACAGCACCGGTGTCACAGTCCACTGTCTCACACCACTTCCAGATCCCAGCAGAGACTGGAAAGATTCAATCTGGATAATCCATGGCATGGATGTTGTTGGGTTCTTCTGAAAGCCTTGTGCTCTTAGCTCACGTCTAAAAACCTCCAGCAGTTGGAGTTTGCACATGGATACTGAAAACTCTTCCTTTCCATTTTGCAGAAAGAATTGCAGGATTTGAAAGCACAGCTGACATTTACAGCTGAGAAGGAACAAGATTATTTAAAGCAGCTTGTGACTCTGAAAACAGATCTTGAACAAGAGGCGTATGACCATTTTGAAAATATAATATTGGATTAGTTTTGGTGTAATATAGAAGTTGCTTTAATCCACAGTGAAATGAACTATGATTGTTTTCTAATGGAAGTTTTGAACCACATATGTGCCATTAATTATATACTTACATTTCTAAATTCCACTTTCTCTATTTGTATGTATTCTATGGCATATGTAGTTGTTCCGTATCTCTCTGACTTATTTAACAAGAAGAGCAAGTTTCTGAATTCATTGCTAATCTTGCTTTGAACTACATCACCTTCACTAACCATTATATTTATATAAAAGTTGACTCTGAGTTTCTTTCCTTCTTCTGTCCCCTTTTTACATCTCTTTGACTCTGCTGCAAAGCTTATATTTGTAGATAAAGGCCTGGACTTTTTTTCAGCATGGAATAACACTTGATAATGGGTAAGTTTAATTTAAAAGGAGATTCAAAATGCATCTTCTTATTCCTCTTGGCCATTTGGTTTAAATTAGGTTAAAGAATGAACAGCTAACAGTGTATCTCAGTAAGCTTTCACTAGAGAAAGAACAAACAGCACAAGAGAAAAATGCTGTGGCTGCAGAACTCCAGAAGCTGCAAGAACAACAAGAGGCAAGTTGTAAACTTCCAGCTTTCTTGAAAGGACAACACTCAATTTGACAAATGACTCAGTTTCACAAATTAGATGATGAGCTGCAACATGACTTGGGTCTGTAGAGTACCTGAGCTATTTTTTGTATTTGAATTGGAAAGGAAGTATATTACACTTCTGAACAAGGCAGGTCAGTGTGCTCTGGATGTATTTGAATTTTTTAAGAAGTCACTTTGAATTTTATTTCTTTGCTGACACGTGGGTCTTTATTTAGGATAGTAAGAAAGAAGAAGAAAATACAAAGCAGTTAGTTGAAAACCTAGAAGAGGCAAATAGCCAGCTAAGGCAAGTAAAAACAAATAATAATAACTGATATTGTTCAAGGAAGTAGACTCAGTTTGTTCTGTTCAAATGCTGCTTTCTGGGATTTTTTGATTAATGTTTTTCTAGATTACATAGTTAAACAGAAACTATTCAGAATTGCTGTTGGCCAAGTACAAATTGTCTCAGATTAGAAATACCAATGGCTGCAGGAACAATGTTTGCCATCATTTTGTATTACACGGTAGGAGCTGTCTTGTTTTGCATTAGACATCTCAGGTGTGAAAGAAATTAAAATGGAAACTGAAGGTTATGGATTAAATGTGACAAGGCAAAACTGGATCAGAGTTACTCTCTGTATCCTCCCCAGTTCAACAGACAGGCAGCTCCCATGTTTCACAGCTGCATTGCAATAGTCCAGGTCAGGATGTATTTTCCTTGGGTTCCTGGAACATCTTTTCCTACTTAAAAGAAGTATGGACAGTTCACATATTGACTTACAGGGCATGTTGCTGCATTTTAAGAACATTTTCGTTGAGCAGGTTATGAAGTTCCCATCAACATTAGCAGCTCTTTTCAGAAAATAAAATATGGGTTTATTAGAAGTACTGAAAATAAGTTAAAGGCAATAAGGAAATATTTACTAATGCTTGTTAATTTGGCACTTAGAAATGAACTGGAGTCTTTGAAGGAGAAAATGGCAAAGCCAGGTGAAGAGATGAAAAGTACACTGGATGAAAGAGAAGAAAATGTATGTCCTGTGTCATGAAAATATCTTACAGAACCTGCAGGGCAGCATTCAATGTAAAATCTTTGTTGGGGTTTTTTCTGCAAAGCTCTGCCTGGGGGATGTGATCTCTGCCAGAGGTTTCTTCTTTCCCAGCTGCTGCCAGCTGTGCCCTTGTGTGTCCACATGTGAGCCCTGGTATTTCAAAAGACAAGCACAGTCACTGGGATGTTCACTCTGTGCTGGAAGTTTAATATTAAAGATTTGTTTGTTTTCAGGCAAACAGATAACCTGCTTTTGTTTTTTCATATACCCACTCAGTGATGGATGGGCTCTGGATTAGCTTTTTTTATGTAGTGTGAGTTTGAGCTTAAATAGATTCAAACACTTTACTTTTCTTTCTATTGGTTCAAAGCAACCTGGGGTTTTTAGCAAATTTCAAAATTTCATTGTAAAAGTCAAAGATTTGCAATTTAATTTCAGGTTAAGAGAACTGAAAATGAAATTTCAAGAAAGGAAAAGCCATTGAAGATTCTAGAAAATAATTGGGAAAATTCATTTTTTCATGGATGTAGGGAACTTCATACAAGTGCATTTTTTAAATTGTGAAGATCTTGGGGTTTTTTTCTTCTTCTTTCTTAACTCCATAACCACTAAAGAACTGGTTCACTGCTATTAATTAACATCTTATGGTACTTTATGGCTAAAACTCTGATTATTCTAACATGTCAGCTGGTGTTTGAGTCCCATTGGAACAAACCAGACTGGTGCAAGGGCAGGTTTGAGAACATCTACAGGAATTGCTCACATAGGGAGCCATTTGTAGAACTTACTAATTCATGTCTGAAATATCTCTTTCAGATTAATAATTTAAAGAAACAGATGGAAAATAAAACCAAATGCATTGAAGAGTTGCAGCAGGAGGTGTGTTGAGATTTTAAATGTCACAAATACATAAACACATTATAGTTTGGGTTGCTTTTCAGCAGGTTTGTGTCTGCTGTGATGTCTTTAGATACACCTATGTAATTTAAAAATTCTCCTTTCTTATCCCAACCCTGAGCAAACTAGGGAGTCATCTTAGGGATCACTTAATTTGTTAAATGAGCCTTAATTTGAAAAAAACAATTACAAAAATAGTATCTTTAATAAACTTCTACTCTTTTTCATTTAGTGCATAGTGTTATTTATGTACTTGTAATGAGTATCTCAGTTACCACTAGTAGAAAAGAATTCTGCATGGCACAAACTGTAGTAACTTCACTGTAAAAATAAATAACTTGTGGTTTTGGTCATGAACATCTTCACACCTTCTGTCAGCAGCGTCTTAGTTTTAATTCCCATTCTGCACCTCATTTGTTATTCCCTGCTGCTGCTCAGGAGGAGCCTTTCTGAAGGTCATAAAGAAACAGTAATTATCACAGAAATTAGCTGAACATTCATTTGTTTGAAGAATTGTTCTGGAACCTGAGCTGCACAACAGCTGAGAGGTATTTGCCCGATGAAAGCTGGAATTTCTTGATGCAGTTAAACCATGACATAATTCTATTAATTTATTAAGGTACAGTGCTTGTTTTGTTTAATTTCAACAGAATAAGGTGCTGAAAAAGAAAATTACTGCAGAAAGCAAGAAAAGCAATACTTATGAAGGGAAGATAGGTTTAAATAACATCATGTAGAAGATGAGGTGAGTGTTTTTAAGTCCCACTGTAAATAATGATAATACTTATTAAATACATTCTGAACTGGTTTTTGGATCTGGGATACAGACTTTTCAGGAATGATCTCATAGTTTTTAGAAGATGCTTCCATTTTTAATCATTGGGCACTGACTATTGGACATTTAAGAGATGGATTCACATTGCAATTGATTGTGTTTTTAATCTGTTCCTTACTTTTTTTTTCTTTTGTTGATAGTGGACTGAACAGGATTCAGCAACCTCATTGTAACAGAAAAGCATTTAAAAGACATATATATATATATATATCTATCTATATATATATATATATATATATATATATATATATATATCTAACTCTTTTTAGTCTGTTCTTTAAATGTGTTCTGCAGTGGCAATCCCTCTGATGGGAATATTGTGTCCAGCTTTGGGTACTGCACATGAAGAAAAGTGAAGTTTTTGAGGATGTTCATATGATAAACTTAAAAGGAAAAACTGTAAGGATAAACTTAAAAGGAAAAAATCAAAATGAACAGCTGGGAGGAAAATGTACCATAAAACCTGTGAAAATCTGATACAGATTTACAAGAGAGGGAATAAAATCTCCATCTGTATTTGTTTTTTCCAAGGCATTCACAGCATTTAGGGTGACTGCTTAGGGCAGTCTTCCCCATTGTGCTGTTGCCATTGCTCCTTTGAGTATTTTCTAACTCACTTCAGGCCAAAGTTCAACTCTTTATTAAAAAAAGCTGAACTTTAAATAGGAAACACTTGAATCATTAACCTGAAAAGTAACAATGTGTTGTGTGTTTGTGCTCAAAAATAAGAGGTAAGAAAAAAATCATCAACATAGTAATTCCTAAACAAATAACAGCAGCAATTCTACTTTCTCCAAAGGTGAATAAATTGCAGTTAGAGATGGAAAATATGAACAAGCAACATAAGGAAGAAGTTGACATCTATCAAAAAGACATAGAAACAAGAAAAGTGAATGAAAATAAACTTCGTGAAGAGGTGAGAGGTGTTAAATTTTACTGCAATTTAATTTTTTTTAATTTAAAATGTTTTTATGAAACTTTATTGGCCAGAGTTCTTGCTCTTACTTTTCAGATATAAATGGAACTTGTTGTGAATCCCTTTGAGCAAAGCTTTAGTACATTAGATGTTTAGGTTGAAGTATTTGAATATGTCTTTGAAAATGAGAACTCCATTAAAAATTCTTTCTTTCAAGATATAGTTCAAAGAAATTCCACCCTTGGTATAAAGTCAGCCCAGTTAAATTAGATTATAACGTCTCCCACATTAGGATTTTTCCGCCCACACTTTTTTTAAGGCAATGCTAAGAAATATTAGGGCAGAGGGCTTGAAATGGCCTTTTGGTTTGCAGTGAGCTTGCCTGCCATGGATGTACCTTTGATCTTGCCCATGTTAACAATCTGCAGAAAAGATGAGGGATTGGAAAGGGATCTTAAAAGCAAATGAAGCTCAAGTGGGACTGCAAACTTTGCACCCACAGGGAGAAGAAGAAATTAAGATTTAAAAGAAATATATTATTGTGTTGATGAATTAAATGCAATTTATTACTGACAGGTAGAAAAGATGAGGTTGCTTTGTGAGGAAACTGCAATGATACAGAGAGAAACTGATGCCAGATGTCAGCACAAGATAACTGAGATGGTGGCACTGATGGAAAAGCACAAGGTCAGAGATTTTCCTGCTTGCTGTGGTTTGCAAAGTGTGATACCATGTCAATACCATGTTTATAACTTGTGACACCACGTTAATGACCTTTCAAAAGCAGAAACAGGCCTGAGTCTGGGAAAAGGAAGCTGAACACATGCTGTACTTTGCATCATCTAAAATCAAATTCATTTGAAGATTATGAACACATTCCTATGGGCAGATAAATTCCATTCATCTAAACTTCTGGGATTTTTATATTTTTTTTCAATTCAGGCTTCCTTTGATACCATGTGAATGCAATATATTTCAGTATCAGTTTGGCTCTTTCTCAGAGGTTACCTAGTGACTGTCAGCAGTTTAGCCTGACACATTTTAGTTTACCTTTCTATTCCTCATTTTGCAATATCTTTAGCAGATGCATTAATAAAGATAGCACAGCTGGCTCTTAGCGCTGAGCAGATATTGCTGCACAGAAATAAAGCACTCTCTGCCAGTCCACAAAATAATACTTGAATTGAGCATTTCCTGTTTTACAGTTTCTGCAGAAGCATCAATGAATCTTTTCTTTCTGAATCTTAAGGGCCTGGTTTGAAAAAAATGTTTTAAGGCTGGATAACTCTATAATTGCAACATTTAGTCACATGTTTCGAGTTTGTTGTTGGTTTGGTTTTTTTAACACAGAATGAATATGATAAAATGGTTGAAGAAAAAGATGCAGAGTTAAAAGTATATAAAATGAAACAGCAAAAGCAGTTCTCATCAGAAAGAGCCCTGGTAAGGAGCACTTTGCAATGGTCAATAATTCAGTGAAGGGGCTGATGTCCCTGTGTAGGGGTTTTATACTGGCTAAGTGCCAGGCACACACACAAAAAAACATTCAGTCATTTTTCTCTGCTGTAGTTGAGCAGAGGAGGGGAAAGAAAAATTCAAGGACTGAGTTCAGATAAGGATTAGGGGAAAACACTTTGAGGGTAAAGCACATTGAAACTTAAATAGTATAAAATAATAATTATTAATAGAATTAAAAGTGAGTAATGAGAATTAAAATAAACCTTTAAAACATCTTTTTTCCCAGTCCCTCTCTCTTGCCCACAGACAGCACAGAGAGACAAAAGATGTGATCTTCAGTCACTCTGTGACTTCTAAAATCTTTTTTGAGTTTGCTTAGAGAGTTCCTTTTCCTGCTGTGCTCTGGGGTCTTTCCCACCAAGACAGTTCTCTGGGAACTTTTCCAGTGTGGTTTGAATTTTTACCAGTAGCAGTGCCACCCAACCTGCTGCAACAGATCTTATTCTGGGCACTAAAAACTCAAAATGTTTCTGAAAATAAATTGCAGTAGCAGTGTGTTTGTGTCTGCTCTTCCAGATAGTGTGTCATGTTCTGACTTCCCATTTTGATTAGGAAACTTCTGTTTTAAATATTTAGACTGTGCCCTCTCACCCCTGCTCTCCCAAGGGTTATAAGGTATTACCTTGAACACTTCTGATCAAGTACCTGTTTCTTACAGTGCTTCAGTCTTTGTTAAACAAGCTAAAGCAAAGCTTCAAGTATCAGGCTGAAAAGCACATAGAATTATCTTGTGTATCTAATGAGTGTCCCTGTTAATTACTGCCTCACTTGGGACTGTTTTCCTTTTTCTGGGCTGTGCATAGTTAACCCTGTCCTTTATTTAATTGTTTTTTAGGAAAATGAGCTGTCATGTTTGAAAAGGGAACTGTCCTCCCTTAAGGAACAACTGAAAGCAGAAATGGAAGAAAAGGTGGAGTTTTTTATTCCCTGAGCACTGGGGGTGACAGGTGTGGCCTGGGCTTGTGCTGTGGGAGGAGTTGGGTAAGAAATGAAACTGAACAGAAAAACAGTGACTTTGGAATGCTGGGCTTGTGCTAAATCTGGTCATAGATTTGTGTGAACTTTGTAACAGTCTGTGATTATAGATTATATATAAATAAACAAACAACAAAACAAAACTCTCCCTTATTTTTGGTAATTTTAACTAGCTAAAGCAAAAAAGTTCCCTAAACTGCAGAGTTTTTTTTCAGTGACTTTTGAATGCTGAGGTTGTACCAAACCTGGTCATATTTTTGTGTGAACTTTGTAACAGTCTGTGATTATAGACTGTGCTCTGTCATTACATCAAGAAGATTTTTAACAACTGAATTCAAATCAATATTTCCTTGCTGTCACATAACTCTTTGTAGGAGAATCTTGTAAAAGAGCACTCTGGCAGTATGATTGCTGAAAGTGAAAAGAAACACAAGGTAACTTTAACTTTTTAATTGCTTTTAGAATTTGGGAGTGTTTTTATGTGTAGAATCAATTGAAGTGCCATGAGAATTTATTTGCATTCAACAAAAGACATTGGAATGCTTTTGACTTCAAACTTTTTAAATTATAGAAAATACAAACTTATGTTCCTGGGACTCCTAAACCTTTTTTAGATCTATACAGTGAATCTATTCATGTAAAAAATAGAAAGTCTCCAAATTATATTCCTAAAATTAAAAAAAATAAAAGTAAAAATAAAAAATGTGTTCTTCAGAACAGGAAGTCCCTTGGACAGTCCAAAATTGAAGTTTTGTAACTCCTAACAGTGAATTTTTCTTGTTGCATTTTTCTGCCTGTGTTTCTTACTTCTCTGTAGATGATTTATTTTTTTTTCACCCCGGGATAAGAAGGGATTTTAAAGGGTCACACCATTCCATGGAGATATTAGACAGCAGTTTCTGGAAGGGCTCCCAGTGTGTAATTTTTCTTGCTCAGTTGCTGATTTTTTATGTCTCTAGAATTGTTTTACTTAGGCTTACAAGTGTCCATTTGTAAAGGCACATTTCCTCTATGGTCGAGAAAAAAGCTGATATAGCTGTAAAAATGGTCAAAGTAGTCCTGACTGCAGAACTCACCCTTCTTCCTGTCAGGAGTTCACTTGTGGTTTTCACATTGGAACAATGGAATCCAGCACCATTTTGATGTTATCTGTCTAAAAAAGGACTGCACTAGACCATTCAATGCTTCTCTGTTTAACTTCTAATGAAAAAACTATTTTAAGTAACACCAATCTTGATATAGCTATCAATCTTTCTCTGAAAGCCTTTTCCTGCAGTTTTGTTTGTTCCCATTTTCTTTGATGTTTGATAGAGTCCAATGTAGTGGCTACAGTTCAGAATAATCTGAATTTCTGCAGATAAGCATGGAGAACTTAAATACAATATGCCACGAAACTCAGCTCTTCCATAGCTTCCCCTTCATTCTCCTCATTTGGCAACAAAAATAGAATAAAACATGATATTTCCATCCCACCCCACTTTGTTTGGGTCTTTACTCCTTGTTTGGATGGAAAGAGAAGAGTTCCACCATTTCTCTCAGGTGAATTCTTGGACATTCAGACTGTAAACTGGGTCCTGATTTTGGCTTTAGATTCCATATTTACCCTATAAAATATGATCTAAAAATAGAAACATTTTCTTTCCTAGACATGTGTTATAAAGACTCCTCCAGTGGATAAAATGCAGAGTGGAAGAAGCACAAACCTGCCTGCAGAGCAGAGCAGCAGGAAAAAGCAGAAAGTGCTTGTGCAGCTGGACACTGAGTCGGACAGCTCTGAGCACACTGACCTCCTGGTAAGAGTCAGAGAACAAATCATGTGCTGAGCAGCTCTTTGTGCTCACTGCTGGGGCTGAGAATGGAAATAAAGACTTTGGGCTTCCACATTCCAGCCAATATTTATCTGTATATTTTAATTTATTGGTTCTTTCTGGAATCGTAGTTGTATGTACATAATTAACATTCTTTTTATTGAACTGTTATGCCTCATAATGACAACTTTTCTTTTTCATAATTTAATATCTTTAGGCGGAAAGAAAAAGTAATTTTAATATAGTGTGACT
Organism: Melospiza melodia melodia; assembly: GCF_035770615.1. Lineage (NCBI taxonomy): Eukaryota > Metazoa > Chordata > Aves > Passeriformes > Passerellidae > Melospiza > Melospiza melodia. The sequence continues at coordinate 10,430,589 of NW_026948525.1, read as the reverse complement.
ACGTAACTTTTAATTTAAATTTCAACTTTTAATCATATAGAGCATAGTCTCGGAAGAAGAAACATTTAAAAATTTGTACAAAGATTATCCACAAGCTTCACAGTTACATTCCACAGCACCAAAAAAGGTATGTTAGCCTTTCCTAAGATTAAAGCAAGCAGTTAATCAGATTGTTTACAGAAACAAAAGGATGGCTTTATTTTCCTTCCCAGAGCCCAGCTCCATGCAGTGTGAAATCTCCAGGCTCTGCTCTGAAACTCAAAACCATGAGGAGAATGTGCGAGGCAGGCTGGACTGCGCTCTCCAAAATGGACAGGAAAAGGAAAATTAAAGATGCTGTAAAGCTCTTTGACTTAAGTGCAGAAATGCCCAGTGCTGTGGCCTTGCTTGCACGGTTGTTCTTCTCTCAGAGTTAGGAATTTGTTGCTTTTTTCTGTCATATTCAGTGTGTTTAATAATTCAAAATGTTGGGACAAAAATGAGCCAATTTTAAATTTTGAAATAAATAGAACTACATAAAAAGTTGTTTCAAAGCTGTTTCTGGCATTATAAACTCTGGTTTTAAAAACTTCTGTTCTTTTACATTTGCTCTGTTTTTCTTAACACATAAATACTTAGTGGAAGAAATGTAGCTGTTAAATGAATGTTCTTTTACATGAAGTCCTCTTGCTTTTTCCTGCATTTTAATGGCTGTTAGACCTGTCTTTTTAGACTGTTTTGTTTTCAGTATGTTAAAATGGTTTTGAAACTTCTAAAATTTCAGTAGAATTATTTGTATTTAAAAAGATTTCAGCTTCACAAGGAGTAAAATATGCACATTATAAGATTGTGAAAACAATGTTAAGATGCCATTAAATTCTTTATCTGAAATATAAAGTGTGGAACTATTTGTTGTTGCTTTAAATATTTGAACACAGACAGAAATCATCCACCAGCCTTCCTAGGACCTGCAGAAGTGCAAGGATAGATTAGAACATCTATTTCTGTATTAATACTTGATTAATCTGTGTCAGGGTCTCTGGCTGGTCAGAGTGACCCTGAGAAAAGTTCCAAAGTCTCTTTTCCCAGCCCGGCGCTTGAAGAAGGAGTCAGGGCTCTTCATTTCTCAGTCTCAAGGTTGTTTCATTTATCTTATCTGTAAAAAATTTTCTCCTGCCCTGCTAAGGTCAGCTCAGCAGGACAGTCTGAGGCATTCTGCCTCCCCCAGGGCAGTGTTATGTCTTTATACTACAAACTACGTGTACAATGATTACAATTACTTTCCAATATCTATCATCTATGTTAGACAGTGAGCTTCTACTCTAAACCAATCTGTAAGTGCCACCATCACAGCAGAAGAAGAAGGAGAAAGCTGGACACACACAGTTCCCTCCATCTTGCCCCGTGAACCCCCATACCAGAAACCCCAAAATCTACTTTTTCACCCCGTAATAGCTTCACTAATATGCTACCTAAACTGTTGTGGCTTGCTGATCTTCATAGAAGGTTGGTAACTTGCTCCATGGGTCATAATCAAAACCACAGGGGCATTCTGGGGTCTGTGCCAGGGTCTCTGAGCCCCCTGGCAGGGGTCTGGGCTGCTCAGGACAGCCAGAGGGATGTCCTGGGTCCTGACAAATCTTGGTTTCACAACAATGACAAACCCTGCTTCAGAGCCTAGACATAACAAGAAAACTACAAGTACATCTTAATCCCCGAGCCCTGAGCCCCCTGCCCATCGCTGGGGGCTGTGGGGGTTTCTCCCCCTGTCCCAGTGTAGGATTGATGGGGGTAGCAGGGTCGGGACACATGGAGATGAGAGATCACTGCAGCCAGGTCGTGGAACTTGGGGTTTATTGCAAAGGGCCTGGGTGCAGGGACATTTTGGGATTTGGGGTTTATTGCAAAGGGCCTGGGTGCAGGGACATTTTGGGATTTGGGGTTGTATTGCAAAGGGCCTGGGTGCAGGGCCCTACTGGGAGCTGCAGCCACAGCTCGGAGCAGGCCTAAGAGAAGAGAGGGGGAGAGAGGATGAGAGTGTAAGAGAGTAAAAGCATGAGAGAGTAAAAGGGGTAAGAGCATCAAAGGCAAGAGCTAAGATGTTATGAACAAAAATTCGGTTAATATTTTTTTGTGAGAAAAAGTTACAAAGAGGCAGCCAGATCACTGGCCCTGCCCAAGTTCTGTGTGTTTGGTTATTGTAATCACAGGTCGTTGTGGCTAATTGCTCCTTTTGTATTAGCAGAGCCTTGCCCGAGGCTAAGTTGTACTTTTCTCAGAATAGGGAAGACATCTGAGAAGGGGGGGGGGGGGGGGGGGGGTTATGCAAAGTGACTCCCAAGACCAGAATGCTTTGTGGGACCCCCGACTCCAAACTCACGGAGAAACCCCAAAAACAACGAGCCACCTAAGAGTTGAGAGACTGGAGCGATGTCTGGATGTTAGGAACGGAGTGCTGGGCCTGCAAGAGATGCTGGAAACCTTCATCGTTCCTCACCCTGTCTTCGAGATCCCCCGGGCCAGGTCTGGGAGGGAGCGGGACGTGGACTGAATTGACATCTGACAGGGACACCATGCTCTAAAAGCTCCCACGAGGACCGGATCCCCCAGCTCTGCCCCTTGTGGATAGAGCTGTGCTTATCCTCCTCCTCCTCCTCTGAGTCACCCTGGGAGAGACGACGGACGCTGCAGACCTGTCGAGCCACCCAATCCTGAGCTGATCACTTCTAATAAAGGCATTGAAAAGGAGAAGAAGTCTCCTGGCCCTGTTTATTTCATAAGAGACAAGAGGTAAGAGCAAGAGTAAGAGAGGTAAGAGCTAAGACAGTGAAGTTCCCGTTACAATACAATAAATCTTCTTCTATGTTGAATATTCTGATTCTCACTAACTAATCTAGTACAATATAGAAATCCTACAGCATTTCCATACCGTCTGTAAGAATCACTACATTACCATACAGTGCTACATTTTAAACCCTAAAAACTCCTCTGTGGACCCCTTCTGTAGGGGCTGCTCTGACCCTGGGACCTGCCTGCAAGCAGAGGGAATTGTTTCATCAAAAGGGGATTACTTTCAGCGGCCTCACCATTATTTTCCCATTGTTCAGTAACTGAGGGATCTCAAAGTTTGCTTTCATTTCAATCTCGCTTATAGTTTCCATATTCTCAAAATCTTTTGCCAGACAATCATATTTGTAAGGCTTTCCTGTTTCATCTTCCCCTACACCCCAGAGCCGGCGCTGCTGTGGCCGTGGGGCAGAGGGGGTGCGAAAGGGGGATCCGGGCTTGGAGCGGGAGGAAGGGCAGGGAGAGGGGAAGGGGAGGAGCAGGTACAGGAGCAGCACGAAGGGGAGCAGCCCGAGGAGGAGCAGCAGCAGGGCAAGGAGCATTGCGGGGTTCCACGGCGAGCCCGCAGCTCGGCTGGGCCCGGCAGCGTCGCATTGCCCCGCGTCCCGCAGGTGAGCGCCGAGGGGAAGCGGCAGCTCCGGGAGGGTTTTCTGGGGGAAGAGGAGGATTCTGCTGGGGTTTGGACCTTGCTGATTCCAGAGTTGGGAAAAGTGCATATTGTAGGGCTCTATGCAGATATTTACTGTGGGAATCCATAGAATCAGAGGCTTTTGGGAAAGCTGCAAAAGGCAGGCCTCAGAGACAGCAGAACTGTGAGTAGAGCGCAGCCATGAGATAGGTCAGCAGAAAAATTGTTTAAACTGTAGAAAAAGCAAGGGCAAATAGAACAATGGCCTGTGTGAATAGCTGAATAGCTATTGTGAATTGTCTGAATAGCTCTCTAAGCTGCAGAAAGTTTATCTAGCAAGATATTAGGAAGGTTAAAGCTTAAGAATAGAGCTCTGTGCGTTGTGTTTTAAGGCTTACAAGCAGGTATTGTATTCGAAATAAGCAAGCATTGTTTTAAGCAAAGGTACGTGTGCTTATGGTGTGTGAAAAACGCCAGTCACTTATTTTTAAAATTTTAAAAGTTTAATAGTAATAAAATGGTTCTAAAAATAGTAATACAATTAGAGTAATAATAATTTGGACAATTTGAATTAGGACAATACGAGACAACAAGTACTAAGAGTTACGGACGTCTGGGTACCTTTTTCTGGGCAGCATGAGCCCAAAAAGGACCCCCGCTAACAAAGATTAACCCTTAAAAACAATAGCCCATTGCATATTCATGCACTTCATACATGATGCATAAATTCCATTCAAACACAGGATTCTGTGGTTCTGGTCAGTGTCAGCTTCTTCCTCTGAATCCTAACAGCGCCTTCGAGGCAGGAAGAAGTTCGTTTCTTCTGATAAGACAGCAATAAATTCTTTTTCTCTGAAAGATTTAGGTGTCCTGTGGCTGCTATCTCGCTGCAAGTCCTTTCTTTAAAAAAGTATCTTACATGGCATCATTTTTATTTTAACAATTTTTATAACCTAAAACTATATTTAACATGGTACTTAAGAGAAGTAATGCAGCATTACTTTCTAACACAACACATATAATATTCATTTTAATATTTGTGAAAAGCCAATCATTAAATACAGGCATTTTCACATTTACCATATGTATTTTGATGTATTGATTTGTAGTGCTGTATTAACAGTTTAATAATAAATGTAGTCTTGTAATTAAAAGGTTACTTTTGCAGTTTAAAGAAGAACTATGTTAGTGGGGTTTTTTTAAAGAAAGGAACGAGGCACTCGCACCAGATAGCAGCCAGAGGACACCTGAATCTTTCAGAGAAAAGAATTTATTGCTGTCTTATCAGAAGAAACGAACTTCTTCCCACCTCAAAGGGGCTGTTAGGATTAGAGGGAAGAGGTTAATGATGGCCAGACAGAATCTTGTGTTTGAATGGAATTTATGCATCATGTATGAGGTGTATGAATATGCAACAGGTTATTGTTTTTAAGGGTTAATCCTTTGCTAACGGGGGTCCTTTTTCGGGCTTGTGCTGCCCAGAAAAAGGTACCCAGACGTCCGTAACTCTTTATATTTGTTGTCTCGTATTGTCCTAATTCAAATTGTCCAAATTATTATTACTCTAATTGTATTAGTATTTGTAGAACTATTTTATTACTACTAAACTTTTAAAATTTTAAAAACAAGTGATTGGCGTTTTTCACAGGAGTTGAGTCCCAAATATATTTTGGTGTCGCTGAGAGAGGTATTTTTAATTCATTTGATGAGGGGATATTTTTGGATCTCTTAGGAGTGCAAAGGGGAGCAGGGGAAGCGCTGAGTGCCTAGAGTGGAGGGATGCTGGGGAAGGGGGACCCTGGAACACCTGATATAAAATTTCAATGGTCAATCCAAATTTTACTTCTTTACCTTTTATTTTAAAGCAAGCAAGCAGCGCTGGGTGGCTGGGGAGTCACTGCTCCATTCACAACACACACAGTTCAGTAAAGTAAATATACTGTTTTTAAGCCTACAAAGCAGTTTCTAATGTGCTTGGTTAGTCCAAATTAGCAAATATCAATAAGCTGGGAGCAGTAATTTCATAATATTTCTAGGTGGTCATTGATTGCTATCCTTGTGGTTGTCTGGAGGGAGGCCTTACACTGGTGTCTGCTACATGATTTTGTCAAGCGCATCAAGCTTTTTATTATACATAAGCTTTTAATTGCTTTGTTGCAATATCTCAGCTTTACCCCAACTTCCTCTAATTTATTCTAAGCATCAGTCATCTTGTTACCTCATCTCTTTTGCTCTACTATACTTCTTTGATTTTGATGCTTTTTTTGGCTGTTTGGTCAAAAAGTTTCAAAGCCTTTCTTTGTGTCTATTTTGGACACATCAGATAGAAGCATTTTGCTGATTCCATTGCCAATTGGCACGAATCACAAAAACAATTTCCACAGAATCAGGGGAGGGTGAGCCCTGGGACCCCCCAAAACCCCCTCATCATGTCTGAGCAGGACCTGGGAGAAGGGGGGGATGCCCAGGACCCACGGGCCCCCCAGCAGCTCTGAGAAGAGGGACCCCCATAACCCCAAAGTGAGGACACTGGAAACAGGGAACTCCTGGGAGAGGTTTTTGGACTCCTTGATTTTTGGAGGTATTTCTGGCCACCAGACACACGGTGACTTCTAGAGATGGACTTGGCTAGTGAGACCATCAAAAGCAATGCACTCACATCTTGTTTTTTCCCCAAACCAGGATTTCCCATTCCCAAACCTCATCTGGATGGAGAAGGCTGTGAAGAAGAGGAAGATGCCCCAGGGCACTGAGGCAGGTGAGGAGGAAGTCAGTGCCCCTTTCCCCCTCTCTCCTGCTCCATCTCCCAGCCCAGCATGGCCCCCGGCTGCAGCACAGCCCCACTGCTGATGCTGTCCAGCCAGGGATGCACTGGGGGATCTCCTTCCCCTTCCCTCTGGCACGGAGGCAAATCCCATCCTTTTCTTGTCCTTCCTCCCCCAGGGAAGGAGCTGAGGATGGAGACCAGGGAGGACAAATCCCCATGGCAGAACCTTGTGGCAGAGGCTGTTTTGAGCAGCTCCAGGGCACAGGAATCCAACGGGGAGGAAAAGCCACAGAGATCCCTCAGGAGGAGAGGCTGCAAACCCAGCCCAGGGTGCTCTGAGGAGGAAAGACTCAGCCTGTGCCAGGAAGGCAGCCAGAGATCTGGCCAGATCTCTGAAGTGGTGGTCCATGAGCAGCTTGACAATGGCAAGAAGCCCCACCAGTGCTTGGAATGTGGGAAGAGTTTCGGCAGGAGCGACCACCTGCTCATCCACCAGAGGACCCACACTGGGGAACGGCCCTATGAGTGTGGGGAATGTGGGAAGAGCTTCAGGATCAGCTCCCACCTCATCGTCCACCAGAGGATCCACACCAATGAATGGCCTTATAAATGTGGAGAATGTGGGAAGGGCTTCAGGAGGAGCTCCAGCCTGAAACTCCACCAGATGATCCACATTGGGATACGACTCTTTGTATGTGGGGAATGTGGGAAGGACTTCCGTGACAGCTCCCGCCTGATCATCCACCAGACAATGCACACTGGGGAGTGCCCCTACACGTGCTCAGAGTGTGGGAAGAGCTTTATTGAGAACTCCAGCCTGATTCTGCACCAGAGGATCCACACTGGGGAGAGGCCCTACAAGTGCAGGGAATGTGGGAAAAGCTTTAGGCAGAGCTGCCATCTGAATGCCCACCAGAGGATCCACACTGGGGAGAGGCCCTACAAGTGCAGGGAATGTGGGAAAAGCTTCATCGACCCCTCCAGCCTGAGTGTCCACCAGAGGATCCACACTGGGGAGAGGCCCTACAAGTGCAGGGAATGTGGGAAAAGCTTCATCGACCCCTCCAGCCTGAGTGTCCACCAGAGGATCCACACTGGGGAGAGGCCCTACAAGTGCAGGGAATGTGGGAAAAGCTTCATCGACCCCTCCAGCCTGAGTGTCCACCAGAGGATCCACACTGGGGAGAGGCCCTACAAGTGCGGGGAATGTGGGAAAAGCTTCAGGCAGACCTCCAGGCTGATTGCCCACCAGAGGATCCACACTGGGGAGAGACCCTATGAGTGTTCTTAGTGTGGGGAGAGGTTTCAGAGCTGATACCGTCTCCTCAAGCATCAGCAGATTCACACAGAATAGAGGCCGTTCTGCTGCCCTGACTGCAGGAAGGGCTTTAAGAAAAACTCCACCCTCGTCACCCACCAGCGGATCCACACTGGGGAGAGGCCCTGACAGTGTTCCAAGTGTGGGAAGAGCTTCTCCCAGAACTCTACCGTGACTCAAAACCAAGGGAGGCAGCAGTAAGGGATGCCCTACAGCTGCCCTGTGTGCAGGAAGAGTGTTGCCTTGATTTTTTAAGATTTTTTGAGCCTTCTGATATCTGCAGTCTTGTAGCAAACTTTCTCAAACACTTTCTGTAAATAACTTCTTGTTTTGCTTTCTTACATAGAAGAAGAAAAATTTGATGGACTGTTAGTTTGTCCAGTGTCATTGGAGAGGTGGCACTTTCACCCTCCAATCCACTGTCACTTTTAGAAAACTATAAATGTTGGAGTCAGAAAATAAACTTCCCTTTTCTTCCCCTTGAGAGCAGCAGTGTGTGTGCTCGTATTGTTTTGTGTCCTACAGTGTCAGGAAGAGCTTTGAGCGCTGCTTCAACTCCATCCCCCATTGGGGACCCCCACTGGATGGTCCACAGTGACCCTCGCTAGGCAGAGACTTGGTCATCCATGGTCCTGGTGATCCATGTTGGGAAGACACCGGGCTGGTGGTCTCCACGTCATCCTGGCTCCCCTTGGGCACTTGGACACGGCCAGAGAAAAATCCATTGGGATGCAAACAGACATCAGAATTTCACAGGGGACAGAATAGTTTTTTACTTTTGACACCAAAAAAGTCTCACCTTTTGCATCCTATCATTCTTCGGGTGGCATCCAGGAACTCCAAATGATGTTGGAGGTCTTTTCCAACCTGAATCATTCCATGATTCTAATTCTCTCTGGCCCACCGGCATCTTCCACAGCCAAATGGTGATGGACTGGGGCAAAAAACCAGGATTTTGTAGACAATGGAGTGGAAACTCCTCTTAAAAAAGGTCGTTCCTACCCACCCAACACATGGATACTCAGCAGCATGGACACATAAATGCTTTTATTTTGGCCTTTATTTTCTTTCATTTTTCATTATCCTTCACCCAACACTGGGGTAAATATAAAGACATTTAACTAACACATGGATGGTGACATTGTGGGACATGGGTGGGGACATGGTGGGGATGGGGACAAGGACATGGGTGGGGATGTGGTGGGGATGGGGACAAGGACCTGGGTAGGGACATGGTGGGGATGGGGACAAGGACCTGGGTGGGGATGTGGTGGGGATGGGGACAAGGACCTGGGTGGGGATATGGTGGGGATGGGGACAAGGACCTGGGTGGGGACATGGTGGGGATGGGGACAAGGACCTGGGTGGGGATGGGGACAAGGACGTGGGTGTGGATGGCGATATTGGGCATGGGGGGTGTCACAGATAGAGATGGTGACATGGAGCTCTATGGCCATGGATGAGGAAATGGGGGACATGGCCATGGATGGTGACACAAGTGACCTAGAGACAAGTCCATGGGTTGACATGTCCATGCCATGGGGTGTCCCATGGCCAAGGACAACACATCCCCACCACCACCATGATACTGTCCCTTTCATGCTACCATTTATTCCCTGCTCCTCCCCACTGTCACCCCACTGTGAACCCAGTCAGGGACAGGGGTGGCACTCCTGTCCCCACTCAAGCACATGCCTGGGCCCAGCAGAGAAGGGGATGAAGGACGACGGGGACCGTTCCTTGCTGTTCTCCAGACTGAACCTCAGAGGACTGAACACCTGGGGTGACACCGACACAGTCACACTGAGGGGACACAGCTGTCACCACCATGGTGACAGGGACACCTCATAGGGTGGCCCTACCTCAGGCTTGGGCCAGAGGTCTGGGTTGTGGTGGGTCCCATAGATGCTCATCAGGCAGATGACCCCTGGTGGGATGAGAATGGCCACTTTAGGGACAGCAGATGAGGGTGGGTGGTGACACTGGGGACACCCTCGCCATGCCATACCCTTGGGGATGACACGGCCATCACACAGGGGGATGTCCTTGGTGCAGCGCCGGGACACAGCAGTGACACGAGGGTGCAGCTGCAGGCTCTCTTTGATGCACATGGTGGTGAAGGGCAGCTGGGACAGGTCGTCCCTGGGGACAAGTGGGAGATGGCACCATGCTCCCAAGGCACATGACCGGGGTGGCCCTGGAGACATCTCACCATTCAATGTCTGCAGTGTCCCGGCCAGCCAGGAGCTCCTGGACCTCCTGGCAGCATCGCTCCTGGTGCTCAGGATGGCCGGCCAGGTTGTAGAAGAGCCATGCCAGGCCACTGGCCGTGGTGTCATGGCCTGTGGGGACACTGGGTGAGTGAGGGGACACTGGAGTGGCTCCTCCCCAATGGCACCTGGGAGCTCGTGCTCACCCTCAAACATGAAGGTGTCAGCCTCAGCTGTGATGTCCTTGTCCGACAGGGTGTGGCCATTCTCGTCCTGCAGGGGCAAGATGAGCCACGGGCCGCTGGGGCCACCAGTCCGTGGGCCACCTGGGGCCAAATCCCATCCATGGCCACCACTCTATGGCACCACAATCCCACTGGCCACCAGCTCTATGGTCAATGCTGCCCATGGCCACCACTGTTCCCCTGTAGCCACCAGTCTATGTCCAAGCCTCCCATGGCCACCAGCATCCTGCTGGCCTCTATGGCCAACCCTTCCATGGCCACCACCACTCTCTTGACCACTTCCATGTTCCATGGCTACCCCCCCAGCCCCACCTTGGTGAGCAGCAGGATGTACTCGCTGGGCTGTCCGCACCAGGGACAATGGGGGACACTGTGGCTACCAGCATGGGTGATAGCAGGACCACTGGGGACACCAGAGTGGCCAACAGGGACAGTGATGGGAAAGGATGGCCAGTGAGGACCATGGTGGGGCCAGCACAGCCACCAGGATGGCCAGCAGGGACAATGGTAGGCTCACCAGGGCCACCAGGATGGTGTCATGATCCGCTCGTACAAGCGGGGGTCATGATGGTTCGTTAACTGATCTCAGAGTGCAGAAGCAACACAGAAGGGAATTTTAGCATTAATCAAAAAAATGCACCTTTTATTGAGTGCCCACAGCAGATGTGATAGAAGGATTAGAAAGGAGAATAAAGGATAGAGAGAGAGAGGAGGGAGAGAAAGAGGGGAGGAATAGCTGCCAGTGGAGAGATGAAACCCTCATGGTCCAGCCAATAGATCCGTCTTGTCACATCAGGGAGAATCTCAAAGTCTTGGTTCTAATATAGTCCTCCACCAAGGGGGGGAACAGGTAAGTCTATTGAAACCACCGAGAGGGAACAGGTACATTTACAGACAGTCCATGTTCTCAGCAGTGAGCGAGACCAATTGTTTTCGTGGTCCAGGGAACACACCGGCAGGCAACACTTGGCAAACATCTGGCTTCAGTCCGGCCAGACCCCTGTGTTAGAGTTATAGGGGTCTCAATTGGGGGGGGGGCTTCAGTCTCTGTCCATCACAGTGGTCGTGAGGCAGCTGAGGGAAACTTCAGACTGTCTCTTACAGATGATCAATGGGGACAGGTGACATTCACTCCTGGCCATGGCTCTTGTGGCTGAAGATGCACTTCTGGAGCGTGTCCAGGGGGAGGAGGTTCAGGGGCTGCAGCACCTCCAACTCCACTGGCCCCCCACCAGCTGCCACTGCTGCTGCCCCCCACTTGTGGGGAAGGACTGGGTTGGGGAGGGAACAGGGAGGGGATCAGGGACATGGGATAAATTTGGAGGTGGGACAGGGGTGGGAGAGGGGGAAGAGTTTAAGAGAGGGTGTGGAACAGGGATGTGGTGATGAACGAGGGGTGGGATTGGGGTTTGGGGGCAGCTTTGAGTTTGGGGTATGGGACAGTAAAGAATTTGGGTACAGGACGGGGCTCGGGGTGCAGGATGGAACTCAGGATGCAGCAGTGGGTGCAGGACAGAATTTTGGGTGCAGGACTGTCCTACAGTGACGTTATGATGGTTGTATCCCCATCCATGTGTTCTGTTTATGCTGGATATTATGTTCTGTGCCTTCAAGACTGGCTCTGAAGAGTGAAGTTTTGTTTTGGTTTTGTTATCAGCTGCTCTCCCACGGGTGGCAGGACACAGAGACAGGGCAGTACATGGTGCTGCTTTTGCTTTTTGTTTGGCTTTTTGCTTTGCTCTTGCTTTTGCTTCTGCTCATTAGTTAGTTTAGCTAAGCAGTCTGAATTTTTCCCTGGACTGTTTTTCCTTTCCCTTTTTTGGAACCACTCAAACCTGCTCTGGACTGGGCCCTGGGAAACACCGAGAGTTTGCACCTTGTGGCTGCAGCAGCTACTCCTGCACCGGAGGGACTGATAACAGAGCAACCACCCCCAAGAGAGACTTTCTGAACTTGTCATCTTTTTCAGAGTGGTGAAAGAGTGTTGTCACCTGGTATTGATCATTTTGTGTGCTGGGGGTGCTTTGCCTGTTAAATAAACAGGTTCTTTTCACTTCTCTCCAGAGAATCCTTCCCGACCTGGTTGGGGAGAGGGGCTGTGTGTGTTTCCTTTCTGGAGGGGCCCCTTTGGAGGTTTTCTCCCAAATTTGCCCTAAACCAGGACAAAATTTGGTGCCCAATGTGTGAGGCTTGAAAGAGAGTGGAAAAAACCCTGTTTTGAGTGCATTTTGGTTGCCATTACTCTGTGTTGTTATCAAGCAGTTAATGGCCATGTTTTTTGAATTCATAATGTCTCTTGGGGTGGAGGCTTGCATGCATTTCTGGTCCCCAGGTGCGGAGGATCATTAAGGGACATCACACCATGATCAATATGATCAAGTGAAGCCAATTTATTACAAAAAGCAAGCCATTTTTATACTGTTCTCTATTGTTCACACCTCAAGCTAATGCATGATTGGTTAAATCCTTTTTGCTCATGCATTTTGATATTTCAGTTAATTTTAGTTTGTCTTTCTTCTTCATGCATCTCGCTGCAGGTTTTCTTGTGTTCCTTTGCATCCTGAACCTGAGCGTGTTCTTCTTCTTTTGTGTCCTTCAAGGGCAGGGTGACCTTACTCAGTTTCTATGAAGGCCAGACTGTGCACATGTTGCATATGTCCATTGTCCTGCAAAAAACCCTCAACACTCCTCCCAATGCTTTCTGGTCATTCAAGTGCCCTTCAGCTGACTGGTTTCATGCTTTGAGCTTTAGGGAATTGCCCAATCTTTCTGAAGCTCAAATAAATATCATATTAGTCAACATCTTAATTATGTTTATATCTCACAGAATTGCCTTTTCTTTTGTCTTTGTCTGAAACTGTTGCTGTACGGAAATCTCTGGGAGATGGTGGACATGTCAGATGCTGCTGGGACATCCCAGAGCACTTGGACCTTGGCTCTGCACAGGAGAGCTCTTCATCCCCTTTCACTCTTTTCCTCCCTCTGGGCATGGAGGGAGCTCCTGACTTCAGTGTGTGACTCATGTGCGCAAAGAGCAAATCTGGGCAGAATTGGGGCAGGGAGGGTTTGGGGAGACCTTGGGATCTGTGCTGGGCACAGAAGGTGTTTTCCATTGCTCTGAGGCTGTCTGCTGTGGAAAGTGGATTTAATATCCAGCAGATGAATGACTGTTGCATTTGATGGAGCTGTGCCTTCCCTTGGCTTTGTTGGCTGAAAAGATACAGAGCAGCACATACACAGGTACCAGCTCCTGGATTCCAGCAGTGTTCAGATAGAAATTCCAAGAGGAGGTAGGGTCAAGATGTGTGCTTGCCTTGTGGTCAGCCTTCAATACCCCTTGGTCTCCCTGGGCCCTTCCCCCAGGTGGGACTGTGGGCTCATTTGGTCCCTCAGGAGCTGGGCTGGGGCTGCAGAGGTGGCTGTGGAGCATTGCCTGTGCTGTGCCAGGGACTGGCAGACACTGCTGGGCTGCAATAGAGGCTCTGGGGGGATTTGGGTTGCTGGGCAGGGCAGGGCTGGACCTGCCCCTTCCTCCCCCACACATGAAATGTTTTCAGCCAACAATCTCCTCCAGTCTGTCACAACAGGCAATGCTGGAAGTGAAATCCCAATTGTGGCCATGGGCACCTGGATGAGCAGGACAGTTCTTTTCCATAGGAAGGAAAGCACAGAGCCTCAGTGTTTGGAAGGCAGGTGAGAGTCTCACTAGGCAAGGCCAGCCAGACTTTTCAGAAATTGCAGATTTTTGTCTGGGAGCAGTCTTTGGATATAGGGAATTCTGGAGGTGGAACCCAATCTCAGCCATGCATGCCTGGAGAAGTAGGACAGTTCTTTCTCATAGGGAGGAAAGCACAGAGCCTTCCCCAGTGTTTTGGGGACAGACGAGAGGTGACTCTCCTGAAACCATTGCCTGCCACACTTGTCCTGGCAATATTCCTATGGGAAAAATTTGGACTTGAAATCCCAGTTCTGGCCATGGGTATTTAGAAGAGATTGACAGTCCTTTTCCTAGCAAGGAAAGCACAGAGCCGCAGTGCTCCAGGAGCTGATGAGAGACAGCCCTTGGCATCCCAACATCAGCCAGAGCTATCCGGTGGCCCCTGGGAGGCCAAGCCAGCCAGGCCTGTTCCATGTTCCCTCAGTTCCATGGGACCCAATGGTCCCTTGCTTCCATGTGTCCCTGAGGTGTCATAATGCCCCCTTGGTGACACCAGGCCCTGAAGAGTCCCAATGGTCTCCAAGGTTCCTTCAGGCCCCACAGAGCCATAATGGTCTCTGAGTCCATGAAGCCCCTCTATGTCACCAAGGCCCCTTGGTTCCATGGGCTGCAGTGGTGCCACCATGATCCCCTTGGTTCCATGGGCTCCAGTGGTGCCACAATGATCCCCTTGGTTCCATGAGGTTCCATAGTGTCACCACGGTGTCCTTGGACCCTCTGGGACTCTCAGTGTGTTCCCAGTCACCCCCAGTATGGTTACAGACACTCCCAGTATATCCCAGTTGCCCTCAGCATACTCACAGTCATTCCCAGTCACATCCACTTGGCCCAGTAAGGTTCCACTTTCCACCAGTATGATCCCAGTCACTCCCAGTGAAGGGAGGGGACCGGGACAGACTGGGACAGGCTGGGATGGACTGGGACACCAGGATACACCAGGATAAACTGGGATACACTGGGATACACTGGGACACACCGGGATATACTGGGATACACTGGGACATACCAAGACACACCAGGATACTCCAGGATGCACCAGGACACTCCAGGATACACCAGGACACTCTGGGATTCACCGTGCCCAGCACTGGGACCCACTGGGAGCAGGATCAGAGCACACTGGGACTCAGCAGGTCCAGAATTGGGGCAACAGGGATCATAGTGGGACAAACTGGGATATACTGGGAGTGACTGTAACCGTACTGGGGGTGACTGGGATCCCACTGAGAGTGACTGGAGTAACTGAGTCTACACTGGGGGCAACTGGGATTGACTGGGACTATGCTGGGGAAGACTGGGATCACAACAGATTCCGACTGGGGCCATACTGGGAGTGACTGGGTCTGTGCTAGGGTGTCGTGGTTTTGGTTTGCTAATTTAAGATCTCTTTAATTTTGAGATATTTTTGGCTAATGCACTAAAGAATGTGGTGGGTTTGGTGTTGGTTAATTACTAATACACTTATTTTTGGTTGTGAAATAGGATTAGGAGAAAGGTAAAGCAGGCTCAAAACTCTAAAAGAGTAGAAAGAAAAATTTTAATAATAGTAAGTAAAAAGAAAAAAAAAAGGTAGTAAGAATCAAAGCAAACTTTTTAGAATACTTCTCCCCACAACTTTTTCTTTCTCACTGACAATGTAAAGAAACTAAACTTAAGATTTCTAGTCAGTTTATTAGCTCTCAAAGAGTCTTTTTTTAGTTCAGTTAGGGAGAGAAGTCTCTCTTGTTAAAGTTATGGAGACTTTTCTACAAAAGGAAAAAACAGTTTTCTCATAATTCTCAATTTTGTCATGAATAACAACTGCCAGGGGAACCTTGCTATCATAAAATCTTTCTTATTTCTACCTTATTTCTACCTTCCCACAGCTTGGAGATGGGCTATGTTGATTGATGGGGTATTGTTTTAAAGATGAGCTGTTTTAAAGATGAGCTGTTCAAAGGCAAAAGTTCTCATTATCTATCTCTAAAATCATCTTCATCTCTGGGAGCAGAGGTCTTCATTTTTAGAAGCACAAGACTGCGCTCTTTCTTTGTACAAACTTCTCATGAGATTACAGCTATTTCAACATCTGCTTACTTTAACATAGAAGCCTTTACCTAATATCAATTCAAACACTTTCATTTCCTTATAGTTTTATGTGTTATAAGGGAAAAGAGTCTTTTCTTTATAGCTTACAAGAGGATTTCAGCTCTAAAAACAAAGCATCTTCTCACCCCTCCCATCTGGGACTTACTTACCTTCTTCTTTATTAACTTGAATGTCGTCATCTTGTTTTTAATATACTTGCATTTTGTTCTTTTCTCTCACTCAAAAGAAGATTGAAGTACTGAAAAAGTTGACATCATGCGTGAAGCCTACCTAAGCCACCAATAACTAGTAACAGAAAGCTGTGGCTCAGTTGTGTTCAGATCAGCTTTATAGTTAGTGTTTAGTTTTCTACACCAGCCACAGAAGTCTCTGTAAATGAGCCTTGCTTGGTCTTATCCTATGCAAGCTGTTACAGCTCCAGAGCTCAAGTCCCCAAGGGGACTGGGTGCCAGAAGCCAGCTCACTCTCAGACCAAGGCCGTGGGACAGCCCTAGCAAGCAGGGAATATTCAGCTCTTAGTGATTAGGCAGCTCTTATGATTTCAAGCTCTTTGCTTGCTAGGCAGCTTTTCCCTTGGCTTAAGGCTCCAGCAGACGGTAGAGAGAGGAGAAGCAGAAGATGCTGGCTGTTCCACGAGTATGGCTTTATTGGAGGGTCCGTGAAGGGTCTCAGCTCTTCTTCTTCCGAGTTAGCAGGGGTACAGTATGCTACTTTTATACCCTTGGCCCGGATCCAATCCTGACCAATGGCAAAGGTGTTAGAGTGACCATAAGTGACCAGTAGTAGGGTTAACACAATATTGCCTTACATGGTATAGGGATAAGGTGGATATCCCTGGAGACAGGAAGCTTCTTTGCTGCTGTGTCAGCATTCTATTCTCCAAGGGGCCCTGGCTAAACCCGAGGGGTTTACTACATCTCTGGTCTCAGCCACGCTAAGAAGAAGCAGCAGCCTGACAGCAAGATCTTCACAGCCACAGCCAGCCTTGCTCTGGCTAAAGCTCCGCAGCCTCCCCTGTCTCCTTGCCCAGCAGCTGCTGAAGCCCAGCCCGGCCAAACCAGAGCCCATGGAGAGAGAAGCCAGCAAGCAGCCCAGGAAATAGAAAAGAAGCCCAGCTGGCAGCAAGACTGCCCAGCCCAGGCCAGCCCAGGCCAGCCTAGGCCAGCCCAGCCCAGCCCTAGAGCTGAAGCCCAAACCCAAACCCAGCACCTCCCTGCCGACCAACAAGGAAAAGAAAAGTTTCTGAATTTTTTGGTCTTTACCATGTGCGTTTCACACAAGCACGTCTAGCTTTTCAGCAGCTCAACAGACTGTCAGATACACAAAAAACTTTGCATCGCTTCCCTAAATTTCCTCCCATTCCAAAACATAACACAGGGGTCACTGGGAGCAACTGGGATCAGACTGGGAGGAAATGGGAGCAACTAGGATGAAGCTGGGAGCAGCTAGGACCATGCTGGGAGCAACTGGGATCATCATGTCATCAGAGTAGGATCATACTGGGAGGGACTGGGTCTGTGCTAGAGCCAACTGGGATCACACTGGGAGGAAATGGAACCATGCTGGGAAAAATGGGATCATACTGGGAGCAACTGGCACCACACTGAGGGTGACTGGGATCCTATTGGAATCATACTGGAAGTGACTAGGAGCAGGCTGAGGGCAATTTGGACCATGGGTGGAGCAACTGGGATATACAGGGAGTGAGTGGAATCATGCTGGATGGGATTGGGAGTGGCTGTGAGCAAATGTAATCATACTGGAAGCTACTGGGAGCAACTGGGAGTGAGTGGAAACACATTAGGGACAACTGGGATGTACTGGGAGAGACCAGGAGTGACTGGAATCACAAAAGAACCATAAAGGAAGTTACTGGAATAATACTGGGAGTATCTGGGATTGACTGGAATCCTACTGGGTGTGACTGGAATCCTACAGGGTGACTTGGAGCGACTGGGACCATACTGGGGGCAAATGGCACTGTACTGAGAGTGACAGGGTTCATCCTGGAATCATACTGGGAAGGACTGGAACCATAGTGGGAGTGCCTGGAACTATAGTAGGGGTGAATGGGAACACCTGGGATCATACTGGGATCATGCTGAGAGTGACTGGGATGACACTGGGAACATCCTGAGTGTAACTGGAAGTGACTGGGACCATCCTGGGGGTGACTGGGAGCCACAGGGCCCATGCTGGGAGTGACCTGGGGGGAACTGGGGGAACTGGCCCAGCTGGGGCTCAGGGTTGTTCTCCCCCAGGGCTGCCCTGGGTCCTGCTGCCACCCTGGGCCCCACAGAACCAAGGGACAGGGGACAGGGACAGGGCACAGCTGAAGGACAGGGGACGGGACATGGAGAGGTAGAAGGGAATTCCAGGGGGTCCTTGAGCCCAGGAAAGGGGAGTCCAGGGTTTCCCAAAAAGGGGGGACCAGGGTGGGGACACCTGGATGTTTGAGAACGAGGAGTTCAGGGAGTCTCTGGTTTTGCACAAAGCTGGGGCTGGGGGCTGGGAAAGGCAGGAATGGGAGACCAAGGCGTTCCAGGTTGTCCCAGAGTCAGGCCTACGCCAAGTCTGGAGGCTGGGAGCCATGGGATGGCCAGGAAAAGGGGAGCAGGGAGCCCTGATGTCCAGAACAGGGGGATTCAGGGGTCCCTGTGCAGGCTAAGGGGCGCAGGGCGGTCCCGGTGCTGGCAGTGGTGGTTCAGGGTCCCGGTGCCGGGGGTCCCACTCGCCCCTGGCCCCCCAGGAGCGCCCTCAGCCCCAGCGCTGGAGCCATCGCGCTGCTCCTCCTCACTGCCAGTGTGATCCCAGGATGATCCCAGCAGAACTGAGTCACCCAGGAGCTGCTCCCAGGATGATCCCAGTACAGCCCAGTCACTCCCAGTCCTGGCATCCCCCCAGGCCTCTCTGCGTTCCGACCTGTCCCGGCTCCATCCCCGCCCCTCCCGCGGGCTGCGAGGGCTGCGGGAGCGGAGGAGGAGGAGGAGGAGGGAGGGAGGAAGAGGCGGAGCGGGGGAGGAGAGGGGGAGCCAGGGGGAGCCAGGCGGCTCCGGCGCTGCCTGAACTTGCAGCAGCCTCTTGTCCCCTCCTGTCAGGGAGTTGTGCAGAGCCAGAAGGTCCCCCCTGAGCCTCCTTTTCTCCAGGCTGAGCCCCCTTCCCTGCTGCCTCAGCCCCTCCTGCTGTTCCAGCCAGGGTCGGATACTAGTGCTGCAAAGAGCAATGTACAGACCTGGCATAGGTGCCTTTGTCACCACATTTCAACCTTTCATTAGTTACAGAAAGACTCTTGGGAAGCCCCAAACTGCAGTCAGTCGCTGCCGTGCCAATGTCCTTTGCAAAGCCCTGCGGCCCGGCCCGGCCCGGCCCGGCCCCGCACTCGGCGCCGCGGTTGCCCGGTAACCGCGGCCGGGCCCTCAGCGCCTGTGACAGCGGCGCGGCCTCAGCTGCCTGAGAGCGCGGCCCTGGCTGCGTGTGCGCAGCCCGGGCTCCTGCAGGCGGCTGCACCGGGCCATTCGCCAGGTGAATTGTCGGCGTAGAGAATTGCTAAAGGTGCAGAGCATTGGCCTCTGCGAAAAGCTCCGCAGCGTGCAGAACATTGGTGTCTGCTAGGGAGTCCTGAATTTCATTTGAATGTAAAGACCGACTAAAGTTGAACTTTTTGGTTCTGTTCCATCTGTGCTCTGAAAGAGAATGCCAAAGGGAAATAGAGGATGTGATCATGCTGGTCTTCTGGCGCAGTAGTTCAGTGACATGTACACCTGAGAGGATGAACAATAAATGGTCTACTGACTGTGCTTTTTTTCACTGAAGAAATACAACATCTTCCTAATATACTAGTCTATACATTTTTTTCCTATAGTAACTGCTTAAACTGCTTAAATGCGAATGAGTTCTGTTCAAGTTTCAGTGGGTTTTTATCATCTGGTGATTAAAATTATTAGGAAGGTGCCTCTGTATTGAGGTGCAAATGAGACCATATGCCAAAGTCAATAGTCTGGATTTTATGGAACAGTAAATGTGAGGAAGAAAGAGAGAGAAAGACAAGAAAAAGTGGGAGGGGGTTGGGGGTTGGGAAGGGGAGGGGAGAAAGAGAGTGTCAGAGACAGATTTAGTAGAAAATATCACCATTCCATGGATCCCATTGGCATCCCATTAAATCCTCTTGTGGTCTTCTCTGTGGTAAGGTCTGGCAAAATATAAGACTCAATGGATTCATGCAGATTTGGGCAAGGTGGGACTGCCCAGGTCTCTTGCTACTGTCAAATAATACAAAATCTTTAGCACCCATATATCCTTCGAGTCTGCCATGAGTTGGGTTCTGGATTTTCAGATTTGCTGTGTTACTTTGCATGCCCTGCAGTCGTCTGGTGCGAGGCCTCAGGAATGGGTCTGGAGGCACTGTGGAGGTCTTTGCTGGTTTGTTTGTGTGCAAAGCTGGCCTCAGCAGAAGAGTCTGTGGCTATGACTTCCCCAGCCTGAACCCAGACAGAGCTGATTTTCAGGACAGCTGCTGGGTTTGGCTTTGTTGTGGATAGGTTTTTCTCCTCAGCCTTGTTTACTTCTCCCCTGACCTGAGCTAATGGGACAATAGTGTCACCTTGATCTTGTCTCAAGTTCCCTTAGGCAGTTTAACTCACAGTGCCAAGTTCCAGTCAGGAGGCATTTTCAGGGAAGGGTGGGCTCGGGTGGTCGCAGCTTCTTTATACAGTTTTGTCACAATGGGCAGAAAAGTCCTTTATAGGGACATTTAAGCCATTAGCCATAACATTCCAGTCTCTCATTAGTCTCTCAGCTGTGAGGAGCAGCTGAGAGAGCAGGAGTGCTTTAGCCTAAAGAAGAGGAGGCCCACTCTAGCTATTTTTAAGTAATATTTAAGCTACAGCTTTGTCTGTTCCAACTCTTATTAATGTTCAGCTTTTGAGCTCCAGGTTTCAGTATGATCCATCTTTGAATTGCACAAGGTAGCCATAGAGTTCAAATAAAGTCCAACTAGAGGCCTAAGTATACTAGCTACTTACATCAAACAAACACCTAGCTACTTTCAAATCATAGAACATTTTTAGCACCAGTATACGCCTTGAGTCTGCCATGAATTGGGTTCTGGATTTTAAGAGTTCCATTGTTGCTCCTCCCAGTTTTGTTGAGGCATTGTCGCTCACCTGCGACATCGTCCCTTGGAAATGGCGTCTGGACTCCCAGAAAAGACCACAACACCTCATCTTTTGTCCAGGGAAGGACTGAAGCCCAATACTGTGAGTACCCACTGGGGCTGTGTTAAGGCTGGCACTGCCCTGGTGTGCCTGCTCTCCCTGCCCCTGTTGTCCAGCAGTGCTGTGAAGCTGCAGAGCCCCTCCCCAGCCCTTTGTGCTGTGCTGCTGTTGCTGGGGCTGTCCTGGTGCAGTAGGGAACACTGTGGGATGCTTCAGCTGTGTCTTGCCTGGCTTTGGCAGTGGAGCCAAGTGAAACCAATGTACAGCTGAAGCCTTGAGCATGTGTTCTGTCCCTTTCCCTTTGCCACAGGAATTCCTTCTGTCAGGGTGGGCACTCACCTCTGCTGCTCTGACCATCCTGCCCTTGGGCACCTGGGCGTGTTGGAGGGGGGGAAGCTCAAACTCTGCCCAAAGCCTTGAGAGCCATGGCTGGTCCCAGCTGGAAGAGCTTCCAAAGCAGCTGCTCTCTCCCAGCTCCTGTGTGGGCACAGATGCAGCCCTGCAGGCAGCGCTGGAGCCAGGGCCACAAAGGTCCCTTGCTGTCTGCAGCTCACTTGGCTGAAGATGCCCCACTGCTGAGGCTCTGTCAAGGAGATGCCTCTGTTTTCTTCTGTGGAGGGCTCTGTCAGCCCAGGCAGAGAAAACAATCAACAGGGAGAACTAAAATCTGGACACATTCCTGTGCACCTCACTCTTGGTACAGTGTTCCTTTCTTGCATCTCTTGGACTCATCCAGCAGCGATATCTCCTTGCTGTGAGTTCTGAGCGTTGTGCAGGGATGGAGTTCAGGCAGTTCTGAGAGCTCCTCCCCATTGTCTGGAAAGGTCACTGCCTCAATCCAATGAAATGCAAGAGGAAACAAATGCCCAAAGAGCAGAAATCCCCAACCATGTCCCATCCAGTCATGGAGAAGCCAATGGGACAGAGCCATATGGCTGGAGTATGTGTGTTCCACTCTGTATTATTAATTCCCTGATGCTAAGTATTTCAGCAGGAAACTTCCAGGGCTTCCAGGAATGTCCTAGTGGCTGTGATCACAAGTTATTCACCAGTGCCACTTGTTCAAGAAAAGCCTTTCTGAACAAGCACAACTCTGAGGCTCTAGCTGGTTTACTTTTGCCTTTCAGCTGCTTCCCTCTAACTTCCAGAGGGAGAAGTTTCTCAGCAGGAAGAAGGAGGCCAGCACTGGGGGGAGTATTCTGCCCAGAACTGGCCCATTTCTAGACAGGAGTGAGACTCGCCCAAAGGTAGCCTTTTCCTGCTCTTTTCCTTTCTGTTTCACATGAAGTTTGAAGAGGGTGTGTGTTTGTGACAGGCTTGCCTCCAGCAAAATGCCTCAGTGTCCAGGTCCTGCTGTCATTGCAAGGTGCTGGGAGTGGTGGACTGGGAGTCCTGATCTGCACTAAGCCAACACAAATACCCTCTGCTGAAGCTGCTGGGGTGTGCTGGAGTGCAGCTGCCATTGCTAAAACAATGGGAGGAAGGCTGGGGACACAGAGGCCCAAAATTGCCCTTTGCCAATCTCCTGCTGAAGGAGCCACCTCTTGCTTTGGTGTGGTCACCATCAAATGCTCGGGGTCACAGGATTCCCTGCAGAGTGGCAGCGGTGGCCTTTGAAGGCCAAGGATCTGCAGGAATTACTTCAGATTGAACAAAACAAATTGCATTACTGCTTTGGGCTGGAACAATGTGTTGGACCCTGACGTGGTGTTGGATTTTGCAGGCTGCCAGATGTACAGGGGACTGGCCCTGGGCAGAGGGGAATGGATGTGCTTTGTCTGGATCAGTGCCTACTCAGAGGTGTGTTTAAAGCTGCTTTTCTGGCAGGACTAGCTCGGTATAAAGCACAGTCCAAACGGGTAGGTGACTGAGGTGGGCGATTGAGCAGGAAATTGGCAGCAAGAGACACAGAACACAATCCAGGTTAAGGATTGTCCTGGAGAGGACCCTTGGGAACACCTCAGGGAAGGGCACAGCTAAGGGACAGTGTGCTGCAGCCACTCCCTTCAGCAGAATGTGTCTGCTGTGAAGTCACAGAGGAGACCTGCTTGCATCCCTACAGTGACAGCAGTGTGGCTGGAGAAGGCAGACAAAGCAGGGCAGAGTTTTCTCCAAGCAATGTCTCTGCTCCAGAAGCATTTGCTGTTGTTGTGTCATTCCAGACGTGCCTCTACAATGGCATGAAATAAGATAGTAATAATGACAAGCAAGCACCCATTTAAAGCTCATGGGAAAAGGAGATACCAACTCTACTTTTACCCAGGTTGCTGAGAAAATAACTGAATCTTATCGTCATTCAGCATTCACCTCACTTGTCTTTTTATTTTCAGCTCATTTGTCTTTTTATTTTTACCTTTCCCTCTGTTTGAAATGCACTAACTTTAAAGTACAATGAAAAGGAACAAAATCATCAAAGCAAAAGAAAAGTGTTTCTTAGTAACGATTCAGCTGAGCTGGGGATGTCTCCCTCCCTGAGAGCCAAGCACACACACACCCTCTGAGAAAATGGCAATCTTTGTATCCCCTTTGTACCCGGCTGGGGCGGTCCCTGTGCCCTTTGCCATTGGATGGGTACTCAGGAGCTTCCATTCTCTACTGAGCACCAACTTTTCTGTCCGCTCCCTTCTCGTCCTCCTTCCTTTTGGTCAGGTCTTCAACCCTGTCCCTCTCACTGCTACACTCAGCAAACCAAACTGAACAAATCCAAACCACAAACAACACACAGAACCAACAAATTCCATTCTTTTGCTTAATAACCTTTTGGCTTCAGCCAAATGTCACCTCATCTCTCACACCTCCTCTGGTCCTGTGCTCTTCTTACTGATGTCTAAGTTCTAGAGCAAAAAAAGATATTTGCAGTTGTGTGGGCCTTGGTTTCCCTGTCTCAGAGTAAAAGACATCCCAAATCCTTTCCCATGGAGTCTAATGTAAATTCTTGGGTTTTACTTACTCCATGAGTGCTCAGGCAGTGCCCCAGAGCTCTGTGACCACATGGGCACAGGGCTGTGTTTTAGGAAAGTGCTGCCTGGCCTTCTGGAGAAAGAAACCTGGAGAAATCCATGCCGAAAGAGCAGCTTGGCTTGAGCCTGCTCTGTGTGGCCCAGCAGCTGTGGATGAGCTCAGAGCAGAGGTGGGTGAGCCACTGTTTGCCCAGTGTGGGCTGGGCAGACGTGCTCCCCCAGAGTCTGTACTTCACTGGGGATCAGTGGAAGATTCTTCTGCATGAACCTTCCTCACAGCAGCTGAAGCTCTCCCTGCTCTCTCTCCTCTCCAACTGCCGTCAGCTGCCCCGAAACAGAGCTGGTTTGGGGTTTCCCCCCCAGAGCTGGTATTTCAGAACTTTGTCGCTCGGGAGGTCTCGGAAATGGTGCTGTCTCTCAAGGTAAGTGCTGGCACCCAGAGCTTTCACACTGTGCTGGAAGAGGAGAGTGCTGTCATTCCCTCAGTGTACAGCAAAGCAAGTTATCTGCTGCAGCACATGCAGAAGAAAATGTCTCAGCACCTTGTTCTGCAAGATGGTGGAAATCTTCCTGTGCTGTGAATTGTCCCCAGATTTTGGCCAGGCGTTGATGGTGTCTATCACAAAGGAGTTTCCTTCTTTTGAAAGCCTGGATTGACAGGAATGTTGAGGGCTGTACAGTTCTTACCTGCTCTCATGCTTTGCCTTGGGTCTATAGCACACCCTGTGTGTCCTTGGTTAATCTTGGCTCCTGGTAGGAATCTCTGCCTCTCTCAGCCAGTTTGGCTCCCTTTGTGCAGCTCACAGCCAAAGCTCAGGGGCTGAGCCTTCTGCACTTTATGCTGGAATCACGTCTCATTAATGGCATTGGCCCTGCAGGAACCGTGTTCTGCAAGAGCCCTGCAATCAGAGTGATGGAGCAGAAGCAGTGAGAGGCCTTTAGGTGCCACTTGAGGCTCCTGCTCAGCTTCATCCAGCTCTGCTCAGCTTTTCCAAAAGCAACACAGTCCTCTGCTTTCCCTTTGGAGAACCACAGCACATCCAAAGCCATATGCTCCTGGAGGTTTCCACCTTCTCTTGAAGAAATTGGGATTGTTTTGCAGTTTCCCAAGAGAGCTGAGAGAGAAAAAGTTGAAAAATGTCAGCAGTTGTGTTCCACTGTAAAGAGGAAAACTTGAGACCATTTGAATTTCAGTCAGGGAAACATTTTCTCAAATGAGGCTTCTGCCAAGAGTGGGCTGGTGGGAGGAGACAGGAGAGAGTCCAAATCATCTGGTTTAGACTTTTGGAGAGCATTTTGGTACTCAGGGGTTGATGAGATCAGTGTGCTAGAAAATGCATGTGTGCTGTGTCTGTGAACCCCAGAGGGCCAAACCTGCCCTGCTGGCTGCAGGCAGGAATGCCCAGCAGCCCAGCCTGCCTGTACAGGCAGCAGGAAGCCCTGGAGAGCCAAGATTGGCTTTGGGTACTGGAACCACACTGTCAGTCAGTGCTGGTCCTGTTTCTCCAGGCAGAAAATGCCTCTGAAGCCCCATGGTCAATAGACACCGCCTGTCTGTGTTTCTGTCCCTTTTGGCAAGCTGGTTGCTCTAAGGGTTTTATGATTCTTCCTTGCTGCTTTACTGCCCATTTAAATTCTCTTTGCCATCTTATTGTTTTAGAGATTGTCTTGCTGTGTTCCTTCCTTCTTTTGCTTTTCAGGTTTGCTTTTATTCCCAGTAAGACCACAGTGTTTGGTCTCCTGTCTTGCTGCTCTGCCTGCCTGACTGTATCCCCAGAAGTTCCCTACCCAAACCTGATCTGCTAGAAGGGAATTTCTTCCTTGCCCCACAGTAATGTGCTGGTTTGCTCTTAGGTAGCACATTCCCCCTCTGGAACATGACAACTTCATGGCTGTGTGCAGGCAGAAGCCAGCAGGTTTTTTGGCCTTGTTGAATATGCAGGTGACTTGGTTCAGGTGCTGTGTCTCCATCCTGCTGGTGCTGACCTGCTCGGCCCTTCCTTCCCAGCAGGCGCTGCCCTACTGCCCCTGGCCAAAATGCTGGAGGCAGAGAGAAGGGATTCAAGTTCAGCCTTGTGAATGATGTGCCTGTGCCTGCTCAGCTGAAAGTGCTTTTGAAAAGGGGCAAGGGAGGCATGTCAGCAGGGCACGGACAGGTCTCCTCTGGTCCTGTTTCCACAAGTGGCAAAATCATCATTTCCTGTCTCTGCTGCAGATGCCTCGGCTGGTGAAGGTGTGCATGGAGAGCTTCCCTTATTTCCAGCTGGTGTACCCCAGGGATGTGTACCACATGGTGCCAGCAGGTGCCTCTGCCCCTGTGTGCATCCGCTTCAGCCCCAGCAAGAACAAGGTGAGGCTGGAGGAGCCAAAGCACACAATGATCTCCACAGCCATTGTTTTCCCTGCACTCTGGCTCCAGCCCATTGCATGCTGTGAGCTGGGCTCCAGGCGTGGGCAGGCAGCCTGCAGCCAGTCACACCTTGGCACTGCTGGCAGGCACTGCAGCCAGGCCTGACAGGCTCTGCTTCCCCTTCCTGCACATTCTGAGCATTGCCAAGGGAAGATGCACAGGGAACAGGATGAAAAGGACAGAGGGCTGTTGATGGATGTTGGGCCATCTCTAGGTCCAGTGGAAGGGGTTTCATTCTGATGGAAAACACCAGAGGAACAAAGAGGTCAGAGAGCTTTCCTCCTTGCTGGACTGACAACAGCTTCCCTGCCTGCCCCTGGGCTGGAGCAAAGCCGGTGCTTTTTCACCCCCTCTGTTGTGCAGCCTTGCAGCTGTGCTGTCCCAGAGCACAAGTGAGCATGGCACAGCTGCAGGGCCAGGGCAGAGGATGTGCTGTGCCCGTGAGCCCGGCCTGGCACAGGCACACTGAGCTCTGGGTGCCCTTGGTCAGCAGGAGGTTGCTGAGCTGCAGGGGACTTGGACACCTGCCTGAAGCAGCTGGTGCAGGGCAGGTACAAGCTGCAGGCAGAGCTGTGAGCCCAGAGCCCGTGGCAGTGACACTGCTGGGGCTCTGTCTTCATGCCTGTCCCTGTGCTTGCTCTGTCAGCTGGCACCCATTCCGTACCAAAGGAGCTTTTGCGGGGAGGTTTGAACAGCAGTGCTGAGGCCCTGGCAAGTCTGATCTCAGTGCTGGCATCTGGAGGGTTCATGTTCTGATCTGGAGGCTTGTTCATATGGAAGCGTTGAGGACATGGCATGGAAGGGAGGAAGCCTTGCAGGGAAACAAAGAGAGGCCCTTTCCCATAGCATCCTGCTACCTCTTGACACTGTTCTTCACCTGACTTGGTTGGAGAGGCAAAGTTAGAGGGGAGTTCTGAGCCAGCTGATGTTTCTGCACCAGGCCAGAGGTGCAGGATGTCTTTGGGTGCAGCTGTTTTCTCCTCTTCCTTTTGCTGCTTAGAGTCAGTTGGACACTTTGTCCTATTCTCAGACAGTGGGAATATAGAACCCTAAAGAGCAATGTCCTGTGTTCCCCAGCTCCATGTTGCTTAGATGGGGCTTAGGAATTCTTTAACATCATTAAAATTTAGAGTAAAAATGATGGTGGCCTAGGGTATGGGTATGACCCAAGTGACACAGGAGCTGGATGGCACAGAGGTAGGTTTTGCAAAGTCCTCCAGTGCCTTTAAAATGTGACATATTAGTAGAACTTAGTGTTCATTTGAGGGTGCAATAGGTAAATGGATGCCCTTGAAGGGTTGTAGAAATGTTTTTTCTTCTGCCATGGGGATGGCACTAAATGCCCTGTGCTGGGCCAGTTTCTTTTCCTGCAGGATTATTGCCACGAGCTGGTCTGCATCACTGCAAGGGAAAGGATCATTGTGCCAATTCGGGCCATTGGTGTGAAGCAAAGTGAAAATTTTCCAGGATAGAAATCCATTTTAATTTAGGTGAAATGTACATTTTTGAGTTGAGTCTGTGGTTAGAAACCATAGTTATTTAGCCAGACTGCAAGGCCTAAGCTCAGTGAAGTGACTTCAGCGAAGGACAGAGATAAAGGGGAGGGAGACAGAAGATGATAGAGAGAGACAGGGACTGCTGTAAGGGCAAGTCAACCTGACCTCGGAATTCTTTCTGATAAAAAGGAACTAGTGGTAAAAGTCACACGAAACCCATAAAAATGAATATGTATGAACCTGTAGTGAAACTGTATGCATATGTATTTGAGAGAGAGATAAAAAGAGACCTGAAGTTCTCAGAGGTATGCATGCCTTTTTTGAGGAGAGCAATCTCCGCATGCGTCCAGCGCAGTAATAAACATACCAAGCTTTACAACTTTTACAAAGTTGTGGCGTTTCTTCTTTTCTCCATAAAAGACTTGCCTGTTTGCAATGCCTTGTACAGGCGCTGGCCCTGCCCCACAAGGCCTGGCCTGAGTCCCGCCCCTGCACGCTCAGCCAGGCTGAGATGGACACTGATGGTTTCTGGGCCAGGCTCTCTGAGCCCAGCCCAGCTCCCTGCAAGCTCTGCCAGCTGCCCTGAGCTCTGGGCAGCACCAAGGGCCTCTCCCCAGCCCAGCCCAGCTGGCTCTGGCCCCACAGCTCTGCTCAGGCCAGGCTGCTCTGGGCACTGCCCCACAGCCTCAGCCCCTGGCAAGGGCACAGCAGCAGCTGCAGCTGCCACAGGACTCAGCCCCAGCCATGGGGGAAGGTGCTTGGCCAAGGCCAAAGGAGGCTCCCTGACTGCCCTGCTCCCCTCGGGCTGAGGTGCTGAGAGCTCTGCAGCCCCTGCTGCCATCCCATCTGCCCAGGGCAGCACAAGAGCCCCGGCCTTGGGGCCCTCAAGAGCTGCTCCTGCTCCAGACCCAGGGCCCATCCCAGAGCTGAAGCAGCCACAAAGCTGTGCCCATTTCTGTTCATTGCAGCTCTGATGGGGATGGATCCTCAGCCACTTGGAGGTTGCTGATCAATTTTACTCCTCCAAAGGCCTCTCCTTTCTTTACCTCTTCAGTTCAGGAATTCACTGAAAAAGGTTGATAAACATTTGTTCAAATCACCCAAACAAGACAAGCCCCTGGGAATATTCTAAGTTTTCAGTTCTTCTGTGATTAATTACACACATTTCAGAAATGTATTCAAAGTGAATTTACTTTATTGGAAAAAATGCAGAGAGAACTGTTTTGTCCTGTGTTCTTTTCCTGTTTATAGGTTGATATCAGCAATGCAATGTCCAGTTGATATTGACCCTCAGCACCTCCTAATGCAGCATTAATATATACGAAAATCAAGACACTTCATGGCTGACAATCAATCACAGTTTGTCCCTACCCCCTCCCCACCATTTCCCTCATCCAACCCCTGGCACTCCTGTGGATCAGGAATGGTGTGCCCAGCAGGAGCAGGGCAGTGATTCTTCCCCTGTGCTCAGTACTGGTTGGGCAGCACACTGTTAGGTCACAGGAACTGGCTGCCCAGGGCGGTGGGTGAGTCACTGTCCCATAAACACTGGAAGTGTTTAAGGAAATAGTGGATGTGGCACTCATTGCCATGGTCTGGGTGACAAGGTGGTGTTGGGTCCCAGGTTGCTCTTGATGCTCTCCAAGGTCTTTTCCAGCCTGGTTGATTCTCTGATGATTGTGACATTGCAGGGCCCTGGGGAAGCAAGGGGTCATTGTGACACTGTGAGGCCTGGTGGCACTAAGAGGACCATGGTGACACTGTGTATGCCATGGCAGCAAAGAGCCAAGGGGCCATTGTGACACTGCAGGGCTCCATGGAACCAAGGGGCCAGTGCAGCTCCTCAGGGACTCCTGGAATGAAGGAAACATGTTTGACACCGGGGTGGCCCTTGGGACCAAGAGGCCATTGTGACCCTGTGGAACCAAGGAGAGCATTGCTGCACTGCCAGACCTCGTGGAACCAAGGATCCACTGTGACACTGTGGGGCCCAAGGATCCAAGGGACTTTGTAACACCAAGGGGGCCCCTGGAACCAAAGAGACATTGTGACACTGGGAGGCCTCATGGAATCATGGAGACCATTGGAACACGCTGGGGCCTCATGGAACAGCGGTGATGCCGAGTACGCTGGTAGTGTTGATCTGCTGAAGGCTAGGAGGGCTCTGCACAGGGACCTGGACAGGATGGATCCAGGGCCCAAATCCAACAAGCTGAGGTTGAACAAGTCCAAGGGCTGGGTTCTGCACTTTGGCCACAACAACCCCTACAGAACTACAGGGTGGGGACAGAGGGGCTGCACAGCAGCCAGGCAGAAAGGGACCTGCAGGGAGTGATGGACAGCAGGCTGGACATGAGCCAGCAGTGTGCCCAGGTGGGCAAGAAGGCCAATGGCTCCTGGCCTGGATCAGGAATGGTGTGGCCAGCAGCAGCAGGGCAGGGATTCTTCCCCTGTGCTCAGCACTGCTTGGGCAGTACCTCGAGAGCTGTGTCCAGTTCTGGGCCCCCAATTTAGGAAAGGCATGGAGGGGCTGGAGCATGTCCAGAGAAGGGCAACAAGGCTGGGGACGGGTCTGGAGGACAAGTCCTGAGAGGAGAGGCTGAGGGAGCTGGGGTTGTTTATCCTGCAGAGGAAGCGGCTCAGGGGAGAAAAGGTGGTGTCAGGGCACAGGTTAGACTTCACGATCTCCAAGGTCTTTTCCAACCTTGCTGATTCTGGGACTCTCTGAAAGAACCCTTGGAGCAGTTGCAGGAGGAGCCCTGGGCCTCCTCTTCAGAAGCTCCAGCAGCCCAGGTCCCTCAGCTTCTCCTGCCAGCCCCAAAGCCCATCCTGTCAGTCCTGCAGAGCCTCTGCAGCTCCATTTCACTGCCCAGAACAGGGAGCCCCAGAGCCAGACACAGCAGCCCAGATGTGCCCCCCTGGCCTGGGGTGCCTCTGGCAAGGGAGCAGCACCAGGCACTGCAGGAGCCTGCAGACAATTCCTGCAGCACTTGTAGGATGATCCTGCTGCCCAAGGGACGTTCCCATGGTGCCAAGTCAGGAACTGCATTGGGGAGTGGGGCCAAGAGGAAAGGGCAAACAGGGATGGGCTGTTTGTAGGGGAAGAAACAGGGCTGGTCCAGAGGAAGAAATTTGGACAAGGGAAGAGTAAAGGAAGCAAAGGTTAAGCCAAGGAAATGCTGAGGGCAGTTTGGATGTGGCTGCCAGGCAGCCCTGGCTCTGAGCAACAGCGTCTCCAGTGACACAGGAAACTCCCAGCTGATGGGAACAAACTTTCTGGCTGAGTGCAGAGGCCAGGACAAAAGTGAGGGGTTTCCCTGGCATCCCCCAGCCCTTGCTGACCCCAGGAGCTGGTGGCATTTGTGCTGCCTCAGGTTCATGTCCCCACAGCAACAGCATGGGGGTGCTTCCCCTGCTGTGTGCAATGCAAACAGGGGTTGCCGTGCTGTGCCTGTGCTGCCGTGTCTGTGCCTGCAAGGATGGGGCACCTGTGTGAGCTGGGGGAGAGGCCAGGGCTGCAGAGGGGGGATGTTGTTGGCAGCTCCATGAGGACGCTCTGGGACGCTGCCCTGGGCTGTCCAGCGCACTGGGGATGGATCAGCCCCTGCTCTGCTGCTCCTTCCCGTCTGCCCCAGGGCCTTTGCAGAGCCCCAGCCATGCTGTTTGCCCCCAGCCTGCCCACGGCCAGCCTGGGGCTGCTCACAGGGGTTTTCTGTGCCGAGCATTGGCCTGGCTGTGTTCTTGAGAGAGCCTGGGCAAGGAGCCTGGAGCCCCCAGGCCCTGGCCTGAGGTGTCAGAGCTGCCCCAGCAGTGCCCATGGCCTGTCCCTGCTGCAGCCCGGCACTGCCACCCCCAGGGCTGTGCCCGGCCCCGAGAGCACTCAGGCCCTACAGCAACACCAGGGCCACCAGGGCAGCGGGGCCGGACCATGGCAGCAGCACTGGCAACACCAAGTGCTGCTGCTGCTGGGGTCAGCTGCTGGGCCAGCACTGATCTGCCCCAGCTCTGCACACAGACATTGCTGCTGCAGCTCCAGAGAAGGCAACAAAAGGGCATCTCTGCAGAAAACTCTGCTGGGAGATCCTTTAGTTCCTTTAAAGCCACTGAGAGCGCAGCCCCTCAATGACAGTCTGTGGCCACACGGAAGGTGGAGTGAAACAAAATGTTAGATGGCACAAACAATGACGTTTCTTTGTGTATAATATGAATAAAGGAAAACAAATAGGAAGACCTCTAAAATGAAACCAAGAAGAGTATCAAAGTTGACTTGTATTACAAGTGATTTCCAGAAATTGACCAGTAGTTCAATGTTTCTGAAGCCATCCAGTGATCAGTCTCCACACTGCAGCCTTGAGCTCCTGGTTCCTCAGGCTGTAGATGAGGGGGTTCAGGGCTGGAGGCACCACTGAGTACAGAACTGACACAGCCAGATCCAGGGATGGAGAGGACATGGAAGGGGGCTTCAGGTAACTAAACATAACCGTGCTCAAGAACAGAGAGACCACAGCCAGGTGAGGGAGGCAGGTGGAAAAGGCTTTGTGCTGTCCCTGCTCAAAGGGGATCGTCAACACAACCCTGAAAATCTGCACATAGGAGAAAACAATGAACACAAAACAAACAAATCCCACACAGATGGAAAATGCAAGCAGCCCCAGCTCCCTTAGGTAAGAATTTGAGCAGGAGAGCTTGAGGATCTGAGGAATTTCACAGAAGAACTGGCCTAGGGCATTGCCATGGCACAGGGGCAGGGAAAATGTATTGGTTGTGTGCATGAGAGCACTGAGAAAGGCACTGGCCCAGGCAGCTGCTGCCATGTGGGCAAAAGCTCTGCTGCCCAGGAGGGTCCCATAGTGCAGGGGTTTGCAGATGGACACGTAGCGGTCGTAGCACATGATGGTCAGAAGAAAAAACTCTGATCCAAGAAAGAACAGAATGAAAAAGACTTGTGTTGCACATCCTGTGTAGGTGGTGTTCCTGGTGTCCCAGAGGGAATTGTGCATGGCTTTGGGGACAGTGGCACAGATGCAGCCCAGGTCAGCAAGGGCCAGGTTGAGCAGGAAGAAGAACATGGGCGTGTGCAGGTGGTGGCCGCAGGCTATGGCGCTGATGATGAGGCCGTTGCCCAGGAGGGCAGCCAGGGAGATGCCCAGCAAGAGGCAGAAGTGCAGGAGCTGCAGCTGCCGCGTGTCTGCCAATGCCAGCAGGAGGAAATGGCTGATGGAGCTGCTGTTGGACATTTGCAGTGCCTTGGCATAGGGATCTGTAAAAAAAGGTATCATGGAATAGTTGGGTTTTAAGAGGACTTTAAATATCCCAGCACAGCTTGGGGTCACTTTCACCCCTCTGCCTGCCCAGGGCTCGGCTGCCTGGAGATGTCTCTGCCAGCACCTGCATCCCTGTGCCCAGGGCTGGGCCCTGCCAGTGCTGCCAGAGCCCAGCCCAGCCCTGGGGGCTCAGCTCTGCCCTGCAGACCCCTACCAGCTCAGGCACAGTCCAGGGGCAGCTCTGGCTCTGCACGCTCTGATGGCAAAGTCAGAGCAACACTGAGGAGGCTGGAAAAGCGACACTGATGCTGCCTCTAAGGGGCCCTGCAAGGATTTATTTCACTGCCTGGTTTATTAACATCTGAGAGAATTTTTTTTTTCTCAACCTGAACTGAGAGATGAAGTATGAACTATGTGCAATTTCCAGGCAACCCAGAACAGTAGATTCAAAACAGCAGGAAATTCCCTTTCATGCAGCCCCTGCCTTGCTGTGCTCCCAGTATAATCTACTTGTTCTGGCATTAAATGCCATGCTGGGAGCAGTCCTGACCAATGCAGCATCCTTCCCACACAAGCAGAACACTTCCAAGCCTGACCAGCTGTCTCCCCCCACCCAGATCTTGTCCCCCAGTGCTGGGAGCAGCTCCCCGGGCTGGCTGAGAGCTGTCCCTGGCAGCAGCAGAGTCCCTGCCCCAGCACAGCGCCCTGGGCTGCAGGACCCTGCTCTGCAGGACAGCCCCGGGCACCCCTGGCTGCTCTGCACAAGAGACAATCAGAGAATGTACTCACAGGGTCTGTAGTCATTGGGATGTTCCAGCTTGAGGAGATCACTGCAGGAGCTGCAGCTGCATTGTCCTGCAGCCAGAGTTTCCTGTGCCAGGGGCTGGCAATGATTGTGCCCCAGGCACTTCTCAGCCCCTTCCCAGCCCTGACTGATTGAAGCTCTCTGAGCCTCTGTGCTGTGCCCAGGGTGGCTGCAGGCAGTGCCCCAGCCCTGCTGGGCTGGCAGAAGAGCTGCTCATCAAGAGAAATGTGCTTTTGAAGCTCTTCTTGGTTACCAGGAGCTGCCTCTGTGCCAGGAGCCCAGCGCAGCTCAGCACCAGGACTTTAATGAGCCTCTGGGGCTTTGTGCTCAGGCCCTGAACATCAGTCCCTGAGAGGGAGCTGAAGAAACCTCTCCAGAAGTCAAAGTCAGAATCCAACTCCAAAGTTTCTTTCACTTTTGATGGGTCCCACTGAGGGACACAACTGAGAAAGCGTCCCCAGGCCCCTGGCAGAGCAGAGAACTGCAGGCAGTGATGACAGGTGGGGACAAAGAGAAGCCAAGTCTTGGTGCCCTGGGGCACAGCAGCAGGGTCTGTGCCACCAAGGGCTGTGAGGAGACACCTTGTCCTGAGGCTCTGGGGCCTCCTGGCACAGCCCCAGCCAGGCTGGGCACTGTCAGCCCCTTGTCCTGCCCTCAGCATCCCCCCCTAGCCCACATCCCAGTGGCCTCAAGGATCTGCTGGAAGGAGTCCCTGGGGAGCCTTGTGCAGCAATGGCCCTGGGGGCTCCTGAATGCTCCCAGGGACTGCAGGTTTTTCAAAGGACTTTGGGTTTGGCTTTTGCCTTGGAGTCTCTGAGAAGTTTCTGCAATCATGGCCTCCAATTATCTGCTGTAATTAGTCCCTGGAGAGGCTTTGTCAGTAACAACACTCATTGGGGGTCATGAATGCTTCAAGGTGCTTCAGTTATTTTAAGGTACTTTGTGTTTCCCTTTTGATGCAGACTCTGTGAGAGGTTTGTGCAATCATGGCCCAATTCTCTGCTTTAATGAGTCCCTTGAGAGCTTTGTACTGACACTCAGTGGGGCTCATTAATACTTCGAGATACTCAAAGTTTTTAAGGTACTTTGGATTTTTCTTTCCACACTGAGTCTCTGAGAAGTTCCTTGTGCCATCCTGGCCTCCAGTTTTGTCCTCCAAGGAATCCATGAGGAGCCTGTGTTTGGGATTGGCCTCAGTGGGATCCATTCATGCTTTCAGACACTTTGTTGCTTTCATGTAACTTGAACTCCTGGAAAGCTTTGTGCAGTCTCCTCTCAGGTCCTGAGGTTCCAGGCTCAGCTCCAAATGCACCACAGGACTTGATAGGATCAAGCAGGTCCTAACAAACCATGGCTCTGCCTTGATTTCCCTCTGGTCTGGAGCAGTTCTTTAGGAAGTTTTCCTTTTACAGTTATGGAGAAATATTTCAATGAGCTTCTAAGAAATATGTATTCGTTTCTTAAAGGGTTTCTTTTATTGCTGTTCCTATTGTACAAGAGGTGATTTCAGCATTCTGTGATTGATATTGATCCAGGGTCTCTCCTAAGGAGGTCTGGCCAGGTCAGAGAAGTTGTACCCTGGAGCTGACCCAGTGTGGACAACTTTGCCCCACATTCCCCAACCCCATGTAAGAAACAATTTTCACTTCCAAAATTCAAATGGTTTTTTAAGACCTTATCAAAATACAACAGAAGACTGAATAAAGAAATAGATACAGCACCTGGAGCAAAGGATTCAGTCACTGTGTGGTCATCTACAAAATGGATGTTCTGTCTTTTACACCTCTAGCCCCTCCCAAAGTCTTGTCAATCAACTCCTTCTTCACTGTCCAGTGGCGGAGATCACTGTCTTACACCTTGATTGGAGGTCAGGTGCTGCCATAGTAAGAGGCCGACTCTCCCAAATGCCCCAACTACTGAGGCCATCCTGTGATAACAATGCAAGCAGGAGGGGAAGGATAGCTATACATCCACAAAACTTCTCTTAACATATATTTAATATTCACCCCTTAATTGTGAGAGTCAACCATGAGAATTACTAATCTTTAACAAACCCCCTTTTTATTTTTCTAGAAGTCATTTTGCTCAAACAGTTAAGTAAAAACTTTTCTCTCTCTCTTGAATGTGCCATACCAGCATCTGTTGATGTGGGCAAGGACAGTGGGAACAGGAGAAAAAAATCTCAGGCTTTCCTTAGACACACTTATTTGGAATGAACAAAAGGGAATCACAAAGGTCCAGTATGGCTTTGACTCCCATCTACTGTGCCTATGTGGCTGTTACCCATAGTTGGTGTATCTTAGGGTTGAGTACAGTGGCCAACTCGGTCCTGCCCTCCAGTCCCTGTTGAATTAAAAGACAACTGAGGAATTATAGAGGTCTGGTTTGGCCTTTTGTCCCCACCTTACCATGCCTGCGGGGTTGCTGCCTGCAGCAGGACTATGGAGCTTTCTTGGTAGCAAACAAAGGGCCCAACCTGGTCTTGCTCTCTATTCCTTGTCTTACTTCTTAAGGATGCTTCCCCATTACCTTTTACAGCCCCTTGTGTACTTCCCCTCAATAGATGCTGATAATTCTCACCCATGAAAACAGGAAGACAGTTTTTGACCTGACTGGTGAAAGCTTGACTCTACTTTTTGGAGGTCTTGGCCTTTTTCTCCTTGTCTTTCAGTCTCTGCTTGAGAGTCAATCTTGTTTCACCCATCCTGGATGTTATAGTCTACTCTTTGGGTTCTTCTACTGGGCCTTTGACTCTGTTGCCAGGAGTCCATCCCTGCTCTGCAGTTTGCATGGTCGATTTGGTGGTGAGCAGTGCCTGAAAGGGACCTTCCCACTGAGGAGTTAGAGGCTGATCTCTCCATGCCTTAATCATCACCCAGTTCCTGGGATTAATATTACGGATTTTGAAATCCAGGGTGGTAGTTTGAGGAATTGCCCCTTTATGTCTTAGCCCTTATAAGGTTTATGATATAGACATAACTTATTTCTTGGCATTCGTTTCCCCTTCCTCATAGGTGGCAACCTTCTGGGGTGAGGTCAGGAAGGGTAAGCCAAACATCATTTCATAGGGTGACACCCCCAGATCTGACTGGGGTTGGATTCTAATTCTTAATAAGACCAAGGGGAGACATTTTATCCATGACATTTGGGTTTCAATCATTAGCTTAACTAGAGCTCTTTTAAGAGTTTGATTCATTCTTTCAACTGAACTGGAACTCTGTGGATGCCATGGAGTGTGTAATTCCTATTTTACTTCCAAGGCCTGAAAAATTTTCTGCAATATCTTCAATGTGAAATGAGTTCCCCAGTCTGAATCAATCCTGTTTGCCATCCCATACCAGGGAATGACTGATTCTAGAATTGTTTTATTCACAACACTGGCATTGGCTTTCACAGTGGGTACCACCTCTACCCAATGAGTCACCTGTTCTACTATCACTGGCAAAAACTTCCACCGTTGTACCTGGGGAAGCTTGGTAAAGTCTACTTGGATGTTTTGAAAGGGCCATAAGGCTAGTTGTCACCCTCTTATGGGTGTTTTACTCATGATTTTTTTATTCACTTGTTGGCATATCACACTCCATTCAGTTACTTGCTTAGCTATTCTGAAAATTTCAATGCAGCCCAAATCCCTTAGAAACTGGTCACTTAGCACTTGTGTACCCCAATGTGTTGCTCCATGTATGCCTTCTAGCATTTTCTTGGCCAGGGGTTTATTCAACATTTTCCTCCCATCTGCTAATCTCCAATTCCCTTTGTTATCTTTCTTGGCTCCTGTTTTAAGGACTTCTTCCTCTTTGGTCCCGCTGAATACAGGGACTTTTTGCATTTCTCTCATGGGGCTTAATACTACTATTAGTTTTTCTGTCTCTGATTCAGTTGCATTTTTAGCTTCTAAATTGGCTAAATTGTTCCTTTGCTCCCCTTTTTGATGTCCTTCAACATATAGCACTGCTACTTCCTCTGGTAATTTTAAAGTTTCTAACTCTTCTAAAAGAAATTTTTCAGGAATCAGTCCCTTTCCTTTTGAATTTAATAGCCTCCTCTCTTCCCAAATTTTTTAAAGGTATGCATTACTCCAAAAGTGTATTTTCAGTCTGTATCTATTGTTCCCCTTACCTGTGGTAATATTTCCAGAGCTCATTTTAGGGCATACAACTCACACCTTGGGCTGATCAGTTGGAAGGTAACTTTCTCTTTTCTACGGCCACCAACCCTTCATGCACTATAGTGTACCATGATACCCTGTGCCCCTTTATTACCCATGAAGATCCATTGATGTACAATCATTTCCATCAATGTACAATTGCTTTACACCTTGGAGTGGTTGATCTGTTAGGCCTTCTCTTCCTTTAGTTTGATAGCTTATAACCTCTAGGCAACCTCATCTGGTTCGCCATACAAGGACTCGGCAGGGTTGAGTTGGTTACTCACAATTAGCTCTCAACCATTATCGATAAGGATGGCTTCATTCTTTAGCATTTGGCAATCAGTGAGCTATTTCTCTGCCTTTTGGCTCAGGATACTCCTTACTGAGTTTGTGATGTATATTTTCAATTTTCCCCCAAAAGGTTAATTTTTTGCTTTCTGTTATGAGAAGGGCAGTCACTGCCACAGCCTGAATGCAGGTTGGCCACCCCTGGCTAAAAGGCTTGAGTAATTTTGATAAACAGGCCACTGGTTTCCTGGACCCTCCCCAGTCCTGGGGTAATACTCCATGTGCTACCCCTTTTTCTATATCCACAAACAGATAGAAGGGTTTGTCTAAGGCAGGAAGATTCAGTTCTGGTGCACTAATTTTTGCTTTAAAGCTTTAAACTTTTATTCATCATCATTTTCCCACCTAATTTCTTCTGCTAACTTTTCATACAAGAACTTGAGGGCCTGAGTGTATCCTTCAATCCATAGCCTTCAATATCCCAACAAGCCTAGAAACCTTCTGACTTCCCTCTTAGTTTTTGGCTGTAGGAGTGAGACTATCACCATAATTCTCCCAGGGTTTAACCGCCAGCTCTTTTGACAAATCACATGTCCTAGGAATTTTACTTCCCACTCTACAAATTGGAGAATCCCTTTTGATATTTGAAGTCCTTGATTCCGCAGAAAATTTAACAACACTATGGTGGATTCCCAAACTTCTTTTTCTTCCCATCCTGAGAGAAGCAAATAATTTGCATATTGGAGAAACTTTATCTCAGGTTTAATGGAGAAGAGTTGTGTTACTTCTCCTAGGGCTAGAATGAAGATGTCTGGGGATCCGGAAAACCCTTGGGGTAACCCAGTCCACCGAAGCTGTTGCTTCCTCCCGGAATCAGGGTCCTCCCATTCAAATGCAAATATATCCCACTTTCCTCTGCCAGTGGACACACCCAAAAAGCATCTTTTAGGTCTATCAAACTAAACCACTGGTGTGCTGGGGGGATATTACTCAGTAGTGTATAGGGATTAGGCATTACTGGGTACCGATTCACTGTTCTTTTGTTCACTTGTCTCCAATCTTAGACAAGCCTGTAAGTCCCATCTGACTTCTTTACTGGTAATATGTGTGTATTATGGGGGGACATACATGGTTCTAAGATCCCATCCTCAAGTAGGTCCTGGATCAGCGGCTGCAGTCCTTGTCTCCCCTCCAGGGAGAGTGGATATTGTCGTACCCAAACTGGATGGTCCTCATTAACTATTTTTATTACTATAGGCTTCATGTTCAATTTGCCTCGATTTTTCAGTTTTGCCCACACCATCTCATGAATTTTGCTCTCATCCTCTTCCCTTAATTGGAGAAGATTAACTACCATTTTCCCTTCCTCTCGGAGTACTCCAAAGCTTAACTGCTTAAACGCACCTGTAAATCCTGCCCTAATGAATTGCATCCTGCCTCTGGAACTAATGGAACATCCCTGATTCCTATTTTATTTGCCCCTTGAAACTTTACTTCCTTTAAAACTGAGACCTTGAACTCCTCTCCTTTTGCACCTACTACTTGCACCCCTTTGGCATTCTAAAAACACAAGTTCTTTCAGCCTCCGTGTCTACTAAGAATTCAAATTGTTCCTCCTGGGGATCTATTTTTAAAGTTATCAGGGGCTCCTCATGGTATTCTTTCATGAGGAGGTAGAGCCTTTGACATCCCTAGTCTTCCACTTCTCCTTTTTGCTCAATCTCATAGACCCTTTTCTTTCTGGGGGCAATTCCTTCTAATATTCCCACTCTCTTTACAGTAAAAGCAAACTGGTCCTAAGTTCCCCTAATTCCCAAACTCTCCTTTTTGTGCCCAGTCCCAAGGAGCTGTATTGCCCCTCCATCTATCTTCCCACACTCAGAATCCCCTGCCTTGCCTGGGTTGTTCTTCACATGCCGGTTCCCTTCCCTAATGGCAGTTACCATTACCTTGGCTTTTGCCTTGGCCTTCTCTTTGTCCCTCTTTACATACTCCTTCTGTGCTTCCCTTAGAAGATACTCTAACCTCCTTTCTTGCCAACCATTTAACTTTTCTAGATTTCTCCATATATCTGGCAAGCATGAGTGATGACATTTATCTTTAGTGAGATCTCCCTGGCCACCATGTCAGGGTCAACTCCTGAATATTGTCTCATATTTTCCCTCAGCCTTTCTAACCACTCTCTTGGAGTTTCTTCCCTCCTTTGCTGCTCATCAAAAGCCTTACAGGCTTTTTGATTACATGGGGCCGCCTCTTTGATAACTCTTGTAATCAATGTTCTATATTCCTCCATGTCTTGCATCCCCCCAGTGCTGTTGTGATCCCAGGTGGGGTGCACCATGGGCATTTTCAGATCCCCAGGGGG
The DNA here is from genome assembly GCF_035770615.1 of Melospiza melodia melodia. NCBI lineage: Eukaryota > Metazoa > Chordata > Aves > Passeriformes > Passerellidae > Melospiza > Melospiza melodia. Next base: position 10,389,838 of record NW_026948525.1, on the reverse strand, counting down.
TCTTTGCACATGCTCCCTTTCCCATACCCATATCCCAGCCGCCTGGATCATCTGTCTTTCTTCTGGTGTGAACAACATAGTCATTATTGATTGCATCTCTTCTCATATATCAATATAGGGCCCCAGAAACTGGTCTAGCTGCTTCGCTGACCCAAGAGGGTCCTCTAACAGTCCTTTTAATTCCTTTTTAAACATTCTCACATCAGAAGAACTGAGAGGTACAGTTACAAACCCAATTCCTCCCTGTACCCCCCCAGGGGTACTTCCCTCAGGGGGTACAGTCCCAATGCTTGGCTCCCATCCTCTGATCTGCTTTCCTCTCTTTGTGCCACCCTGCTCCTGGGTGTGAAGGTCCACCCGAAATGAACCGGGTGACGAATGATTTTTGGGTGCAAAAATAACCAACACAAGGCACAGGGGTTTTGCAGTAACAAATCAACAAGGTGCAATTTATTGATTATAACCACAGCTAAATATGCGTTTGGTTAAGGGATCCGGGGAAGAGAAGGGTAAGACAAGGAAAAAGGGAGGAAAGGAGGTCAGGGAATGGGGTATAGCTACCAAAATGTGACGTCTTCGGGGTCCCGCCGCCGAAACTCGCTGGCACACGTCTTGGGGAGTACTCGAAGGACAGTCGGACCGAACCCCAATATATATACTGTTCTTGGCTGGGGGAAGGTAACTGAAATTAGGTTTCCATGGAGGGGAGAAGTCCATTGTTTTCATGGCCGAATGCTCACAGGTACGTTAGGTTTTTCCCCCTCCCTGAGTTGGGAGGGAGTACAGTCCCAGTCTCTGGGAGGAGGTTGCCAGGGGGGTGCCATGGGGGTGTCAATAGGGTGCCAGAGGGGTTCTTGGTTCCCTGATGAGGGGATTTGCATCTCTGTTGGTCCGTCACGGTGGTTGAAGACAGGCAAGAGGGGTCTTCTCATGGAGCAGGGGGGAGCCACTCCAGAGCTCAGTCCAGCCAGCTCAGGAGTTTGGAAGAAAGTCCAGTTCAATTGTCCAGAAAAGGGCAGCATGCCCCCTTCGAGTACAGCATGGCGTGTTCTGCAAACATCACTTGTGAACACACTAGATAAGCAGGAGACTTTCTTTCCCAACCGGCTCAGCAGTTTTAACCCTTCGGTAGTCTTTTCTCATGATAATTGTGAGGCAAAAAATGAAGGATTTTCGGATGGACTTCTACACGACCCCGTGACTCACGATTGTCTTGAGGAATCTTCATCAGCAGAGCTCTAGAGTGTCTTCGAAACTCGTTGCACGTCGGTAGCATAACCCCGGAAAAGTAGGGATGACAGGAGAGAGGGGATAAAAGGGGAAGTGAAGGAAAAGAAAGAGGGAAAAAGGGAACCAACAAACATAAACATAATTAATATTGATCATCATAACAACTTCACATGTGGTCATTTGTTATAACAATTTCAAAAATTATGATTAATTTTAACAATTAAAAAAATATTATTCAGTTAAAGCAATATCATTTGTTTAACAATTTCAAAAGTATTAAAATATATCAGAAATAATCAAAACAACAAACAAATCATAATATTATCATCATCTTTTAAAATTATTTTCTAAGAATTAAAGTAACTTTCTGTAAGTCATACTTGATATTTAAGAAGTTGTTCTAAAGCACATATGCTTGATTCATAACCGTTTCGTATCAAGTGTTTTGGGGACATCTATTGTATTGAGTACATCAGCTAAGCGGTGTGCATTGACTACAGTCGACAGTTTCTTAAGTTTTTTCATCATTCTCCAATTCAAAATGAATAGGGCTGCTGACAAGATAAAGCCAAGCGTAACTAGGATCAAAAGAACAACAATTGGATGGCACACACTGTTCAGAACACCTGTGGCAGTAGGTAACCACCCAAAGAGAGTATCCCACCACCTATGCTCAGCATCCTGCTTTACCTTCTCCATAACCCGGTGTATTTGCTTCACGTTGTGATGAACAGTCACCAGGGTCTTCTGTCCGCTCTCCTTGATTTTCTCGAGGATGTCAATCAGGTCTTGATGGAGCAATAGTTGTCTCACGAGGGTGAGGTTCATCCCAATAGGAGTGGGCATCAGCTTCTGGATCAGCGTGCAGTTGGATTGCAGTAGGTGGTGAGAAGTAACTGGAGCTTCATAAGAGAAATCGCATCCTACTATCTTAGTAAAGTTACAAGCACAAAAATTTGAATGATTCTTTGTATCTACCACAACATCTTCTACAAAGACAGAATCACATGTCGTTCTAAAGCATGCACAGCCATTGCCTATGTATATAAGAACTGTCTGGGTATCCTCATGTGGACGAATCTCGAAATGACAGATGTTCTGCTCTGTGTCCAAACAGTTATCCTGAGCTACAATTGCATTGCTTTCACAGATAAACCCTTGCTGTTCTCGGACAATACAAGTTTCCAGGTTAACAGTTTGCCATTTGTCATCAACCTGACGGGCCCATCCCCTATGTTCAGTAGGATAGAGAACAGCTCTGTCATGGTTTAATCCTAATGCAATAACAGGGAAGACCAAATGTACAGAGGCATTGCGTATGGTTAGGACAAAAGCAGTGGCTGTGTTTAAAATGGGATCATAGGTAAAGTTCACCAGGTTCCACCAGGATTGGAATTCTTTTTCAAATTCAGTGGCACTGTCTCAGATTATTTTCCGAATTTCTGTGGGGAAGGTGCCTTCCTCGCCCTCTCTTATAATTGCAGCAGAGACAGATGGCATCCACAATTGTGCCTGGATACAGCTGAGGGCTAAGGAAACATTGTTCTGTGTAGTACTAAGTGCATCAATTACCAATTTGTGATCATCCACATTCACTCTTTCCCAATTTGGCAAAATGTTTGACAGCAGCCACTGGTGTGTCCCTAAGGCTGACAGAGATGACCTCAGTGGTTGCTGCAGTCCGGCCAGATCCCTAGTTGTAGCAGCCAATTTGTTCATTAGTACTTCAGAGTCAATGCTATTCAGAATTCCCAATCCTGTACCCACAACACCGGTCACATCCCTTGGTGTTCTCTTGAAGGAGCTTCGTTTCCGAAGCCAAGTGGTCCAGCCTTCAAAAGAGGTTTGCAGGAACGGAGAACAGGCTGGTTCAATATCTGAAACATTGTTCTGCATTAGCAATTTGACCTGTTTGAGAGACCATGCCGAATTGAACAATATTTGTTGTTGGCCAGTTTTCCTGATCACATAAGGTCCAATCTCGAAAATTATTGGGATGAGTATGACCGGTGGTATGGGTGTAGTGGTAACAGTGGTGACAGTGGGAGCAGTGGTTTCAACATTAATTATAAATTTAAAAGAAAGGCCTTGAGTATCTTTGGCCCAGAGACAAATTACCTCTGTAGTGTTGGTTAATGTGAAACTGTACCAGCAATCCCGTATGCTTGGGTGTGTGCAGATTTGCTGCTGTTCGTTTTCCCGATCTGTGGAAACACTGATTGACCTTGCTTTGCTGTAATTAGACTCATTAACCATTTGGCATCCAACACTAATTTTTTTACCCACTACTCCATGAACCTTCCCATTCTTGTCTGGTGTACAACATATCCTCATGTGTAACTACTATTAGCAAGTTCAGACTCGTGACATCTCCCATAGATCCGGTGGATTGCAGGAAGGCATGAGACCAGGGCCACTCGAAGGAGTTCCCTGCTGTTCCTGCCATTCGGGATGTGAAGTTAGAAAAAAGGCTCGCACTTAGGGTCTGAGAGAGTGTAATTACAGCACTCGGTGTGGGTTTTGGTACAGTGTTTATCTTAAATGTGTAAACCAAGCTTCTCAGTCCTAATGGACTAGCTGTGTCATTCTCCCAGTGACATGTCACATAAGTGGGTTTGGCCAAAGTAAAACTGTACCAGCAATCAAGTGATTCATCATTAAAATCTTTTGTAATTGCAACATTGGTGGTTTTGGCACTAGAAACATAACTACCAACATGTTCCTGGCGACAACACAGAGTAAGGGGACTTTCTATTTTGGAACACCTCCATTTCTTTGTGGGACACAATCTTGCTGAGGGGATGTTCAGATAATTCTTTCCGCCTGCTTCCATAAAATTTCCAGCAATTATGATGGAGGTGGCCTTTTCATGGAGGGTTCCTTCCACTTTTCTGCATGTTACCACAATTGACTCACCAACCGTTCCCATCAGGGTTCTCATCAACTCATTCTGGTCCCACCTCCACTCATTCGGGCGGTACACCTTGGAGTCATGCTGCACAAGGGTTGTCAGGCTCAGGTAACGGCCCTTAGGATAGGCTCCAAGGGCACTGGTGTGCTGAACAATGGCTTCAAGCCACAGCTGCTCACCAGGGGGTTGTCCATGAAATTGTGGTAAAATGCAGAAAAGTATTAGCAAGGTTATCATGTTTTCAGATGATTCTCATGTCCCTCGGGATTCACCTGTAAAAGCAAGAACAACAAAAAATCCTGCCACTGAGAGGCAGAAAGGAGTTTAAAATGAGGGGATTATCCAGCGTGTGTGTATGCGGTGCTCTTTTCCAAGAGCGTCAGAGGCTACCCATGCATATTTATTCAGAGAGGTTTTCAGCACAAGTGGTACCTCGCCCACTGTGGGGAGGTCCACTAAGGCAGGTTGTCCAGGGTAATGCAATGGATTGTTTGCATCGTCGGGACCTTCCAGCGAAGGGATGATGCTTGGAGGTGTGGGGTAAAAAGCAGTGACTTTGGGGCAGCCATTCACTCCCCACCTGCTATTTACCCCTTTAACAGCCTCCCACAGTCGACAGTCCCAGCTTGCTTTGTGGGGCTTAAGGAACCACTTTAAAAGGCCATTTGTCCTTTCCACGATCCTGTTAGCCTAAGGGTAGTAAGGAGTGTGAAAAGTCCACTTTATGCCTTCGGCTTTGGCCCAATCCTGAACCACCTTGGCAGTAAAGTGGCACCCGTTGTCAGACTGAATTTCTTGCGGCTTTGGAAAAGTTCCAAACCACCCCTGCAAAGCTTTAACTGTATTTTCACCTGTGGCCCTTTAAAAAGCATCAGCCTGTACTAACCCAGATACAATTTCCACTCCTACTAACAGAAAATGTTTACCTCCTGATTTCTTAAAAGGACCAATATAATCTATCTGCCATGCATCCCACAAGCCTTTACCTTTCCTCAAATGCAGAGGGTCATCCTCTAAAGGATGCCTTTCCAGTCGCTTGCGGCACTGTTCGCAGGCCGATATGCATGTTTTACACATTTCCCTGGTGACTGGCCAGCCGCGGGTGTGTGCTTCCTGGTACAGATCTTTGGCACCTGTGTGCTGCCTTTTTACATGTAACCATTCTAACAGTTGATTCCAATCCTCTGAAATAGTTTCTTTTTTCAGGGGGCTAAGCCTTGCTAGTTCATCAACTTTGTTGTTCCATTCACTTGCTTGATTCCCATCAGTTTGATGAGAAGCTACCCAACCAACCAGAAAGTTTCCTTTACTGGCGATTTCTAGGATTTCTTTCCACTGATCTTTCTGCCACACTGGGATTCTGTTAACTTCCCAGCCATTCTGTTGCCAGAAAGGGAGCCACTCAGTGCAGCCTTTGTATACTGCATATGAATCAGTATAGATGTAAACAGGAGAAGTGTTTTGTGCCTCACGCTGGAAAACACTCCAGAGGGCTATGAGTTCTCCTACCTGAGTGCTGCCCTCCCCTTCTGTGATAATCTTTTCAGCAGATGAAATATGTAAGGCAGCCGCCTTATATTTCCAAATTTTTCCTTCCCGCTTTGAGGAAGCATCTGTAAACCAACAGTTTTCTGCTATTTCAGGTGAGAATGGTGGTGCTTTTTTTATTACAGAAGCCGGTTTGTCTTGGCTACTATCTAGGCTCTCAGTGTCTTGTATTGCCAAGAATTTTGCAGCACCTTCTGTGACAGAAAAGCTATTGCAGTAATACTCTATTTGAGCATACCATTTTCTGACTGATGATTTTTGGGCTATGCCGTCAGGTGGAGGGGTCCCATTTGTGACAGTTTTAATTACCTTGAAGGGACCTCTCAAGATGATAGCTTGCTGCCGTGTGATTTTCTCTACTTCAATGAGAGCTAAGCTAACAACAAACAATCCTTTTTCCCAGGTAGTGTATCTTTTCTCAGCATCTTTAAAACCATGGGAAAAGAAGCTGACAGGCCTTGTTGGGCCCTCAGGACCTCGCTGCCAGATGTGTATTGATAGCCCTGAGGAGGCAAATCCTCATTCCACTTGGAAAGGGTCTTTAGGATGGATGGGCCCCAATGCCTGATGTGCAGTGGCTTCAAAAATCAATAACTGCAGTGCTTCCTCCTGAGAAGGAGTCCAATCCCATTTGATTCCTTTTCTCAGTAAATTGTAAAGGGGCCTAGCAATGATTGAGAAATCTGGGATGTGTTTCCTCCAGAATACTAACAGTCCTAAGGCTTGCTGGAGGTCTTTTTTGTTTTCAGGCATTTTCATCTGCTCTAGAGAAGTAAAAGTGTCAGGTGGGATGCATGTGCTGCCAGATCGCCACCAAATTCCCAGGAATTTTACTTCCTGAGAAGGCTTTTGAATTTTCTCTGAGGGGATCTTTAAATCAAGGCTCTCCAGATGAGAGATTATATTCTGCTGGAGATCCCCCACCTCTTTAATTTCCTCTCCTCCTACCAAAATGTCATCAATGTATTGGTACACAGCTACAGTGTCAGGTTTAGGTATTTTTTCTAATTCTTTTGCTAAAGCATGATGTGCTAGTGTTGGAGAGTGTTTGTATCCCTGAGGGAGTCTAGTGAATGTGTACTGTTGTCCCTCCCATGTGAATGCAAAGCGATCAATGTCCTCTGGCTGTATAGGTATCATGAAGAACATGTCTTTGACATCTATGGTTGCCATGATTGTGTGAGCCTTTTCTTGTATTGATGTTATCAGTTCAGCTAAATTTGGCACTGCTGCAGTCAGAGGGTCAGTGTTGGCATTCAGCCTACGGTAATCAACCGTAAGCCTCCACTTCCCGTTAGGCTTTCGGACTGGCCACACGGGTGAATTGTATGGGGAGTGTGTGTTAACAATTATTCCTTGATCACGCAATTCCTGAATAACTGGTGTGATGCCTTCTCTTGCTCCAGAAGGCAAGGGATACTGTTTCACATTGATTGTTTTACTGTAAGGCAGCGCGGGTGCGGTCTGAAGCAGTCTAATATTAAGTTGTGGAGTGCCAAAAGACCACAGGAAACCTTCAGTGTCTTCCCACTGCCTTCCTGAGAGGACATCAATTCCTAGCAGATTATTCGGTATGTCCCCAATTACCATTTTGACAATCAATTGATTTTCTTCTCCAGGGACTGTTATTTTGACTAAAGCAACATTCATGGGTTCTATGGTTCCTAAAGCATTAAGAACGCAGCATTGCTTTTTTGTTGGAACAACTCCACACTTCTGGGCATCTCTGTGTGTCAGTGCAGAGATCTGGGCTCCCGTATCAACAATGTAGGTTATCAGAACTTTTTTGGGGCCCGTGATTGCTGTAATTAACATGTCTCCTGATTCATTTTTTGTGAGCCTTCGTAAGTAAACCCAATCTCCACCCCTTCGCTCATGTGTAAGCGGTGGAGATATTAGTTTCCCGAAAGCTCTGTTGGTGAAGATTCACTGTTTGTGTTTTGGGGCACGGGCGGGTGGGCAGTTATGTTGCTTAGATTCTGTGAAAAAAGTTGCGAAAGAGTTACTTCCAGTTTACTGCTGGTGCTTTTCAGGAGACACGCAGCCAGGGTTTCACTGTCCAAGTTCTGTGAAAGAAGCTGAGAAAGAGTTAATTTTGGCTCACTGGCTGTGTTCTGTGGGAGAGGCTGAGATACAGCCTCACTGCCCAGGTTCCGAGGAAGGGTTAACTTTGGCTCATTGCCTGTGTTCTGTGTGAAAGACTGTGATGTATTGTGTGTACTGAACTGTGTATTGGTAGGAGTGTTTGTTAATTTCTGGTGAGGGAGGGGGATCGGTGCACTGGGCTGGATATTTGATCTCCTAAAATTCCAGTTAGTTATGATTTTCTGCAATTTTTCAAGTGGTAAACCATCCATTATGTCCCGGGGAACCCCTTTCTTTATTCCCAGCATCCACCAGCGTTGTCTGTTGGAAATCTGTTTTCTTGGTTCTATGTTTTCAGTGTTAGGGGTTCCCATAAATCGGACACCTTTTGTTTTTTCAGATTTTTCTTCCAGGGTTTTTACAGGCCCATACTGTCTACAATAGTTTATTAAGTCAACTGCTACCTCACCCCATGTCCAAGTCTTGCGGTTACTGCTAGATGTGTCAGATGGTGTTGTGGAGGTTTGTGTTGGTGTGTAGGGTGAAGATGCAGTGTCAGTGGACTCAGACTGATCAGTGGAGTTGTTAAGAAGTCTTTCTAATCTATCTATTGGGCTTAGAGCCATAACTGTTTTCTGAATAGTGATTGCGGTTGGTTTCAATGTTTCTGGAAGTCCACGAATTAAAGGGGTCATAATTTCAGGCTTCACAGGCAATTGCATTGGGGATTCAAAACCAGGAATTAATTTCTTCTCATGAATCATTTGCAAACATGCAGCTTTTTGTACACTTTCTAGGATTTGATCAGGGGTAGTGGCAATCGCTAAGGGATCGCCCCTTTCCAGGGGATTTATTCCCCCAGCCCAATAGGCTGCACGTTCTGTTAGAGACCAGGCATCACGCTTATCTCCCGTTGTTAGGAAAACACCGTGTCCCCAGTAACCACTGGCTTCTTGTTCAGTTAACTTAATCTGTTCTCCGCCAGTGAGGGACACACGGAACACATATTCTGTTTCTGATTCATGGGGGAGGCGACCGAATTCCTTTTTCAATTTAGCTAATTCGGTGGCGCTGAATGGTGTTTGTTTGGTTGTTATGTGGGGATCCATGTCTTCATCATTAATGTAATTATATTCAGTTTTAATAAAAGGTCTCAAATGAGGACAATTTCCCCCACAATTGTTAGCTGTTTCAGATTCTTTTTGTTTTGCTGCCTCGAGTTCTTTGTAAGGATAAATCTTTTTAATGCAAGGTGTTACTTTTTCTTCCTCCTCTGTAGAGGAGTTGATTTTGTGTATGGCTTTGGTGTGTTCTTCCCTAAGAGCAGCTCGCAGCGTGTAAATTTCTTTTCTGTCCTCATTTAATTGTTTTTGCAAAATTTCAACCAAATTTTGAAGGGAATCTATAATTACCATTTCCTCAGTTCTCCGTTTACAGCGGTTTTCTATGGCTGCAGTAAGACATGCTCCAAGAACTGAGCAAAGAATGTTTTTATTTTTACCCATTTTGAATTTTGATTCATGTTGCAGAGAACATATTCTATCAATGACATGTTCCAAATTAAACCAATTGTTCTCTGCTCAAGTTTCTCCACCAGATGACGGTTTGGCATTGTGTTTAGCAAGCAACGAGTAAAAGTCAGCTTTTGCTTTAGGATTGAGATTTTCACTCATTTTGTGAAGAAGGGACTAGGACTATACCAGGGAACTGATTTGCGAACTCAAGTTACACAATCATACAGACTTTTGTTCTACTCTGTCTCCCTAGATAGCTGAAGAAACCAAATCTGTCTGGAAGGCACTGTTTTAATTGCTTCAGATTGTCCCTTCCTTTCCAGACAGTCTAGACACACACACTTACACACACACACACAAATGTTTTCTCTGTGAGGGGACCAGAAACCTAGAACAGGGAAAAAGCCACTCAGCCTTCGCTGCGCCGCCCCTCGCTCCCTGTGTAGGTGAAGGGACAATATCTGTCTAAAAGGCACTGCTTAATTACTTCAAGTCTGCCCTTTCCCTTTTAGACAGTCCAGGTACACAAAATACAGCAGTAAAAAACAGTAACAGGTTCAAATTCAGCTCAAAAACAACAGTAACAGGTTCAGATTCAATTCAAATACAACAACAACAGTATCAATATCAGTATCAATATCAGTAACAGCATCAATATCAGGATCAGGAGAAGTATCAGTGTCAGTGTCCGTGCTGGTAAAATCAGTAACAGAAGTGACAGTAACAATTTTCCCTGCTTTTGCACCGAAAAATCTTTTGTGTCAATTCCGGAGCCTGTGTGCTCAATCGAGCATGAGATTTGGCTTTGGCGTGTGTAGTTTGTGAGAGGTTACAAACTACACAAAACCTGCAAAATCTCACTGGCTGCTGGAATCCTTGTCCGTGACGCCAATTATGTGAAGGTCCGCCCGAAATGAACGGGTGACGAATGATTTTTGGGTGCAAAAATAACCAACAAGAGGCACAGGGGTTCTGCAGTAACAAATCAACAAGGTTCAATTTATTGATTATAACCACAGCTAAATATGCGTTTGGTTAAGGGATCCGGGGAAGAGAAGGGTAAGACAAGGAAAAAGGGAGGAAAGAAGGTCAGGGAATGGGGTAAAGCTACCAAAACGTCTTGTCTTCAGGGTCCCGCCGCCGAAACTCACTGGTGCACGTCTTGGGGAGTACTCAAAGGACAGTCGGGCCGAACCCCAATATATATACTGTTCTTGGCTGGGGGAAGGTAACTGAAATTAGGTTTCCATGGAGGGGAGAAGTCCATTGTTTTCATGGCCGAATGCTCACATGTACGTTAAGTTTTCCCCCTCCCTGAGTTGGGAGGGAGTACAGTCCCAGTCTCTGGAAGGAGGTTGCCATGGGGGTGCCATGGGGGTGTCAATAGGGTGCCAGAGGGGTTCTTGGTTCCTTGATGAGGGGATTCGCATCTCTGTTGGTCCGTCACGGTGGTTGAAGACAGGCAAGAGGGGTCTTCTCATGGAGCAGGGGGGAGCCACTCCAGAGCTCAGTCCAGCCAGCTCAGGAGTTTGGAAGAAAGTCCAGTTCAATTGTCCAGAAAAGGGCAGCATGCCCCCTTCAAGGACAGCATGGCGTGTTCTGCAAACATCACTTGTGAACACAGTAGATAAGCAGGGGACTTTCTTTCCCAACCGGCTCAGCAGCTTTAACCCTTCGGTAGTCTTTTCTCATGACAATTGTGAGGCAAAAAAATGAAGGATTTTCGGATGGACTTCTACACCCTCTCCACCATCAAAACAACCACACAGCCAGTTTAGCATGAGACCTGCCTCTCTGCCAGGCCATCTCTTGGCAAACACCCCTGGTGGCCATCTCCACAAATGAAATTCCCACTTTGCAACTTCCTTTTCTGCAGGCAGGTGAGAAAAGGAGCCACTCCCAGTTCTGGACACCTCCAGAAACCAGCTGCTTTCAGCAGTCACAACCCTGAAGTATCAACCTCCTTCCTTAACCGGCCACAGAGAGCTCCCACCAAGAGGCCTTTTGTCCAAGGATACCCACAGAAGAGCTGGAGAAGGGAGCAGTTTGAAACACAGCTGCTTCAGAGTTTAAACCTGCCTTTATCAAATGAGCACACACCAACCTGTCCCAAAGGGAAAGCAGGCAGGAAAGAGAAGCTCCTCTCCCACAACAGCAAACTCTGTGCTTCCTTCTGTTCTAGCTGGAGAGTGGAGGCCATGGGCTGCACCTCACTTTGGGAAGGAGCCCTGGGAATTGGCCTGGTCTGGGAGGGCAGCAAAAGGAATTTCCCAAAAAGTAGGAAAAGATTCTCTGGAAGCATTAGATTATGACAGTATTTCTGGAAGAAAGCAAAAAATACAAAAGAACGGGGAACTTCAAAAAGTTCCCAGACTGAAATTTGTTTGCCAATACACCAACCCCAAAGTCTCTGTGGTGTGTCAGGAAGCTCAGGAATGTAGAGAGCATTTTGAGCAGACACTGGATAGAAGCAAGGTGCACAACCCTGCATAGGTTGCCTTAGACCAGAAGCATGCTGCCCTTGGGCAAACAATATAAAGAAGTTTGCCAAGATGTACCCCAGGAAAAGAGATGTGAAGCAAGATGTTCTAGGGATGTGAAGAGAAGATATGGGGCAGAATGTTCTGCTGACACTTTTGCCAATCTGTGTACCTGACTAAAGATATGTTGGCTCTTTGTCCTATACATAACACTTTGTAACCACTTATAAGTATTCTCCCGTTGCTGAACCCTGCATTAGCATATAAATGTACCCTGAGATTTGCAATAAACTGAGCATCGATCATTACCTCCATGAAGATTGATCTCTGCCTGCGGAGGGCTCCTTTCTCTATAACCCCTCTCCTTTTCCCCGTCTGTCTCCCATACACCTTGTTTCTCTATCTGGCGTCCGTATACTTTCTTTCTTTACAGGAATGAACTTGCAAGGCTTGGATAAACACCACTGGTGTCCGTCCCCCAGAGCACGAGCAGCTCCCCAACGAGACTTTAAGGGACAAAGCTTCCCCCTTCAGCTCTCCACAGCAGCTCTCGGGAGTCTCTCCCCACTGCCAGATCTCCTTTGTCAGTCCACAGTGACAAGAGTTGGCTGCAGGAGGCATTTGCATTGGAGCTCTCCCCAAATGGGGGGAAAAAAAAGAAGAGGTGATTCCTGTGGAAATACAAAGGCAATGCTGCTTGGGAAGACACCAGTGTGAGTTTGCTACAGCTCTAGGCCAAAAATCCCTTGAAGAAAGCAACATCCATCCACGGGGCAGCACTTTGGCTTTGATATCAATGCTAACAAAATTGCTTCCCATTCCTGCTGCTGTAGCTGACTCCGAATCACGAGAAATGTGCCAACTCTGCCAAAGACAGGCAGACATAGTGAAATAAAACCAGCTAGTCTGTGGAAAAGGAGACCAAATGAATGTTTTCCAATCACCCCTTTTCATCCTTTTCCCAGCCCAAACAGAGCAATGTCCTTCCTCTCTGCCCCCGATGGTGACCCAGGCACGGGATGCAGCGTGGGGACAACCTGCTGTGCTGTGCTGTGCCGTGCTGTGCAGAGCCGAGCCGAGCCGAGCCGAGCCGAGCCGAGCCGAGCCGAGCCGAGCCGAGCCCGGCCAGCCCCGGAGCCGCCCCGCCCGCGCTGTGCCCGCAGCCCCGGCTCTGCCGCGCGCGGCCCCGCGGGCCCGAGCGCAGTGCTCCCCTCAGGCCGCGCGCCGCCGGCGCAGCCGCGGCCGTTGCGCTGCGGGCGTTGTGGCCACAGTCGGCGATCGATGCCATGGCGGAGCTGCCGCTGCCCGCCGGGCTCAGCGCCCGCACCTTCCCCGCCAAGCTCTGGCGCCTGGTGAACAGCCCCCGCGTCCGCTCCGTGCGCTGGGACAGCCGCGCCCAGGGGCTGCTCATCGACCGCTCCCTCTTGGAGCGAGAGCTGCTCAGCTCGGGCCGCGCCCACAGGGGCCGTGGCCATGGGCCGGCCCCGGTCCCGCACACCTTCAGGGCCACGCAGTTCCGCAGCTTCGTGCGGCAGCTCTACCGCTACGGCTTCCGCAAGGTGCCGGGCTGGCTCGGCTCGGCTGCGCCGGGCGATGCCGGGGCCTGGCTCCACTACAGCAACCCCTGCTTTCGCCGCGACCGCCCCGACCTCCTGCTCCGCGTCAAGCGCCGGAGCGCGGCCAACAGGCAGCGGCCGGCGGCGGGCCGGGATGGCCGCAGGCGCCCGCCCCGCGGCTCCCAGCAGCTCCCCGGAGCGCGGCCGCTGCCGGTCGGGCGGCACGGGCGCGGTCGCTTCACGCCGCTGCCCAGGGAGCGGCCGCCGCTGCCGGCCGGGCGCCCGCCCAGCGGCTTCCTCCTGCTGCACAGGGAGCGGACGCTGCCGGACGGGCGGGAGCTGCGCAGCCCCCGGCCCGGCCGCCTCCAGCAGCACCCCGGGGAGCGGCCGCTGCTCGCCCGGCGCCCGCCCTGCGGCTTCCACCTGCTGCACAGGGAGCGGCCGCTGCCGGCCCGGCGGGAGGGGCCGAGCCGCTTCCAGGAGCTCTACGGGGAGCGGCCGCCGCCCGCCGAGCGGGCGGTGCTCGGCATCCCGCCCTGCCACTTGCTCGGGCTCCACGGGGAGCGGCCGCAGCCGCTCGGGCGGGAGGGGCCCCGCAGCTGCTCGCAGGAGCTCTACGGGGAGCAGCTGCCTCCGGCCGAGCGGGAGGTGCTCGCCATCCAGCCCTGCAGCTTCCAGCAGCTCCACAGGGAGCAGCAGCCCCCAGCCTACGACGCACGAGGTAAGAAAAGAGTTGTAACCTTGTTTTTCCAAAAGGTCCTGAATAGTGACCGTTTGAAGTATTTTCCCACAAGGCTCTGCCATTCTCGGCCAGAAGTGGTCAAGCCTACTAGGAAGGGGCACCTCGGAGGCCAAAAGATTCTCTGCCTGGTTTTGCTGTGTGCTTCCCGTGATGTTTGGTCCACAGCAGCACTAGAGCTCTGTGTCCCACAGCCACGTTGTGGAGCCTGACCAATGTGTTTGGATTCTTGCAGCCACCCCGGGCACTTCAGGGCCCAGCACTCCACCCGGCAGTGCAGCCTGTGCAGCATGGACGGCCTCCAGCTCAGCACAGAACGCACCTGGGGAGGAGGAATGGCCACCAGCAGATCTGGGCCTTGCCGTAGAGAAAATGATTCGGGAGATCAGGAGGTCCCTGTCTGAAAGATCTCCCTCTGCTCAGGTAATTCCATTGGATTGGGTTAAAAGGGGCTGGACTGAGAACTTTTGAACCTTGTTACATGGTTAAGAAGCAAAGGCTTCTTTAATTGAACTTATTTCATTATTATTTAGTTATTGAATTATTCTTGGTAAAAAAAGATTTCTAAAAGAGGGGATGAAGAAGAAATGAAAAAGAGGTTTTACTTGCTGGGAAAGAGGAGAAGAGTGTTTGGAGAAGTGGCACTGAAGGCCAAATGTCCCGTGCAGGGAGGGGCATGCCAGAGGTGCCTCTGTTGCAGCTGCAGCAGATGTGGGCTGTGCCTCTTTTGGGTGGGAAGGCCAAGGCAAAGCAAGGGCTGGGCTGCAGCTGCTGCTGCTGTGTGAGCCCTGCCATGCGTGTCGGCGCTCCCAGAGCCGTGGCTGGGGCTGGGCTGCAGCTGCAGCTCTCTGTCCTTTGAAGATTATTACACTGTTGGCCAAAGAATGTCTGTCTTTCTGTTGATGTGCTGACCCATTGCCTGCAGTACATTTGTGATTATGACTCAAGGGGGAGAGTGGGATTTTTTGGATTTGCCAATGCCTTATTCTCAAGTGGCATGACTTTTGTCTTCTGTAAAGTCACACATAGCAGCTTAGAGAAGCATTTTATTCCATAATAAAAGGAAACATTGCAGGCTTGGAACCATCTTCAGAATCTTTAGGGTTCTGATGGATGGACTATGGCAGAAGAGATGAATGTTCTGAAACTGGTCATAGGGAGAATATCTTTGTGTCCAAAGGTAATTTGCTTTATTGTGGACGTTTGCTTCCTCAGTATAGAGTATAGGAATAAAAACACTACTTGGTTGTCTGGCTTTTCCTGTCTTTTGGGTTGGTTTTTTTCCCCACCCTAACGATTTACCGATTTTTGCCAATGATCACAAATGTGATCCTGGAAATAGCCTGGGTGCATCAATGTTTGCCTGGATAACACACGCGGGGCAGCAGCAGAGGGCTCGGAGAAGCAGCACCTTGTGATGGGTTGTGTGAGCGCTTGGCTGGGGGTGCTGATACTGCCAGGCAGAAATGTGTGCTTTGCCTGTGGGTTTGCAGCACACAGCCCTGGGCAGGGCTGGGAGCCATGCTGGCAGCAAGGAGAGCCCCTGGCTTTGTGCTGGCTGATTTCTCACAGCTCTGGGATAAGGCAGGGTCAGAGCGTGGGGGCACGTTCCCTCACTTGGTGTCTTCTGGTTTTCTGTGTTCATGTTTTGTCTCAAAGGTCATTTTGTGAGAGCTTCAGTTTCACCTTGACCCCCTGAATCCTGAGTTTAAAAGGCTTGTCATGTGAACTGTGTGGGCAGTGTTCCCTCCTCTGGTCTCCATGTCCTTTGGGATTGGAGAAGGACAGTTACTGTATCCCTGATATGATTCCAGCAAAATAGTGAGTGATCTTTGGGTTCCTTTCTTTCTGTTTTTCTGCTCAGGGCAATGTTGGTGTTGCCCCTGATTCTTCAGGAGGGGAGCCTGTGAACAGAGCTGCAGCAGAGGAAGCTTCATCTGGCACCGAGAGCTGCAGGAACAGTTCCCAGGAGCCCGAGGAGCCTGGTAAGGACAGAGCCCACACTGGTTTAGAGAGCTGTGAGATGGCTGCTCTGAGCAGGGTTGGTGCTTCCTGGTGCCTTGAGTTCAAATCCTGCACGAGCACAACCTCCCTGAGCCCTGCCCTCCACGCTTCTCCAGAGGCTCTGACACGGAGTCCTCTGCTGGGGCAGAGAGCAGGGAATAAACCTGACCTTGTGCGAGTTGTGTCACCAAGCCGTGTGTCCCAGTTTTGTGATGAAGTTGGTGGATAAATTTACTGCAAGGTGCCAGGGGAGGCCAGGCTGGGCGACACTTGAAGGAACAGGGAAAAAAAAGAGCAAAAAGTCAGGGTAGAAGTCCAAATCACTGACTAAATGTAATACCAGTGGTCGTGACCCACAAGAAAAACAAGGAGCACAACATCAGAGGCCAAGTAATTGAAAAATCACGGTAACTCCAGTATCAGAAGGAAAAGCTTGAATGACCCCTGATTAGGGAGGCCTAAGAGGAGAGAAGGAGCACTGTGGATCCATTCCTTAGCCCAGCTGGTGCAGCCTGCAGGCCTTGTAGGGAGCTCTGTCCCTCGCAGCGCTTGCTGCCAGAGCTGATGGTCGAGTTGGAGCAGCTGCTGCTCACTGCAGAGGGCAGTTTGTAGATGGCAGGTAATGGAGCTGGTTCAGGACTCAGCTCCCAGCACCTTCAGCTTCAGCCATTTCAGTGAGGACTGAGGTCTCTCTATCAGCTCAGAGAAAGAACAAGGCTGGGCTTCCTTGTGGCAGCTGGGACTGTCTGTGTTTCAAGCTCTCCTGGGTGCCCTTTGCACTGCAGGGGCTGAGACTTCATTGAGATACTTCAATGTTTTGAAGCACACTTTTGAACCCTTGGGATGGTCCCTGTTCTTTTAAGGGCAGATTGCTTCAAATTGCCAAGTGAGAGTCTGCATTTCAGGCCATCTTTGACAGCCCCTGGTAGAAGGACAATTGCTGCCCAAAGGAAAGGTGCACAAGGGCCAATATTGACTGAGCGTTCCCTTTGCTTCCCAGATGCCATCTGACCAACATCTCCAGGAGGGCTGCCCTGCATGGAAGAAGAGACAGGGGAGAGCCTGTGACCATCAGGCAGGTAGAACTCCTCTGCTTGTAGATATGTTTATAGATTTCTATGGTTTTAATTATTAGTGGATATAGTTCCATTTATGGAGGATAATGTTCTATTTCTATGGACATATATTGATAGATCTGTGTAGTTAAATGTTGATATGTATATAGTTATAGATGTGCTATATTTTATTATATATTTACATTAAATATTTTCAGAGTTAGATTCTTATATGTGTGGAGTAAAATACTTATATAAATATATATATATGTATGAAGTTACATTTATAAACATGTATAGTTATATAGTAGGAGGAACAGGAATGTTTAGATGGAGAGACAGATGGAAGGATTGCTGTTTGTGTAGGCCTAGGCTGCATTTGTACCTCTTTCCCCCCTCAGCTGCCTTTTTCACCTCTTGCTTTTCCCCCTGTGTCCCCTGTGTCCCCTGTCCCTGTGCTGGGTCCGAGCTGGCGGCCAGGCCGGGTGGAGCAGCACTTCCAGCCCCGGCTGTCTCTGGAGCGGTGGGAGCTGCCGCTGGCCCCAAGCACTGTCCCTGAGGAGCTGCTGAAGGACGGTGAGACTGAGGGGGCTGAGGGGGCTGTGGCGCTGAAGGGACAGTGACCCTGAGCTGCTGCTGGGGCTGAGGGCTGTGGGGCAGCCGAGGGCCATGGTGGCACTGAGGTGACAGGGAAGTGGCACAGGCTGGCATGGTGGTGGGTCTCAGGGGATGGGATGGCTCAGAAGGGACTGAGGGGGGTGAGGGGAATGTGAGGGGCTGAAGAAACTGAAGGGGGCTGGGGCTTCACCGAGAGCATGGCGGGGCTGAGGGGATGGAGGGGGCCAGCAGGGAGCACAGAGGGCTCCAGGACTGCAGCTCTGCCAGGCCTTGGAAGCAATTCCAGAGGCTCTGCTTTTGCCACAGCTGCCATGAAGACCTTGAGGACAGCTGGAGACTGACGGGAGCCAGCAGGGAGGAGCTGAAGGCCAGCAGCAAGAGAAGTGAACGGGGCCCTGCTGCTGCCAGCCTGGAGAGAGCCCGGCTGAGGCCACAGGCCCGGGGAGGCAGGTGGGGCTGAGGCTGCCGTGGGCTGTGGCCGTGGGCACTGCCCGGCAGGGCAGGAGCGGGCCCTGCCCGTGCTGGGGCTGCTCAGCGCAGCTGCCCCGGCTGGCACAGGGGCTGTCCTTGGGCAAGGCAGCTGTGCCGCAGGGCCCGGGAGCTGTGCCGGCTCTGCCGGCTCTGCCAGGGCTGTGGGACAGTCCCGCCGCGGCTGCGCTCACCACAGCCCGGCCCGCCCAGCTGCTTTCTCCTTCTGACCCCCTGGGGAGGCTCTGACATTTCCTCTGCCCTGATGGAAGTGCAACTGCTGCCAAGGGAAACGTCCCCATACTCACTCAGTGTTCCCTTTGCTTCCCAGATATTCCATCTGCTGTCCCTGTCCAGGGGAGCTGCTCTGCACGCGAGGAGGAGACCGAGCGAGAGGCTTTGAAGATGGGGCAGCTGGGATCCCTCTGCTTTGAGTTCTGTGTAGACATGTCTAGAATTGCATTATCCATTTGGATAGACATGTCTATCCATCTCTAGACATAACTGTTATGTAGAAATGTCTAAAGATATCATTTGGATATGCACATTTGTCGGTTTCTATTTGTATAGGACTATTTTTGTATGTGTGGTGTTTAGGGATGTACCCTCTGTATATATGTACGTGTATATATACATATTTGTTTGTAATTACATCTATGTATATTTCTATCTAAGTATACATGGATGTTATTGTATCTGTTTAGTTCTGTTTCCTATATATAAAGTTGTGTTGCTATTTATTCATTTGTAGTTATATGTAATAAATTAAGTTGTTAAATGCCTAATTGATCTTTGTGTATAGTGAGTTGTTGTAGAGGTTGGCAATAAATTTAGTTTTGTTAACTGAATTAGTATTTGTATATTTTTACACAGACTGGTTGTAATAATCTAATAAATTCCTGGTTTTAACTTGAGATTTGTATAGTTCTATATTGTCAGCGTGAGTGCAGCAATTTGTAATAAATGACATTTTTCAACTGAAATTGATTCTTGTGTATTTGTGGATCAGCAGTGCTGGTGTAGCAATCTGCAAGAAATGCCATTTGTCAGCTGCGATGGGTGTTCTGTGATCTGTGCTACCCAAAGCCATGAGCAGGTGTAAATGCTGGAGGATTTTGGCCATGCAAATCTCCGGCCATGCCCAGCACATGCCCCACCTGCACTCAGGCTGGGCAGGGGAAGCGCAGATTTGGGCTGGCAGCAGAGCCCCGCGTTGGCTCAGAACTCGCTGCAGAGGCAGCTGAGAAAACTCCGGGGCTCCACTGAGAGTAGAACTCCAAGCAGGAGCAACCCTGGCAGGAGAAATCATTCACAATGAAAAAAAGAGAGAAAATGTGGCAAAGCAGATGTGGGGATACTCTGTGAGGCTGATAAAATGCTCTGAATCACCCCTGCCTAGGCACGTCTTCTGCGAAAAGGTTTTGTGAAAAACTGAATACCTCCCATGAAATACAGATTGCACTTTCCCCTTCACTTATCTTGCTGTGTGAGTGGAGACACTCTCTCCTTATCACTAAGAAT
Organism: Melospiza melodia melodia; assembly: GCF_035770615.1. Classification (NCBI taxonomy): domain Eukaryota; kingdom Metazoa; phylum Chordata; class Aves; order Passeriformes; family Passerellidae; genus Melospiza; species Melospiza melodia. The sequence goes on along the minus strand of NW_026948525.1, from coordinate 10,370,109 downwards.
TTTTGCCCTTCAGCACCTCACATTTAATCAAAGATGATGTACTACCACTTGGCACCATCAATGAAAACAGCCCTGCCCTCATGGCAGTGTTTGCAAAGTCTTCCCACCTCCTGTCCCCACGTGTTACAGACGGAACCATCCCCTTCTGTCCAAACTGTTCCTGAGCTGAGTGAGGGCTCCAGGAGCTCAGGAGGGTGCAAGAGCACCGCATGTGGGAAGGTTTAGCAAAGCTTCCTAAGCACCAGTAAAATCTGGGTTTGCCAGTCTTCCCCTGCAATATTGTCCTACTCAAGAATGATCCTGGAGGACACTGTGCCTCCAGCTCACTCAAGAAAAGTTTGTTTTCTTCAAGGCTTGAATAGAGGAAAATGAAAATTGTGGTTTTTAGAGTGAAATTTGGGGGTTGGTGCAGCTGGGTTCGCTCCACTATTTGCTGTGGAAAGTAGGGCAAAAGCTTTAAATTCCCAGCAGAAGCTGACTACCAGCCCACACAGACTGGAATGAGGCCCAGGTGGGCTTGCTGCACGCTGGTCCAAGGGAAAAGCTGGAACAAAGTCCCCTTTTATTGCAGATGGAATCTGTACTGGTGTGTCCAGGGCTGTCTGTGGTAAGACATGGCAATCCAGCCAGAAACTGTGGATATGAGAGTTCCAACAGCAACCTGCTTCTCCAGGGTGAGGGACGAGGCCAGCCCGAAAGCCTGGAAGGTGCTCTGGGCACTGGAGAAGGCCAGGCTGTCCTTGAGCAGGGATGGCCTTCAAAGGAGACCTCACACCTTGTGCTGCTGACCAAGGGCAGCTGGTGGCCTTCCACAAAATGCTTCTTTTGTCCAGCTCTTGGAAAATTCCAGCCAGCAACAATTCCTGCTGCTCACACCAGCCCTTTCCAAGCAGGAGGAATTCCAGCAGCAGCCTGACAGCTTAGTGGCAGGAGAATAAAATACTCAGCTGAGCGTTATCAATTCTCTGTCAGAAGCCACATCCTCAGCCCCTCATCTCCTCCAGTTGTCTCAGATGTGGAGGAAGCAGCAGGAAATCTCTGATCCTGGAAGGGAAAGCAGAAGGAGGAGAGGCGGTGTCCGGTCCCTGGGGCCTTGAGAGCAGTGAGAGCCATCCAAAACAGGATCTCTGCTGGGCTGTGGAGATAAGAGTGACCAATCAGCAATGTTCTGTGTGAGACTAGAGCCATCTGTGAAAGTGAGCATGGAAATCTGACCTTGCAAAACAGAGGAAAAGGTGTCTTTGGATATTTGCCAAACCTCGCAGGGGCTCTGAGCCACCTGGTCTAGTGGAAGGTGTCTCTGCCCATGGCAGGGGTTGGATCTAGAGGGTCTTTAAGGCCCCTTCCAACTCAAGCCTTTCTGTGAGTCTGAATTACAAACCCACAATGACAAAGAGAACACAGCAAACCTGGCCTCCGCTGGGTTGTTGGAGATGTCTGCAGTCACTTGTGTCACCTGGAGACTGGTTTGGATCTGGAGACATTTTCATGGTCTCACAGTATTTCGGTGTGACTTTCCTGGTTCAGGGCCCCAAAAGATGCCAGAACAGATTATCTGCAAGAACAGAATCAGTCAAGCTGCCTGTGAACCTGATGGGAGAAGTGTATTCATGTTATTGCAGCGTTTACCCTGTACCCTGGTGATATTTGGTTTCCATTTTGAAGATGCAATGTTCTTGTACAATGCTTGTATATGCAAAAATACTGGCTTTAAATCCTAATTCCATCTTCACACAAGGATGTGTAATCCATCAGAAATGTTTAACACAGAGCCATATTAGCTTTGGGCTGGGTGGTGTGGTTTGTTTAAAGTGTGTGATGAGCAATGGCAGCATTAACAAATACCATTCTTGTTAATTTGGGTCCTCCCTTTATCAACCCTGTTGCATAGAAATCACTTCTTTACAGCAGAGACTAAATGAAATTCCTTCATACAGATGAGAATTGTGCAATTCAGGCTGATTAAAGGGGAAGTTTTCTGTTATTGTGAAAGGACAATCTAGATAACCTGTTTGCTGTACATCCTGGAGGGTCTTTGCAGTTAAGAGTGAAAAAGAAAAAGACATTTATCTTAAGAAGTGTCTTGAAAGAGCTTTTTGTATTACCAGAAGCAGTTACACTGATATTGACCTCCACAATTAGAAATGCACAACAACCACTTAGGTGACTAAATCTGGCAATGACTTTTAGCTGCAATTCCAAAATCTCATCAAATATGTTGCTATCCTTTAAACAAGGAAGGAGAGCACAAATACCAACAATTCTCATCAGCCTTCTGGGTTGGAAAGACCATTTAATTTATGCTCCCTTAGCTGTTAGCCTAAACCCTGCTGTGCAAACTTTAGGTCTGTGTTGGACCTCATAAACTTCTTGAGCATCAACTTAGGTGCAACCCTGCTACAAAACCCTTCAGGCACCACACTGATTTAGAGTGGCACGACTTCACTGTTCTAGCAGAGAATTTACTTTACTTGCTCCTGCAAGTCATTTCCAGAGTGGAAGTGCAATCAGTGCCTTGCTATCTGGATGTGATAGGATTTTCCTCCTGTCCCAACAGACAACAGGGGAAAAGATTTGTTTCTATTATACCATTGCATCTAAATCTTTGGTTTGAGAGCAAAAGGAAAATGCTCCTTTAAGAAGTTCTGCCTGGACTTTTTGGCATGAGGACAAACTGTGGTGCGCTGGCAGGAGCAGCACTGTCCCTGTGGGTGCAAACCCCCTGAAGGATGAACAGGCTGCTGTCACAGGGGCCACACCTGCAGCATGAAAACCCACCCTGCCACTAACTCAATGCAAACTAAACACAAGTGACTCAGCTCTGCATCCTCAGCAAGGACTTGCCTCTGCAGAGATGTTACTGACAGACTCAGCTCTTGTTTGTAAGGGCTGTTGAATTGTCACACAAATCAACCACCCCTCCCTCTCTTGTCCTTGGCATCTGGCTGCTGAGCTGCTGCTGAGAAAGAAGAGGCAGAGTCCTTCAGGGCAAACGGGGACTTTCCAATGGGCAGAAACTTCCTCCTTTCTTTTGTTTTCAGTGACAACAGAGGGGTTTGTCTTCAGTCCCTGTGTCAGCAGGGAAATTGTGCCTGCCCATCACACCTAGGATCTGAACAACCTGGATTTTTATTGGTGTAAAATCCACAGTGACCCGACCTTATGCAGGAATATGGAGAGAAGAGTCAAAAGCGATTCCTGGAATGTTGCAATAAGCAGATCGTGGTAATAAACATATATAGATAAAAAGGCATAAAAGCTCGTAAAAGCATATGGAACTGATGTAAACTTAATAAAAAGAAGCATTCTATTATAATAAAGAGTGAGAGTTGCAGACCACAGTGTGAGAAATAGCTACTCACTTTTCATAGTTTATGAAGGTTTATTAAACCTTATCAAAAATACAACAGAAGATTGAATGAAGAAAAAAGGTTACAGCACCGGGAGCAAAAGATTTTCCTTGCCATGTTCTCAGGCCCCTCCCAATGGAGGTTTTCCCTTTTTAACCCTTTAACCCCTCCTGAAGTTCTGTCCATCAACCCCTTCTTCGCTGTCCACTGGTGGAGATCTCTTCCTCAAATCCTGACTGGGAGTCAGGTGTGGCCATAGTGCCAAGCCAGCCCTCCCAGATGTCCCAACCCCAGCTGTCCCTTGATAACCATGTGAGGGGTACAGTGCAACTATAAATCTATAAACTTTTCTTAACCTGTATACATTGTGAAAAATGCCCATCACTTGTTTTTAAAATTTTTAAAAGTTCATTAGTAATAAAATTGTTATAAAAATAGTAATGCAATTAGAATAATTTGGACAAGCTGAATTAGGATAATATGAGACAATACAGACAAAGAGTTATGGATGTCCGGGTACCTTTTTCTGGGCAGCAGGAGCCCGAAAAAGGACACACATTAACAAAGGACTAACCCTTAAAAGGAATGGCCCGTTGCATATTCATACACTTCATACATGATGCATAAATTCCATTCAAATACAGGATTCTGTCTGGTCATCATTAACTTCTTCCTTCTAATCCTAACAGTGCTTTCAGGCAGGAAGAAGTTCGTTTCTTCTGATAAGAGGGCAATAAATTCTTTTCTCTGAAAAATTTAGGTTTCCTGTGGCTGCTATCGGGTGCGAGTGCCTCATTCCTTTCTTAAAAAAAATCCCAGTGACATAGTTCTTATTTTAATTACAAAAGCTACCTTTCAATTACAAGACTACATTTATCATATTATTAAAATGTTAATACAGCACTACTAATCAATACATCAAAATACATATTGTAAATATCTGCATAGAGCCATATAATGTGCTCTTTTCACATACATTATATTTGTCTAATAATTGTGAGAGTCAATCATCACATGACTCATCTATCACAACAGGAAAAGAAGTTTCTGGTGGGAGGGACACTGGTTTTAAAGGTAGGACCTGTTCTTGAGGTTTGATTTGTTCCCTCTTTCAGATTACAAGGAAGTCATGGTGTTCCAGAGTAGAAGCTGGAGCCAAAAGTTTGAGAACAGGGTGTGATAAGATCACCAGAGTATTTTATCTGTATCTAGGAAGAAGCCTTGCAGAGCTTCTTTTTGACTTTTACTGAAAGTGGAAGTCCTGTTTTTACCAAGAATTTTGATCTCTTGGTGTTTTGGAGGAAGAAAAAGAAAACAACAAAGCACCTGAAGTGTGCATTGATGTGAGGTGTATCACAGAGGGCTGAGGGCTCACCAAGTCAAGAGAGACCCTCCTGTGACCATGGTCACCGGGGTTTTCAGGTGAAGGGAGAGACGAGAATGTTGACTCCATGTTCAGAAGGCTTGATTTATTATTTTATGATATATATATTACATTATAACTATACTAAAATGGAAAAGAAGGTAAGGTTTCCTCTCATAAGCTAGCTAAGCTAAGAATAGAAAAGAATGATAACAAAAGGCAGCTCTCTCGGGCTTTGTCCAAGATAGCTCGGTCCTTGATTGGCCATTCATTATAAAGATCCAAGATGGGCCAATTACAGGTGGACCTGTTGCATTCCACAGCAGCAGATAATAATTGTTTACATTTTGTTGCTGAAACTGCAGCTTCTCAGAAGGAAAAATCCTAAGAAAAGATTTTTCATAAAAGATGTCTGCAACATGTCACCTTTTTTTTTTTTTAGTTAAATTAAAAAGAAAAATGCTTGTAATTTTCTCTTCTGGGCTCATGCAGAGAAGAGGACCAACACTTGACAGGTTATCTGTTGCCAATCAAACATCACTCAAGTGCTCCTGTGGAATGAACAGGGAATTTCTTCACCTGTAGAACATAAAATTCTATCATATCACTAAAACAATTTTACAATATAAGATAAAGCAAAAACAATGCAAAGAAAATTCAAGTTCAATGAGCTGAGTTTCAGGAAAAGTCCATGGACTGAAGATATTCCTCTTGCCATCTCTGAAAGTCCCTTTTGGTCCTGAAACAGGCTTGCTACACAAAAATCCATCAATAGTTATCAAAAGTCCATTGACAGTCATCAAATAAAATGCTTTTGAGCTGCTGGCAGCTCTTTCCAGCTCTTTCAACTCTTTTCTTTTTTTTTTTTTTTTTTTTTTTTTTTGTCTTTTTGTCTTTGTCTGAAAGAACAGCAGCAGCAGAACAGCCAGAGAGGCCTTGGGGGACCCTGGCCCATGTGGACGGACAAGGAACCCCAGATCTGGCCCACAAAGCAGTGGCCCAGGACCAGAAGGGGGAAGCAAAACCCCCAACCCCATCAGGAGGCCGGGAGGTGGCCCTGGCCCAGGGACCCGAGCCCAACAGCCCAGGCCCAGCCCACGAGGCAGGCTCGGCCTTGCCACAGGCCTGCACCCTGCTGCCAGTACAAAGGCTGAATGGGCCAAACGCTTCTTTTCCCCAAAATCACCAAGGTACACCGGCAGTGGGGGAATTTAAGATGCCCCAAAGATCCATCTCAGGTCTGGGAATGTTTATTTGTCACAATTATTCTTTTTTTGCTTTTCTGCAGTAATGTTGTCATAATCTATTCCTTCCAGACAATTTTTTCCTACTTTTTGGGGAATTCCTTTTGCTGCCCTCCCAGATCAGCCTAATTTCCAGGGCTCCTTCCCAAAGTGAGGTGCAGCCCGTGGCCTCCACTCTCCAGTTGGAACAGAAGGAAACACAGAGTTTGCTGTTGTGGGAGAGGAGCTTCTCTTTCCTGCCTGCTTTTCCCTCTGGGACAGGTTGGTGTGTGCTCATTTGATAAAGGCAGGTTTAAACTCTGAAGCAGTTGTGTTTCAAACTGCTCCCTTCTCCAGCTCTTCTGTGGGTATCCTTGGACAAAAGGCCTCTTGGTGGGAGCTCTCTGTGGCAGGTTAAGGAAGCAGGTTGATACTTCAGGGTTGTGACTGCTGAAAGCAGCTGGTTTCTGGGGGTGTCCAGAACTGGGAGTAGCTCCTTTTGCACCTGCCTGCAGAAAAGGAAGTTGCAAAGTGGGAATTTCATTTGTGGAGATGGCCACCAGGGGTGTTTGCCAAGAGATGGGCTGGCAGAGAGGCAGGTCTCATGCTAAACTGGCTGTGTGTTTGTTTTGATGGTGGAGAGGGTCAGAGATGCAGACACAGACACCAGCTGAAGGAATAATGTGATTTACTGTAATGCAAAAAGTGCAAAAAAGAGTCAGGAAAGGATAAGCTAAGCAATGGACCTCAGCATTATTACAAAAGGGTGCCTCTGGTGATTACAGAAGATCCATCACCAGGTACCCCAATGGTTTCCCCTTCATCCAGAGCTGCACATCAGCTGGGGGAAGCTGTCCCAGCCCAGCCCTGCAGAGCCACGGCCGGGAACCGGGAAATCCTGCGGTGCCTCCACCTTTGGCGGCCACGAGGCTCCTGAGAGCGCTGTGAGAGTAGCCCGGCTCCGACAGTGCTGGACGAGCAATGTGCCAGAGCTTCTGCTGGGGCACAGCTGGTGTCATTCTCCTCTTGGTTTTCTCCCCGAGCCTGGCCAGGGCTCAAGGAGGAACCAAGGGCAGGTGTGGCCATGTCCATTTTCCTCATGCAGAAAGGTGAAGACATGTTTCACCAGTGAATGGATGCAACAATCCTTTTGATAATAACACTTGGTTAAGGAGCAGATACATGGAACATTGGTTTGGGAAGGTCACCTAGAGGGCAGCTTTGGCTCAGGTCCTGTTGTTGAGGCTTCAGTCAGGGTCTGTTGTTCAGGCCTTAGCCCTTCAGTATTTTGTGGTGCAAATCACACCTGTGCAGAGCTGGAAACAAACAAGTCTGTCTTTAGCACATTTGAGACAGGGTACAGGATCAGCCCTGCAAGGCCAGGCTGGGGCCAAGAGGAGAAGGCCAGCACCCTGCTTTGCCCACAAGCAGCCCTGCAGAGCAAGCAGCCCCTCCTGCCCAGGGGCTGAGGTGCCCGAAGCTGCCTCCCCGCTGTGCAGCTCTGCAGAGCCCGCGGGGCGCAGGGTCCTGGGCAGCCAGGGCAGCCCGGCTGCCTTGGGGCACAAGGAGTGGCCCAGAGAGAAGCTGCTGCCCTTTGCTTTGGAACTGTTCCTCAGAGTCTTGTCATTAATCCACAGTGTCTGATGTGTTTTCCTTTCCTCTCCCAAATTTAACACAGCTTTTTGAGAAAATTGACTGATGTAGCTGCTGGTGCTGGTGGTGGTGCTTTTGTCTGCAGGTGAGGGCAGGTGATTTGAACCAAGGACAGAGTCCATTGTCAACACCCCAGCTTTGCCAAGTCAAGAAAACCATTCACAATTGGGCTACCAGTGCTGAGCAGTTTCCCTAGGCTTTGGAAAGCTACCACCATAAGAAACCCAAGAGATTTTTTCTCCAGGAGGATACCAGCAGTAGCACGATGCCAATGTTTTCCACCCCTTTTCTGTGTCTTTTAAGAGTTCCTCAGTGCCCAGCAGGAATGAAATAACCTGTGATAATGTGGTTTGGGAGCTCTGTGTTGTTCATTGCCACATGAGTGTTCATGACAAGCTGGACACCCCACTCGTGGCTCTGTCGAGTTAAATTGATCCCAATTGTGTGCAAACAGCAGCCCCGAGATGCTGAGAAGAGCAAGCACAGTGGGTGGGTGTGCATGCACACACCCAGAGGCTGACTGCTGAGTGGGCTGAAGGTTTTGCACTCTGGTAAATCATCACACTCCGAAGCTGGAGAAAGAAAACAAATCTATATGAAATGAAGAGATATCAATCTATATGAAATGAAAAGATATCAAAATGAATGAAATAATACATATTAATTTATCATAGATGCAATTTAACACCTATATACTATTGCCAGCTGGGGGTCTGTGTACAAATCACGAACGGGCCGGGGCTGCTGAGGAACGCGCCTCGAGCTGTTTGTTTTCCAGCATCAGTCTCATTACATGGTTATGACCATGGGAAGATGCCAGCAGCTCACATCGCTGGCAGCAGGCAGTGAACTTAATGGTACAACTTACTTTAAAAGTTTTTTGACCAATCACACAAAGCAAAAGCATATTGACAGTAGTTCTATCCAATCACTACAAGCACACGTACCTTTTGTTAAAACACTGCTTGCTTATTTTGGATACAATACCTGCTTGTAAGCCTTAAAACACAATGGACAGAGCTCCATTTTTAAGCTTAGAAGTTCCTAATATCTTGCTAGAGATACTTTTTTGAAGCTTAGGGAGTCATTCTAGCCAAGCATTAATACATAGAGCATTGTTCTATTTGTCCTTATTTTTCTACTACTTATATAACTTTTCTGCTGACAAGTCTTATGGCTGCTGCTTAGCTCTAATTGCAGTTCTGCTGTCTCTGAGGCCTGCCTTTTGCAGCTTTCCCAAAACCCTCTGAATTGAAGGATTCCCACAATTCCCTCTCACAGTACAACTAAAAAGAAACCTTTGTAACCATGTTGTTTGTTAACTACCTTGCATTTCATACTTTTACTATAGCATACCTGCTTATTACTTGCTTAAACCATCCTTTTTGCTAGCATTAAGCCTTGCTATATTCCAAGACAGCAATTTTAATGCTGTGAAAGTCCAGTCAGTTCAAAGGGCATAAGTCATGTCTGACAGCAATTACAAGTCATTGTCCAAAAAAGTTTAGCCTGTTCCAAGGTCTTAATTCAAAACCTTCCTCCATGTCTATACCTTCACCCACCATCTCTGTGAGATTTCAAGAACTCTCTGTGAGTTCTTGAATCCATTTCCTCCCTCTCTCTCTTGTATGATAAAAACTTTTTGATAGTTTTGTCCATCATTTATTACACACACCAAAGTATGCAAGGTATTACTACTACTACTATCACTACCAAAACCCCAATACATATAGAGACCTATTCTACAAAGTTCCCTTGGCCAAGGTGCAAAGCTCCATCCTTGGAACAAATCATCTAACCATGACCCACCATCTTCTTTAACAGGACCTGTCAAATCTTTCAGCTTTTGTATGCTTTTGTGGATGGATTCAGTGAGTGATCAGACAGGTTAATGCAACACAATCCTTCAAATTCCTCACAGCGATGCCCATGTGCCTGTAAAAGAAAATCAATTGCTGCTCTGTTCTGTAAGGTTGCATGTCTGACAGAACTAACATCAGTCATCATGTCACTAATTTCAATGGAAGTAGCACTGTCTTCTTTCTTCAGCCAACACCCCAATCGGTGTAATGGTTTCAATGCCTCGCCCGAGGCAAGTTGATGGAGAAATAAATTCGATGTACCTCATTTTGCAGGGCCCTAGGGTCGGAAATTGCTATTACAGTTTTCTTTATAATGGGCACATCTTTTTTCTCTGTTTTCTCTTGATGGCTTATTTAACGCTAGGTGCTATCACAGTGAGTTGTCTGATGCTACATGGGCCACATTTAATTTTTGAGGGAATGTTCTGCCAGGCTCTATCTCCACAAATGAGCCAATATTCTGTTGCTAATTGGCTTGAGGACTCATCTCGGTCATCTAATCGTCAGCAGTTTCACCCTTAGGGGGCACTGGGGTAGTACAATTGCACCACAAACTGGAGTATCTGTCCTCAGGATGATGGGGAGTAACATTCAACTGTTGATCTCCCTGGTACTAAAACTCAGCACAAAATTCCATCACCAATGAACAAAGAATTCCAATTCTTGAGGTTCAGAAGGTGCTTTAAGATGATCAGGGGCCCAGTGATGCCAGCTGTTATGGGATTGGTCTTGTTGGCAGCCTCACACCAATATTTGTCACGATTGGGTATTGGTTACTCCTTGGCTGGCACAGGCACACCGACCAAACGGGCTGCAAAGGATTTGTCTGGGCTCAAATTGGTCAAACACATGGTGAGTGAGCCTGCTGACTTGGCTAAAGCAAGGCAAACATTCAGTTTTGGTTGATCTACAGGCGTGTATGCATGCAAAAGCAAGCAAGCAAAACCAACAAGTGCCAGTATATCCTTTGATCAAACTCCGTGTTCCTGTTCAGCTGTTTTTTGGCAAAAGTTTCCTCATCTATTTCAGTTTTCAAGCAAATCTTCTAGCATTTGTTCAGGGACTGGCCAACTATAGGGCACTAAACTGTCCCTCTAACCTTCATTTTTTACAAATCTGGATATCTTAGAATTCTTTTGAACACAATGGACACCATGCTTTTGCTGAAAGAGCTCTATGATACAAACCATGTTCACAGTCCAAAAATCAACATCAAACTCCAGAATGGAAGCTTTCACACATTGAACAGGGAACGTCTGGCATGAACCGTCGCTTCTCCGTGCGGCTCATGTCTGCATGCTCATTTCCCTGCTGGTGGAATTGTTGGTGTGCTCTTGTGTATGAGACGGTTTCACGTCCTTCACGGGGACCCACTTAGGTCCGACACCTTTGCAAATACAAGCATACCCTTTGCCCCAAGTGATTAGTGGAAATGGTCCTTCAATTTGTCCTAACTCAAGGTTTCTGATAAAAACTGCAGGATTTTCTTTCAATTTTTCCTGTGTGCTGTTTGAAAAGTGCCTAAAAATTGGAGGATTAGGTCCTGCAAATGCGCTATTCAAAACATAAAGACATATAAAGCTTTGCTCAGCCTCATCTGAGGTGTTGCTTGGGCCACTCCCCCTTTTGCTGATCTAGAATGGGATTTAGAGTGTAGTGCCTCCTTTCAACACTTGCCTGACCTGTGTGGGAATAGGGAATTCCAAAAATGTGGCGAACACCCCAGTCCATCAAAAATGTCACCAATTTTTGAGCTGTGTATGTGGGGCCATTTGTTGGTTTTCATCTCGTGGGGGATCAGTTTGGCGAGCTGTGGACCCAGTGACACTGACAAGGACAAAAGCAAAAGATGAGAGGCACTCTCTCTTCCCAGGACCAAAGTCCCACAGCTTTAATGGAGAACAGCTCCAGGAGAGAAAGGGAGTATCCAGGGGAGGAAAGAAGATGTCCAGGGAAAGAAAGAGAGTGTCCTCCTCGTGGCAGGAAACTTTAAATGCTCGGAGAGGGGGGCAGTAGAAAGGAACTACCATAGTTTAACATAATAAATCACCACACTGTAGTTTTCTGCATAAATTGCTGCAGTTGTTGCAAACAAAATCCTAAAATCTCCCCAAACACAACCGTGCAGTCCCAAATGACCACAGTGTGGGAGAAAAACCACTCAACCCCCCTGTATTCCCAAGGACCAGGTGTCACAGGGAGTACCAATCCCTGCAACTAGAAAGTCCACACACACAGGCTCACCGGGAAGGGAATATCTCTTTATGAGGGGACAGAGAGCTCACTCTTCTCAACACAACACACACCATACACCACATTGGCATCCACCCACATCATCTTCCTCAAACATTCACACACTGAAAATACAACCACAATTACAACACACAGGAAAAACAGCAGCAATAAAACAGGATTTGCTCAATTCACCCCCAGAATTGCTATCAGGCCCTTATTGACACAGCAAATCCTTTCTGCCATCAGCCAGACCCAAGCCCAAACTGCACAGGCGTACGTTGTGCACAGGACATCTCTGTGTGACTTGTGAACAGCCCTTCCCCTGCATACGCCTTACGGGTTACTTTATACACAGTTAAACATTCCTTTCTCCACAGTGCCAGCAGTCTTGTCTGTCCCCCACGAGGAGCAGCTGAGAGCGGAGGTGCCTCCAGGAAAGGAATGTCCTGGCAGCGCCCAGAGACGTCCAGAGCCCGGTTGTTCTCGCTGGAGCAGGGAAGCATTCCTGCCACAGTCACCAAATGAGGTGTGGAATAGAACTCACCACAGTTAAAGGTAGAAGGTGGTGTGTTTATTACAGCCAGGCACAGGAGGAGTTGTCTCCTAAAGACGTGTGAAGAAGCACTGTCTCTCTACTGATCTAAAAAAATCTTACATATTCATATAATTCCCAAAACAACTAATACATATTCATTAGGTAACCCTACCTACCCCCTTTGTATTCAAATGTTTTATAACTGAGTCCAAAGTTCCTTCACATTTGCGGATTCTTTCACATCACATGGGTGAGTGGGTTTTCAAGTGGGGAATGGTCTCCTTCTGATGAAGGCCAAGATGTCTTCCTCAATTTGATCTCTTTACTTATGACCTGTTGGCAGGCTTTCGCACCCCTTGGCTATAGCTGAAGTTTTGGGTCCCAGGTGCAGGCTACGGTCCTCTTCTTTGTCACAAAGAAATCCGCATCCCATCCTGCTTCTTTAAACATAGTAAAGACAGGCAAGTGATATATTACCCTAGCCTAAACTACCTTATCTGATAAAAATTAATTATCCCTTATTATTTCTACTCTTCTTGCTATACTCTTTCCCCCTAACTAAATCTTGCTAAAATTTTAACTCTTCCAGTTCTTTTAAATCCTGGATTCATTGGCCTCATCTCACATGCCAGGCATGTGTGAGCCAATGCTGTAACTGGGAAATTCCACTCCTGAGCAGGAGATACCAGGCCTGGTTCTGAGCTGGAAGGGTGAGAAGGATGAGATGGACAGCATTTTGATCCAGGGGATGTCCTGAAAGTGCACTGCCTACCTGCCCCTGCTGCCGAGCACCATGCTCCACCTCCTTCTCCTGCTCAGCAAACTTTTAGGAATCCAGGGCTTGGTATGTATTATTTGCTAGTGCAACAAATAGAATGAATTTGCTTTGCAAGCCCAGTTTTGTCCTGGGTTATTTTGTGCATGGGTCTGTCTCCTCCTGAACCTGTGTCAAAGACCGGCAGGGACCTACAGGACACTCCTATACTCATGTCAGGAAATTCGGAGAAGTGATTTAAGTGTCAATAAGTATCAATCAGTAAATCAAATAATTTAGGGGAATGTGATGATGGTCACAAGGGTTGCAGGATGAAGAGAGAGGCGAGAATGTTGACCTCATGTTCAGAAGGCTTGATTTATTATTTTATGATATATATTACATTATAACTATACTAAAAGAAATAGAAAGAAAAGTTGTCAGAAGGCTAGCTAAGCTAAGAATATAAAAGGAATGAATACCAAAGGTCTGTCTCCTGGCAGAGAGCGAGACCCAGCTCTGCCATGAGTGGTCAGTAAATCCAAACATCCACAGGAGACCAATCATGCATCCACCTGTTACATTCCACAGCAGTAGATAACCATGGTTTACACTTTGTTGCTGAAACTTCTCAGCTTCAGCAGGAAAAATCCTAACGAAAGGATTTTAATGAAAAGATGTCTGTGATAGGGGAATATTTAGCCTGTGAGTTTCAGCAAAGTATTGAATATGTCTTCGATCGATGGACACAAACTAGTAAGTGAGATTGCTGGGTGTGCATGTATTAGGGAAGTGATTCCCCACACACCCAGTGCTGAGATCAAGGATTGCCTCTCTTCTAACCCTGAGCTGGCAGCAGGGATCGAGCCCTGCTTGGTAACGTTCATTTTGAAGACTTCTGTTGAGCAGATAAGAATGGTCAAAATGAAATCTTCACCAGCTGTTTCCCTTTGGTTTACCTGTTTGAGGGTTAAAATTGTGTGCTGCAGGTGTGCTGGGTGTGTGCAGAGCAGTGCAGCCCCAGAAACCCCTTGGCTTGCCCACAGGTTGTCATGCCTTGTTGCCAGGTGTGCCCGGCTGTGGCAGGAGAAGGAGCCCGCAGCGCAGTGGGCACCGTGCCCTGCCCAGCCGGGGCTCTCTGGCACAGAGCAGCAGCAGCGCCAGCACCGTTCAACCCGCTCCTGCCTTGGCTTCCCCTGGCACACAGAAGCCTCTGGAAATCAGCACCGCCAGCAGCGTTCCCAGCTTGGAGCAGCTGCTGCTGGCGGGCAGATGCTGCCAGTTCGACTGCTGCCAAAGGGGAAGAGAGGCAGAGATGTACACGCACTGGAGCCCTGGGCATGTCCAATAAAGGTGCAAATATGTGGGGAAATTTGTTAGGAAGAATTTCAGCTGTGATGCCAACAGTAGCTTCTCTCCTGGTTCTGTGTGTTCTAGACGAGTAATGCAATGGTTGGCTCTGACAATTATGAAGTAGATGTTACATGGATGTTCAAATGTGCAGTGATGGTATTGTAATATATCCTCCCATAGTCCTCTTTCCCATCCCCCTTGTAACAGCCTTGGTAGTCAGGGCATTTGGGGAGGGCTGGCTTGTGACCAGCAGGCAGGGTGTAACAACCTCCAGTCAGCATGCAAGAAAGTAATCTCCACCAATGGACAGCAGAGAAAAAGTTGACTGACAAAACTTTTGGAGGGGCTAAGGGTATAAAAGGCAGAGCATCCTTTTTGTAGATGAGCACATCAGCTAGTCACAGAGACTCCCAATGCTGCAATTTTTCCTTATTCAGTCCTTTGTTAAGGTTTACTAAGCCTTTAAAATTTTAAGTGAGAGTCATTTCTCACATGTGCAATGCTGTGGGCCATTATCTTGGTCTGGTTTCCTTTGCTTGGGTCCCATCTGAGTGCTCAGCTGGGGTACAGGCTGTAGGTGCTTGGGGCACTCCTGGGGTTCCTCTTGGATCCCTGAACAGGGTTTGGCCCATGAGGGGGTTTTGCGCTGCTTTGTGACACAGAAAAACTTCTCAGGCTCTTTTGTGTTTGCTGTAGGGAAGGTTGGTTATTGCTTTGCATAAACTCACAGACCAACATGGAGCGTTTGCTTTGTGATGTCAGGGCATGGTTGCCACCTTGTCGTCGTGACATCAGAAGGTTGCCTTGGTGCACAGAAGGCCTGAGTGTCAGAGCAGCCCTAGGCCTTGCTCAGTTGAGGAGAACTTTTCTGGTTGGGGTATTTGTCAGTGGGTAGCTGCCCACTGACAAGAGCCTTGTTTCTTCTATTTACCTAACTTTCAAAAATGACAATGTTTCACCATCTGGCCACAGCAGCTTTTGCTGCTTATGGCATTTCTTTTTCCGCGTATTACGTTACACACTTTGCATGTAAGTAGAGTTTTCCACTCTACTTAGGTTAGGGTGTATCCTTACCTGGTTTTTGTATGTCTTCTTGCTCTTTCTTGAGGGCTGAGTTTCTGATTTTGAAAGAGAAAGAGCATTAGGATGCCAGTGGTTTGGTAAAGCTCCTGTCAAGAGGTTCAGCTAAAAAGGGGGTGTCTGTAGCCACAGGGGCAGCATTTGCAAGGGAACCTGCTGGGCTTCCATTCCCTCCACGGGAGAGTCTGTGGCAGCAGAGTCTGTCATTTCCTCAGTTTGCTGGGACAAGCAGGACAACTTCCAAAATGCAGACTGGGAGGCCTTCTCAGAAGGCCTTCTAAGGACTTTGTAGTTCTCCCCAGAACTCAGGGAAAGCTTCCTTTGTTCCAAATTTTGTAATGAAAGGATTTGACTGTCTATTTTGACCCTTGACTGAGTGCTAAAAGAGTGATTCCCTTTGCAGTGAAGTGCAAACGCCAAAGCAGTGAGTGTCTGCTCCTGAGGCCTGGAGCTGCTGCTGTGCTCTTTCACAGCAGAACTGCCACAGCTCAGGGGGATTTGGGGCAAGTTTTCTGGGTGACTGTTTTCAGCAACTTAATGGGAATTAGTGCATGCAACTTCTTTTTTTAAAAAAGTACCTGAAAGACAAGAGAACAATAGCTGCTTTATCTGCTGGACAGAACAGAAGCACTGAATGTTGAAGAACAATTTGCATTTTCTTGATCATGTTTGTATTCATTTACTGGCTAAACTGGCCAAAGTGTAGGCACAACCAAGATTATTGTCCTGATCTCTTGCTGGCTGTGTGAAGGAACTATGTCATGCGGAGGGATGTTGATAAAGAGAAATACTCTCTGTTTGGGTTGACTTCTTCTCTTCTGTGGGATTCAGCAGCCCAGGCAGTTTTCTCACAGCACTCGTTCGTTTTCCGTTGCCCACTACAGGTCACCTGAAGCGTGTATTCAGTGGTGCCGATCCTGAGGTGAGTGAGAAAGGAACATTTCATGTTCCTGGTGCTTAAGAATTGTAGAGCAAGCTGTGAGCTTGGCCTGTGGCAGTAGAGTGTAGAGGGCCAGCTGGGTAGGCTGAAAGAAAATCCATTTCCATGTCTGCAGCAGCAATAACAAAGGCATCGCTGGTTATTTCCCAATTTTCCATTTCAGAACTTTCAAGGAATGAAAAGCTCATTTTGCAGAGAGAATGTTGCTTCTTGATAGTAGCCATGGCGAAATGTCTAATTCAGAACTATTAGCAATTCTGTTGAATTAGCCCATTTAAATTTAGTGTCAGTGACTTAGAATCCCATTGCTATCAAAGTTTCTGATTTGTCCTTAGCAGAGCTGGTTGTAGAAATAGAGCTGAATAGCATAAAGGGCTTAATAGAAATAAGGTTATAAATTATAGGTAACTTTGTGTCCCTCACACTGCTGTCTGTCCACAGATCACAGAACCAACAGCAGTCTCTCCCCTGGCTCCCTCTGCTCATGGAGAGGAGGCCGAAGAGGAGGCAAATGAGGTGGATGAGCGCCAGCCTCCAGCTGTGCTCATACCACAGCCTGAACATTCTGAGACAGTAAGTGCCAGCTGTGTGTGCTGCTGTCTTTAGTGCAGGGCAGAGCTGCAAGTTTCTGACCAGCCAGCACTTGCTGTTGCTGGCTGAGGATGCTGAGTGCTGGAGTCCTGCCAGGACCCAGTGATTGCCCCCAGCCTGTGACAGATGGACAATGGGCTTTGGTCTGTCATGTTTAGCACCAGCTTCCTGGCATTTTGATAGGGGCCAGCCTGAAGCATGAAGGCTCCCTGTTCCCAGAGGAGGGAACGTGTCAAAGACACTGTGCTCAGCCTTGTTGGATACACAGGGGACACTGTGGCGTGGAGAGACCTGTCCCCCTGCACAGACTGGCCAAGTAGCTGCAGGCACAAAAAAAAAATGTTGATCTGACCACACAAGTTCTTTCTGGTGCTTTGTCTCCACAAACTTCTTCGGTGTGCTTACTTGGGAGTATTTCAGAGACACACTGGGGATGTAGAGTTGCTGCTTGAAGTCAGGGATTTTGGTGCCTTTGTTGCCAGGTTGCTCTTTTGCCTCTTCAGGCAGAGCAGCCGGTACCAGAGCAGATAGGTGCTCTGAGTCTGCCTGTTTCTTGGTCTTTGATAAGCTGCAAGGAGATGACTGTGTTGTCCACGAAGCTGTGGGGGGGCATTCTTGTCAGGCGTGGCAAAAGAAACAAAGGGAGTAGTTCTGAAACCTTCTTCTGAGACAAAAACCAGACACTGCATGCATCTGTCGATACCTTCTATTGTGTAGTCTGCTTTGAAAACTGCATTTGAAAACTGCATTGGAGCCTAGAGTGGGAGCAAAGCTGCAAGTGCTTGACTGCTGTCTTGTAATGCTAAACCCAGGATGTACACCTTGCAATGGTGCCTGCAGTATCTGAAGTGCAATGGGCACCTTTGTGGCTGGGGAGCTGCGTGGGCCCAAAGGACGCAGGGCTGGCGGCCGTGAGCAGCTGAAGATGAGGCAGCGTGGGGCCAGGGGGCCAAGAAGGCCAAGGGCACGGTGGCTGTGCCAGCAGCAGTGGGGCAGCAGGAGCAGGGCAGGGAGCGTGGCCCTGTGCTGGGCAGCGCTGCGGCCACAGCTGGAGTGCTGTGTGCAGCTGCGGGCCCTGGGAAGCAGAAAGTCATGGAGGGGCTGCAGCGTGGGCACAGAGGGACAGGGGAGCTGGGCAAGGGGTGCAGCACAAGGCCAGGGAGGAGGTGCTGAGGGAGCTTTAGCCTGGACAATGGGGGCTCATGAGGGACCTTCAGGCAGACTGCCATTGATCCCTGCCTTGGATCCATAGAGCCAATGCTCAGCACGAGGGCTGTTTCCCTGCCAAACATCCCTTCCCTGCATCCAAGTGCTTTAGACACTGGAGTGGGTAAGACTTTCATATTTTGTTGATTTGTTTGTTTGCTAGAAGGAGAAGCCTTGTGCAATTTCTCCTTCTCCAGGGAGCAAGGGAGCTTTTTTCTCAATCTTTCCTGCCCTTTTACAGCACTGGCAGAAATTCTGCTAGAATTTTAGTGTTCAAGGAGGCAGTTCTGGATAATGCAGTATTTTTGCACAAGAACACATAGTTTGGGGCAGGGATGTTGGTGCAGAACAAGCTGTTCTGGTGCCAGACCAGCCAGTAGGGCTTGCCCATCCTTTTCAAGTTAACGGCTCCCGTGGCTTTTGGCAGCCCAGGGAATCAGTGTGTGATGTGTTTGGGAATTGAGCAGGAAATCAATGCCCTTGCATTCCAGCTGGTGCTCAGAGATTAGAGGAGCTGGGAGGGGCTGGGCTGCATTTCTGATTCCAGCAACTTCAGCACCATCAGTGTGGCCGAGTCCAAGAGAAGAACTTGCTCGAGCACAGATGCACAAAGAGAGCTGTTCCCAGTGCAGTGCTCTGGGTCTGGTTGCATTCCATAAGGACCTACATGCTCCAGATTCCCCAAGAGTGTGGGTTACTGAAGCAACAGGAGAGCAAATTCAGGATGACTGCTGATCGGGGCACTGCTACCGAGTGCTGATGTGTGTAGTGACAGAAAGGACAGGATTGATTCAGGGTGACCCCCACGTGGGGAATAATGTGCTTTGGCTCTATGATTTAGAAGGTTAAACAAATGCTTTCTTAAGCTATGGTATATTACACTAGCACTATATTAAAACTATACTAAAGAGATACTTCACTAAAAAGCTACTAAAGAAAAACTCGTGACTGTCTCCAGGCAGTCTTTTATCTAATTAGCTAATCAATCTAAACAACTATCACTAAAATCCAACTAACAAATCACTTTCGGAAAACAATCACTATAACACATTCTTCATATACTAAAAAACAAGAACAGCCAGTAGAGATTAGAATTGTTTCCTCTTCTTCCCTAAGTTTCTCACTACCTTCCCTTAAAAAAAACCTAGGAGAGAGAATTATATCTCTCTCCATTCAAAGAATGTAAATACCACAGTACAGTAAAGAGAGATTATAAAAGTGAGATCTGTCTATCTATCTATCTATCTATCTATCTATTTAAATCTTCCTGACTCTGCTCCAAAGCAGTGGAAGATGCAAAGCTCACCTAAAGGCATCCCTTCAGGAGAGACAAACAGAACACGGCGGAAGCAGAGAGAGGCCCTCACCAGACCCTTGAGAAATGCCACCCCTCCCCTGTCAGCTGCCTGAGAGGCTGCTGGAGCTTCAGTCCCAGATGGCCCCTGATTGTAGGGCCAGGGTCACTGTGGAATCTGTGCCTCCCCTCGGGCAGAGAACGACCCAGGAGAGCAGCAGCACAGTGCTTTGGGAATGTGTGAGCCCAGCAGCCTTGGAGTCTTGGCCCACAAAGGGCGTATGGGAAGTTGAAACCCATCTTCTCCTGCATTCTGTGCAGGTGCTTCGAGAGAAAGAGCAGGACCACACTGCCTCATCTGAGATGCCAGGCCAGACTCAGGGAGAGCTGTTCCCTGCCCGAGGGCAGGAAGAGCAGCGCAGGCAGCAGGTGGAAGAGCCACAGGAGAATGGCCAGGTGAGCCTGACTGGCCAGGGCACAGAGGGAAGGGCAGGGAGAGGGGCATAAACCAGAGCTCTTGGGACTGAGGAGGCCAGGAGTCCCACAGGCACTGGAAGCACAGAGCCTTGGAATCTGCAGAGATCAGCACCAGCACAGGAGGGTTACAGTGGAAGCAGAGCTGGGTAGGGAAGCAGAAACAAGGGGCTGAATAAATGTGATTTTGAGGCTAAAAGAGGGAAAAGCTGAGCCTGATGGCAGCTCTCAGTCCCTTGCTCTGCTTTTGTGTGTACAGAACATCAAGGCAGAGCCACAAGCAGAGCTGCCTGAAGCTCAGAGTGCCATCATGGCAGTGAAGAGGAGGAATGAAGACATCCAAGAGGAGAAGAATCTCCCTATGCACAGGGGTAATCAACAAAAACAGGTGAATGAAGGAATGGCAGCCACTCCACTCATGAGAGAGAGTCCTTTCCATTGTTGTTTACAGAAAATTGACAAACAGATGCAGACACAGCTGCAGGAAACTGAGACTAGGACCAAGGCAAGGAAGAAGAGGCTAGACGAAAAAATTAAAATCATCCAAGAGAAAATTAACCGCCTCCTTCAGGAGCAAAAGGCTCTAGAAAAGCAAGTGAGGGAAATAGCAATCAGCACTGCAGTCACCCAAGGGTGGTTTCTGCCCTCCTTGCCTTTCCAGTGCAGAGCAGCAGGGGGTGGGTGATGCCTCTGAGTGCCATCCTGACGAGGCCTCTGTCAGAGCTGCTTTCAAGGACACTTCCTGCTCTGCTGGATCTCAGCTGATGCTCTAGACAGTGGCATTACTCCTTTGGCCATTTAGCCAGCAGTCATGAACTCCTGCTGGCTTCTTCCAGGTGACCTTGTTTCTTGAGGTGTTTTTGCAGGTGAACATGGTCACTCACATAGATTTGGAATACAAGCTACAGGCTGTCTGTATCCCTTGCAGATCTGCTCCTGTCCTTTACTTTCTTCCCAGTCGATAACTCCTGGCTGACGGGGACAAGCTGTAGTCTCTGACTGCTTTGTTCTGTTTGACTTGAGGTGGAAGTGTCGCCATCCTACCCGGCAGCCTGCAGAGAGTTCCAGCAAATGACGGGCAACCAAGAGCCCCGAGGCTGGCATGAGGCCCAGGAACTGACCCATCCAGGGAAGCTGCAGGATAAGCTCGTCCCTAGAAAGGTGCAGAGAAAGAGAATTTCATGGCAGGAGGTAGAACATTAGAATGAGGAGCTGCAAATGTATCTGCAGACCTAGGAGGGGGAAAGGAGTCTTTGGGAGGAGGTGGAGCGGTCGTTGCTGCAGTCATCCTTTAGAACAAGAAACTGGCTATGAACTCGAGTCAAACCAGCCTTTGGTCTTGACCATTTGGTTTCACAAGTGGACATCCAAAGCAATCCAGTTGAAGAGCTCTGCATGTGGCTGACAGCAGCTTCCTAAGGGCTTGCATTTCAAATGGCAATCTCTCTTGCATTTCAGGGCAATCTCTGCCACACCTTCCTGAAATCAACTCATTTCTTGTCTCAGATCTACACCGACTCTGACACTGAAGCTGCAGCAGAAGCAGCAGTGCCATCCCAAGGAGCCTTTGCTCTCCAGCTGAAGAAGTGGAGCCTGAACCCTTGGTTCACCTCCCGTGCTGACCCAGCTGCTGCTCAGCAACAGGAGATGGCGGGTGACTCCCTGGAGCAGCAGAGTACGGTTGGTATCTTTCTTATCTGAGGGACAGTGTGTTGTGTGCACATGTCAGCATAGCTGTACCAAGGGTTCTGATCAGTTTAGTGTCACAGAAGTGCTGGCAGTGCTCCGAGGCAGCAAGAGAGAGTTCTGGGTGTTCCTGCTGCCTCTGAGGGCAGCTTAGACTGGCTGGAGTTTGCCTGAGCTTCCCTCTCTGCCGAAGGCAGAAGCAGGGATTGTTCCTGGATCAGCAGAAGGCTGTGACTGCTTGAGTCCTAGCCACTGGCAGAAGCCCTGCTGAGATCAGTCTCTAGGAGAACACATCAAGCCCTTTGTGATTCTGCAGCGCAACCCAATGAATCTGCTTCTGGCCCTTAACAGCTGCCAGTGCTGTGCTCTCAGATAAGATCTGGTAGGGTTTAGAAGAGAGCCCAGTGGATTCTGTGTCTACCATCACCTGTTGGGACAAAAAGGGCACTGATCTGTGCCTCGGTGTGGCTGATCTCAAAGCCCATCCTGTTGTGTCCTGAATGGGGGCAACAGCTTGTCTGGGGCTCAGGCTCACTCTGGCTTCTTCCCATCAGTGCCTGTCAGTGCTCATGCTTGGGCTTTGCCAGCCTTGTTGTGGTCTCTGCCCTGTCCCTGAGGGCTGTGGAAAGGCAGAGACTGGAGCCTTCCTTAGCTGGGAGGGTCCCGCTGCTGCCCGGCTGCTGCAGCGCGGAGCTGCCTGAGGCAGCAGCCCCTGCTCTGGGCCGGCTTCTGCCTCACACGGCCTGGACTCACAAGAGGGTCAGCATCTCCTCTGGGCAGCTCTCTGTGTCACAGGGACGCCTGAGGAGCTCTGCTGTCCTCTGTGCCCGTGCCCGCCGTGCCGAGTTGGGAAGATGGGGACGTGTGCGGTGCCGAGAGGGCGAGTGCAATGGGAGCGACTGATTCGCGCTGTCAGGGTGAAGAGAAGCGGCGCGGTTCTTCACGCGGGGCACGGGCAAGGGCGTCTTTGAGCTCAGCCTGCTCATAAAGGGTGAGGGTCCTGATGCTGAAAGCCCCATCGGGATTGGTTCTAGCATGAGCTGCTCTGGTTTACAAACACAGAGGCATTCTTCTGGCAAACTTCTGCAAGGTGGAAAAGATGGGAACACTTGGCAATATTCCTCCTGTTCTGAACTTGGCATCTGTTCAGAGGAATTGATTCTAGATGTCCTGGTGCACTTAATCTTAGCAAGTAGGAAACCTTTTATAAATCTCACAGTGTTTATTCCCAAGAAAACAAAGGCACTGTTAGTTCCAGCTCTCCTAAATGTTTCTAGATGACAAACTTACTTGCCTTCGTAGGTATTCTCTTCTGGTCTCAGTCTCCTCTGAATGTATCTCCCTGTGCTTCCCTGTGTGCCTGCTGTCAAGAGGTCTCTCACTTAAAAGGATGCTGGAAATCAGTCTCTGTGCCAGCCACTTGTGCTGTGGGCCTGCTGTTCTTTTCTTGGTGTTCCAGTTCCTGTTCCTGTTGTTGTTAGCCAGCTGTCCACAAAGGGAGGGCTCAGAGCTCCAGACAGTGGGGCTGCCTTTTGTATCTCCTAGAAGGTGAGATCTCTGCTTTGAAGTGAACATCTTGCATTTTGTTTCCCTCAGGGAGAATGGTGAAGATGGAAAATCCTATTCTAAAATACATTGAACTGGAAAATATTGGCAGTGGGTGAGTCCAAGCAATGTAATTTTACAAAACTATGCATCAGGTGTTTTGCTGGTGGAATAGGTATCAAGTGTGAAGTCAGACAAGCTGCAAATGTGTTCAGGCACTGGGCTTAGATGTTCAGTGCTGATCAGAATTTCTAAGTGTTCTCAGAAGGCATTGTCAAACACATCTCAATGCTTCCAGTGTCCTGCAGGTCTGCGGTATTTACAGCACAGATCACCTATGTGGGCTGGCTTTCACTGCAAGATCTAAATGGCTTCTCCTCTCTCTGCTTCTGTTTTGTTTCTAGGAGTTTTGGAGATGTTTGTAAAGCACTTGACATTGCCACAGGAGGAGAGGTAAATGTGAACAGCCCCTGCAGACTCTGCTGCACTCGAGGGCTTTCCCCTCTGGTGTGAGCTGTGGCTGGAGCTTTGGGCAGAGCTGTGCTGAAAAGGCACAAGAAGCACAGACTGGTGCCAGCCCACAAAACACATTTGGGACTTTGTCCTCCTCAGCTGCTGGAAGGAAGGCACGGAGGGCAGCAGTTCCTTTCAGAGAAGGACGTGCTCACTCGCTCTCCATTGCTAAAACAAAGGTGGTGCCTTCGAGCACCTCACTGCTCTTTGGGGCTACAGCTTCAGAGGCCTGAATTCTCATTTCTGGCTGCCAGCAAATCCATCTGAAAGTTACTGGTAGTTCCTTAGCCACCTGCAGTGCTGCACTTGGGAACTGCACATAGGGAGAGATCTGCAAGGCGTCCCTGAAAGCCATTAGCCCTGCCCATATCACAAGGTGTATCCACAGATTATTAAGGCATGGATTACTTCTTCTGAGTCCCAAACAAAGCAGCAGAGAGTGTGGTCAGAGATTTGTGGGTGATAGCTGAGACACCGCTGTTACCAAGTGGTCAAGGCAAAATGTCAGTGGCCCCACGTGTCCTGTAACTGGCTCCCAAGGGAGCAGAGAAATGGGCTGTTGGAATGTCAGTTCCTGATTACTGCAGTGCCTAATCACAAGGCAGTTTGGCACAGCTCAGCTGTGTCATTGCAAAATCACTCGCTCCACGTGTCTTGTGGTCTCATGCCACCAACCTCTCAAGTTACTGATTTTCAATGTCGTTTTAGGTGGCCATCAAGAAAATACGTCTTGAAGGACTGAGGAAGAAGGAATTAAAAGTCAACGAACTCATGGTCATGAAGGTGAATAGAAATCCCAACCTGGTCAACTGTTTAGACAGGTGAGTTGTGCTTTTGTCCCATGAATGTTTGTTTGCATGTTGCAAACATGCAAGGTAAAATCCCACTTTGGTCACTGGCAGAAAATAGAGCTGTAATTATTGGCTAATTATTATTGCTCTTTTCATCTCCAGTGGATGGGAAGAGATTGCATTTTGTCTGCATGAGTCTTCGCTGGCACATGGTATTTGAAAATTGTTCAAAAACCCGGATGAGTTGTGTCTTACTAAATCAATGATCTCTATATTCACAGCCACCACTTTGTTTTGGAGCTTGATTTTTTTCAAGTGTCTTCTTACGTCTAGGTAAACTAACAAGGATTTCCCTTGGATTGTTGCCACTGTTTTCCATTGCTATGCATGCCAGGAAGAGTAGGTGCTTTTTTTCCAGAAACACTATGCATGACAGGTTTTTTTATCTGGGCTGTTACAAAACTGCACATTTTGCGTGCTGCCCATCTAAGACATCTCCTTTTTTGCAGCTGTGCCTTTCTCCTTGAGACTGCACAGATGGCAAACAATGCACAGCCAAGAGGGAATGTCTCTTCCTTTATTTTGTCTTTGTCTCAAAGGGACCTGAAAAGAAGAACCAACCTGTCTTTTCCAAACAGCAACTTAGCCATGTACATTCATCTCCATGCCCTTGTTTCCTTCTTTCAGCTACCTTGTGGGTGAGGAACTGTCCCTGGTTATGGAGTACATGGATGGAGGCACTCTGAGCAATGTCATCAGCCAGACCTACCTGTCGGAAGATGAGATGGCAGCCATCAGTCGGGAGGTCAGCAATCCCATCTGTGTTTCCAGGGCTTGGGCAGGATTGTCTGGGAAACAGGGGCTCAGAGCTGGAGTGATTTCCTGTGCCAAGCTTTGTTTCTGTGTTGCTGGTATGCTATGGGCAAGTAAAAGCATCTCAAGGCAAAGGCCTGCCAGTGCCCCTGCACTCCCTGTACTCAGTGCCAGTACTCTTATCTCCTGCCGTTGTATTCTAGCTCTCTCTTGTATTTGTATTTGCTGTTCTCCACCTTGCCTCTCTAAATGTTTGCCTGGAGTCTGTCTTCCTGCATTCCTTGCCTGTAAAAGGAAAGGTGCTGGTGGCAGGATTTGAAATGACCAGAAAAGAAAAAAATACTCATTTCCCAGAGTCCTCAGCTGAAAAGGATAGAAGTGCAGCCAAAATGCTCTTTGTTTCCGCAAAGTGACTGGTGTGATACTTACACGCCTGTGCTGAGGCCAGCAAGAAAATCTTTTCCATGCAGCCTCCCACCCAAAAGTGATCCACTAAACACCAAAGGGAGGGACTTTTCCTTTCAAAACCCCTCCTTTGTCCTCTGCATGGAAAAAGCACATCCACTACAGCAGGAGTCATCCTGGCTGGTTTGCAGGGGACAGCCTACAACAGCAGGTGCTGTTGCTCTTTCAAAAGCTGATGCGCCTTTCCTCAGAAAGGTCCTGCTCTGCAAGTGTTGGAGCAGCAAGTTCTGCTTCTCAGTGGCCATTACTGTTCTGCCATTACTCCCCATTCCCCTGGAGAGGGAATCTTTTAGATTCTTTGTCTCCTTTCTTGTGTGATGAAATCACATCACTCATTTTTGCCCTCCTCTTTCTGTTTTCTCGCTCAGTGCCTGCAAGGACTGGATTTTCTTCATTCAAACCATGTCATCCACCAAGATGTGAAGAGCAGCAACATCCTTCTCAGAACTGACGGTTCTGTCAAGCTGGGTCAGTATATTCTTGGTCAGGTGCAGCGTTCCAGGGATGTGGGTGTGGGGCTGCTTGGAGTGACTGCCAGCTCCCCAGAAATGGTGCTGGTGGCAGTGCAGGGACCCCTGCTGCGAGCTGAGGGTACAGTTGGAATGTGCACAGAGGTATAAGGAACCACAAGCAGTCAAGAGTGGCCTTGCTCTGTGTGTGTCCCTTCTAGACAGAGAGATCTACAATCTAAAGCTTCAGGGGAATGAAGTCCACTGCTGTGAACAGCATTAAGAAACCTGGGTTTTTTTGGAAGTGGCCAGTTCCATACTCCCTTGGCTAAAGCCCCAAGGAAATCGAGTGTGGACAGTTCTCCAGGAGATTCAACAGCACATTCTTAGCCTGAGAGTGGGGAATTCTTTTGCTTGTTTTCCTAATTGGAGCTGGCTTTCACGGTTTGTTTTTTCTCCACAGCTGACTTTGGCCTCTTTGCTCAGCTCACCCCTGAGCAGGGCAGATGGAGCTCCGTGGCCGGCGCTGCTGGGTGGCTGGCGCCTGAAGTGGTGACAGGTCAACCATGTGGCCCCAAAGTGGACATATGGTCTTTGGGAATTGTGGGCATCGAAATGGTGGAACAAGAAGTTCCTTCCTGGAATGCAACTCCTGTCTTGGTAAGGTGCAAATACTCACTGATCCCACTGTCTTTCTCACCTGTCCCATGTTCTGTGTGCCATTGGACAAAATCCCATTGCCATCTGCTGGCACCA
Organism: Melospiza melodia melodia; assembly: GCF_035770615.1. Lineage (NCBI taxonomy): Eukaryota > Metazoa > Chordata > Aves > Passeriformes > Passerellidae > Melospiza > Melospiza melodia. The sequence continues at coordinate 10,343,178 of NW_026948525.1, read as the reverse complement.
CTTCCACCAAGGTCCCCTTCTGAAAATGCCCCTGCAACACATCAGCATCTGCTGTAGCTTTGGTTGTATCAGAAAGGGAAGTGGCAGTTCAGAAACCTAACCAGGTCAGAAACCTGCCATTTTGGCCTCCAGCCGTGCCTGACATTTCCCACTTGTTTTTTGAACAATGTTGGAACTCTGTTTCTGAAGGACAAGAATTTTTCAGTGGACAGGGTAGACATGTGATAAATATCCTGAGAAATAGAGGTTAGACCTTCCCAGTTTCAATTTTATAGAAAACATAGGAAAAAAGGAAAAAGAAAAGTAAACAAAAAAGGAAAAGAGAAAAAAACCTACTACCAAAGCAATGCCCAAGCAGTTCTGCTTGCTTTTTCATTTTTTAAATGCAGCTCTTCTCTTCCATTGTGTAGCATCTTTTCCAAATCCTGTGACTGTTGAAACTTTCAGGCTTTCAAGTCATCTGTACATTCTTCAGTCACGTGTGTGAGTGGCCTGGATAAGTTTAGGATGTGTTTTTCTCCGACTGCAGTTAGAATTGTTTGCCAAACCCTTGGCTGTTTCTTGGTACTTTAACAAGTTGATGAGCTTGCAGGCAGGTGCCTGAGCTGGGATCCAGCGTGGGCAGTTGACACCAGTGCTGTGTTTCTTTACCTCAGGAGCAGGGCCATCCCTGGCCTGCACTGTTATAATGACAGGGAGGGCTCCAGCTCCCACCATGGCCAGTGGCTGAGCTCAGCTGAGAGTCAGGATAAAACCCTCTTTGTCACCTCTGGTGATGTGGGAAAAGGACAGAAAGCTGCATCAATTATTTGTACACAAAGGGAGTGCATTGCAATTTCTGGATTTGAAATTCTCCTTTGGGTTGAAGAGGATAATAGCAAAGTCTCTTTGGTCACCATCTATTTCAGTGCCACGAGCACAGAGTTATCATGACAGTGGTGGGCATTTTTATGGAGACTCCAAGGCCTCTTGCCATTGTTATTTTTGTCTATTTGAGATGGATTCTGCAAGTTGAGGTTTGAATAGTTCCAAGTTTGTGTCTTATGTTTCTAAATACCATCTTGCAAAAGCAGAATGAGCTCTCTCCCTCTGACTTGTCAGCATGTTAGGGCTTGGTTCCACATGAACCACACTGGATAATGATCAGTCGATGTCTTGCCAATCTACACTGCAATTCCTTGGATTGAGGAGTATCGGAAAGCCCTGCTGAGCTCCATGGACACTGTCAGCTGCATGGAAGTGAGCATCCTTGGCCTTGCTGAAGAAACTGGAGCTCAGCTTAGGTTAGATGCTCTTGAGCAGGAGAAAGGCTGGAATCGTCAGGTGTTTCCAGAGGCCTGCGTGCCCAGAGGGACTGAGTTCTGGGGAGCAGCTGGATGTTTCTGCACATCATGGAAGGGGACTGCCAGACAGCTCAAGCCTCACCACAGGCAAACACTCCCCAGCTCTTCTCAGGCAACATTTGCTTTGGGTTTCAAGTTGTTCCCACTTGTCTGTGAAGATGCCCCTAAAACCACAAGGCAAGCCTCTCAGAAGTGGTGTTACATTTCCAGAAATGAAGAAAAGAAGCCCAAACACATGAAAGTTGCTAAGGCACTGGTTTTTAGGGAGGAACTTAACCCCCTGTGCAGTTTCTTCTCACTGGGAAACGTGCCTGAAACCCGGGCATGAGGGTATAAAGGCCACAGAGTCTCTTCTGCTTCTTGTGCAGTGCTGCTGAAACACTCAGTGACCGTGTTTCTCTCCCAGCCCAAGCCACATTCTGCCCGTCACAATGCCAGAGCCTGGTGATGTGGAGAGCCTGCCAAAACCTCCCATTTGTTTCCTGGCACTTTCTGGGATGGGCCTACCATTCATGCATTGACTTGAGGAGCCAAATGAGTAGAGGGTGACCGTAGGGATGGAACCTCTCCTTCTGATTTGACCATGAAAGGTTTTTCTTTTCCATGTAAGGAAAGCAGAAATTTTCAGACTGCTGAGAAACAGAGCTGCAGGTGGCTCCTGTGTGTCCAAGCAGGCGTTTTCATCCCAGTACATTTGTGCATGGATCATAACGTGTCTGTGTTGAAGATGAGATTCCAAAGATTTTTTTTCCTTACCTGAGGAATACCTGGTGGATTTCCTTTCTTTCCCTCCAATTCCCATTCTTTTCAAGAACAAAGCAAAAAGCTTGATTAGGTTTGTTTTGTGGTAGCGGTGCTCAAGGGACCAAGAAGCACTGCAGAAATACTTTCCATGTACTAACCCTTGGATACAGTAGAGTTAGTATAGCAAAGTCCTTCTTCCAAAAAGCCTCTTAAGCTGGTATGAATCGTCAGGGAAGGAAATGTGCTTGTGCTGATGTAGTTCCCACTAACTAGGTCAGTCAATGAAATCAGCTGCCAAGGCAAGATCTGTGATATGTTGGAGAGGCTGTGGCTGCATCGGGGTTTGGGTTTTTTGGTTGGTAAAGGAAAGTCATCTCTGGGTCTCTGCCAGGGCAGAAACTGCCACTGCAGAGTGGAGCTTAATCAGTGGGATCTGGGAGAGCAGTGACAGATGGGAAAGAAGCAGGTGGAGCCTGGTGTCTCCTTTTTCCCCAGCCCCAACTCCTGATAGCCACAGGAGGAAGACAAAAGCTGCAGCAGCCCAACCTATTTTCATCTTGCCTGCGTGACTTCCTGAGCTGCTGCCTGCAGAGAGACGAGGCGCGGCGCTGGTCTGCCAAGGAGCTCCTGCAGGTAAAATGTGAAGGGGCTGCAGGTGAAACAGGCTCTGAGGGATGGGCTCCTCCTCCACTCAAGCCCAAGGCAGCAGATGAGCTCCCTTCCTCCTCACCTCCACTCTTGGTGCTCTTCAAATGAAAACACTGAGGAATCCTAGACTGGGCTGGGCTGGCAGGGCCCTGCAAATGTCCTCTGGTGCAAGTGTCCTGCAATGAGCAGGGACATCTTTAAAGACATCAAGTTTCTCAGAGCCCTTTCCCACTGGAGCCGGAATGGTTGCAGGGATGGGGCACCTACAAGCTCTTGGGGCAAGCTGTGCCAGGGTCACACCATGCTCCGAGTAAACAAGTTCTGATTAGATCCTATTTTTGTTAAAAAATATTCACCCACATCCTATTGTAACTGGCCCTGTTAAAAAAGATGTCCTCCACTTTCCTCAAAGCCACTCTGAAGTTTTGGAAAGTGGCAATAAAGTCTCCCTGGGGCCTGTTCTTGACAAAACTGAGCAACCCCACCTCTCTCTGCATTTCCTGAGTCAGAGACGTCCTCTGGCTCTTTCTGTCACCTTCTTTTGTAATTTGGTGGGGTGTTCAGTTTTATGTAATGGCAAAAGAATTGAAGTAGAGCAATGCAGGGTACAGAGACATGAAATAGTGGTGGAGGAACCCAAGGAAGCCAGTCCCAGCCTAGGGGTCAGAGATTTGGCTGTGGGCAGGAGGGGCTGTGGGGGGCTCACTGTGAGCCTCTGAGGGGCCCTGGTTTGTGCCCCCCAGCCCACCCTCAGAGGTTTCTGCCATGCAAACAGGGACAGCTGGGAGGGACTTGTCCCAGCCCCATCTGCTGCCTGGCACGCTCAAGCAGACGGGAACTGTGCCAGGGTTGCTGCCAGGTTGTGTGGCAGAGAGGGAACTGCAGGGCCCAGTGCCACTGGGCTGGCCCTGCTGGGAAGGAAGGTGCCATCCAGCACACGAGGGGCAGGGCATGGAACGGTAGACACTGCTTTCTGTCCCTGTGGCAATCAGCACAGTGCCTGTCTTTCAAAGAGAGGGACCAATGAGAGGCTTTGGAGTTTCCTGAAAAGAAGAAACTCCAAGGACAGAAAGCACCATTTCTAGAGCACTGGCAGGGCTAAAATCTCAGCAAGATGAAGACACCTGTATAAATGGATGAGTGGGATTCTGGGCCAGGTTTGCCTGTGATGGCAAAGTCTGCACATAAAGATGGAGGTGTAGACAGTCCCATTGTTCCTCTTCCTGCATCCTTCTAGGAGCAGGAGGAATCCTGTGAAGCACTGAGCTTGGAAAGTCATGGTTCATTGTTTTTTGTTGATCTGGTTTTTTTCCCTTTGGGCAGCATCCATTTGTAAGATTTGCTGAGCCTGCGTCCAGCCTGGTGCCACTGATTGTTTCAGTGAAGAAGAGGAAGGAGACAAGAATGTGACAATCACATCAGGACCATTTATTCCTCAATCAGTTTAGAGTAGGATTGTAGGTTAGGATTAGGATTAGGATTGTAGGTTAGGATTAGGATTAGGATTAGGATTAGGATTAGGATTAGGATTAGGATTAGGATTAGGATTAGGATTAGGATTAGGATTAGGATAGATTAAGGATAAGGATAAAGATAAGGATAAGGATAAGGATAAGGATAAGGATAAGGATAAGGATAAGGATAAGGATAAGGATAAGGATAAGGATAAGGATAAGGATAAGGATAAGGATAAGGATAAGGATAAGGATAAGGACTAGGGTTAAGGTAACGGTTAGGGTTAGAGTACAATTGTCTAATAGGACTGCAGAGTAGGATTGAAAATCAATAAAGTTTCTGAAACCACAACTCACCTTGAAGATTCCCTTCCTTCTCACTCTGCGAATAAACTCGAGAATTCCTTCTGAATTGTCTGTTGTTTCTTAAAGGTGGGAAGTGAAACAATGTCTTTGGCATGTTGTGAAAGTGGGGAAGGATGTTCTTCATTCATCCTCTCCAGACCACACTGCTTTTGGAATATGGCCCACTGGTCTGTTTTTGGCCATCTTTGGTACTTCTATTTTAGGCAGAAAGGGCAAGGGCATTTAAAGGCAAAAGCACAGGAAGAATGGGGCAGCCCAAACATCTTTTACAGATGCAGGCCTTCAGCTGTGACTGGAGAGCATTGGGGCTCCCTAAATGCAATAATCTCTTTGGCTGGAGGAGAGCCTTGCTCAAGTGAGAAAGCAGAAAGATCAGAGAGGGTGCTCGGGAAGGTCTCCTGTGGCGCAGAGCTGTCAGTGCCTGTGAGGTGAGAGCGGGTCCGGCCTTGCCCGGGCTGGAGCCCCAGCAGAGCCCCGGTAGAGGCCGGAGCAGCCTGAGCCCCGGCAGAGGCAGGCTGGAAGGAGGCCCTTGGAGCTGCAAGAGGCAGCAGCCGGGCCCTGGGTGCCTCTTCGTGGGAGCGGGCGAATCCTCCGCTCTCAGAGCCCAGGTGGCAGCTGGCTGCTGCCGAGGGGAAGCGCAGCCATGCTGGGCACAGCCCGGCCTGGAGGCATTGGCTGTCTGGAGTGTGCCCAGGAGCAGAGAAAGGCCAAGGGCAGCCGTGGGCCGCTGGGCTGGCTGAGGATTCCTCCTCTTCTGCTGGCTGCCCTGCAACTCCTGGCAAAGGCCAGCAGTGTGTGCAGCACTCTGGGCACTGGGGCAGGGAGCCGGGCTGCTCGGCAGGCTGGAGCACAGGGCAGCTCCTTCAGGCCCGGCACTTGTGCCAGGGGAAGCGAGGCCAGCGTGAGGCAGGGACAGCTTGGCAGGTGGCAGGGCACATCTGCAGGAGCCAGCGCCTCACGCAGCTCTGAGAGGAAGCGCCTGCAATCCTGCAGTTCTGCACTGAGCCGGAGCAAAGGTGTGAGATGCAGAGTGTTTGGCAGAAATATTCAGGCCCACCAGGCCAGCCTGCTTTGTGCTCTCTGGCACACAGCAAGCACTGTGCAATGCAGCTCTGAGCTGCTGGGAGAGAGGCACATCAGGGATGTGCCTGAGGCATGTGCTTGAGGAGTAAACTGATTTGGAAGGGGGCAGAAGGGTTTACGCAGGCAATTTGCGTTTTCTTCATTAATTTCTGAAAAAAAATCATAATGTGTTGCACACAGGTAGGGTTATTAGAAAAGAAAGGCCTTATAAAATAAGGCCTACCTATTGTTATGTTTGCCCAATTATCCCGTCATAAAAAAAACCCCAAACAATATTAAAAGTAGTAGCAATTTTAATTGAATATTTAAAATATAAAAATATAAAATTGGATAGAATAGAATTTGATTAAAATAAGGGATAATTTGTTTCTAATAATAGCGCATAAGCAACAGATAACTGCGTGGTATGGAGTGCAGGCCTCTGGGACCCTTGCCACATCACATACAAGCTTGCCAAGTGAATATTCGTCCTTATATGCCATGTGTCAATGCCGTCTCCTCCCATTTTCGATTCTTCACACTTCTACCTCTGCCCTCATCATCACCTTTACCATCCATATGCCACCACTTGGTTGGTGGTTGCACAAGTCTTTGGGGGTCCTCTGATGAAGATTTTGTAGTCCTCCTCTGTGTCCTTTAATTAACCTTTAGGTTACACCAAGCCAATACAATGTAAGCCAAAACTAACATAATTACTACATCTGAGTACTGTGGAGAGTTTTGTCAAAGAGTGGCTTGAGGAGAGAGGACACAGCCGAATTAATTTGGTAAAGATGTCCTAACTAGGGCAGAGGCCTTCTTGCAGGCAGGTGTCTGTTGGGAATTTAGCTGACTAGAGAATGGAAAAGTACAAGACCGTGGCTAATTCCAAATCTTGCACCTGCAAGATAAGGTGTCCTTGGGCCTAGCTGAGTATGATAAAGAAATGGACAACGAGACGTGAGAAGTAGAGAACGTAGGCCCAAAGGAATGAGGAAGAGCTGATGGTATAGTTTAACCAATAGATTGCTTGGCTTACAGAATATTCATAAGCTTGTTATTTGCTGTATAAGTGTTTGATGCTTTCTTCAATAAACTGGACCTGTGATGAACCATCTGTTGTCCTGGTCTCCTTCCTTCGACAGAGTATCAAGGCAATAAATCCCTTATAATTAGCATTTTCCTGGGACACAACCAGAGAGTTCCTAAGAAAGGTCCAAATGAAACCTCCTCCAGCTGTTTTCCTCTGGTTGATCTTTTTAGGCACCAAAGCTCTGTTCCATGAGTGGCCTGTGTGCGTGCAGAGCAATGCAGGCCCCACAAAGCCCTTGGCTTCCCCACAAGTTACCAGTTTGACTGCTTCCAAAGGGGAAGAAAGGCAGAGATGTACATCCACAGGAGTCCTGGGCATGTCCAATAAAGGTGCAAATATGTGGGGAGATTTGTTAGGAAGCATTTCAGCTGTTATGCCAACAGTGCCTTCTCTCTTAGTTCTGTGCATTAGAGGTGAGTAATGTAATAGTTGGCTGTCACAATTAAGAGGTAGATATTATGTGGATAGATATTATGTTCAAATGTAAAGTGCTGTTATTTTAATATGTCCTCCCATAGTCCTCTTTCTTATCCCCCTTGTAATAGCCTTGGTAGTCAGGGCATTTGGGGAGGGCTGGCTTGTGACCAGCAGGCAGGGTGTAACAACACCTGACCTCCAGTCAAGATGCAAGAAAGTAATCTCCACCACTTGATGGCAGAGAAAGAGTTCACTGACAAAACATTGTGAGGGGCTAAGGGTATAAAAAGCAGAGCATCCCTTTTGTAGATGAGCATGTGGCTGCTAATCATGGAGACTTCCCAGTGCTGCAATCTTTCCTTATACAGCCTTTTCTTAAGATTTAATAAACCTTTAAAAAGTTAAAGGAAGGGTAATTTCTCAGATGAGCAATGCTTTGGGCCATTTTTTTGGTCTTGTTTCCTTTGCTTGGGTGCCATCTGAGTGCTCAGTTGGGGTACAGGCTGTAGGTGCTTTGTGCACTCCTGGAGTTCCTCTTGGATCCCTTGAAAGACAGAGTTTGGCCCACAAGGAGAATTTGTGCTGCTTTGTGACAGAGGAGAACTTCCCAGGCTATTTTCTGTTTGCTGTAGGGAAGGTTGGTTATTGCTTGGCATAAATTCACAGACCAACATGGAGCATTTGCTTTGTGATGTCAGGGCATGGTTGCCACCTTGTCGTAGTGACATCAGAAGGTTGCCTTGGTGCACGGAAGGCCTGAGTGTCAGAGCAGTCCTAGCACTTGCTCAGTTCAGGAGAATCCTCCTGATTGAGGCAATTGTCAGTGGGCTGCTGCACACTGACAGGAGCCTTGCTTTTTCCAGTGTGTAAGCACAGCCTGCAAACTTGCAGAACAGTGTTAAAATGATTGAGCTAATTGCTCCTTTGCTTTTCGCTGCTTATGGCATTACCTATGGTGCCTATTTTGTGACACATTTCACAGGTCAGTAGATGTTTCCTCTCTACTTAGGTTAAGGTGTATCCTAACCTGGCTTTTGTATGTCTTCCTGCTCTTTCTTAGTGACTGAGTTTCTGATTTTGAAACAGAAAGAGCATTAGGATACCTCTGGTTTGGTAAAGCTCCTGTCAAGGTGTTCAGCTAAAAAGGGGGTGTCTGTAGCCACAGGGGCAGCATTTACAAGGGAACCTACAAGGCTTCCGATGGCTCCATGGGAGAGTCTGTGGCAGCAGAGTCTGTCATTTCCTCAGTTTTCTGGGACAAGCATTTCTTTGAAAATGCAGACTGGCAGACCTTCAGGGAAGGCTGAATAGTTGGGCTAGGACTACTGTTGTAATGTAGCTTAGGATTTTGCTCTCTGCTAGTGTAAGGAAGGCTACTGCGATTAAGATTGGGAGGGCATAGGAGAGGGCTACGATGAGGTTAATTAAGAGGGGGTAGTTGGTCATTGAGGGTGGTTTGGGTTAAGCTAGGGAGAGGATTGGAACCCCTGAGTTAAAGGACTTAAGCCTTTTGCATTTTCCGAGCTCTGCCATGCTAGCTAGTCCTTTTCTTGGACGTGGTGTGGTGTGATAGCCTTTTGTAATTTAGTTGTTTTCATTACTTAAGGCAAAGTCTTGCTTGTGGTATTTGCCTCACTTTTCCTATCCTTTCGTAGTGGGAAGAGTTCATCATAGATAGAAACCAACCTGGATTGCTCCAGAACTCTGATCACATAGGACTGTTAATCGTTGAACAAACAAACCCTTAGTAGCGGCTGCACCACTACGATGTCCTGATCCAACATCGAGGTCATAAGCCTCCTTGTCGATACTGACTCTCGGAGGAGATTGCGCTGTTATCCCTGGGATAGCTTGGTCCATCGATCAATTGTATTGGGTCTGGATGCTATAAGCACGTTGAGGGTTGTTCTTAGTCTAGAGGTGTGGTCTAATTTTGGGAGGTTTTGTTTTGCTCCAAGGTTGCCCCAACCGAAAAACACAGACCAGAAGCTTATGTGTCAGTGAACCCAGTAGGTGAGTATGTGTTTTAAGGTGGTTGCTGGTTTTCAAGTTCCACAGGGTCTTCTTGTCTTATGGGTTTATCCCAGCTTTTGTACAGGGAGATCAATTTCACTGATTGCCTGTAAGAGAACGTTAAGACCTTGTTTAGCCATTCATACTAGTCTCAATTTATAGGACAATTGATTCTGCTGCCTTTGCATGGTTAGGATACCGCGGCCGTTGAACATGAGTCACCGGGCAGACATCACCTTCAAAACTTGTTTTGGGTTTGCTGAAGGCTATGCTTTTGGTAAACAGTTGGGCCTTGACGGGTTTGCCTAGTTCCTTTTACAGGTTTTAATCCTTCTTAATGTACGCTCCTCTGTCAGGTTAACAAGATACTTAATACTGTGCTTGTTTGATTTGTCGTATATTGGTGGTTTGCTCATAATGTACAGATGTAAGCTTGTGTCGTAGAGGGAAGACCCTAGTTACTCATTCTAGCATTATTTCTCCTATTTGAATATAGGTTAGCCTGTTAATGGGGAGGGAGTCATGAGGTTCTTATATTTTTGTAGTGTAGAGCTTTAACACACTCTTTGTTGATGGCTGCTTGAGGGCCCATGATGCAGTTGGAAAAACCAGTATTTATCTGCTCGTAGAGATTGTATTCTTTTTTAAAGGAGCTGTATCTCCTTTAAATGTCCCTTAATTTGCTTCATTTGGGTTCGTAAGTTTTCCTTGGAGAAGAATTAAGAGTGAACTTAGATTTGTTTCACAGGCAACCAGCTATAACCCAATTGGCTTTTCACCTCTACTGACAAGTCATCCCACTCTTTTGCCACAGAGATGGGTTCACTCAATAACAGCTGCTCGTAAGTAGCTCGCTTGGGTTTCGGGGTAGCAAACTTAAATTCATTTTGCATGATTTTTCTTGCTAGACCACGATGCAAAAGGTATAAGGGTTGATCTTTGCTGTTTATAGCTTAGTTTTCATTATTATTTCATCTTTCCCTTACGGTACGTGGTCTCTATCGCGCCAATGGTGTCTTTTCTATCGCCTATACTGGGACTAGTGAATGCTTTAGTTGGGTGCGGGGGAGTAACTTTGTTATTCCAGGTCATGTCGATTGGGCTAGAGTTTAGCATCAATACAATCTAGTGTTAGCAGACATTTTTCAGGTGTAAGCTGAATGCTTTTGCTTAAGCTACATCTTGGTAGCCCTAGTGCACCTTCCGGTACACCGACCTTGTTACAACTTACCTCATCTTTGGCTAAATAGCTTATTAGTTTATGGGGGGGGGGGGGGGGCGCCTGCAAGGAGGGTGACGGGCGGTATGTACGTGCCCCAGGGCCAGCTTAAAGACGGCTCGATTGTCCCACTTTACTGCTAAATCCACCTTCCAGGGGTTTTTTCATACCCCTTTGCCGTTATGTTCTAACTTAGAAAATGTAGCCCATTGCTACCATTCCATAGGCTATACCTTGACCTGTCTTGTTAGCATGGTGGGGCTATTGCACTCACTGTTGGCTTTCAGGGGAGGTGGGCTGGCGACGGCAGTATGTAGGCTGTTTTGGCAAGGAATGGTCAGGCATATCGTGGATCACTGATTACAGTACAGGCTCCTCTAGGTGGGTTTGGGGCACCACCAAGTCCTTAGAGTTTTAAGCATTGGTGCTTAAAGCATCAGGCGGATGCTTTAGTAGGTGTAAGCATCAAGATTCAGGGCCAGGCATAGTGGGGTATCTAATCCCAGTTTGGGCCCTGGCTTTTGCGGAGTTCAATTAATTGTTGTTCTAAGATCTTCTTTGATGGGGACGCCTTTTTGGCATCTTGGGCTTGTGACAGCTCAGTTGCTTTTTAATCTTAGCTACTTGGATAGCATGTGACCACTCTTTACGCCATTATAAAGTTAATTTGGGTCTCCTGTATGACCGCAGTGGCTGGCACAGGATTTACCAACCCTAGATTTGCTATGGCTAAGTCAAGTTTACACTCATTGCCTAATATTAACTACTGCTGATTACCCGTGGGGGTGGGGCAATTGCAAGGTATCTTGGGCTACGGTTGTGGTGAGCCTGATGCCCGCTCCTATCTGCCTGATTGAGGTGTTCAGAGCATCTACACAGGAGCGCGGATACTTGCATGTATATACCTAGCAAAAACTAACAGTAAGGTTAGGACTAAGTCTTTTCTCCTTGGGTGTGTGTGGCAGCCATCTTGACATCTTCAGTGTCATGCTTTCTATAAGCTACAAGGACGTGAAATTTGGTGGATAGTTGGTTGATGGTTTGTCATCATGGTTTGTGTTTTGGTTTGGTTTTTGGAGAGGGGCTAGCTTTGGAATTAATATTATGTTTGTTTGGGGGTGGTTAGAGGAGTGATGATGGTGGCTGGTTATTATTTTTGACAATAGGGAATATAGAAGAAAGTTAATTGAAAGTGTATTGATGGTAAGTAGTTTGGACAATGTGGGGATATGTGGCTTAGTTATTTGATAAAAAAATAAAGTCTAGATAGAAAAATAGATGCGTAAAATGGAATTTAAATGTTAATTCCTAGTGAATGATAAAATAATTAATACGTCTGGCAACCATTACACTATCTGTTGTCTAGAGGTAGGCAGCGCGCCCTCCATGAATGGGGTCAAAGTGCATCAGTGCCAAGTTTGCAACCACCTTATCCATTAGATTATGACATTCTGGGTGTTAGGGGATTCATATGCTCGGCCATGTGATGGACATGTCAAGAGGAAGATAACACCTGCTCTGCACTTGAGGGGCTTATTGAAGAGATGCTAAAAGAAAACAAGTGTATGCTGAGGTAATGAAGTTAGGGAGGAGTATTCAACCGACCACTTGTATCTGTGAAGGGCAAGGAGGAGGGAATGAAGCAAGTTATGATCCTGAAGTTACAACCAATAGCGCAAAAGAGCAAGTATAGGAGAGGTATGCGCTTGAGGGCAATAACCTAAAGCACATATGACGTTGAGTAGCTCTGCTCTCGTGAGAAGCACGATCAATAGATAACCATGTCCTCTTGCTTGAGAATGCTTGAAGGCTGTTGGCTGAGAATATTACCTAGGAGGCGAGCGAATACTGTACACTAGGGGAATTCAAAGGTGTACTGGGATATTCCTCATTCTCTATGTTGGGTGTTGTGTACATTAGGTAAGATCCTGGGTCTTTGGGTGGTGCTTGCGACTTGGCCTTGGGTAGAAATACGTGGCTTGTATGGTACCTGAAGCAAGAATGTGCCTGGTAGGTAGGCTGGCTGAATACCAGCCATTTGGGAGATAATGTTTTGGTTTTTGGTGGAAGAGCTTGACGTGTAATGTGGATTATCCTACACTTCATGAGCTGTCTGATGGGGTAGAGAGTGTGATGCATTATTATACATACCCTGAAAGCAAGAAGAAAATGTGCTGGGGGGGAGGGGGAAGGAATGACGGACGTATTTAGGTATTCCTGTATAGTTAAATTTTGTAACGACGCCTTTTCAGGCTGTAAATCTCGGAGAGAGGCCAAGTGGGAATTTATGATAGAATCTGGGTTTTTTTTTAGGGCCGTGTTTTGTTCTAGGGGGTTTGGCAGTTGCATCTAACCTGTCTCCTTACTATGGGGTGTTGGGGCTGGTTGTAGCAGCGGTTGTGGGGTGCGGCTGACTAGTGAGTTTGGGGGTCCCTTTTATTCCTTTGGTACTTGTTATGGTTTATTTAGGGGGAATGTTGGTAGTGTTTGTGTATTCAGTGTCGTTGGCATCGGATCCTTAACCGGAGGCTTCGGGTAGTTGGGGTGTTCTTGGTTATGGTTTTGGGATGCGGTTGGTTGTGATGGTGGGGCTTGTTATAGGGGATGTGTTGGGGTTGTTGACGGACGAGGGGATGGTGAATAGTGGGGGTTTGTTGTCGGTCCGGTTGGATTTCAGTGGGGTGGCTGTGTTGTATTCAGAGGGGCTGGGATTGCTTTTGATTGGGGGGTGAGGGTAGTTGACTTTGTTTGTGGTGTTGGAGCCTGTGTGGAGGTTGTCTCGGGGGGCGATTCAAGCTGTTTAGCGGTAGGGTCAGGAAGTAGTTTAGTTAAAAATGCCAGCTTTGGGAGTTGGAGCAGAGGGTTTGAGTCCTTTCTTCCTGAGGTGGGTGGTGGGGTAACTCTAAGAAGGGGTTTAGTCTTCAATCTTTGGCTTACAAGACCAATGTTTTTATAAACTATTAGAGTTAATTAAAGTTTAAGTAGCTTGTTTTCTAGGGCAGCCGCAAGGGGGAACAGAACTAGAATGATTGTGAAGTATGTGAATGAGGCTAGTTGGCCGATGATGATGAAGGGGTGTTCTACTGGCTGGCTGCCTACTAAGGTTAGGATGTGGATGTTGGCAACAAGGGTTCAGAATAGGATTTGTGATAGGGGGCGGAAGAGTATTGATCATAGTTTCGATGTATGTAGTAGTGTGGTGAGGAACAGGATGAGGATTGAGGCGGCTAGAGCTAGTACGCCTCCTAGTTTGTTTGGGATGGATCAGAGGATGGTGTAAGCAAATAGGAAAGATCACTCAGGTTTGATGTGAGGAGGGGTGACTAGCGGGTTGGCTGGAGTGAAGTTTTCTGGGTCACCTAGGAGGTTGAGGGAGAATAGGGCTAATGAGACGAGTAGGGAGAGGATTAGTACGAACTCTAGGATGTCTTTGATGGTGTAGTATGGGTGGAAGGGGATCTTGTCACAGTCTGAGGGAATGCCTAGCAGGTTGTTTGAGCCTGTTTCATGGAGGAAGGTGAGATTGACGAGAGTAAGGCCTACGATGACAAAGGGAAGGAGGAAGTGGAGAGCAAAGAATCGGGTCAGTGTGGGGTTGTCGACAGAGAACCCGCCTCAGGCTCATTTGACTAGTGTTCGCCCGATGTAAGGGATGGCAGAGAATAGGTTTGTGATTACAGTAGCTCCTCAGAATGATATTTGGCCTCATGGTAGGACGTATCCTACGAAAGCAGTTGCTATGAGGGTTAGGAGGAGGATGACTCCAATGTTTCAGGTTTCTTTGTTTAGGTATGAGCTGTAGTAGAGTCCTCAGCCAATGTGTGGGTAGATGCAGATGAAGAAGAAGGAGGGTCCGTTTGGGTGGAGGTTGCGGATGAGTCAGCCGAATTGTACGTCTCGGCATATGTGAGCGACAGAGGAGAAGGCTAGATGGGTATCTGCTGTCTAGTGCATAGCTAGCAGAAGACCTGTGACAATTTGAGTAATTAAGCAAACACCTACTAGAGACCCGAAGTTTCATCATGTTGAGATGTTTGATGGTGCTGGGAGGTCAATTACGGTGTTGATGATGATTTTGAGGATTTGGTGGTTATTACAAAGGTTGAGGACCATTGGTTATTTCTGTATGTGGATATGAGGATGATGAGAATGGATAAGGTGAATGATCCTAAGTAAGCTTTGATTAGGCCTGAGTGGAGTGTGGTGGCAGTTTTGCTTGCTATAAGTTGTAGGCTGGCTAGCCCCTCTAGACCTAATATTTTGTATCAGGAGAGGTCAATTAGGTGGGATGCGATGTTTTGTCCTCCTTTGAGGAAGTTGGTTATACTTAGGTGGTGGGTTAGGGGGTTAAAGTATCCTAGGAATGTTGAGAAGACTGAGAAGGGGGCTTGTTTTGTGAGGATGAGTCTTTGGTCTATTTTTTAAATTTCAAGAACTACAGCAATGCCTAGGGCTGTTACGATTAGGGAGGTTATTTTAATAGAGGGTGGCATGGTTATTGGAGGGGTTTTTGTGGGGCTGATGAATGAGGTGAGGAGGAATCCTGCCAGGATGCTTCCCAGCGCAAGGCGAGTGATAGGGGAAGTTACTGCGGGGTTATTTTCATTTATTGGGGTCAAGGGTGGAACAAAGCCGGTCTGCACTAGTACGGTTATGCGGATTGTGTGTACCACGGTGAATGATGTGGCTAGAAGGATTAGGAGTAGGGCTCAAGTGTTTAAGTAGGATGTGTTTAGGCTTTCAATGATTTGGTCTTTTGAGTAGAATTCTGCGAGGAATGGTGTTCCTATTAGGGCGAGGTTGCCAATGGTACGGCATGAAGTGGTTGTGGGAAATATTTTTTGGAGTCCTCCTATTTTTCAGATGTCCTGTTCTCCATTTAAGCTGTGAATGATGGAGCCTGAGCATAGGAAGAGCATGGCTTTGAAGAATGCGTGAGTTGAGATGTGGAAGAAGGCTAGTTCGGGTACGTTTAGTCCGATTGTGACTATTATTAGTCCTAGTTGGCTTGAAGTGGAGAAGACAATGATTTTTTTAATATCGTTTTGGGTGAGGGCACACGTGGCTGCAAATAGTGTGGATAAAGCTCCTAGGCAGAGGCACAGGGTTAGGGCAGTTTGGTTATTATTGAATAGAGGGTGGGTTCGGATGAGTAGGAAAATTCCAGCAACTACTATTGTGCTGGAGTGGAGTAGGGCAGATAGGGGCATTGGCCCTTCTATTGCAGCTGGGAGTCATGGCTGGAGGCCGAATTGAGCGGATTTTCCGGTTGTGGCTAGGATGAGGCCTAGTAGGGGTAGTGTAGGAGATTGGGATGGGGTAGAAAGTTGTTGGATTTCTCAGATGTTTGTGGTGGAACCTAGTCATGCTATGCAAAGATAAGTCCGATGTCTCCGATTCGGTTGTAAAGTACGGCTTGGAGGGCAGCGGTGTTGGCGTCTGCTCGGCCGTGTCATCAGCTCATTAGTAGGAAGGATATGATTCCGACTGCTTCTCAGCCAGTGAACAAGACGAATAGGCTGTTGGCGATGATTAGGATGAGTATGGCGATTAGGAAGAATAGTAGGTAGTTGTTCCCAGAATTCAGGGGAAGCTTCTTTTTTTCTACAGTTTCTCCTGAAAGGATCTGACTGTCTACCTTGACCCTTGACTGATTGCTAAAACAGTGATCTTCCCTTTGCAATGAAATGCAAACTCCAAAGCAGTGAGTATCTGCTCCAGAACCCTGGAGCTACTGTTGTGCTGTTTCACAAAGAACTGCCAGACCTCAGGAGGATTTTGGGGAAACTTTTCTGGGCAACTTTTTCCAGCAAGTTAATGACAATTGGTGCATGCAACTAATTTTTTTTAAAAGTACTTGAAAGAGAGGATTTTAGAAGCTGTTTTATGTCTTTGGTAGAACAGGAGCTTTGAGTGTTAAAGTACAATCTGCATTTTCTTCATCATGGTTGTAGTCATTTACTGGCAAAACAGGCCAAAGTGTAGGCACAACCAAGAATATTGTCCTGATCCCTTGCTGGCTGTGTGAATGAAATGTGTCTCCTGGAGGGACAGGAAATCATCTCTGTTTGGGTTGACTTGTTCTGTGGGATTCAGCAGCCCAGGCAGTTTTCTCACAGCATCTGATTGATTTCCCCTGCCCACTACAGGTAACCTCAAGCGTGTATTCAGCGGTGCTAATCCTGAGGTGAGTGAGAAAGGGACATTTCATGTTCCTGGTGTTTAAGAATTGTAGAGCCAGCTGTCAGCTTGGCCAGTAGCAGTAGAGGGCCGGCTAGGGAGACCGAAAGAAAATTCATTTTGATGCCTTCAACAGAGCTAAGATAGGCATAAGTGAAGAGTTCCTAATTTCCATCTCAGAGCCCTCAAGAAGTACAAATTCAGTTTTGCAGAGAAAATGTCACTTGCTGACAGCAGCCAGAGGGGAACACTGAACTAAGAGTAACATCCTAGAGAGTAGAATCAGCCCAGTAAAATTTAGTCAGAGAGACTGAGAATTCTATTCCTGTAAATTAAATGCCATCACCTTAGAAGATGCAGTTGTGGAACAAGAAGGCCATCTTGAAATGGTGGATGCTGTATTTGAAATCAAACAGGCAACTTTGTGCCTGAAGAGCTGCGTGGGCCAAAAGGAGCCAGGGGTGGTGGCCTTGAGCTGCTGAAGATGAGGGAGTGTGTGGCCAGGTGGCCAAGAAGGCCAAGGGCATGGTGGCCTGAGTCAGCAGCAGTGGGGCAGCAGGAGCAGGGCAGTGAGCGTGGCCCTGTGCTGGGCAGCGCTGCGACCACAGCTGTGGTCGCTCTTGGAGTTCCTTTTGGATCCCGTGAACAACAGGATTTGGCCCACAAGGAGAATTTGTGCTGCTTTGTGACGCAGGAGATCTTCCCAGACTATTTTCTGTTTGCTGCATGGAAGGTTGGTTATTGCTTGGCATAAATTCACAGACCAACACAGAGCATTTGCTTTGTCTTGTCGGAGTATGGTTGCCACCTCGTTGCAGTGACATCAGAAGGTTGCCTTGGTGCATGGAAGGTCTGAGTGTCAGAGCAGCCCTAGGCCTTGCTCAGTGCAGGAGCATCCTCTTGCTTGAGGCATTTTTGCACACTTGCACACTTTCAAAAGTCTTGTTTTTTCTGGTGCTCCAGCACAGCCTGCAAACTTGCAGAGCAGTGCGATAATGATTCACCATCTTGTTCCTGCACTTTTTGCTATATACGCTGTTTCCTTTTCAATCAACTATTTGACTCTTTTTGCACATAAGTAGAGATTGGAGTGACATAGAATGCTACTGTTAACAATGTTCATGAATTCTCCTTCGAAGATATGGCTGTGGATGTGAGGAGAAATGGGGTTATAAGTGCTAGGTAAGGGCCTGTCCCCCCATGATTCTCTCTTGCCACCGGCGACAAGAGCAAGAGCTGTCTTTCCCCTGGTTCTCTCTGCTATTGCAGAAGAAGCCAGAGAGGAGGAAAATTAGAAAGACGACCAACGCCTTTGTCCAGCCATGGTCGCACTACGGCCTGCTCATCATTCCAAGAGAGTAAGTGCCCATTGTGGGGGGAGCTGTCTTTAGTGCATGACAGAGGTGCAAGTTTCTGAGCAGTCAGCACTTGCTGTGTCTGGCCGAGGATGCTGAGTGCTGGAGTTCTGCAGGACGTAGCTATTTCCTGCAGGCAGTGACAGCTAGAAATTGGCCTTTGACCTGTCCTGTTGGGGCAGTGCAGAGCTGGGGGCTCCGGCTGAGCTTCTGGCTGCTTGGTTCAGGGAAGGTCCAGCTCGGGGCTTCTGCAGTGTTATGGCCAAGGGCACACATAGTAGTGCTGGCAGTCAAAAGGCTTTGTTTGTTTCTTTTGCCTTTTTGGAAAGGTGTTTTTGGCTTGTGGAAGTGTTCTGCAGTTTTCTTGAGTCGTTCTTCCCTTGTAGAGTCACTGATGACCCAATTGCCTTTTGGCTTTTGAGAAGCTGCAAACAGCAGAAGGGGATAGTTTCTGCTGATCCGTTTAGTGGTGAAGTCTTCAACTTTGGCAAGTGCCTTGGAACTGTGAGTGGGGGTGAAGCTGCAAGTCCTTGACTGCTGTCTTGTTTTGCTCCGAACAGGAAGGTCATCTTGCAATGATGCCTGCAGTGTCTGAAGCGCAATGGGCACCTTTGTGGCTGGCGAGCTGCGTGGGCCCAAAGGACGCAGGGCTGGCGGCCGTGAGCAGCTGAAGATGAGGCAGCGTGGGGCCAGGGGGCCAAGAAGGCCAAAGGCACGGTGGCTGTGCCAGCAGCAGTGGGGCAGCAGGAGCAGGGCAGGGAGCGTGGCCCTGTGCTGGGCAGCGCTGCGGCCACAGCTGGAGTGCTGTGTGCAGCTGTGGGCCCTGGGAAGCAGAAAGTCATGGAGGGGCTGCAGCGTGGGCACAGAGGGACAGGGGAGCTGGGCAAGGGGTGCAGCACAAGGCCAGTGAGATGCTGAGGAAGCTTCAGCTTGGACAACAGGAGCTTTGTGAGGGACCGTCAGCATCTCATCAGTGCATCCAAGTATTTGAGCCACAAGAGGCTTATTCATTTTCTTTTTCTCCCAGCTAAGGTTCTTTTCATCATTATATTCTGCCCTTTTATAGCACTGGGACTGCGTCTGCTAGAATTTTAATTTCCAAGGTATCACTTCTGGAGAATGCAGTAGTTTTGCATGAGAACACATTATTCTGTGCAGGGACCTTGGTACAGAAGGAGCTGTTGTGGTTCCAGGCCAGCCAGTATGGCCTTACAGATCACTTTGAGCTTAGTAGTGCTCATGCCTTTTTGCAGCCCAGGGAATCAGTGTGTGTTGTGTTTGAGAATTCAGCAGGAGGTCAATGCCCTTGCATTCCAGCTGCTCCTCAGAGGTCACAGGAACTGGAAGGGGCTGGGCTGCATTTCTGATTCCAGCCAGTTTAGCTCCACCAGTGTGGTCGAGTCCAAGAGAAGAACTTGCCCGAGCACAGATGCACAAAGAGTGCAGTTCCCAGTGCAATGCTCTGGGACTGATCCCTTTCTGTAAGGACCTACATGCTCCACATTCCCCAAAAGTGTGCTTTTTTGAAGCAACAGGAGAGCAATCTCAGGATTGTAGTTGAGTGTGGCACTGGCTACCAAGTTCTGATATCTGTAGCAACAGAGAGGACAGTAAAGAGAAATTTCAGTAATGAAATCTATCTATCTATCTATCTATCTATCTATCTATCTATCTATCTATCTATCTATCTATCTATCTATCTATCTATCTATCTATGTAACATTTACATAATTGAATCTTCCTGGCTCTGGTCCAAGGCAGTTGGAGGTGCAAAGCTCACCTAAAGCATCCCTTTCTGGAGAGGATTAGAGACATGTTCCCTCAACCGATTCTGAGCAGGCGGAGATGTTTTCCCCTCCAGATATGATGGTTTTTCCCTTCAGAGTTGTTTCCCTCCTCTGGCCTCTTGTGCCCTGAAGTCTCCAGTTAATTCTTTAAATTTCTGCCTGTCCTAGAGAAGTGCAACAATTCCATGTTTAGGTGGTGTTTGGTGACTCTGGTCACACATGCATTACATGACACATGGTTTCCTTCTCTGGCATCCCCAGGGCTGTGTAAGTGCATTCGTTCATGGGGCCTTAGGAGAGTCTTCTCTTTCCCTCAGCAGCAGCAGCAGGGAGCGGTGGCAGGGTCAGGACGAGGAGGAGGAGGTGGCTGCCCTGGCCCTTTGCTCCCGGGCCCCAGGCCAGGAGGGCTCTGGCTGCAGCAGGGCGCTCTTCGGGCAGCCCCTGGCAGCCTCTGCACAGAGCACGGCACGCTGCCTCGTCCTTCTTGTGCCACTTTTCTTCAGCAATACCCTAGCTCCTCTTCACAAGGAAAGAACTCCAGCAATCTAAAAAGAGATCATTCAAGTACAGTTCTATCTGCCTTTGTATTGTATTTCAGGGCATGTATTTTTTTGTCTAGAATTTCATGATTTTTATGAAAACATGCATTCATATCTGCACATTTTTTGTAGTTTTTATTATTCATATACCAAAACACACCTTTTTAAATTCTTAATTTATTGCAGTTTGTAGTTTTGAGGTAGTATATTTTAAAATGTCACAAAACAACACCCTTTGGGTAGTTTTTCTCACTTTAAAAAAAAAAACCCATAAGCCATTTTAGTCTCTGTCTCTCCAAGTTGGTTCATACCAGCCTATTTCAAATCAGGGCTACAATACTTTTGTAGGATTGAGAGAGGTCCAATGAAATGCACACCAGTGATTCCTCTTGTGCAATGTCATGGCCCTGCCATATGCCATAAAGCCTCTTTTCACTTTTTTTTTTCTCTCATTAGCTCAAATGCAAATGCACGTTTAGTTGCGAACTTACACAAGATGAGCAAAATCAAAATGATGTGAGGGGCCTTTGGGAGCTCCTTGCTGATCTTTCTGCTTCTTCAGCTGAGCAAGGCTCTGATCCAGGCAAAGAGATTGCACTTAGTGCTACACAACCATTTGCTGGAACTCTGCTGATTTCTAGGAACAGCTGGAGGCCTCTGTCTCCCCATGATGTTTTGGCTGAGCCAAGCTTTGCTGGGTTTTGGCTGCAAATACCATTGCCCTTTCTTTCTTATATCCACAAGTACCATGGCTGGGCAAAAACTGCCACGAGGGGCATCTTCCAAAGGCACTTTGGTCTGGAGTTTGTGAATGAACGAGAGCTTCCTCCACTTCTAAACCACATGAAAAAAATAATGAAAGAGAACTTCCCATCCTTAACGAACAACTGACAATTCAGAAGTGGATCTAGAGCATCGGAATGAAAAGGAAGGCAATCTTCCAATGGAGTTGTGCTTTCG
Source organism: Melospiza melodia melodia (assembly GCF_035770615.1). Taxonomy (NCBI): domain Eukaryota; kingdom Metazoa; phylum Chordata; class Aves; order Passeriformes; family Passerellidae; genus Melospiza; species Melospiza melodia. Next base: position 10,321,998 of record NW_026948525.1, on the reverse strand, counting down.
GGAGTTTTTCTTCTGACTGCCACTCACAGCTGGCACTGGAAAAAGTCACATCTCTGCAAGCGCCAGTGTCTTCTGTCTGCCATCAGTTGTTTTGCTGCAACAACCAGAACAGGCATCAGGCTGGAGAGAGGCTCAGCTGATGCTAGCAATAGGAGCTGCCCCAAGGAGAAAAAAGAAATTAACTTTTACCTCCCAAACCCATCTCCCCAGAGGCTCAAGCAGGATTTCTCTGGTTCCCAGAAATACAAAGAAATAGGGCTGAGAAGATCCTCTGCAGCTATGTGTTCATGCACAAGACTTTGCTGATGCCATTTGGGTTTGGCCTTTTTTCTTTTCTATCTTTTCTGTATTCCTTGCACATCAATTTAGAGCTCTGTAGGCTACTTGATTTGTGACTACTTTTCCCAGTCCTTTTCCATGGCCTTTGCCTAAGCAGAAAGACAAACTTCCAGAGCTCCAAGCGCCAAGGGGTAGAAGGCCCCAGTGTTATCCTGGTTCTTCCTGGGACAGACCCCTCCAGGGAGCTGGTGGACTCACCATCCCTGCAAGCCTTTAGAACACGACTGGATGTGGCACTCGGTCCCGTGCTTCAGTTGAGGTGTTAGGGCATGGGTTGGACTCGATGATCTTGAAAATGTCTGTCTTCCAAGCCAGTGATTCTGTGATTCTGTGACTGAGGCAGCTTTTCCTGCAGCCCTGGAAAGGGCTGTGGGGGCCCTTGGCCCAGGACAGGGATCAGGGCTCATGGAAAAGAAGCAAAGGGCTCAAGGCGAAGGCTGACAGGGCAGAACTGCCCCAGCGCGGCCCAGAGCGAGCCTCATGTCCTCCTCCTCACCCTGCGCCCTCTGCGCTGCCCTTTGCGGCGCCGGCAGCTCCTCTCGCTGCGGGGCTCCAGGGCGTGCTGGGGGCCGGGCCCCTCGTCTTCAGGTAGCGCCGGAGCCTCGGAGGCGAGCGGCTGCTGCTGTGGCCGGCAGGGGAGAGCTGCGCCTGCTGCCCTGGGCACAGCGAGCTGCCGCTATGGCCGGCTCCTGCCGCGGCTCCTGCCTCTGCTCCGGTCTCTGCTCCTGCCCTGTGCGCACAAACACAGCCGAGGGCTGGCCGGCAACACCCTGCCGCTCCGCAGCGGGCCAGGCCGGGCTGCTGCTCTCTGCGGCCTCTGCCCGCCACTGCCGGCCCCGCCGCGCTCCCGCCTGCCTCTGCCGCAGCCGGACCCACACGGGAGGCAGCACATTGCGGCCGGCTTGGAAAAGCCCTGCCCGCAAACCACCCGCCACGGCCTCAGGGCACAGGCTGCCGGCGTCCTCGCAGCTGAGAGCTGGCCCGGGCCGCCTGCCGGCCTCGGCCACAGCTCCCGCCTGTGTCTCCACGGTCACGGCTGCTCGGCACAGCGGGGTAAGCACAGCCCGTGCCAGCAGCAGCTCCTCATGGGCCCAGGCTCCAGGCGCTCCAAGCTCACCTGTGGTAAATAGGTATGATTCATGCTGATAAAAATTGAAACAGTAATCAATATTGGTACAGTAACTAATATCTGGAAATAATAAAATAAGTTAAAAATAGTAATGCCAAAGAGGAGAGGGAGAGGAGGGGCTCCACCCCCCCCCCTTTCCTTCCCAGCAGATGTTCATCAAGCACCACAGGAAAGAAGCTGAAGATATAGTTACTAAAAATGACCAAGAACCTGGTTCGGTCCCAAAAAATGCTAATTATAAGGGATTTATTGCCTTCATATGTAGATGCAGTGATACGTTAGTTTTGGCTTACATTATACTGGCTTGGTGCACATGTGTAACCCAAAGGTGAATTGAAGGACAACGAAGAAGACTACAGGGCCTTCATCAGTGACGATCACCAAAGACTTGTGCGACCACCAAACCGAGTGATGGCGCATGCGTGGTAAAGGTGGTAAGGAGGGCAGAGACAGAAAAGTTACGAACCGAAAATAGGAGGAGATGGTATTGACATATGGCATATAAGGGGTGATTTTCACTTGGCAAGCTTGTATGTGAAGTGGCAAGGGTCATTGAACTCTGCCCTCCGTACCCCGCAATATCTTTTGCTTATGCGCTATTATTGTAACCAAACTATCCCTTATTTATATATTTTCTAAACTATTCAATTAAAATTGCTGCTACCTTAAATATTGTTTGGTTTTTTTATGATGGGGTAATTGGGCAAAACATAACACACCCAACCCCGAATCCCAGCCCTGAGGGGCTTGGCGTCCCAATGCACCCCTGGGGACAGCAGAGTTGGCCGCTGAGCTCAGCCCATTGTGACACCACCAAGGGACCAATGGAAAATTCACCAAATCCTCATCAGAGACAAGAGAAAACTCCCATGGTGTCTGACAGCCTGAGGCAACTGCCAATTCCAGATCATTCCATCCATGCAGGAAAAGAGGCTTTTACATTAAAGCAGAAAAGAGTTATAAAAAAGGAGGGCAGAACAAACAACAAAGTTATTTGGACTCATGCTTCTTATGTCTGTTAGAAAGGCCAAGAAAATTCCATCCTTGCTCTTCTGACACAGCTCTCTCTGTTCATGATGTGGGACAGTGAGTCCTGATGAGGCGCAGGAGCTGATGCAAGGGACAGGGACAAGGATGCAGCAGGCACAGTGCCAAGCTGACAGAGGGATGATCTCTGGCAGTGGCACCGAAGGAGAAGAGTTTGCAGGCAGCACAGAAAATGGCTCTTTGTTTCACCTCTTCTTTCAGTGCTGCTAAGAATGTAGCCTGGAGCAAGCTGGGAACACCAGAGCCTGGAGCCCTTTCCAGGCAGGGCTGCATGAGACACAAACCAGCCGGGGACTGAGGAGCCCCTGGGGTGACAGTGAGTAACCTCGGGCTCTGCTCACTGCTGCTGGCATTTTCTATTCAACCATCTCCAAGGACTTCTGTTGTGCTCTGTATTTCTAAGGGTTTTCCCCCTTGGTTTTTTTTTTTGTTGTCTCCTGCACCTCTTTTTCCCCAAATTTTCCTACCCTGTCAGCAGCAGCCCCTGTCCAGAACTGGCTCTAACATATCAGCAAAGTAGCTAGGAACAACAATAGGTGGAATCATGTTGCTCAGGAATTCATATGCCAGAGCCCTGCCTGTGCCTTATGCTTTGTCAGGACCACCTTCTCTGTGCAAAAACTGGGGATTAGTGGAGTTTTTTTGCCAAAGAGCTCCTGAGAAGCAAATGTTGTGCTAGGTTTCTCAGGAGTGTATCCGTTAAGTTCATTGCTGGCAAAGAGAAAGTAATGCCAGGGTAGCAGAGCAGCTGGGAGCTGGTCACTCCCTGCAAAGGGCTGGTGTAGGATGTGGGAACACCACGTTCCAGGAGAGGCGAGCGGGATCAATGTGCTCACAGTGCTGCAAATGAGGTTTGTGTTCACTTAGAGAGCAGTCAGGGCTGGTGAGCACTGCAAGATCCAGCTGCAGTCCCCATCCATGTCCCTTTCAGTGCTGGCTTTAGGGTGTCTGCAGCCTGGACCCAGAGCGCCCTGGGGGGCTCCTGAGGCTGCCTTTGCACTCAGGTTGAGGATGCCCAGGAGCCCCTGAGGCCGCAGTGGGGACCAGGGCTGGGGCTTGTGGCCTGGCAGGTGTGGCTCTGGGGGCTGTGACATGCCAGGGCATGGGTCACTGTCACTGCCCTCTGCAGCCCTGGCTACCTCTGTGATGCTCCAGGGACAATGGCAAGAGTGGGGAACTGGTTAGGTTAGGGTTTGCCTGAGCCAGAACCTCTAGGCCAAATGCCCAGCAGGAAAGACCGCTGGAGGACCGAGTGAAGGAAGCAGAGGAGGCCCTTCTGCGGTGTAAAGTGCAGCAAATTCCTCAGGAGAGGCGGGGGGAAGGTTCTGCAGGTGAGAATTCCCAAAGGGAACAGATGTTGAAAGAACCCCCAGCACCTCTGTGCACAAGTTTTTAAAATCTTTCAAAACAGGGGGTGGACACCATATAGTAACCAATAAGCGACTCTTGGGGTGTGGTTTTGAGGGCTACAACAAATCAGAACAAGGGGAGGAGAGGGCGTTGGGATAGGGATTTGATCTTGGGGTGAGGGACAGGGAACTTTCTGGAACAAAGGGTAGGGTTTGGGCTGAGGGATGGGGCAAAGGGGCCGGGTTGTATTGACAGACAGGAAAAAATCTGGTGAGGAGGGAGGGGATTCCTTGAGGGACACTGGGGTAGGAGGGCATAACATAGGGGAGAGACTAACTGTAATAACTCGGGGAACACTTGAACATACCACTATATAACAGAACATTTGACTCAATAAACTAACACAGTGCAACACAGAAATTCAGGCTTTCAGCAGCTGAGAGGTGGCACTATTAGAACTCGCAGCAGCTGGTGAAAGCCATCTTTCTCCTTCAGGTTCTTGCTGTGAGGGAAGGTGCTGCGAGTTGTGGTGGCTGCACTCCCCCTTTGCTGGGAGGATGATCTGTACCAGGGCAGAGCAGAAAGCTGCCATGGTGAGCAGAACATGCTCGGAGCATTACAGTTCAGAGAATGGCACTGCCCCTGAAGGGCAAAAAGCCTGAAAGCATAGAATTCTGTGCAGAACTGTTGCACAAATTTTCTCTTCTAGAACATGCCCATTTTGTAGATGAATACTCTGGGTTTTATAGAATACATGGGGTTTTTTCTTAAGGTTTTTGGGAGAACTCTCAAGTTTATTTCTCTTTGTATTTTACATCCAGCATGCATACAGTTTTTTTTTTTTATGATTATTTTACTTTAGTAAATACTTAGGGAAAAAATACCTAAGCATTTTTTAATCCTTTGGGATATTGTGATTAATATTCTTAGAAATAAAACCTTGTTGAACAAGTGTGAAAACACAGAGAGAGGGAAAATAGCAAATAAGTCTTTTAGAACAGGGCGTGTAATAAGCACTGCAGAACTGAGTAATTCCTCCAAGGGCAGAATTAGCAAGATATATCACCAAGAATACCTGCCAAGATACTTCCTTAAATCAAGGGAAATGTGACCTGCAGCCATACAGCCAAAGCAAATGAAAGCCTTTGGAAAATAGGGAATTTTGCCAGTGACAGCAGTCTGTCTGGATAACTGAGGGATGCCCATCAATATTGCACTACACTCCTCAATATTTGCAATGTCTTTTCTCACAATTTCTGTGAAATGAATAAGCTGCAGTTGTTTACCATTACCTTAAGCTCTTAGGGGAATTACCAAGCACTATGTATGTTTTTCTGTAGCTGAGCAGGACTTGAGTTTCCCAAATCTTCTACAAAGCAGAAGGGAGTCACAGAGTTACTTGTGCTAATGGTAATGAAGGGTTTCATGAAAGCAGGTGAATGAGAGCATTGCGTTGTAAAACTTCCACATGCAAGAAAACAGGAGTCCACTTAGAATAAAACATATAAGGCTAGCATGACATCAGAACAGGATAAAATGAAATTGCTAGACAGGAACTGATGCATCAGAAATTAGGTGTATCATTTCTGATACATCTGCATGCATTTGCAAGCTAAAACAGAAAAAGAAGGGCAGAGATAATAAGGAATGAAGATTTTAAAATTGCACTGTGCAGAAGAGACACACAAACCACCAGTGTGAACACAGCTGGGAGATTCAGCTTGGAGATGGATTAGAGTGGAATCCATTCACTGAAGGTCTCTGGTGCACATGAGTGCAAAGCCTGAGGAAAAAAGAAGAAAAGTTTAATTTCTGAAAGCTATTTAGATTCCTGGAAGCATTGTCTAGAGACCTAAAAATCTAAAGCCTCCGAGAATCTGAACCTAAAACATCCCCAAATGGATTGATCAGGTATGATGTGCACGTCTCTGCTGTTTTCAGAGTCAATGACATTGACAATGAGTGTCTGGAAATTAGGAATGCCCACCCAGATTTTATCTCCCTTACTTTAAGAACACCTTAATAAGGCACTTCAGGAACTGAGCACTGACATTCTCACCCCCTCTATTTACTTTACATTTGAATACAGGCTGGTAGAAGGAGAAATTTTGCTTTAATTTCTCCCCAAATTACCTGTTGCACTTTCAGGTTAGGAGTAGATGTAAAATTCAGCTAATCACTCTCTCTATGCATGAATATTCCACTAGTGAACTGACATACAGAACATCCTTTTTTCTCTTTTGTACCTTCCTAAATGGTGCCCAATGAACAGAACACTTGCATAAATCTCACAGAAAATCAACAAAATTGCTGAAAGTAACACTCAATTCCCTGATAAAAGTTTCTGAGAAAAGGCTTGACAGGATCACTGAACAAACTGAAACTTGGAAGAGAAACACCCATTTTAGCACTGATCAAGGGGAAAGAAAAAGAAATGCTGTAAAAATTCCAAGTGGAAGGAAAGGAGAAACACAGGAAGCACCGAAAGAGCAAGGCCCTGTCAGATGACCTGTGCAAGGTAACTTTGTGCCCCAGCACTGTTAGAGGACATTCCCTGTCATTGGTGCAAGCAGCTGGAGACATAAATACTGATTGATTTGGGGGCCACAGTCTTGGTAAGTGCAGAGGTCGTTCAATAACCTGACATGAGGGAGTTCCCTCAGAGCAACTGGGATGCCAGAAAGAAGTGAACAGCTCCCCACAGCCTGGCCTGCTCGGCTGCTTTTCCTTCTGACCCTCCTGGGGAGGCTCTGGCATTTCCTCTTCCCTGATGGAAGCGCAGCTGCTGCCAAGGGAAACGTCCCCACCCTCACTCAGTGTTCCCTGTGCTTGCCAGATGTCCCATCTGCTGTCCCTGTCCAGGAGAGCTGCTCTGCACGGGAGGAGGAGACCGAGCGAGAGCCTGGGAACATCGGCGGCTGCAATCCCTCCTGATCTAGCGCTGTTTATGGATGTGTAGTTGGATTTGGATAGTTACAAGTATAGGGATATTTACATACACTGACTGATATTTGTATAGCGATATTATGTGTGTATATTGTTATATTGATGCGTGTATATTCATCTGTTTACATACTTGTACAGCTCTGTAGCTGTGCATTTCTATTGCTGGGGATGTCTGGATTGTTTTATTCGTCCATTGATATTTGTGTATTTATAGACAGGTTTGTTATGTTTGTATTATATTGTCATGTTATATGTCATGAAATATGCAATGCATGTTTACATCCCTATATTGTTATGCCTATATAGGTATTTACTTCTATTTATTATGTATGGAGTTGTATAGTTCTAAAATTCTATTTCTTTAGTTCTGGATCTGAGATTTTTTAGAGAGGGATATTGATGCTTCTGTATTTGTATATGGGCTGTATGGCTGTACTAATATGTAATAAATTTAATTGTTAATCTTCAATTCAGTAACTTCAATATTTGTATGCAGTGAGTTGTTGCAGAGGGTTGCAATAAAGTAATTTTCTTTTAACTGAAGTTGATATCTGTATATATTTACATAGCACAATTCTCAGAATAAATTAGATTTTAATAATAAATTGATATTTCTGTGTTTCTATATTGGTAGCACAGATGTTGCAATTTAAAATAAATTTCATTTTTAAACATAAGTTAATGTTTGTGTATTTGTACATTAGTAGTGCGGGTGTAACTATCTGCAATAAATGCAATGTTTCAGCTGAAGTAAGTGTAGATTTGTGCTACCCAAAGCCATGGGCAGATGTAAATGCTGGAGGATTCTGGCCATGCAAGTCTCCGGCCGTGCCCAGCACCTGCCCCACCTGCACTCAGGCTGGGCAGGGGAAGCGCAGATTTGGGCTGGCAGCAGAGCCCCACGTTGGCTCAGAACTCGCTGCAGAGGCTGCTGAGAAAACTCCGGGGCTCCATGAGCACAGAATCCAAGCAGGAGCCACCCGGGGAGGACAAATCCCTCATCCCACGGGCAGCTCTTTAGGAAAGGGCTCCAAGTGTCCCCCTGAAGCTCATCCCAGAGACCAGAAGCCAGCAGGGATCCTGAGCCAGCTCTGCTGCCTTTGGCAGCACTTTGGCAAATGAGCTGCAGCAAGGGGGAGGCAGCAGCGACTGTGACTGCTGCAGGCTGGGGATGAAGGAAGGGCCATGGACACAAGTGCTGAGATGCCCCAAAATCCAGAGGGAGGCTGGAGAGCTGGGAATCAACTTGGCATTTCAGTGCCAAGCTCTCACAGGCACTGAAATGATGGAATCCCTTTGTGTGAAGTGACCTGGAAGAACTGACAGGGAGTTGCTGCTAGGATCAGCAGTAGCAGAAAGAAAAAATGTACAAACACTAGGAGATCGTCTAATACGCCCACAAGCAATGGCTTCAAAAATGATCTCATATATTCAATATATTATAATATTTATAATATGTTATTATATTATATTATTATATATTATTAATTATGTTATGTTATGTTATGTTATGTTATGTTATGTTATGTTATGTTATGTTATGTTATGTTATGTTATGTTATGTTATGTAATATTAGTCAAAATATATACTATATAATATGCATGAAATTTAATGCACATGTATTTTTGGACAATTTTTTTTAATATATATTTTCATTTAACATATATATTTGAAATAGTCTTTCAGCTTGGGAGAGTGAAGATTTGCAACAGTGCAAAACCATCTGCACACACAGCACTCAGCCCCTGGGTGCATGCATGCACACCCACCCACTGTGCTTGCTCTTCTCAGCATCTCGGGGCTGCTGTTTGCACACAATTGGGATGAATTTAACTCAACAGAGCCACGAGTGGGGTGTCCAGCTTGTCATGAACACTCATGTAGCAATGAACAACACAGAGCTCTCAAATCACATTATCACAGGTTATTTCATTCCTGCTGCGCACTGTGGAACTCTTAAAAGACACAGAAAAGGGGTGGAAAACATTGGCATCGTGCTACTGCTGGTGTCCTCCTGGAGGAAAATCTGTTGGGTTTCTTAAGGTGGTAGCTTTCCAAAACCTATGAAAACTGCTCAGCACTGGTAGCCCAATTGTGAATGGTTTTCTTGACTTGGCAAAGCTGGGGTGTTACCAATGGACTCTGTCCTTGGTCCAAATCACCTGCCCTCACCTGCAGACAAAAGCACCACCACCAGCAGCAGCAGCTATATCAGTCAGTTTTCTCAAAAAGCTGTGTTAAACTTGGGAGAGGAAAGGAAAGCACATCAGACACTGTGGATTAATGACAAGACTCTGAGGAACAGTTCCAAAGCAAAGGGCAGCAGCTTCTCTCTGGGCCACTCCTTGTGCCCCAAGGCAGCCGGGCTGCCCTGGCTGCCCAGGACCCTGCGCCCCGCGGGCTCTGCAGAGCTGCACAGCGGGGAGGCAGCTTCGGGCACCTCAGCCCCTGGGCAGGAGGGGCTGCTTGCTCTGCAGGGCTGCCTGGGGGCAAAAGCAGGGTGCTGGCCTTCTGCTCCTGGCCCCAGCCTGGCCTTGCAGGGCTGATCCTGTTCCCTGTCTCAAATGTGCTAAAGACAGACTTGTTTGTTTCCAGCTCTGCACAGGTGTGATTTGCACCACAAAATACTGAAGGACTAAGGCCTGAACAACAGACCCTGACTGAAGCCTCAACAACAGGACCTGAGCCAAAGCTGCCCTCTAGGTGACCTTCCCAACCCAATGTTCCATGTATCTGCTCCTTAACCAAGTGTTATTATCAAAAGGATTGTTGCATCCATTCACTGGTGAAACACGTCTTCACCTTTCTGCATGAGGAAAATGGACATGGCCACACCTGGCCTTCGTTCCTCCTTGAGCCCTGGCCAGGCTCGGGGATAAAACCAAGAGGAGAATGACACCAGCTGTGCCCCCAGCAGAAGCTCTGGCACATTGCTCGTCCAGCACTGTCGGAGCCGGGCTACTCTCACAGCGCACTCGGGAGCCTCGTGGCCGCCAAAGGTGGAGGCACCGCAGGATTTCCCGGTTCCCGGCCGTGGCTCTGCAGGGCTGGGCTGGGACAGCTTCCCCCAGCTGATGTGCAGCTCTGGATGAAGGGGAAACCATTGGGGTACCTGGTGATGGATCTTCCTTAATCACCAGAAGGACCCTATTGTAATAATGCTGAGGTGCATTGCTTAGCTTATCCTTTCCTGACTCTTTTTTCCACTTCTGCATTACAGGAAATCACATTATTCCTTCAGCTGGTGTCTGTGTCTGCATCTCTGACCCTCTCCACCCTCAAAACAAACACACAGCCAGTTTAGCATGAGACCTGCCTCTCTGCCAGCCCATCTCTTGGCAAACACTCCTGGTGGCCATCTCCACAAATGAAATTCCCACTTTGCAACTTCCTTTTCTGCAGGCAGGTGAGAAAAGGAGCTACTCCCAGTTCTGGACACCTCCAGAAACCAGCTGCTTTCAGCATTCACAACCCTGAAGTATCAACCTCCTTCCTTAACCTGCCACAGAGAGCTCCCACCAAGAGGCCTTTTGTCCAAGGATACCCACAGAAGAGCTGGAGAAGGGAGCAGTTTGAAACACAGCTGCTTTAGAGTTTAAACCTGCCTTTATTAAATGAGCACACACCAACCTGTCCCAAAGGGAAAGCAGGCAGGAAAGAGAAGCTCCTCTCCCACAACAGCAAACTCTGTGCTTCCTTCTGTTCCAGCTGGAGAGTGGAGGCCATGGGCTGCACCTCACTTTGGGAAGGAGCCCTGGGAATTGGCCTGGTCTGGGAGGACAGCAAAAGGAATTTCCCAAAAAGTAGGAAAAGATTCTCTGGAAGCATTAGATTATGACAGTATTTCTGAAGGAAAGGAAAAAAAATAAAGAACGGGGAACTTCAAAAAGTTCCCAGACTGAAATTTGTTTGCCAATACACCAACCCCAAAGTCTCTGTGGTGTGTCAGGAAGCTCAGGAAGGTAGAGAGCATTTTGAGCAGACCCTTGATAGAAGCAAGATGCACAACCCTGCATAGGTTGCCTTAGACCAGAAGCATGCTGCCCTTGGGCAAACAATATAAAGAAGTTTGCCAAGATGTAGCCCAGGAAAAGAGATGTGAAGCAAGATGTTCTAGGGATGTGAAGAGAAGATATGGGGCAGAATGTTCTGCTGACACTTTTGCCAATCTGTGTACCTGACTAAAGATATGTTGGCTCTTTGTCCTATACATAACACTTTGTAACCACTTATATGTATTCTCCCGTTGCTGAACCCTTCATTAGCAAATAAATGTACCCTGAGATTTGCAATAAACTGAGCATCGATCATTACCTCCATGAAGATTGATCTCTGCCTCTGGAGGGCTCCTTTCTCTATTACCCCTCTCCTTTTCCCCGTCTCTCTCCCATACACCTTGTTTCTCTGTCTGGCGTCCGTATACTTTCTTTCTTTACAGGAATGAACTTGCAAGGCTTGGATAAACACCACTGGTGTCCGTCCCCCAGAGCACGAGCAGCTCCCCAACAAGACTTCAAGACTAAGGGACAAAGCTTCCCCCTTCAGCTCTCCACAGCAGCTCTCGGGAGTCTCTCCCCACTGCCAGATCTCCTTTGTCAGTCTACAGTGACAAGAGCTGGCTGCAGGAGGCATTTGCATTGGAGCTCTCCCCAAATGGGGGGAAAAAAAGGAAGAGGTGATTCCTGTGGAAATACAAAGGCAACGCTGCTTGGGAAGACACCAGTGTGAGTTTGCTACAGCTCTAGGCCAAAAATCCCTTGAAGAAAGCAACATCCATCCATGGGGCAGCACTTTGGCTTTGATATCAATGCTAACAAAATTGCTTCCCATTCCTGCTGCTGTAGCTGACTCTGAATCACGAGAAATGTGCCAACTCTGCCAAAGACAGGCAGACATAGTGAAATAAAACCAGCTAGTCTGTGGAAAAGGAGACCAAATGAATGTTTTCTAATCACCCCTTTTCATCCTTTTCCCAGCCAAAACAGAGCAATGTCCTTCCTCTCTGTCACCGATGGTGACCCAGGCACGGGATGCAGAGTGGGGATAACCTGCTGTGCCGTGCCGTGCCGTGCTGTGCAGAGCCGAGCCGAGCCGAGCCGAGCCCGGCCAGCCCCGGAGCCGCCCCGCCCGCGCTGTGCCCGCAGCCCCGGCTCTGCCGCGCGCGGCCCCGCGGGCCCGAGCGCAGTGCTCCCTCAGGCCGCGCGCCGCCGGCGCAGCCGCGGCCGTTGCGCTGCGGGCGTTGTGGCCACAGTCGGCGATCGATGCCATGGCGGAGCTGCCGCTGCCCGCCGGGCTCAGCGCCCGCACCTTCCCCGCCAAGCTCTGGCGCCTGGTGAACAGCCCCCGCGTCTGCTCCGTGCGCTGGGACAGCCGCGCCCAGGGGCTGCTCATCGACCGCTCCCTCTTGGAGCGAGAGCTGCTCAGCTCGGGCCGCGCCCACAGGGGCCGTGGCCATGGGCCGGCCCCGGTCCCGCACACCTTCAGGGCCACGCAGTTCCGCAGCTTCGTGCGGCAGCTCTACCGCTACGGCTTCCGCAAGGTGCCGGGCTGGCTCGGCTCGGCCGCGCCGGGCGATGCCGGGGCCTGGCTCCACTACAGCAACCCCTGCTTTCGCCGCGACCGCCCCGACCTCCTGCTCCGCATCAAGCGCCGGAGCTCGGCCAACAGGCAGCGGCCGGCGGCGGGCCGGGATGGCCGCAGGCGCCCGCCCCGCGGCTCCCAGCAGCTCCCCGGAGCGCGGCCGCTGCCGGTCGGGCGGCACGGGCACGGTCGCTTCACGCCGCTGCCCAGGGAGCGGCCGCCGCTGCCGGCCGGGCGCCCGCCCAGCGGCTTCCTCCTGCTGCACAGGGAGCGGGCGCTGCCGGACGGGCGGGAGCTGCGCAGCCCCCGGCCCGGCCGCCTCCAGCAGCACCCCGGGGAGCGGCCGCTGCTCGCCCGGCGCCCGCCCTGCAGCTTCCACCTGCTGCACAGGGAGCGGCCGCTGCCGGCCCGGCGGGAGGGGCCGAGCCGCTTCCAGGAGCTCTACGGGGAGCGGCCGCCGCCCGCCGAGCGGGCGGTGCTCGGCATCCCGCCCTGCCACTTGCTCGGGCTCCACGGGGAGCGGCCGCTGCCGCTCGGGCGGGAGGGGCCCCGCAGCCGCTCGCAGGAGCTCTACGGGGAGCAGCTGCCTCCGGCCGAGCGGGAGGTGCTCGCCATCCAGCCCTGCAGCTTCCAGCAGCTCCACAGGGAGCAGCAGCCCCCAGCCTACGACGCACGAGGTAAGAAAAGAGTTGTAACCTTGTTTTTCCAAAAGGTCCTGAATAGTGACCGTTTGAAGTATTTTCCCACAAGGCTCTGTCATTCTCGGCCAGAAGTTGTCAAGCCTACTAGGAAGGGGCACCTAGGAGGCCAAAAGATTCTCTGCCTGGTTTTGCTGTGTGCTTCCCGTGATGTTTGGTCCACAGCAGCACTAGAGCTCTGTGTCCCACAGCCACGTTGTGGAGCCTGACCAATGTGTTTGGATTCTTGCAGCCACCCCGGGCACTTCAGGGCCCAGCACTCCACCCGGCAGTGCAGCCTGTGCAGCATGGATGGCCTCCAGCTCAGCACAGAACGCACTTGGGGAGAAGGAGTGGCCACCAGCAGATCTGGGCCTTGCCGTAGAGAAAATGATTCGGGAGATCAGGAGGTCCCTGTCTGAAAGATCTCCCTCTGCTCAGGTAATTCCATTGGATTGGGATAAAAGGGGCTGGACTGAGAACTTTTGAACCTTGTTACATGGTTAAGAGGTAAAGGCTTCTTTAATTGAACTTATTTCATTATTATTTAGTTATTGAATTATTCTTGGTAAAGAAAGATTTCTAAAAGAGGGGATGAAGAAGAAATGAAGAAGAGGTTTTACTTGCTGGGAAAGAGGAGAAGAGTGTTTGGAGAAGTGGCAATGAAGGCCAAGTGTCCCGTGCAGGGAGGGGCATGCCAGAGGTGCCTCTGTTGCAGTTGCAGCAGATGTGGGCTGTGCCTCTTTTGGGTGGGAAGGCCAAGGCAAAGCAAGGGCTGGGCTGCAGCTGCAGCTCTCTGTCCTTTTGCAGATTATTACACGTGTTGGCCAAAGAATGTCTCTCTTTCTGTTGATGTGCTGACCCATTGCCTGCAGTACATTTGTGATTATGACTCAAGGGGGAGAGTGGGATTTTTTGGATTTGCCAATGCCTTATTCTCAAGTGGCATGACTTTTGTCTTCTGTAAAGTCACACATAGCAGCTTAGAGAAGCATTTTATTCCATAATAAAAGGAAACATTGCAGGCTTGGAACCATCTTCAGAATCTTTAGGGTTCTGATGGACGGACTATGGCAGAAGAGATGAATATTATGAAACTGGTCATAGGGAGAATATCTTTGTGTCCAAAGGTAATTTGCTTCATTGTGGACGTTCGCTTCCTCAGTATAGAGTATAGGAATGGAAACACAACTTGGTTGTCTGGCTTTTCCTGTCTTTTGGGTTGGTTTTTTTCCCTACCCTAATGATTTACCGATTTTTGCCACTGATCACAAATGTGATCCTGGAAATAGCCTGGGTGCATCAATGTTTGCCTGGACGACACACGCGGGGCAGCAGCACAGGGCTCGGAGAAGCAGCACCTTGTGATGGGTTGTGTGAGCGCTTGGCTGGGGGTGCTGAGACTGCCACGCAGAAATGTGTGCTTTGCCTGTGGGTTTGCAGCACACAGCCCTGGGCAGGGCTGGGAGCCATGCTGGCAGCAAGGAGAGCCCCTGGCTTTGTGTTGGCTGATTTCTCACAGCTCTGGGATAAGGCAGGGTCAGAGCATGGGGGCACGTCCCCTCACTTGGTGTCTTCTGGTTTTCTGTGTTCTTGTTTTGTCTCAAAGGTCATTTTGTGAGAGCTTCAGTTTCACCTTGACCCCCTGAATCCTGAGTTTAAAAGGCTTGTCATGTGAACCATGTGGGCAGTGTTCCCTCCTCTGTGCTCCATGTCCTTTGGGATTGGAGAAGGACAGTTACTGTATCCCTGATATGATTCCAGCAAAATAGTGAGTGATCTTTGGGTTCCTTTCTTTCTGTTTTTCTGCTCAGGGCAATGTTGGTGTTGCCCCTGATTCTTCAGGAGGGGAGCCTGTGAACAGAGCTGCAGCAGAGGAAGGTTCATCTGGCACTGAGAGCTGCAGGAACAGTTCCCAGGAGCCCGAGGAGCCTGGTAAGGACAGAGCCCCCACTGGTTTAGAGAGCTGTGAGATGGCTGCTCTGAGCAGGGTTGGTGCTTCCTGGTGCCTTTAGTTCAAATCCTGAACGGGCACAACCTCCCTGAGCCCTGCCCTCCACACTTCTCCAGAGGCTCTGACACGGAGTCCTCTGCTGGGGCAGAGAGCAGAGAATAAACCTGACCTTGTGGGAGTTGTGTCACCAAGCCGGGTGTCCCAGTTTTGTGCCAAAGTTGGTGGTTAAATTTACTGCAGGGTGCCAGGGGAGGCCAGGCTGAGCGACACTTGAAGGAGCAGGGGAAAAAAAAGAGCAAAAAGTCAGGGTAGAAGTCCAAATCACTGACTAAATGTAGTACCAGTCTGCTGGTATTGGTCCTGACCCACAAGAAAAACAAGGAGCACAACATCAGAGGCCAACCAATTGAAAAATCACGGTAACTCCAGTATCAGAAGGAAAAGCTTGAATGACCCCTGATTAGGGAGGCCTAAGAGGAGAGAAGGAGCACTGTGGATCCATTCCTTAGCCAAGCTGGTGCAGCCTGCAGACCTCGTAGGGAGCTCTGTCCCTCCCAGCCCTTCCTGCCAGAGCTGATGGTCCAGTTGGAGCAGCTGCTGCTCACTGCAGAGGGCAGTTTGTAGATGGCAGGTAATGGAGCTGGTTCATGACTATGCTCCCAGCACCTTCAGCTTCAGCCATTTCAGTGAGGACTGAGGTGTCTCTGTCAGCTCAGAGAAAGAACAAGGCTGGGCTTCCTTGTGGCAGCTGGGGCTGTCTGTGTTTCAAGCTCTCCTGGGTGCCCTTTGCACTGCAGGGGCTTAGACTTTATCAAGATACTTCAGTGTTTTGAAACACACTTTTGAACACTTGGAATGGTCTCTGTTCTTTTAAGGACAGATTGCTTCGAATTGCCAAGTGAGAGTCTGCCTGCCAGGCCATCTTTGACAGCCCCTGGTAGAAGGACAGGGCCAATATTGACTGAGCATTCCCTTTGCTTCCCAGATGCCATCTGACCAACATCTCCAGGAGGGCTGCCCTGCATGGCAGGAAGAGACAGGGGAGAGCCTGTGACCATCAGGCAGGTAGAGCTCCTCTGTTTGTAGATATGTTTATAAATTTCTGTGGTTCTATTCATTAGTGGTTATAATTCCATTTATAGATGATAATGTTCTATTTATATGGGCATATATTGATGTGTATATAGTTATAGATGGGATATAATTATATTTTATTATATATTTACATTTATAGATTTTCAGAGTTAGATTTTTATATGTGTAGAGTAAAAAATATATATACGTATGAAGTTGGATTTATAAGTGTGTATAGTTATATAGTAAGAGGAATAGGAATGTTTAGTTGGAGACATTGATGGAAGGATTGCTGTTTGTGCAAGCCTAGGCTGCATTTGTAGCTCTTTCCCTCCTCGGCTGCCTTTTTCACCTCTTGCTTTTCCCCCGGTGCCCCCTGTGTCCCCTGTCCCTGTGCTGGGTCCGAGCTGGCGGCCAGGCCGGGTGGAGCAGCACTTCCAGCCCTGGCTGTCCCTGGAGCAGTGGGAGCTGCCGCTGGCCCCAGGCACTGTCCCTGAGGAGCTGCTGAAGGACGGTGAGACTGAGGGGGCTGAGGGGGCCGTGGCGGCTGAAGGGACAGTGACCCTGAGCTGCTGCTGGGGCTGAGGGCTGTGGGGCAGCCGAGGGCCTTGGTGGCACTGAGGTGACAGGGAAGTGGCACAGGCTGGCAGGGTGGCAGGTCTCAGGGGACAGGATGGCTCAGAAGGGACTGAGGCAGGTGAGAGGACTGTGAGGGGCTGAAGAAACTGAAGGCGGCTGGGGCTTCACCGAGAGCATGGCGAGGCTGAGGGGATGGAGGGGGCCAGCAGGGAGCACAGAGGGCTCCAGGACTGCAGCTCTGCCAGGCCTTGGAAGCAATTCCAGAGCCTCCACTTTTGCCACAGCTGCCATGAAGACCTTGAGGACAGCTGGAGACTGACGGGAGGCAGCAGGGAGGAGCTGAAGGCCAGCAGCAAGAGCAGTGAACGGGGCCCTGCTGCTGCCAGCCTGGAGAGAGCCCGGCTGAGGCCACAGGCCCGGGGAGGCAGGTGGGGCTGAGGCTGCCGTGGGCTGTGGCCGTGGGCGCTGCCCGGCGGGGCAGGAGCGGGCCCTGCCCGTGCTGGGGCTGCTCAGCGCAGCTGCCCCGGCTGGCACAGGGGCTGTCCTTGGGCAAGGCAGCTGTGCCGCAGGGCCCGGGAGCTGTGCCAGCTCTGCCGGGCTGCCGGGGCTGCGGGACAGTCCCGCCGCGGCTGCGCTCACCACAGCCCGGCCCGCCCAGCTGCTTTCTCCTTCTGACCCCCTGGGGAGGCTCTGACATTTCCTCTGCCCTAATGGAAGTGCAGCTGCTGCCAAGGGAAACGTCCCCACACTCACTCCGTGTTCCCATTGCTTGCCAGATGTCCCATCTGCTGTCCCTGTCCCTGTCCAGGAGAGCTGCTCTGCACAGGAGGAGGAGACCGAGCGAGAGGCTTTGAAGATGGGGCAGCTGGGATCCCTCTGCCTGATGTTCTGTTTACAGATAAACGGACTTGAATGTAGACAGGGATTATTACATGTGTATTTCCATATGTGGCTTGCTATTTGTATGTGTTTATTTCCATGTGTATATTCTAATATTTATGTATGTTTATTTTGTTATGAATGTATGCTATGTATATATATTTGTTTTGAAATTACATATATGTTTATAAATTTATCTGTGTATACATGGATATTGTTATATCTGTGTTAATTTCTATTTCCTGTGGGTAAACTTGTGTAGGTATCTCTTTTGATATAATTTTTGTTATATGGCTTTTAAAATAGGAATATTGGTATTAGTATAGGTATATGTCTATTTTTATATGTATATTTATCTGTTTCTATATATAATTCTATTTACATATCTATGGAGATATTTTTGTATTCCTAGATGGGCCTAATCCTTGTAGTAATAGGTAATAAATTAAGTTGTTAAACACCTTATTGATATTTGTGTATAGTGAGTTGTTGTGGAGGTTGGCAATAAATAAACTGAAGTTGGTATTTATATATTATTACATAGACAGGTTGTAATAATATAATAAATTCCTGTTTTTAACCTAAATTGAGATTTGTATAGTTCTGCATTGTCGGTGTGGGTGTAGCACTTTGTAATAAATGACATTTTGCAACTGAAATTGATTCTCGTGTATTTGTGGATCAGCAGTGCTAGTGTAGCAATCTGCAAGAAATGCTGTTTGTCAGCTGCGATGGGTGTTCTCTGATTTGTGCTACCCAAAGCCATGAGCAGGTGTAAATGCTGGAGGATTTTGGCCATGCCAATCTCCGGCCATGCCCAGCACATGCCCCACCTGCACTCAGGCTGGGCAGGAGAAGGGCAGATTTGGGCTGGCAGCAGAGCCCCACGTTGGCTCAGAACTCGCTGCAGAGGCAGCTGAGAAAACTCCGGGGCTCCACTGAGAGTAGAACTCCAAGCAGGAGCAACCCTGACAGGAGAAATCATTGACAATGAAAAAAAGAGAGAAAATGTGGCAAAGCAGATGTGGGGATACTCTGTGAGGCTGATAAAATGCTCTGAATCACCCCTGCCTAGGCACGTGTTCTGCAAAAAGGTTTTATTAAAAACTGAACACCTCCCATGAAATACAGATTGCTCTTTCCCCTTCACTTACCTTGCTGTGTGAGTGGAAACACTCTCTCCTTATCACTGAGAATTTTTGCCCTTCAGCACCTCACATTTAATCAAAGATGATGTACTACCTTGGCACCATCAATGAAAACAGCCCTGCCCTCGTGGCCGTGTTTGCAAAGTCTTCCCTCCTCCAGTCTCCACATGTGACAGACGGAACCATCCCCTTCTATCCAAACTGTGCCTGAGCTGAGTGAGGGCTCCAGGAGCTCAGGAGGTGCAAGAGCACCGCACGTGGGAAGGTTTAGCAAAGCTTCCTAAGCCCCAGTAAACTCTGGGTTTGCCAGTCTTCCCCTGCAATATTGTCCTATTCAAGAATGATCTTGGAGAACACTGTGCCTCCAGCTCACTCAAGAAAAGTTTGTTTTCTTCAAGGCTTGAATAGAGGAAAATGAAAATTGTGGTTTTTAGAGTGAAATTCGGGGGTTGGTGCAGCTGGGTTTGCTCCACTATTTGCTGTGGAAAGTAGGGTAAAAGCTTTAAATTCCCAGCAGAAGCTGACTACCAGCCCACACAGACCTGAATGAGGCCCAGGTGGGCTTGCTGCACGCTGGTCCAAGGGAAAAGCTGGAACAAAGTCCCCTTGTATTGCAGATGGAGCCTGTGCTGGTGTCTCCAGGGCTGTCTGTGGTAAGACATGGCAATCCAGCCAGAAACTGTGGATATGAGAGTTCCAACAGCAACCTGCTTCTCCAGGGTGAGGGACGAGGCCAGCCCAAAAGCCTGGAAGGTGCTCTGGGCACTGGAGAAGGCCAGGCTGTCCTTGAGCAGGGATGGCCCTCAAAGGGGACCTCACACCTTGTGCTGCTGACTAAGGGCAGCTGGTGCCCTTCCACAAAATGCTTCTTTTGTCCAGCTCTTGGAAAAGTTCCAGCCAGCAACAATTCCTGCTGCTCACACCCTTCCCAAGCAGGAGGAATTTCAGCAGCAGCCTGACAGCTTAGTGGCAGGAGAATAAAATACTCAGCTGAGCGTTATCAACTCTCTGTCAGAAGCCACATCCTCAGCCCCTCATCTCCTCCAGTTGTCTCAGACGTGGAGGAAGCAGCAGGAAATCTCTGATCCTGGAAGGGAAAGCAGAAGGAGGAGAGGCAGTGGCTGGTCCCTGGGGCCTTGGGAGCAGTGAGAGCCATCCAAAACAGGATCTCTGCTGGGCTGTGGAGATAAGAGTGACCAATCAGCAATGCTCTGTGTGAGACTGGAGCCATCTGTGAAAGTGAGCATGGAAATTTGACCTTGCAAAACAGAGGAAAAGGTCTTTGGGTATTTGCCAAACCTCGCAGGGGCTCTGAGCCACCTGGTCTAGTGGAAGGTGTCCCTGCCCATGGCAGGGGGTTGGATCTAGATGGTCTTTAAGGCCCCTTCCAACTCAAGCCTTTCTGCGAGTCTGAATTACAAACCCACAATGACAAAGAGAACACAGCAAATCTGGCCTCCACTGCATTATTGGAGGTTGCTGCAGTCACTTGTCTCACCTGGAGATTGGTTTGGATCTGGAGAAATTTTCATGGTCTCACAGTATTTCAGTTGACTTTCCTGGTTCAGGGCCCCAAAAGATGCCAGAACAGATTATCTGCAAGCACAGAATTGGTTAAGCTGCCTGTGAACCTGATGGGAGAAGTGTATTCATGTTATTGCAGCGTTTACCCTGTACAGGTGATATTTGGTTTCCATTTTGAAGATGCAATGTTCTTGCACAATGCTTGCATATGCAAAAATACTGGCTTTAAATCCTAATTCCATCTTCACACAAGGATGTGTAATCCCTCAGAAATGTTTAACACAGAGCCATATTAGCTTTGGGCTGGGTGCTGTGGGTTGTTTAAAGATGAGTAATGGCAGCACTAACAAATACCCCTCTTGTTAATTTGGGTCTGCCCTTTATCAGCCCTGTTGCATAGAAATCACTTCTTTACAGCAGAGACTAAATGAAATTCCTTCATACAGATGAGAATTGTGCAATTCAGGCTGATTAAAGGGGAAGTTTCCTGTTATTAAGAAAGGACAATCTAGATAACCTGTTTGCTCTACATCCTGGAGGGGCTTTGCAGTTAAGAGTGAAAAGGAAAAAGACATTTCTCTTAAGAAGTGTCTTGAAAGAGCTTTTTGTATTACCACAAGCAGTTACACTGATATTGACCTCCACAATTAGAAATGCACAACAACCACTTAGGTGACTAAATCTGGCCATGACTTTTAGCTGCAATTCCAAAATCTCATCAAATATGTTGCTATCCTTTAAACAAGGAAGGACAGCACAAATATCAACAATTCTCATCAGCCTTCTGGGTTGGAAAGACCATTTAATTTACGCTCCCTTAGCTGTCAGCCTAAACTCTGCTGTGCAAACCTTAGGTCTATGTTGGACCTTATAAACTTCTTGGGCATCAACTTAGGTGCAACCCTGCTACAAAACCCTTCAGGCACCACACTGATTTAGAGTGGCAGGACTTCACTGTTCTAGCAGAGAATTTACTTTACTTGCTCCTGCAAGTCATTTGCAGAGTGGAAGTGCAATCAGCGCCTTGCTATCTGGATGTGATAGGATTTTCCTCCTGTCCCAACAGACAACAGGGGAAGAGATTTGTTTCTATTATACCATTACATCTAAATCTTTGGTTTGAGAGCAAAAGGAAAATGTTCCTTTAAGAAGTAAGTTCTGCCTGGACCTTTTGGCATGAGGACAAACTGTGGTGTGTTGGCAGGAGCAGCACTGTCCCTGTAGGTGCAAACCCCCTGAAGGATGAACAGGCTGCTGTCACAGGAGCCACACCTGCAGCATGAAAACCCACCGTGCCATTAACTCGATGCAAACTAAACACAAGTGACACAGCTCTGCATCCTCAGCAAGGACTTGCCTCTGCAGAGATGTTACTGACAGACTCAGCTCTTGTTTGTAAGGGCTGTTGAATTGTCACACAAATCAACCACCCCTCCCTCTCTTGTCCTTTTTGGCGTCCAGCTGCTGAGCTGCTGCTGAGAAAGAAGAGGCAGAGTCCTTCAGGGCAAACTGGGACTTTCCAATGGGCAGAAACTTCCTCCTTTCTTTTGTTTTCAGTGACAACAGAGGGGTTTGTCTTCAGTCCCTGTGTCAGCAGGGAAATTGTGCCTGCCCATCACACCTAGGTGTCGAAGGAAGGAGACCAGGACACCAGATGGTTCATCACAGGTCCAGTTTATTGAAGAAAGCATCAAACACTTATACAGCAAATAATAAGCTTATTAATATTCTGTAAGCCAAGCAATCTATTGGTTAAACTATACCATTAACTCTTCCTCATTCCTTAGGGGTTACATCTCTCTTTTCTCATGTCTCTTTCACTATTTGTTATCCTACTACAGCTAGGCCCAAGGACACACTATCTAGCAGGTGCAGAACTTGGAATTAGCCACAGCTTTGTACTTTTCCAGTCTCTAGTCAGCTAAATTTCCCAACACCTAGGATCTGAACCGCCTGGAGTTTTAGTGGTGTAAAACCTACAGTGACCTGACCTTCTGCAGGAATATGGAGAGAAGAGTCAAAAGGGATTCCTGGAATGTTGCAATAAGCAGATAGTGGTATTAAACATATATAGATAAAAAGGCATAAAAGCTCATAAAAGCATCTGGAACTGATGTAAACCTAATAAACAAAAGCATTTTATTGTAATAAAGAGTGAGTGTTGCAGACCACAGTGTGAGAAATAGCTACCCACTTTTCATAGTTTAGGAAGGCTTATTAAAGCTTATCAAAAATACAACAGAAGACTGAATAAAGAAAAAAGGTTACAGCACCAGGAGCAAAAGATTTTCCCCACCATGTGCTCAGGCCCCTCACAATGGAGGTTTTCCCTTTTTAACCCTTTAACCCCTCCTGAAGTTCTGTCCATCAACCCCTTCTTCGCTGTCCACTGGTGGAGATCTCTTCCTCAAATCCTGATTGGGGGTCAGGTGTGGCCATAGCGACACGCCAGCCCTCCCAGATGTCCCAACCCCAGCTGTCCCTTGATAACCATGTGAGGGGTACAGCACAACTATAAATCTAGAAACTTTTCTTAACCTATATACATTGTGAAAAACGCCCATCACTTGTTTTTAAAATTTTAAAAGTTCAATAGTAATAAAATGGTTCTAAAAATAGTAATGCAATTAGAATAATTTGGACGAGTTGAATTAGGACAATATGAGACAATAGAGACAAAGAGTTACGGGTGTCCGGGTACCTTTTTCTGGGCAGCAGGAGCCTGAAAAAGGACCCCCGTTAACGAAGGATTAACCCTTAAAAACAATAACCCATTGCATATTCATACACTTCACACATGATGCATAAATTCCATTCAAATACAGGATTCTGTCTGGTCATCATCAGCTTCTTCCTTCTAATCCTTACAGTGCCTTTGAGGCAGGAAAAAGATCGTTTCTTCTGATAAGAGAGCAATAAATCATTTTTCTCTGAAAGATTCAGGTGTCCCGTGGGTGCTATCTGGTGCGAGTGCCTCATTCCTTCCTTAAAAAACTCCCACTGACATAGTTCTTATTTTAACTACAAAAGTTACCTTTTAATTACAAGACTACATTTATCATATTATTAAAATGTTACTACAGCACTACTAATCAATACATCAAAATACATATGGTAAATATCTGCATAGAGCCATATAATATGCGTTTTTCACACACATTATCTTTCTCTATTAATTGTGAGAGTCAGTCATCACATGACTCAACTGTCACAACAGGAAAAGAAGTTTCTGGTGGGAGGGACACTGGTTTTAAAGGTAGGACCTGTTCTTGAGGTTTGATTTGTTCCCTCTTTCAGATTACAAGGAAGTCATGGTGTTCCAGAGTAGAAGCTGGAGCCAAAAGTTTGAGAACAGGATGTGATAAGATCACCAGAGTATTTTATCTGTATCTAGGAAGAAGCCCTGCAGAGCTTCTTTTTGGCTTTTCCTGAAAGTAGAAGTCCTATTTTTATCAAGAATTTTGATCTCTTGGTGTTTTGGAGGAAGAAAAAGAAAACAACAAAGCACCTGAAGTCTGCATTGAGGTGACGTATATCACAGAGGGCTGAGGGCTCACCAAGGCAAGAGAGACCCTCCTGTGACCGTGGTGACAGGGGTTTTCAGGTGAAGGGAGAGACAAGAATATTGACTCCATGTTCAGAAGGCTTTATTTATTATTTTATGATATATATATTACATTATAACTGTACTAAAAAGAAAAAGAAGGTTTCCTCTCAGAAGCTAGCTAAGCTAAGAATAGAAAAGAATGATAACAAAAGGCAGGTCTCTCGGGCTTTGTCCAAGATAGCTCGGTCCTTGATTGGCCATTCATTATAAAGATCCAAGATGGGCCAATCACAGGTGGACCTGTTGCATTCCACAGCAGCAGATAATCATTGTTTACATTTTGTTGCTGAAACTGCAGCTTCTCAGGAGGATGTCTGCATGATGTCTGCAACATGTCACCTTTTTTATTTAGTTAAATTAAAAAGAAAAGTGTTTGTAATTTTCTCTGCTGGGCTCATGCAGAGGAATGGACCAACACTTGACAGGTTATCTGTTGCCAATCAAACTTCACTCAAGTGCTCCTGTGGAATGAACAGGGAATTTCTTCACCTGTAGAACACAAAATTCTATTATATCACTAAAACAATTTTACAATATAAGAAAATGCAAAACTAATGCAAAGAAAATCCAAGTCCAAGGAGCTAAGTTTCAGGAAAAGTCCATGGACTGAAGATATTCCTCTTTGCCATCTCTGAAAGTCCCTTTTGGTCCTGAAACAGGCTTGCTACAGAAAAGTCCATTAATAGATATCAAAATTCGAGAAAATTTCTGGAACGTGGAATGTCTTGGCCACAGCCCTTTACTGAACAACTTGGGCTGAAGCTCATTTTTGGCCCTTCAATGCCTTTGAGCTGCTGCCAGCTCTTTCAACCCTTTTTATTTAATTTTTTTTTTTTTTTCTTTTGCCCATGTGGAAGGATCAGGAACCCCAGGCCTGGCCCACAAAGTGGTGGCCCAGGACCGGAAGGGGGAAGCAAAACCCCCAAACCCATCAGGAGGCCAGGAGGTGGCCCTGGCCCAGGGACCCGAGCCCAACAGCCCAGGCCCAACCCACGAGGCAGGCTCGGCCTTGCCACAGGCCTGCATCCTGCTGCCAGTACAATGGCAGAACGGGTGGTGAGACGCTTCTTGTCCCCAAAATCACCAAGGCATGCCAGCAGCTGGGGAATTGAAGCTGCCCCAAGGATCTTCATCTTGGGCCTGGAAATGTTTGTTCCCCACAATTATTCTTTTTATGCTTTTCTGCAGAAATATTGTCATCATCTATTCCTTCCAGAGAATCTTTTCCTACTTTTAGGAGAACTCCTTTTGCTGCCCTCCCAGATCAAGCCAATTCCCAGGGCTCCTTCCCCAAGTGAGGTGCAGCCCATCGCCTCCACTCTCCAGATAGAAGGAAGCACAGAGTTTGCTGTTGTGGGAGAGGAGCTTCTCTTTCCTGCCTGCTTTTCGCTCTGGGACAGGTTGGTGTGTGCTCATTTGATAAAGGCAGGTTTAAACCCTGAAGCAGCTGTGTTTCAAACTGCTCCCTTCTCCAGCTCTTCTGTGGGTATCCTTGGACAAAAGGCCTCTTGGTGGGAGCTCTCTGTGGCAGGTTAAGGAAGGAGGTTGATATTTCAGGGTTGTGACTGCTGAAAGCAGCTGGTTTCTGGAGGTGTCCAGAACTGGGAGTGGCTCCTTTTCTCACCTGCCTGCAGGAAAGGAAGTTGCAAAGTGGGAATTTCATTTGTGGAGATGGCCACCAGGGGTGTTTGCCAAGAGATGGGCTGGCAGAGAGGCAGGTCTCATGCTAAACTGGCTGTGTGTTTGTTTTGATGGTGGGGAGGGTCAGAGATGCAGACACACCAGCTGAAGGAACAGTGTGATTTCCTGTAATGCAGAAGTGCAAAAAAGAGTCAGGAAAGGATAAGCTAAGCAATGCGCCCCAGCATTATTACAAAAGGGTGCCTCTGGTGATTAAGGAAGATCCATCACCAGGTACCCCAATGGTTTCCCCTTCCTCCAGAGCTGCACATCAGCTGGGGAAAGCTGTCCCAGCCCAGCCCTGCAGAGCCACGGCCGGGAACTGGGAAATCCTGCGGTGCCTCCACCTTTGGCAGCCACGAGGCTCCCGAGTGCGCTGTGAGAGTAGCCCGGCTCTGACAGTGCTGGACGAGCAATGTGCCAGAGCTTCTGCTGGGGGCACAGCTGGTGTCATTCTCCTCTTGGTTTTCTCCCCGAGCCTTCCCAGGGCTCAAGGAGGAACCAAGGCCAGGTGTGGCCATGTCAATTTTCCTCATGCAGAAAGGTGAAGACATGTTTCACCAGTGAATGGATGCAACAATCCTTTTGATAATAACACTTGGTTAAGGAGCAGATACATAGAACATTGGGTTGGGAAGGTGATCTAGAGGGCAGCTTTGGTCAGGTCCTGTTGTTGAGGCTTCAGTCAGGGTCTGTGGTTCAGGCCTTAGTCCTTCAGTATTTTGTGGTGCAAATTACACCTGTGCAGAGCTGCAAACAAACAAGTCTGTCTTTAGCACATTTGAGGCAGGGAACAGCATTAGCCCTGCAAGGCCAGGCTGGCGCCAAGAGCAGAAGGCCAGCACCCTGCTTTGCCCACAGGCAGCCCTGCAGAGCAAGCAGCCCCTCCTGCCCAGGGGCTGAGGTGCCCGAAGCTGCCTCCCCGCTGTGCAGCTCTGCAGAGCCCGCGGGGCGCAGGGTCCTGGGCAGCCAGGGCAGCCCGGCCGCCTTGGAGCACAAGGAGTGGCCCAGAGAGAAGCTGCTGCCCTTTGCTTTGGAACTGCTCCTCAGAGTCTTGTCAATAATCCACAGTGTCTGATGTGTTTTCCTTTCCTCTCCCAATTTTAACACAGCTTTTTGAGAAAACTGACTGATGTAGCTGCTGCTGGTGGTGGTGCTGCAGGTGAGGGCAGGTGATTTGGACCAAGGACAGAGTCCATTGTTAACACCCCAGCCTTTGCCAAGTCAAGAAAACCATTCACAATTGGGCTACCAGTGCTGAGCAGTTTTTGTAGGTATTGGAAAGCTACCACCTTAAGAAACCCAAGAGATTTTCCTCCAGGAGGATACCAGGAGTAGCGTGATGCCAATGTTTTCCACCCCTTTTCTGTGTCTTTTAAGAGTTCCTCAGTGCCCAGCAGGAATGAAACGACCTGTGATAATGTGGTTTGAGAGCTCTGTGTTGTTCGTTGCCACATGAGTGTTCATGACAAGCTGGACACCCCACTCGTGGCTCTGTCGAGTTAAATTCATCCCAATTCTGTGCAAACAGCAGCCTCGAGATACTGAGAAGAGCAAGAACAGTGGTGGGTGTGCATGCACACACCCAGGGGCTGACTGCTCTGTGGGCAGATGGTTTTTCACTGCAGTAAATCATCACACTCCGAAGCTGGAGGAAGAAAACAAATCTATATGAAATGAAAAGATATAAATCTATATGAAATGAAACGATATCAAAATGAATGAAATAATACATATTAATTTATCATAGATGCAATTTAACACCTATATACTCTTGCCAGCTGGGGGTCTGTGTACAAACCACGAATGGGCCGGGGCTGCTGAGGAACGCGCCTTGAGCTGCTTGTTTTCCAGCATCAGTCTCATTACATGGTTATGACCATGGGAAGATGCCAGCAGCTCACATCGCTGGCAGCAGGCAATGAACTTAATGTTACAACTTACTTTAAAAGTTTTTTGACCAATCACACGAAGCAAAAGCATTTTGACAGTAGTTCTATCCAATCACTATAAGCACACGTACCTTTTGTTAAAACACTGCTTGCTTATTTTGAATACAATACCTGCTTGTAAGCCTTAAAACACAATGGACAGAGCTCCATTATTAAGCTTAGAAGTTCCTAATATCTTGCTAGAGATACTTTTTTGAAGCTTAGGGAGTCATTCTAGCCAAGCATTAATACACAGACCATTGTTCTATTTGTCCTTATTTTTCTACTACTTATATAACTTTTCTGTTGACAAGTCTTATGGCTGCTGCTTAGCTCTAATTGCAGTTCTGCTGTCTCTGAGGCCTGCCTTTTGCAGCTTTCCCAAAACCGTCTGATTTGAAGGATTCCCACAATTCTCTCTCTCGGTACAACTAAAAAGAAACCTTTGTAACCATGTTGTTTGTTAACTACCTTGCATTTCATACTTTTACTATAGCATACCTGCTTATTACTTGCTTAAACCATCCTTTTTGCTAGCATTAAGCCTTGCTATATTCCAAGACAGCAATTTTAATGCTGTGAAAGTCCAGTCAGTTCAAAGGGCATAAGTCATGTCTGACAGCAATTACAAGTCATTGTCCAAAAAAGTTTAGCCTGTTCCAAGGTCTTAATTCAAAACCTTCCTCCATGTCTATACCTTCACCCACCATCTCTGTGAGATTTCAAGAACTCTCTGTGAGTTCTTGAATCCATTTCCTCCCTCTCTCTCTTGTATGATAAAAACTTTTTGATAGTTTTGTCCATCATTTATTACACACACCAAAGTATGCAAGGTATTACTACTACTATCACTACCAAAACCCCCAATACATATAGAGACCTATTCTACAAAGTTCTCTTGGCCAAGGTGCAAAGCTCCATCCTTGGAACAAATCATCTAACCATGACCCACCATCTTCTTTAACTGGAGCCGTCAAATCTTTCAGCTTTTGTATGCTTTTGTGGATGGATTCAGTGAGTGATCAGACAGGTTCATGCAACACAATCCTTCAAATTCCTCACAGCAATGCCCATGTGCCTGTAAAAGAAAATCAATTGCTGCTCTGTTCTGTAAGGTTGCATGTCTGACAGCACTAACATCAGTCCTCATGTCACTAATTGCAATGGAAGTAGCACTGTCTTCTTTCTTCAGCCAACACCCCAATCGGTGTAATGGTTTCAATGCCTCACCCAAGGCAAGTTGATGGAGAAATAAATTCAATGTACCTCATTTTGCAGGGCCCTAGGGTCTGAAATTGCTATTACAGTTTTCTTTATAATGGGCACATCTTTTTTCTCTGTTTTCTCTTGATGGCTTATTTAACGCTAGGTACTATCACAGTGAGTTGTCTGATGCTACATGGGCCACCTTTAATTTTTGAGGGAATGTCCTGCCAGGCTCTATCTCCACAAATGAGCCAATATTCTGTTGCTAATTGGCTTGAGGACTCATCTAGGTCATCTACTCGTCAGCAGTTTCACCCTTAGGGGGCACTGGGGTAGTACAATTGCACCACAAACTGGAGTATCTGTCCTCAGGATGATGGGGAGTAACATTCAACTGTGGATCTCCCTGGTACTGAAACTCAGCACAAAATTCCATCACCAATGAACAAAGAATTCCAATTCTTGAGGTTCAGAAGGTGCTTTAAGAAGATCAGGGGCCCAGTGATGCCAGCTGGTTATGGGATTTGTCTCGTTGGCAGCCTCACACCAATATTTGTCACGATTGGGTATTGGCTGCTCCTTGGCTGGCACAGGCACACCAACCAGATGGGTTGCAAAGGATTTGTTTGGGCTCAAATTGGTCAAATGCATGGTGACTGAGCCTGCTGACTTGGCTAAAGCAAGGCAAACATTCATTTTTGGTTGATCCACAGGCATGTATGCATGCAAAAGTAAGCAAGCAGAACTAACAAGTGCCAGTATATCCTTTGATACAACTCCGTGTTCCTTTTCAGCTGGTTTTTGGCATAAGTTTCCTCATCTATTTCAGTTTTCAAGCAAATCTTTTAGCATTTGTTCAGGGACTGGCCAACTATAGGGAACTAAACTGTCCCTCTAACCTTCATTTTTTACAAATCTGGATATCTTACAATTCTTTTGAACACAATGGGCACCATGCTTTTGCTGAAAGAGCTCTATGATACAAACCATGTTCACAGTCCAAAAATCAACAATCAATCTCAAGATTTGTAGCTTTCACAGGTTGAAGAGGGAACGTCTGGCATGCACCATAGCTTCTCCGTGCGGGTCACGTCTGCGTGCTCATTTCCCTGCTGGTGGAATTGTCGCTGCACTCTCGTGTATGAGACGGTTTCACGTCCTTCACGGGGACCAACTTAGGTCTGACACCTTTGCAAATACAAGCATACCCTTTGCCCCAAGTGATTAGTGGAAATGGTCCTTCAGTTTGTCCTAACTCAAGGTTTCTGATCAAAACTGCAGGATTTTCTTTCAATTTTTCCTGTGTGCTGTTTGAAAAGTGCCTAAAAATTGGAGGATTAGTTCCTGCAAATGCGCTATTCAAAACATAAAGACATATAAAGCTTTTCTCAGCCTCATCTGGGGTGTTGCTTGAGCCACTCCCCCTTTTGCTGATCTAGAATGGGATTTAGAGTGTGGTGCATCCTTTCAACACTTGCCTGACCTGTGTAGGAATAGGGAATTCCAAAATGTGGCGAACACCCCAGTCCATCAAAAATGTGGCCAATTTTTGAGCTGTGTATATGGGACCATTTGTCAGTTTTCATCTTGTGGGGGATCAGTTTGGCGAGCTCTGGGCCCAGTGACACTGACAAGGACAAAAGCAAAAGACGAGAGGCGCTCTCTCTTCCCAGGACCAAAGTCCCACAGCTTTAATGGAGAACAGCTCCAGGAGAGAAAGGGAGTGTCCAGGAAAGGAAAGAGGATGTCCAGGGGAGGAAAGAGAGTGTCCTCCTCGTGGCAGGAGACTGTAAATGCTCGGAGAGGGGGGCAGTAGAAAGGAACTACCATAGTTTAACATAATAAATCACCACATTGTAGTTTTCTGCATAAATTGCTGCACTTGTTGAAAACAAAATCCTAAAATCTCCCCAAACACAACTGTGCAGTCCCAAATGACCACAGTGTGGGAGAAAAACCACTCAACCACCCTGTATTCCCAAGCACCAGGTGTCACGGGGAGTACCAACCCCCGCAAATACAAAGTCCACACACACAGGCTCACCGGGAAGGGAATAT
This sequence comes from Melospiza melodia melodia, assembly GCF_035770615.1. Taxonomy (NCBI): domain Eukaryota; kingdom Metazoa; phylum Chordata; class Aves; order Passeriformes; family Passerellidae; genus Melospiza; species Melospiza melodia. The sequence continues at coordinate 10,291,289 of NW_026948525.1, read as the reverse complement.
CTCTTTATGAGGGGACAGAGAGCTCACTCTTCTCAACACAACACACACCATACACCACATTGGCATCCACCCACATCATCTTCCTCAAACATTCACACACTGAAAATACAACCACAATTACAACACACAGGAAAAACAGCAGCAATAAAACAGGATTTGCTCAATTCACCCCCAGAATTGCTATCAGGCCCTTATTGACACAGCAAATCCTTTCTGCCATCAGCCAGACCCAAGCCCAAACTGCACAGGCGTACGTTGTGCACAGGACATCTCTGTGTGACTTGTGAACAGCCCTTCCCCTGCATACGCCTTACGGGTTACTTTATACACAGTTAAACATTCCTTTCTCCACAGTGCCAGCAGTCTTGTCTGTCCCCCACGAGGAGCAGCCGAGAGCGGAGGTGCCTCCAGAAAAGGAATGTCCTGGCAGCGCCCAGAGACGTCCAGAGCCCGGTTGTTCTCGCTGGAGCAGGGAAGCATTCCTGCCACAGTCACCAAATGAGGTGTGGAATAAAACTCACCACAGTTAAAGGTAGAAGGTGGTGTGTTTATTACAGCCAGGCACAGGAGGAGTTGTCTCCTAAAGACGTGTAAAGAAGCACTGTCTCTCTACTGATCTAAAAAAACCTTACATATTCATATAATTCCCAAAACAACTAATACATATTCATTAGGTAACCCCACCTACTCCCTTTGTATTCAAATGTATTATAACTGAGTCCAAAGTTCCTTCACATTTGCGGATTCTTTCACATCACATGGGTGAGTGGGTTTTGAAGTGGGGAATGGTCTCCTTCTGATGAAGGCCAAGAAGTTTTGCTCAATTTGACCTCTTTCCTTATGACCTGTTGGCAGGCTTTCACACCCCTTGGCTATAGTTGTAGTTTCGGGGCCCAGGTGCAGGCTACGGTCCTCTTCTTTGTCACAAAGGAATCCGCATCCCATCCTGCTTCTTTAAACATAGTAAAGACAGGCAAGTGATATATTACCCTAGCCTTAACTACCTTATGTGCTAAAAATTAACTATCCCCTATTATTTCTACTCTTCTTGCTATACTCTTTCCCCCTAACTAAATCTTACTAAAATTTTAACTCTTCCAGTTCTTTTAAATCCTGGATTCATTGGCCTCATCTCACACGCCAGGCATGTGTGAGCCAATGCTGTAACTGGGAAATTCCACTCCTGAGCAGGAGATCCCAGGCCTGGTTCTGAGCTGGAAAGGTTAGATGGATGAGATGCACGTGGTTTTGCTCCAGGGGATATCCTGGAAGTGCACTGCCTACCTGCCCCTGCTGCCGAGCACCACGCTCCACCTCCTTCTCCTGCTCAGCAGATTTTTAGGAATCCAGGGCTTGGTATGTATTATTTGCTAGTGCATAGAATGAATTTGCTTTGCGAGCCCAGTTTTGTCCTGGGTTATTTTTGTGCATGGGTCTGTCTCCTCCTGAACCTGTGTCAAAGACCGGCAGGGACCACAGGACACTCCTATTCTCATGTCAGTAAATTCGGAGAAGTGATTTAAGTGTCAATAAGTATCAATCAGTAAATCAAATAATTTGGGGGAATGTGATGATGGTCACAAAGGTTGCAGGATGAAGAGAGAGGCGAGAATGTTGACCTCATGTTCAGAAGGCTTGATTTATTATTTTATGATATATATTACATTATAACTATACTAAAAGAAATAGAAGGAAAAGTTGTCAGAAGGCTAGCTAAGCTAAGAATATAAAAGGAATGAATAGCAAAGGTCTGTCTCCTGGCAGAGAGCGAGACCCAGCTCTGCCATGAGTGGTCAGTAAATCCAAACATCCACAGGAGACCAATCATGCATCCACCTGTTACATTCCACAGCAATAGATAACCATTGTTTACACTTTGTTGCTGAAACTTCTCAGCTTCAGCAGGAAAAATCCTAACGAAAGGATTTTAATGAAAACATGTCTGTGATAGGGGAATATTTAGCCTGTGAGTTTCAGTAAAGTATTGAATATGTCTTAGATTGATGGACACAAACTAGTGAGATTGCTGGGTGTGCACGTATTAGGGAAGTGATTCCCCACACACCCTTTGCTGAGATCAAGGATTGCCTCTCTTCTAACCCTGAGCTGGCAGCAGGGATCGGGCCCTGCTTGGTAACGTTCATTTTGAAGACTTCTGTTGAGCAGGTAAGAATGGTCAAAATGAAATATTTTCCAGCTGTTTCCCTTTGGTTTACCTGTTTGAGGGTTAAAATTGTGTGCTGCAGGTGTGCTAGGTATGTGCAGAGCAGTGCAGCCCCAGAAACCCCTTGGCTTGCCCACAGGTTGTCATGCCTTGTTGCCAGGGGTGCCCAGCTCTGGCAGGAGAAGGAGCCCGCAGCGCAGTGGGCACCATGCCCTGCCCAGCCGGGGCTCTCTGGCACAGGGCAGCAGCAGCGCCAGCACCGTTCAACCCGCTCCTGCCTTGGCTTCCCCTGGCACACAGAAGCCTCTGGAAATCAGCACCGCCAGCAGCGTTCCCAGCTTGGAGCAGCTGCTGCTGGCGGGCAGATGCTGCCAGTTCGACTGCTGCCAAAGGGGAAGAAAGGCAGAGATGTACACGCACCGGAGCCCTGGGCATGTCCAATAAAGGTGCAAATGTGTGGGGAAATTTGTTAGGAAGGATTTCAGGTGTGATGCCAACAGTAACTTCTCTCCTGGCTCTGTGTGTTCTTGACGAGTAATGAAATGGTTGGCTCTGACAATTAAGAAGTAGATGTTACGTGGCTGTTCAAATGTGCAGTGATGGTATTGTAATATATCCTCCCATAGTCCTCTTTCCTGTCCCCCTTGTAATAGCCTTGGTAGTCAGGGCATTTGGGGAGGGCTGGCTTGTGACCAGCAGGCAGGGTGTAACAACACCTGACCTCCAGTCAGGATGCAAGAAAGTAATCTCCACCAATGGACAGCAGAGAAAAAGTTGACTGACAAAACTTTTAGAGGAGCTGAGAGTATAAAAGGCAGAGCATTGTTTTTGTAGATGAGCACATGGCTGCCAGTCACAGAGACTCCCAATGCTGCAATTTTTCCTTATTCAGTCCTTTGTTAAGGTTTACTAAACCTTTAAAATTTTAAAAGTGAGAGTCATTTCTCACATGTGCAATGCTGTGGGCGATTATCTTGGTCTGGTTTCCTTTGCTTGGGTCCCATCTGAGTGCTCAGCTGGGGTACAGGCTGTAGGTGCTTGGGGCACTCCTGGAGTTCCTCTTGGATCCCTGAACAGGGTTTGGCCCATGAGGGGGTTGTGCGCTGCTTTGTGACACAGAAAAACTTCCCGGGCTCTTTTGTGTTTGCTGTAGGGAAGGTTGGTTATTGCTTTGCATAAACTCACAGACCAACATGGAGCGTTTGCTTTGTGATGTCAGGGCATGGTTGCCACCTTGTCGTCGTGACATCAGAAGGTTGCCTTGGTGCACAGAAGGCCTGAGTGTCAGAGCAGCCCTAGGCCTTGCTCAGTTGAGGAGAACTTTTCTGATTGGGGTATTTGTCAGTGGGTAGCTGCCCACTGACAAGAGCCTTGTGTCTTCTATTTACCTAACTTTCAAAAATGACAATATTTCACCATCTGGCCACAGCAGCTTTTGCTGCTTATGGCATTTCTTTTTCCGTGTATTACGTTACACACTTTGCACGTAAGTAGAGTTTTCCATTCTACTTAGGTTAGGGTGTATCCTTACCTGGCTTTTGTATGTGTTCCTGCTCTTTCTTGGGGGCTGAGTTTCTGATTTTGAAAGAGAAAGAGCATTAGGATGCCAGTGGTTTGGTAAAGCTCCTGTCAAGAGGTTCAGCTAAAAGGGGGTGTCTGTAGCCACAGGGGCAGCATTTGCAGGGGAACCTGCAGGGCTTCCGTTCCCTCCACAGGAGAGTCTGGGGCAGCAGAGTCTGTCATTTCCTCAGGTTGCTGGGACAAGCAGGACAACTTCCAAAATGCAGCCTGGGAGGCCTTCTCAGAAGGCCTTCTAAGGACTTTGTAGTTCTCCCCAGAACTCAGGGAAAGCTTCTTTTGTTCCAAATTTTGTAATGAAAGGATTTGACTGTCTATTTTTACCCTTGACTGAGTGCTAAAAGAGTGATTGCCTTTGCAGTGAAGTGCAGCTGCCAAAGCAGTGAGTGTCTGCTCCTGAGCCTGGAGCTGCTGCTGTGCTCTTTCACAATGGAACTGCCACAGCTCAGGGGGATTTGGGGCAAGCTTTTCTGGGTGACTGTTTTCAGCAATTTAATGGGAATTAGTGCATGCAACTTCTTTTTTGAAAAAAGTACCTGAAAGACAAGAGAACAATAGCTGCTTTATCTGCTGGACAGAACAGAAGCATTGAGTGTTGAAGAACAATTTGCATTTTCTTGATCATGTTTGTATTCATTTACTGGCTAAACTGGCCAAAGTGTAGGCACAACCAAGATTATTGTCCTGATCTCTTGCTGGCTGTGTGAAGGAACTATGTCATGTGGAGGGATGTTGATAAAGAAAAATGCTCTCTGTTTGGGTTGACTTCTTCTCTTCTGTGGGATTCAGCAGCCCAGGCAGTTTTCTCACAGCACTTGTTCATTTTCCATTGCCCACTACAGGTCACCTGAAGCGTGTATTCAGAGGTGCTGATCCTGAGGTGAGTGAGAAAGGAACATTTCATGTTCCTGGTGCTTAAGAATTGTAGAGCAAGCTGTGAGCTTGGCCTGTGGCAGTAGAGTGTAGAGGGCCAGCTGGGCAGGCTGAAAGAAAAACCATTTCCATGTCTGCAGCAGCAATAACAAAGGCATCGCTGGCTATTTCCTAATTTTCCATTTCAGAACTTTCAAGGAATGAAAAGCTCATTTTGCAGAGAGAATGTTGCTTCTTGATAGTAGCCAGGGTGAAATGTCTAATTCAGAGCTATTAGCAATTCTGTTGAATTAGCCCATTTAAATTTAGTGTCAGTGACTTAGAATCCCATTGTTATCAAAGTTTCTGATTTGTTCTTAGCAGAGCTGGTTGTAGAAATAGAGCTGAATAGATTAAAGTGCTGAATAGAAATAAGGGTATAAATTATAGGTAACTTTCTGTCCCTCACGCTGCTGTCTGTCCACAGATCACAGAACCAACAGCAGTCTCTCCCCTAGCTCCCTCTGCTCATGGAGAGGAGGCCGAAGAGGAGGCAAATGAGGTGGATGAGCGCCAGCCTCCATCAGTGCTCACACCACAGCCTGAACATTCTGAGACAGTAAGTGCCAGCTGTGTGTGCTGCTGTCTTTAGTGCAGGGCAGAGCTGCAAGTTTCTGACCAGCCAGCACTTGCTGTTGCTGGCTGAGGATGCGGAGTGCTGGAGTCCTGCCAGGGCCTGGTGATTGCCCCCAGCCTGTGACAGCTGGACAATGGGCTTTGGTCTGTCATGTTTAGCACCAGCTTCCTGGCATTTTGATAGGGGCCAGCCTGAAGCATGCAGGCTCCCTGTTCCCAGAACAGGGAGCATGTCAAAGACACTGTGCTCAGCCTTGTTGGATACACAGGGGACACTGTGGCGTGGAGAGACCTGTCCCCCTGCACAGACTGGCCAAGTAGCTGCAGGCACAAAAAAATGTTGATCTGACCACACAAGTTCTTTCTGGTGCTTTGTCTCCACAAACTTCTTGGGTGTGTTTACTTGGGAGTATTTAAGAGACACACTGGGGATGTAGAGTTGCTGCTTGAAGTCAGGGATTTTGGTGCCTTTGTTGCCAGGTTGCTCTTTTGCCTCTTCAGGCAGAGCAGCCAGTAGCAGGGCAGATAGGTGCTCTGAGTCTGCCTGTTTCTTGGTCTTTGATAAGCTGCAAGGAGATGATTGTGTTGGCCATGAAGCTGTGGGGGACCATTCTTGTCAGGCGTGGCAAAAGAAACAAAGGGAGTAGTTCTGAACCCTTCTTCTGAGGCAAAAACCAGACACTGCATGTGTCTGTCGATACCTTCTATTGTGTAGTCTGCTTTGAAAACCGCATTTGAAAACTGCATTGGAGCCTGGAGTGGGAGCAAAGCTGCAAGTCCTTGACTGCTGTCTTGTATCGCTACACCCAGGATGTACGCCTTGCAATGATGCCTGCAGTATCTGAAGTGCAATGGGCACCTTTGTGGCTGGGGAGCTGCGTGGGCCCAAAGGACGCAGGGCTGGCGGCCTTGAGCAGCTGAAGATGAGGCAGCGTGGGGCCAGGGGGCCCAGAAGGCCAAGGGCACGGTGGCTGTGCCAGCAGCAGTGGGGCAGCAGGAGCAGGGCAGGGAGCGTGGCCCTGTGCTGGGCAGCGCTGCGGCCACAGCTGGAGTGCTGTGTGCAGCTGTGGGCCCTGGGAAGCAGAAAGTCATGGAGGGGCTGCAGCGTGGGCACAGAGGGACAGGGGAGCTGGGCAAGGGGTGCAGCACAAGGCCAGGGAGGAGGTACTGAGGGAGCTTTAGCCTGGACAATGGGGGCTCATGAGGGACCTTCAGGCAGACTGCCATTGATCCCTGCCTTGGATCCATAGAGCCAATGCTCAGCACGAGGGCTGTTTCCCTGCCAAACATCCCTTCACTGCATCCAAGTGCTTTAGACACTGGAGTAGGTAACACTTTCATATTTTGTTTATTTGTTTGTTTGCTAGAAGGAGAAGCCTTGTGCAATTTCTCCTTCTCCAGGGAGCAAGGGAGCTTTTTTCTCAATCTTTCCTGCCCTTTTACAGCACTGGCAGAAATTCTGCTAGAATTTTAGTGTTCAAGGGGGCAGTTCTGGACAATGCAGTATTTTTGCACAAGAACACATAGTTTGGGGCAGGGATGTTGGTGCAGAACGAGCTGTTCTGGTGCCAGACCAGCCAGTAGGGCTTGCCCATCCTTTTCAAGTTAACAGCTCCCGTGTCTTTTGGCTGCCCAGGGAATCAGTGTGTGTTGTGTTTGGGAACTGAGTAGGAAATCAATGCCCTTGCATTCCAGCTGGTGCTCAGAGATTAGAGGAGCTGGGAGGGGCTGGGCTGCATTTCTGATTCCAGCCAGTTCAGCACCATCAGTGTGGGCGAGTCCAAGCGAAGAACTTGCCCGAGCACAGATGCACAAAGAGAGCTGTTCCCAGTGCAATGCTCTGGGTCTGATTGCATTCCATAAGGACCGACATGCTCCAGATTCCCCAAGAGTGTGGGTTACTGAAGCAACAGGAGAGCAAGTTCAGGATGGCTGCTGATCGGGGCACTGCTGCCGAGTGCTGATGTGTGTAGTGACAGAAAGGACAGGATTGATTCAGGGTGACCCCCACGTGGGGAATAATGTGCTTTGGCTCTATGATTAAGAAGGTTAAACAAATGCTTTCTTAAGCTATCTTATATTACACTAGTACTATATTAAAACTATACTAAAGAGATACTTCACTAAAAAGCTACTAAAGAAAAACTCGTGACTGTCTCCAGGCAGTCTTTTATCTAATTAGCTAATCAATCTAAACAACTATCACTAAAATCCAACTAACAAATCACTTTCAGAAAACAATCACTATAACACATTCTTCATGTACTAAAAAACAAGAACAGCCAGTAGAGATTAGAATTGTTTTCTCTTCTTCTCTAAGTTTCTCACTACCTTCCCTTAAAAAAAACCTAGGAGAGAGAATTATATCTCTCTCCATTCAAAGAATGTAAATACCACAGTACAGTAAAGAGAGATTATAAAAGTGAGATCTGTCTGTCTATCTATCTATCTATTTAAATCTTCCTGACTCTGCTCCAAAGCAGTGGAAGATGCAAAGCTCACCTAAAGGCATCCCTTCAGGAGAGACAAACAGGACACGGCGGAAGCAGAGGGAGGCCCTCACCAGACCCTTGAGAAATGCCACCCCTTCCCTGTCAGCTGCCTGAGAGGCTGCTGGAGCTTCAGTCCCAGATGGCCCCTGATTGTAGGGCCAGGGTCACTTTGGAATCTGTGCCTCCCCTCGGGCAGAGAAGGACCCAGGAGAGCAGCAGCACAGTGCTTTGGGAACGTGTGAGCCCAGCAGTCTGTGAGTCTTGGCCCACAAAGGGCGTATGGGAAGTTGAAACCCATCTTCTCTTGCTTTCTGTGCAGGTGCTTCGAGAGAAAGAGCAGGAGCACACTGCCTCATCTGAGCTGCCATGCCAGACTCAGGGAGAGCTGTTCCCAGCCCGAGAGCAGGAAGAGCAGCTCAGGCAGCAGATGGAAGAGCCACAGGAGAATGGCCAGGTAAGCCTGACTGGCCAGGGCACAGAGGGAAGGGCAGGGAGAGGGGCATAAACCAGAGCTCTTGGGACTGAGGAGGCCAGGGGTCCCACAGGCACTGGAAGCACAGGGCCTTGGAATCTGCAGAGATCAGCCCTGGGACATGATGGTTACAGTGGAAGCAGAGCTGGGTAGGGAAGCAGAAAGAAGGGGCTGAATAAATGTGATTTTGAGGCTAAAAGAGGGAAAAGCTGAGCCTGATGGCAGCTCTCAGTCACTTGCTCTGCTTTTGTGTGTACAGAACATCAAGGCAGAGCCACAAGCAGAGCTGCTTGAAGCTCAGAGTGCCATCATGGCAGTGAAGAGGAGGAATGAAGACATCCAAGAGGAGAAGAATCTCCCTATGCACAGGGGTAATCAACAAAAACAGGTGAATGAAGGAATGGCAGCCACTCCACTCATGAAAGAGAGTACTTTCCATTGTTGTTTACAGAAAATTGACAAACAGGTGCAGGCACAGCTGCAGGAAACTGAGGCAAGGACCAAGGCAAGGAAGAAGAGGCTAGACGAAAAAATTAAAATCATCAAAGAGAAAATTAATCGCCTCCTTCAGGAGCAAAAGGCTCTAGAAAAGCAAGTGAGGGAAATAGCAATCAGCACTGCAGTCACCCAAGGGTGGTTTCTGCCCTCCTTGCCTTTCCAGTGCAGAGCAGCAGGGGTCGGTGATGCCTCTGAGTGCCATCCTGATGAGGCCTCTGTCAGAGCTGCTCTCAAGGACACTTCCTGCTCTGCTGGATCTCAGCTGATGCTCTAGACAGTGGCATTACTCCTTTGGCCATTTAGCCAGCAGTCATGAACTTCTGCTGGCTTCTTCCAGGTGACCTTGTTTCTTGAGGTGTTTTTGCAGGTGAACATGGTCACTCACACAGATTTGGAATACGAGCTACAAGCTGTCTGTATCCCTTGCAGATCTGCTCCTGTCCTTTTCTTTACTTTCTTCCCAGTCGATGACTCCTGGCTGACGGGGACAAGCTGTAGTCTCTGACTGCTTTGTTCTGTTTGACTTGAGGTGGAAGTGTCGCCATCCTGCCTGGCAGCCTGCAGAGAGTTCCAGCAAATGACGGGCAACCAAGAGCCCCGAGGCTGGCATGAGGCCCAGGAACTGACCCACCCAGAGATGCTGCAGGATAAGCTCGTCCTGAGGAAGGTGCAGAAAAAGAGAATTTCATGGCAGGAGGTAGAACATTAGAATGAGGAGCTGCAAATGTATCTGCAGAGCTAGAAGGGGGAAAGGAGTCTTTGGGAGGAAGTGGAGCGGTCCTTGCTGCAGTCATCCTTTAGAACAAGAAACTGGCTATGAACTCGAGTCAAATCAGCCTTTGCTTTTGACCATTTGGTTTCACAAAGGGACATCCAAAGCAATCCACTTGAAGAGCTCTGCATGTGGCTGACAGCAGCTTCCTAAGGGCTTGCATTTCAAATGGCAATCTCTCTTGCATTTCAGGGCAATCTCTGCCACACCTTCCTGACATTAACTCATTTCTTGTCTCAGATCTACACCGACTCTGACACTGAAGCTGCAGCAGAAGCAGCAGTGCTGTCCCAAGGAGCCTTTGCTCCCCAGCTGGAGAAGTGGAGCCTGAGCCCTTGGTTCACCTGCCGTGCTGACCCAGCTGCTGCTCAGCAACAGGAGATGGCGGGTGACTCCCTGGAGCAGCAGAGTACGTCTGGTATCTTTCTTATCTGAGGGACAGTGAGTTGTGTGCACGTGTCAGCATAGCTGTACCAAAAGATTCTCCTCAGTTTAGTGTCACAGAAGTGCTGGCAGTGCTCCGAGGCAGCAAGAGAGAGCTCTGGGTGTTCCTGCTGCCTCTGAGGGCAGCTTAGACTGGCTGGAGTTTGCCTGAGCTTCCCTCTCTGCCGAAGGCAGAAGCAGGGATTTTTCCTGGATCAGCAGAAGGCTGTGACTGCTTGAGTCCTAGCCACTGGCAGAAGCCCTGCTGAGATCAGTCTCTAGGAGAACACATCAAGCCCTTTGTGATTCTGCAGCACAACCCAATGAATCTGCTTCTGGCCCTTAACAGCTGCCAATGCTGTGCTCTCAGATAAGATCTGGTAGGGTTGAGAAGAGAGCCCAGTGGGTTCTGTGTCTACCACCACCTGTTGGGACAAAAAGGGCACTGATCTGCGCCTTGGTGTGGCTGATCTCAAAGCCCATCCTGTTGTGTCCTGAATGGGTGCAACAGCTTGTCTGGGGCTCAGGCTCCCTCTGGCTTCTTCCCATCAGTGCCTGTCAGTGCTCATGCTTGGGCTTTGCCAGCCTTGTTGTGGTCGCTGCCCTGTCCCTGAGGGCTGGTGGGAATGCAGAGGCTGGAGCCTTCCTTAGCTGGGAGGGTCCCGCTGCTGCCAGGCTGCTGCAGCGCGGAGCTGCCTGAGGCAGCAGCCCCTGCTCTGGGCCAGCTTCTGCCTTGCACGGCCTGGACTCACAAGAGGGTCAGCATCTCCTCTGGGCAGCTCTCTGTGTCACAGGGGCGCCTGAGGAGCACTGCTGTCCTCTGTGCCCGCTGTGCTGAGTTGAGAAGATGGGGACGTGTGCGGTGCCGAGAGGGCGAGTGCAATGGGAGCGACTGATCCGCGCTGTCAGGGTGAAGAGAAGCGGCGCGGTTCTTCACGCGGGGCACGGGCAAGGGCGTCTTTGAGCTCAGCCTGCTCATAAAGGGCGAGGGTCCTGATGCTGGAAGCCCCGTGGGGATTGGTTCTAGCATGAGTTGCTCTGGTTTACAAACACAGAGGCATTCTTCTGGCAAACTGCTGCAAGGTGGAAAAGATGGGAACACTTGGCAATATTCCTCCTGTTCTGAACTTGGCATCTGTTCAGAGGAATTGATTCTAGATGTCTTGGTGCACTTAATCTTAGCAAGTAGGAAACCTTTTTTAAATCTCACAGTGTTTATTCCCAAGAAAACAAAGGCACTGTTAGTTCTAGCTCTCTAAATGTTTCTAGATGACAAACTTACTTGCCTTGGTAGGCATTCTCTTCTGGTCTCAGTCTCCTCTGAATGTATCTCCCTGTGCTTCCCTGTGTGCCTGCTGTCAAGAGGTCTCTCACTTCAAAGGATGCTGGAAATCAGTCTCTGTGCCAGCCACTTGTGCTGTGGGCCTGCTGTTCTTTTCTTGTTGTTCCAGTTGCTGTTCCTGTTGTTGTTAGCCAGCTGTCCACAAAGGGAGGGCTCAGAGCTCCAGACAGTGGGGCTGCCTTTTGTATCTCCTAGAAGGTGAGATCTCTGCTTTGAAGTGAACATCTTGCATTTTGTTTCCCTCAGGGAGAATGGTGAAGATGGAAAATCCTATTCTAAAATACATTGAACTGGAAAATATTGGCAGTGGGTGAGTCCAAGCAATGTTAATTTTACAAAACTATGCATCAGATGTTTTGCTGGTGGAATAGGTATCAAGTCTGAAGTCAGACAAGCTGCAAATGTGTTCAGGCACTGGGCTCAGATGGTCAGTGCTGATCAGAATTTCTAAGTGTTCTCAGAAGGCATTGTCAAACACATCTCAATGCTTCCAGTGTCCTGCAGGTCTGCGGTATTTACAGCACAGATCACCTGTGTGGGCTGGCTTTCACTGCAGGATCTAAATGGCTTCTCCTCTCTCTGCTTCTGTTTTGTTTCTAGGACTTTTGGAGATGTTTGTAAAGCACTTGACATTGCCACAGGAGGAGAGATAAATGTCAACAGCCCCTGCAGGCTCTGCTGCACTCGAGGGCTTTCCCCTCTGGTGTGAGCTGTGGCTGGAGCTTTGGGCAGAGCTGTGCTGAAAAGGCACAAGAAGCACAGACTGGTGCCAGCCCACAGAACACATTTGGGACTTTGTCCTACTCAGCTGCCGGAAGGAAGGCACGGAGGGCAGCGGTTCCTTTCAGAGAAGGACGCGCTCACTCGCTCTCCATTGCTAAAACAAAGGTGGTGCCTGCAAGCACCTCACTGTTCTTTGGGGCTACAGCTTCAGAGTCCTGAATTCTCATTTCTGGTTGCCAGCAAATCCATCTGAAAGTTACTGGTAGTTCCTTAGCCACCTGCAGTGCTGTACTTGGGAACTGCACATAGGGAGAGATCTGCAAGGTGTCCCTGAAAGCCCTAAGCCCTGCCCATATCACAAGATGTATCCACAGATTATTAAGGCATGGATTACTTCTTCTGAGTCCCAAACAAAGCAGCAGAGAGTGTGGTCAGAGGTTTGTGGGTGATAACTGAGACACTGCTGTTACCAAGTGGTCAAGGCAAAATGTCAGTGGCCCCACGTGTCCTGTAACTGGCTCCCAAGGGAGCAGAGAAATGGGCTGTTGGAATGTCAGCTCCTGATTACTGCAGTGCCTAATCACAAGGCAGTTTGGCACAGCTCAGCTGTGTCATTGCAAAATCACTCGCTCCACGTGTCTTGTGGTCTCGTGCCACCAACGTCTCAAGTTACTGATTTTCAATGTCGTTTTAGGTGGCCATCAAGAAAATACAGCTTCAAGGACTGAGGAAGAAGGAACTAAAAGTCAACGAACTCATGGTCATGAAGGTGAATAGAAATCCCAACCTGGTCAACTGTTTAGACAGGTGAGTTGTGCTTTTGTCCTATGAATGTTTGTTCACATATTGCAAACATGCAAGGTAAAATCCCACTTTGGTCACTGGCAGAAAATAGAGCTGTAATTATTGGCTAATTATTATTGCTCTTTTCATCTCCAGTGGATGGGAAGAGATTGCATTTTGTCTGCATTAGTCTTCGCTGGCACATGGTATTTGAAAATTGTTCAAAAGCCCGGATGAGTTGTGTCTTACTAAATCAATGATCTCTATATTCACAGCCACCACTTTGTTTTGGAGTTTGATTTTTTTCAAGTGTCTTCTTACGTCCAGGTAAACTAACAAGGATTTCCCTTGGATTGTTTCCACTGTTTTCCATTGCTATGCATGCTAGGAAGACTAGGTGCTTTTTTTCCAGAAACACCATGAATGACAGGTTTTTTTATCTGGGCTGTTACTAAACTGCACATTTTGCTTACTGCCCATCTAAGACATCTCCTTTTTTGCAGCTGCACCTTTCTCCTTGAGACTGCACAGATGGCAAACAATGCACAGCCAAGAGGGAATGTCTCTTCCTTTATTTTGTCTTTGTCTCAAAGGGATCTGAAAAGAAGAGTCAACCCGTCTTTTCCAAACAGCAACCTAGCCATGTACATTCATCTCCATGCCCTTGTTTCCTTCTTTCAGCTACCTTGTGGGTGAGGAGCTGTCCCTGGTTATGGAGTACATGGATGGAGGCACTCTGAGCAATGTCATCAGCCAGACCTACCTGTCGGAAGATGAGATGGCAGCCATCAGTCGGGAGGTCAGCAATCCCATCTGTGTTTCCAAGGGCTTGGGCAGCATTGTCTGGGAAACAGGGGCTCACAGCTGGAGTGATTTCCTGTGCCAAGCTTTGTTTCTGTGTTGCTGGTATGCTATGGGCAAGTAAAAGCATCTCAAGGGAAAGGCCTGCCAGTGCCCCTGCACTCACTGTACTCAGTGCCAGTACTCTTATCTCCTGCTGTTGTATTCTCGCTCTGTCTCTTGTATTTGTATTTGCTGTTCTCCACCTTGCCTCTCTAAATGTTTACCTGGAGTCTGTCTTCACTGCACTCCTTGCCTGTAAAAGGAAAGGTGCTGGTGGCAGGATTTGAAATGACCAGAAAAGAAAAAAATACTCATTTCTCAGAGTCCTCAGCTGAAAAGGATAGAAGTGCAGCCAAAATGCTCTTTGCTTCCGCAAAGTGACTGGTGTGATACTTCTAAGCCTGTGCTGAGGCCAGCAAGAAAATCTTTTCCATGCAGCCTCCCACCCAAAAGTGATCCACTAAACACCGAAGGGACGGACTTTTCCTTTCCAAACCCCTCCTTTGTCCTCTGCAACGAAAAAGCACGTCCACTGCAGCAGGAGTCGTCCTGGCTGGTTGGCAGGGGACAGCCTACAACAGCAGGTGCTGTTGCTCTTTCAAAAGCTGACGTGACTTTCCTCAGAAAGGTCCTGCTCTGCAAGTGTTGGAGCAGCAAGCTCTTCCTCTCAGTGGCCATGACTGTTCTGCCATTACTCCCCATTCCCCTGGAGAGCGAATCTTTTCGATTCTTTGTTTCCTTTCTTTTGTGATGAAATCACATCACTCATTTTTGCCCTCCTGTTTCTGTTTTCTCGCTCAGTGCCTGCAAGGACTGGATTTTCTTCATTCAAACCATGTCATCCATAAAGATGTGAAGAGCAGCAACATCCTTCTCAGAACTGACGGTTCTGTCAAGCTGGGTCAGTATATTCTTGGTCAGGTGCAGCGTTCCAGGGATGTGGGTGTGGGGCTGCTTGGCGTAACTGCCAGCTCCCCAAAAATGGTGCTGGTGGCAGTGCAGGGACCCCTGCTGCGAGCTGAGGGTACAGTTGGAATGTGCACAGAGGTATAAGGAACCACAAGCAGTCAAGAGTGGCCTTGCTCTGTGTGTGTCCCTTCCAGACAGAGGGAGCTACAATCTAAAGCTTCAGGGGAATGAAGTCCACTGCTGTGAGCAGCATTAAGAAACCTGGGTTTTTTTGGAAGTGGCCAATTCCATACTCCCTTGGCTAAAGCCCCAAGGAAATCGAGTGTGGACAGTTCTCCAGGAGATCCAGCAGCACATTCTTAGCCTGAGAGTGGGGAATTCTTTTGCTTGGTTTCCTAATTGGAGCTGGCTTTCATGGTTTGTTGTTTTCTCCACAGCTGACTTTGGCCTCTTTGCTCAGCTCAGCCCTGAGCAGGGCAGATGGAGCTCCGTGGCCGGCGCTGCTGGGTGGCTGGCGCCTGAAGTGGTGACAGGCCAACCATGTGGCCCCAAAGTGGACATATGGTCTTTGGGAATTGTGGGCATCGAAATGGTGGAACGAGAAGTTCCTTCCTGGAATGCAACTCCTGTCTTGGTAAGGTGCAAATACTCACTGATCCCACTGTCTTTCTCACCTGT
Source organism: Melospiza melodia melodia (assembly GCF_035770615.1). Taxonomy (NCBI): domain Eukaryota; kingdom Metazoa; phylum Chordata; class Aves; order Passeriformes; family Passerellidae; genus Melospiza; species Melospiza melodia. The sequence goes on along the minus strand of NW_026948525.1, from coordinate 10,276,124 downwards.
CCCGTGTTAACTGTGTGCCATTGGACAAAATCCCATTGCCATCTGCTGGCACCACTTCCACCAAAGTCCCCTTCTAAAAATGCCCCTGCAACACATCAGCATCTGCTGTAGCTTTGGTTGTATCAGAAAGGGAAGTGGCAGTTCAGAAACCTAGCCAGTTCAGAAACCTGCCATTTTGGCCTCCAGCTGTGCCTGACATTTCCCACTTGTTTTTTGAATAATATTGGAACTCTGTTTCTGAAGGACAGGAATTTTTCAGTGGACAGGGTAAACATGTGATAAATATCCTGAGAAATAGAGGTTAGACCTTTTCAGTTTCAATTTTATAGAAAACATAGGAAAAAAGGAAAAAGAAAAGTAAACAAAAAAGGAAAAGAGAAAAAAACCTACTACCAAAGCAATGCCCAAGCAGTTCTGCTTGCTTTTTCATTTTTTATATGCAGCTCTTCTCTTCCATTCTGTAGCATCTTTTCCAAATCCTGTGGTTGTTGAAACTTTCAGGCTTTCAAGTCATCTGTACATTGTTCAGTCACGTGTGTGGGTGGCCTGGATAAATTTTGGATGTGTTTTTCTCCAACTGCAGTTAGAATTGTTTGCCAAACCCTTGGCTGTTTCTTGGTACTTTAACAAGTTGATGAGCTTGCAGGCAGGTGCCTGGGCTGGGATCCAGCGTGGGCAGTTGACACCAGTGCTGTGTTTCTTTACCACAGGAGCAGAGCCATCCCTGGCCTGCACAGTTCTAATGACAGGGAGGGCTCCAGCTCCCCACCATGGCCAGTGGCTGAGCTCAGCTGAGAGTCAGGATAAAACCCTCTTTGTCACCTCTGGTGATGTGGGAAAAGGACAGAAAGCCGCATAAATTATTTGTACACAAGGGGAGTGCATTGCCATTTCTGGCTTTGAAATTCTCCTTTGGGTTAAAGAGGATAATAGCAAAGTCTCTTTTGTCAACATCTATTTCAGCGCCATGAGCACAGAGTTATCATGAAAGTGGTGGGCATTTTTATGGAGACTCCAAGGTCTCTTGCCATTGTTCTTTTTGTCTATTTGAGATGGATTCTGCAAGTTGAGGTTTGAATAGTTCCAAGTTGGTGTCTTATGTTTCTAAATACCATCTTGCAAAAGCAGAATGAGCTCTCTCCCCTGAACCACGCTAGATAAGGATCAGCCGATGTCTTGCCAATCTGCACTGTAATTCCTTGGCCTGAGGAGTATCAGAAAGACCTGCTGAGCTCCATGGACACTGTCAGCTGCATGGAAGTGAGCATCCTTGGCCTTGCTGAAGAAACTGGAGCTCAGCTTAGGTTAGATGCTCTTGAGCAGGAGAAAGGCTGGAATCGTCAGGTGTTTCCAGAGGCCTGCGTGCCCAGAGGGACTGAGTTCTGGGGAGCAGCTGGATGTTTCTGCCCATCATGGAAGGGGATTGCCAGACAGCTCAAGCCTCACCACAGGCAAACACTCCCCAGCTCTTCTCAGGCAACATTTGCTTTGGGTTTCAAGTTGTTCCCACTTGTCTGTCTGTGAAGATGCCCCTAAAACCACAAGGCAAGCCTCTCAGAACTGGTGTTACATTTCCAGAAATGAAGAAAAGAAGCCCAAACACATGAAAGTTGCTAAGGCACTGGTTTTTAGAGAGGAACTTAACCCCCTGTGCAGTTTCTTCTCACTGGGAAACGTGCCTGAAACCTGGGCATGAGGGTGTAAAGGCCACAGAGTCTCTTCTGCTTCTTGTGCAGTGCTGCTGAAACACTCAGTGACCGTGTTTCTCTCCCAGCCCAAGCCACATTCTGCACATCACCAAGCCAGAGCCTGGTGATGTGGAGAGCCTGCCAAAACCTCCCATTTGTTTCCTGGCACTTTCTGGGATGGGCCTACCATTCATGCATTGACTTGAGGAGCCAAATGAGTAGAGGGTGACCGTAGGGATGGAACCTCTCCTTCTGATTTGACCATGAAAGGTTTTTCTTTTCCATGTAAGGAAAGCAGAAATTTTCAGACTGCTGAGAAACAGAGCTGCAGGTGGCTCCTGTGTGTCCAAGCAGGCGTTTTCATCCCAGTACATTTGTGCATGGATCATAATGTGTCTGTGTTGAAGATGAGATTCCAAAGATTTGTTTCCTTACCTGAGGAATACCTGGTAGATTTCCTTTCTTTCCCTCCAATTCCCATTCTTTTCAAGAACAAAGCAAAAAGCTTGATTAGGTTTGTTTTGTGGCAGCGGTGCTTAAGGGACCAAGAAGCACTGCAGAAATACTTTCCATGTACTAACCCTTGGATACAGTAGAGTTAGTATAGCAAAGTCCTTCTTCCAAAAAGCCTCTCAAGCTGGTATGAATCGTCAGGGAAGGAAATGTGCTTGCGCTGATGTAGTTCCCACTAATTAGGTCAGGCAATGGAATCAGCTGCCAAGGCAAGATCTGTGAGATGTTGGAGAGGCTGTGGCTGCATCGGGGTTTGGGTTTTTCGGTTGGTAAAGGAAAGTCATCTCTGGGTCTCTGCCTGGGCAGAAACTGCCACTGCAGAGTGGAGCTTAATCAGTGGGATCTGGGAGAGCAGTGACAGATGGGAAAGAAGCAGGTGGAGCCTGGTGTCTCCTTTTTCCCCAGCCCCAACTCCTGATAGCCACAGGAGGAAGACAAAAGCTGCAGCAGCCCAACCTATTTTCATCTTGCCTGCGTGACTTCCTGAGCTGCTGCCTGCAGAGAGACGAGGCGCGGCGCTGGTCTGCCAAGGAGCTCCTGCAGGTAGAATGTGAAGGGGCTGCAGGTGAAACAGGCTCTGAGGGATGGGCTCCTCCTCCTCTCAAGCCCAAGGCAGCTGATGAGCCCCCTTCCTCCTCACCTCCACTCTTGGTGCTCTTCAAATGAAAACAGTGAGGAATCCTAGACTGGGCTGGGCTGGCAGGGCCCTGCAAATGTCCTCTGGTGCAAGTGTCCTGCAATGAGCAGGGACATCTTTAAAGACATCAAGTTTCTCAGAGCCCTTTCCCACTGGAGCTGGAATGGTTGCAGGGATGGGGCACCTACAAGCTCTTGGGGCAACCTCTGCCAGGGTCACACCATGCTCCGAGTAAACAAGTTCTGATTAGATCCTATTTGTGTTAAAAAATATTCACCCACATCCTATTGTAACTGGCCCTGTTAAAAAAGATGTCCTTCACTTTCCTCAAAGCCACTCTGAAGTTTTGGAAAGTGGCAATAAAGTCTCCCTGGGGCCTGTTCTTCACAAAACTGAGCAACCCCACCTCTCTCTGCATTTCCTGAGTCAGAGAGGTCCTCTGGCTGTTTCTGTCACCTTCTTTTGTAATTTGGTGGGGTGTTCAGTTTTATGTAATGGCAAAAGAGTTGAAGTAGAGCAATGCGGGATGCAGAGACATGAAATGGTGGTGGAGGAACCCAAGGAAGCCAGTCCCAGCCTAGGGGTCAGAGATTTGGCTGTGGGCAGGAGGGGCTGTGGGGGACTCACTGTGAGCCTCTGAGGGGCCCTGGTTGGTGCCCCCCAGCCCACCCTCAGAGGTTTCTGCCATGCAAACAGGGACAGCTGGGAGGGACTTGTCCCAGCCCCATCTGCTGCCTGGCACGCTCAAGCAGACAGGAACTGTGCCAGGGTTACTGCCAGGTTGTGTGGCAGAGAGGGAACTGCAGGGCCCAGTGCCACTGGGCTGGCCCTGCTGGGAAGGAAGGTGCCATCCAGCACACGAGGGGCAGGGCATGGAAAGGCAGACACTGCTTTCTGTCCCTGTGGGAATCAGCACAGTGCCTGTCTTTCAAAGAGAGGGACCAATGAGAGGCTTTGGAGTTTCCTGAAAAGAAGAAACTCCAAGGACAGAAAGCACCATTTCTAGAGCACTGGCAGGGCTAAAATCTCAGCAAGATGAAGACCCCTGTATAAATGGATGAGTGGGATTCTGGGCCAGGTTTGCCTGTGATGGCAAAGTCTGCATATAAAGATGGAGGTGTAGACAGTCCCATTGTTCCTCTTCCTGCATCCTTCTAGGAGCGGGAGGAATCCTGTGAAGCACTGAGCTTGGAAAGTCATGGTTCATTGTTTTTTGTTGATCTGTTTTTTTTCCCTTTGGGCAGCATCCATTTGTAAGATTTGCTGAGCGTGCATCCAGCCTGGTGCCACTGATTGTTTCAGTGAAGAAGAGGAAGGAGACAAGAATGTGATAATCACATCAGGACCATTTATTCCTCAATCAGTTTAGAGTAGGATTGTAGGTTAGGATTAGGATTAGGATTAGGATTAGGATAAGGATTAGGATTAGGATTAGGATTAGGATTAGGATTAGATTAAGGATAAGGATAAGGATAAGGATAAGGATAAGGATAAGGATAAGGATAAGGATAAGGATAAGGATAAGGATAAGGATAAGGATAAGGATAAGGATTAAGATGAGGATGAGGATAAGGATAAGGATAAGGATAAGGATAAGGATAAGGATAAGGATAAGGATAAGGATAAGGATAAGGATAAGGATAAGGATAAGGATTAGGGTTAAGGTAAGGGTTAGGGTTAGAGTAGGATTGTCTAATAGGACTGCAGAGTAGGATTGAAAATCAATAAAGTTTCTGAAACCACAACTCACCTTGAAGATTCCCTTCCTTCTCACTCTGCGAATAAACTCGAGAATTCCTTCTGAATTGTCTGTTGTTTCTTAAAGGTGGAAAGTGAAACAGTGTCTTTGGCATGGTGTGAAAGTGGGGAAGGATGTTCTTCATTCATCCTCTCCAGATCACACTGCCTTTGGAATATGGCCCACTGGTCTGTTTTTGGCCATCTTTGGTACTTCTATTTTAGGCAGAAAGGGCAATGGCATTTGAAGGCAAAAGCACAGGAAGAATGGGGCAGCCCAAACATCTTATACAGATGCAGGCCTTCAGCTGTGACTGGAGAGCATTGGGGCTCCCTAAATGCAATAATCTCTTTGGCTGGAGGAGAGCCTTGCTCAAGTGAGAAAGCAGAAAGATCAGAGAGTGTGCTCGGGAAGGTCTCCTGTGGCGCAGAGCTGTCAGCGCCTGTGAGGTGAGAGCGGGCCCAGCCTTGCCCGGGCTGGAGCCCCAGCAGAGCCCTGGCAGAGGCCGGAGCAGCCTGAGCCCCGGCAGAGGCAGGCTGGAAGGAGGCCCTTGGAGCTGCAAGAGGCAGCAGCCGGGCCCTGGGTGCCTCTTGCTGGGAGCGGGCGAATCCTCCGCTCTCAGAGCCCAGGTGGCAGCTGGCTGCTGCCGAGGGGAAGCGCAGCCGTGCTGGGCACAGCCCGGCCTGGAGGCCATGGCCGTCTGGAGTGTGCCCAGGAGCAGGGAAAGGCCAAGGGCAGCTGCGGGCTGGCTGGGCCGGCTCCTCTTCTGCCGGCTGCCCTGCAACTCCTGCAAAGGTCAGCAGTGTGTGCAGCACTCTGGGCACCGGGGCAGGGAGCCGGGCTGCTCGGCAGGCTGGAGCACAGGGCAGCTCCTTCAGGCCCAGCATTTATGCCAGGGGAAGCGAGGCCAGCGTGAGGCAGGGACAGCTTGGCAGGGCACATCTGCAGGAGCCAGCGCCTCACGCAGCTCTGGGAGGAAGCGCCTGCAATCCTGCAGTTCTGCACTGAGCCAGAGCAAGGGTGTGAGATGCAGAGTGTTTGGCAGAAATATTCAGGCCCACCAGGCCAGCCTGCTTTGTGCTCTGTGGTGCACAGCAAGCGCTGTGCAATGCAGCTCTGAGCTGCTGGGAGAGAGGCTGGGAGAGAGGCAGTCGGGGAGAGCCTGAGGTGAGTCAAGGGGTAACCTGAAAATGTATTTAGGATAATTGAAAAGTGCAGATAAGTCGAGGGGCCAGCTGGGAATAGAATTGGAATATTGGAATTGGAATAGAATTGGAAGATTGCATGTTTTATTTAAGATTTTAAAATGACGTAAGAAGCTTAGTTAGTACTACAGCTAGCAGAAATCATGTACCTTAGTTAAAGAGTACAAAATATATTAGGAACATAAAGCTAGGAGTGACAGGGATAGAGGAAGCAATTGTGAAGAACCTGAGACCATAGAAATACCTTGCCTTAAGAATAATTGAACAGTTAGGAGAGGCTTGGACCATGAGTAGCAGGTCAAAAGGTCTTGCCAACTGGCCATGGGAGAAGAGTTCACCATGAGGAAGACTGCTTTCTTCCTCCCATACAACCACTCCCTCATTTCAAAATCCCACCAACCCAGTTGAGGGAGTACAATTGTGCAGCTGTAATAGATATTCAGCTGATAAAAATATGAAGCAGGCAGATAATAATTATGTATTAGGTGTCCTTAGGAACCTAATGTAAAACTTTTTCTGTAGAAATAGAGAGCAGGAGTCTGCAACTCCTTGAACATGTCTTTGGAAACTAGTTCACATGTGACCAGGGCTGCAATAAATACCCTTATTTTCTACTATAATTAGTTGAAGAGTCATCTGTCCATACTTCAAGGGTTATGCTGGAGTAGTGAACCGATTTGCAAGGGAGCAGAAGAGTTTCAGCAGGCAATTTTTGGAAGAGATGGAAGGCTCTTGTGACTGAAGGGAAAGCTATTTGGAATGGAGTAATGATCCCAAAGTCCATACAATTGTATCTTTGTGTCTGAATTTAAATGAGAATCACTATAGATAGCTTAATGCAATTTGTCTAAAAATTTATCGAAGTCTTCATTCTTTCTTTGACAAATCTGTCTAAAAGACATAGTGTGTAACTTATCTGGAAGTTCAAGGATAGCATTATATGCTAGTTGTTGGCTCATCTGTAAGACTTGATGAATGCTCCTAGCCTGGGCAGTGGCAGTAGCCCCGGGCCCTTTGCCAAGTATAACTGTTGTGCTGTTAAACCATACCCTGCACTCTAGCACAGATCTTGCTGCTTCTTGAGCACACTTTTTGCTCCCAGCTTTTATGAAACATCACCTGCTGATGGGGTGGCATTCTAAGTCTTATTAGGGTATGCACATCAGCTGGAATTATTCTGTTAGATGGAAAAATATACTGCAGAAGTTACTGTGAAAGTTGGGATTTTCAACCAAATTGTGAAATTTGTAGAAGTCCATCCGAAAATCCTTCATTTTTTGCCTCACAATTGTCATGAGAAAAGACTACCGAAGGGTTAAAGCTGCTGAGCCGGTTGGGAAAGAAAGTCTCCTGCTTATCTACTGTGTTCACAAGTGATGTTTGCAGAACATGCCATGTACTCGAAGGGGGCATGCTGCCCTTTTCTGGACAATTGAACTGGACTTTCTTCCAAACTCCTGACCAGGCTGGACTGAGCTCTGGGGTGGTTCCCCTCCGCTCCATAAGAAGACCCCTCTTGCCTGTCTTCAACCACCGTGACAGACCAACAGAGATGCGAATCCCCTCATCAAGGAACCAAGAATCCCTCTGGCACCCTATTGACACCCCCATGGCACCCCCATGGCACCCCCCTGGCAACCTCCTTCCAGAGACTGGGACTGTACTCCCTCCCAACTCAGGGAGGGGGAAAAAGCTAACGTACCTGTGAGCATTCGGCCATGAAAACAATGGATTTCTCCCCTCCATGGAAACCTAATTTCAGTTACCTTCCCCCCCAACCAAGAACAGTATATATATTGGGGTTCGGCCCGACTGTCCTTTGAGATCTCCCCAAGACGTGTACCAGCGAGTTTCGGTGGCGGGACCCCGAAGACATCACGTTTTGGTAGCTATACCCCATTCCCTGACCTTCTTTCCTCCCTTTTCCTTGTCTTACCCTTCTCTTCCCCGGATCCCTTAACCAAATTCATATTTAGCTGTGGTTATAATCAATAAAATTGCACCTTGCTGATTTGTTACTGCAAAACCCCCTGTGCCTCTTGTTGGTTATTTTTGCACCCAAAAATCATTCGTCACCCGTTCATTTCGGGCAGACCTTCACATAATTGGCGTCACGGACAAGAATTCCAGCAGCCAGTGAGATTTTGCAGGTTTTGTGTAGTTTGTAACCTCTCACAGACTACACACGCCAAAGCCAAATCTCACGCTCGATTGAGCACACAGGCTCCGGAATTGACACAAAAGATTTTTTCGGTGCAAAAGCAGGGGAAATCGTTACTGTCATTTCTGTTACTGATTTTACCGGTACGGACACTGACACTGATACTTCTCCTGATCCTGATATTGATGCTGTTACTGATATTGATACTGATATTGATACTGTTGTTGTTGTTGTTGTTGTTGTTGTTGTATTTGAATTGAATCTGAACCTGTTACTGTTGTTTTTGAGCTGAATTTGAACCTATTACTGTTTTTTTACTGCTGTATTTTTGTGTACCTGGACTGTCTAAAAGGGACGGGGCAGACTTGAAGTAATTAAGCAGTGCCTTTTAGACAGATATTGTCCCTTCACCTACACAGGGAGCGAGGGGTGGCGCAGCGAAGGCTGAGTGGCTTTTCCCTGTTCTAGGTTTCTGATCCCCTCACAGAGAGAACATTTGTGTGTGTAAGTGTGTCTAGACTGTCTGGAAAGGAAGGGACAATCTGAAGCAATTAAAACAGTGCCTTCCAGACAGATTTGGTTTCTTCAGCTATCTAGGGAGACAGAGTAGAACAAAAGTCTGTATGATTGTGTAACTTGAGTTCACAAATCAGCTCCCTGGTATAATCCTAGTCCCTTCACACAAAATGAGTGAAAATCTCAGTCCTAAAGCAAAAGCTGACTTTTACACGTTGCTTGCTAAACACAATGCCAAACCGTCATCTGGCGGAGAAACTTGGGCAGAGAACAATTGGTTTAATTTGAAAAATGTCATTGATAGAATATGTTCTCTGCAACATGAATCAAAATTCAAAATGGGTAAAAATAAAAACATTCTTTGCTCAGTTCTTGGAGCATGTCTTACTGCAGCCATAGAAAACCGCTGTAAACGGAGAACTGAGGAAATGGTAATTATAGATTCCCTTCAAAATTTGGTTGAAATTTTGCAAAAACAGTTAAATGAGGACAGAAATGAAATTTACATGCTGCGAGCTGCTCTTAGGGAAGAACACACCAAAGCCATACACAAAATCAACTCCTCTACAGAGGAGGAAGAAAAAGTAACACCTTGTGTTAAAAAGATTTATCCTTACAAAGAACTCAAGGCAGCAAAACAAAAAGAATCTGAAACAGCTAAAAATTGTGGGGAAAATTGTTGTCCTCATTTGAGACCTTTTATTAAAACTGAATATAATTACATTAATGATGAAGACATGGATCCCCACATAACAACCAAACAAACACCATTCAGCGCTACCGAATTAGCTAAATTGAAAAAGGAATTCGGTCGCCTCCCCCATGAATCAGAAACGGAATATGTGTTCCGTGTGTCTCTCACCGGCGGAGACCAGATTGAGTTAACTGAACAAGAAGCCAGTGGTTACTGGGGACATGGTGTTTTCCTAACAACAGGAGATAAGTGTGACTCCTGGTCTCTAACACAACGTGCAGCCTATTGGGCTGGGGGAATAAATCCCCTGGAAAGGGGTGATCCCTTAGCAATTGCCACTACCCCTGACCAAATCCTAGAAAGTGTACAAAAAGCTGCATGTTTGCAAATGATTCATGAGAAAAAATTAATTCCTGGTTTTGAATCCCCTATGCAATTGCCTGTGAAGCCTGAAATTATGACCCCTTTAATTCGTGGGCTTCCAGAAACATTGAAATCAACCGCAATCACTATTCAGAAAACAGTTATGGCTCTAAGCCCAATAGATAGATTAGAAAGACTTCTTAACAACTCCACTGATCAGTCTGAGTCCACTGACACTGCACCTACACCCTACACACCAACACAGGCTCCCACAAAACCATCTGACACATCTAATAGTAACCACAAGACTTGGACATGGAGTGAGGTAGCAGTTGATTTAATAAACTATTGTAGACAGTATGGGCCTGTAAAAACCCTGGAAGAAAAATCTGAAAAAACAAAAGGTGTCCAGTTTATGGGAACCCCTAACACTGAAAACATAGAACCAGGAAAACAGATTTCCAACAGACAACGCTGGTGGATGCTGGGAATAAAGAAAGGGGTTCCCCGGGACATAATGGATGGTTTACCACTTGAAAAATTGCAGAAAATCATAACTAACTGGAATTTTAGGAGATCAAATACCCAGCCCAGTGCACCGATCCCCCTCCCTCACCAGAAATTAACAAACACTCCTACCAATACACAGTTCAGTACACACAATACATCACAGTCTTTCTCACAGAACACAGGCAATGAGCCAAAGTTAATCCTTCCTCGGAACCTGGGCAGTGAGGCTGTATCTCAGCCTCTCCCACAGAACACAGCCAGTGAGCCAAAATTAACTCTTTCTCAGCTTCTTTCACAGAACTTGGACAGTGAAACCCTGGCTGCGTGTCTTCTGAAAAGCGCCAGCAGTAAGCCGGAAGTAACTCTTTCGCAACTTCTTTCACAGAATCTAAGCAACATAACTGCCCACCCGCCCGTGCCCCAAAACACAAACAGTGAATCTTCACCAACAGAGCTTTCAGGAAACTAATATCTCCACTGCTTACAGGTGAGCGAAGGAGGTTGGGTTTACTTACGAAGGCTCACAAAAAACAAATCAGGAGACATGTCTATTACAGCAATCACAGGTCCCAAAAAAGTTCTGATAACCTACATTGTTGATATGGGAGCCCAGATCTCTGCACTGACACATAGAGATGCCCAGAAGTGTGGAGTTGTTCCAACAAAAAAGGCAATGCTGCGTTCTTAATGCTTTAGGAACCATAGAACCCATGAATGTTGCTTTAGTCAAAGTAACACTCCCTGGAGAAGAAAATCAATTGATTGTCAAAATGGTAATTGGGGACATACCAAATAATCTGCTAGGGATGGATGTCCTCTCAGGAAGGCAGTGGGAAGACACTGAAGGTTTCCTGTGGTCTTTTGGCACTCCACAACTTAACGTTAGACTGCTTCAGACCGCACCTGCACTGCCTTACAGTAAAACAATCAATGTGAAAGAGTATCCCTTGCCTTCTAGAGCTAGAGAAGGCATCAAACCAGTTATTCAGGAATTGCGTGATCAAGGAATAATTATTAACACACACTCCCCATACAATTCACCCATGTGGCCAGTCCGAAAGCCTAACAGGAAGTGGAGACTTACGATTGATTACTGTAGGCTCAATGCCAACACTGATCCTCTGACTGCAGCAGTGCCAAATTTAGCTGAACTGATAACATCAATACAAAAAAAGGCTCACACAATCATGGCAACCAGAGATGTCAAAGACATGTTCTTCATGATACCTATACAGCCTGAGGACATGGATCGCTTTGCATTCACATGGGAGGGACAACAGTACACATTCACTAGACTCCCTCAGGGATACAAACACTCTCCAACACTAGCACATCATGCTTTACCAAAAGAATTAGAAAAAATACCTAAACCTGACACTGTAGCTGTGTACCAATACATTGATGACATTTTGGTAGGAGAAGAAATTAAAGAGGTGGGGGATCTCCAGCAGAATATAATCTCTCATGTGGAGAGCCTTGATTTAAAGATCCCCTCAGAGAAAATTCAAAAGCCCTCTCAGGAAGTGAAATTCCTGGGAATTTGGTGGCGATCTGGCAGCATATGCATCCCACCTGACACTTTCACTTCTCTAGAGCAGATGAAAATGCCTGAAAACAAGAAAGACCTCCAGCAAGCCTTAGGACTGTTAGTATTCTGGAGGAAACATATCCCAGATTTCTCAATCATTGCTAGGCCCCTTTACAATTTACTGAGGAAAGGAATCAAATGGGATTGGACTCCTTCTCAGGAGGAAGCACTGCAATTACTGATTTTTGAAGCCACTGCACATCAGGCATTGGGGCCCATCCATCCTAAAGACCCTTTCCAAGTGGAATAGGGATTTGCCTCCTCAGGGCTATCAATACACATCTGGCAGCGAGGTCCCGAGGGTCCGACAAGGCCTGTCAGCTTCTTTTCCTGTGGTTTTAAAGATGCTGAAAAAAGATACACTACCTGGGAAAAAGGATTGTTTGTTGTTAGCTTAGCTCTCATTGAAGTAGAGAAAATCACACGGCAGTAAGCCATCATCTTGAGAGGTCCCTTCAAGGTAATTAAAGCTGTCACAAATGGGGCCCCTCCACCTGACAGCATAGCTCAAAAGTCATCAGTCAGTAAATGGTATGCTCAGATAGAGTATTACTGCAATAGTTTTCTGTCACAGAAGGTGCTGCAAAATTCTTGGCAATACAAGATACTGAGAGCTTGGATAATAGACAAGACAAACCTGCTTCTGTAATAAAAATAGCACCACCATTCTCACCTGAAATAGCAGCAAACTGTTGGTTTACAGATGCTTCCTCAAAGCGAGAAGGAAAAATTTGGAAATATAAGGCAGCTGCCTTACATATTTCATCTGGTGAAAAGATTAACACAGAAGGGGAGGGCAGCGCTCAGGTAGGAGAACTCATAGCCCTCTGGAGTGTTTTCCAGCGTGAGGCACAAAACACTTCTCCTATTTACATCTATACTGATTCATATGTGGTATACAAAGGCTGCACTGAGTGGCTCCCTTTCTGGCAACAGAATGGCTGGGAAGTTAACAGAATCCCAGTGTGGCAGAAAGATAAGTGGAAAGAAATCCCAGAAATCGCCAGTAAAGGAAACTTTCTGGTTGGTTGGGTAGCTTCTCATCAAACTGATGGGAATCAAGCAGGTGAATGGAACAACAAAGTTGATGAACTAGCAAGGCTTAGCCCCCTGAAAAAAGAAACTATTTCAGAGGATTGGAATCAACTGTTAGAATGGTTACATGTAAAAAGGCAGCACACAGGTGCCAAAGATCTGTACCAAGAAGCACACGCCCGCGGCTGGCCAGTCACCAGGGAAATGTGTAAAACATGCATATTGGCCTGCGAACAGTGCCGCAAGTGACTGGAAAGGCATCCTTTAGAGGATGACCCTCTGCATTTGAGGAAAGGTAAAGGCTTGTGGGATGCGTGGCAGATAGATTATATTTGTCCTTTTAAGAAATCAGGAGGTAAACATTTTGTGTTAGTAGGAGTGGAAATTGTATCTGGGTTGGTACAAGCTGATGCTTTTAAAAGGGCCACAGGTGACAATACAGTTAAAGCCTTGCAGGGGTGGTTTGGAACTTTTCCAAAGCCGCAAGAAATTCAGTCTGACAACGGGTCTCACTTTACTGCCAAGGTGGTTCAGGATTGGGCCAAAGCCGAAGGCATAAAGTGGACCTTTCACACTCCTTACTACCCTCAGGCTAACGGGATCGTAGAAAGGACAAATGGCCTTTTAAAGCGGTTCCTTAAACCCCACAAAGCAAGCTGGGACTGTCGACTGTGGGAGGCTGTTAAAGGGGTAAATAGCAGTTGGGGAGTGAATGGCTGCCCCAAAGTCACTGCTTTTTACCCTACACCTCCAAGCATCATCCCTTCACTGGAAGGTCCTGACGATGCAAACAATCCATCATATTACCCTGGACAACCTGTCTTAGTGGACGTCCCCACGGTGTGCGAGGTACCACTTGTGCTGAAAACCCCTCTGAATAAATATGCATGGGTAGCCTCTTACGCTCTTGGAAAAGAGCACCTCATACACACATGCTGGATAATCCCCTCATTTTAAACTCCTTTCTGCCTCTCAGTGGCAGGATTTTTTTGTTGTTCTTGCTTTTACAGGTGAACCCCGAGGGACATGAGAGTCGTCTGAAAACATGATAACCTTGCTAATACTTTTCTGCATTTTACCGCAATTTCATGGACAACCCCCTGGTGAGCAGCTGTGGTCTGAAGCCATTGTTCAGCACACCAGTGCCCTTGGAACCTATCCCAAGGGCCGTTACCCGAGCCTGGCAACCCTAGTGCAGCATGACTCCAAGGTGTACCGCCCGAATGAGTGGAGGTGGGACCAGAATGAGTTGATGAGAACCCTGAGGGGAACGGTTGGTGAGTCAATTGTGGTAACATGCAGAAAAGTGGAAGGAACCCTCCATGAAAAGGCCACCTCCATCATAATTGCTGGAAATTTTATGGAAGCAGGCAGAAAGAATTATCTGAACATCTCCTCAGCAAAACTCTGTCCCACAAAGAAATGGGGGTGTTCCAAAATAGAAAGTCCCCTCACTCTGTGTTGCCGCCAGGAACACGTTAGTAGTTATGTTTCTAGTGCCAAAACCACAAATGTTGCAATTAAAAAAGATTGTAATGATGAATCACTTGATTGCTGGTACAGTTTTACTTTGGCCAAACCTACTTACGTGACATGTCGCTGGGAGAATGACACAGCTAGTCCATTAGGACTAAGAGGCTTGGTTTGCACATTTAAGATAAACACTGTACCAAAACCCACACCGAGTGCTGTAATTACACTCTCTCAGACCCTAAGTGAGAGCCTTTTTTCTAACTTCACATCCCGAATGGCAGGAGCAGCAGGGAACTCCTTCGAGTGGCCCTGGTCTCATGCCTTCCTGCAATCCACCGGATCTATGGGAGATGTCACGGGTCTGAACTTGCTAACAGTAGTTAAAGACGCAAAACCTGGCAGGTTCAAGGAATAGTGGGTGAAAAAATTAGTGTTGGGTGCCGAATGGTTAATGGGTCTAATTACAGCAAAGCAAGGTCAATCAGTGTTTCCACAGATCGAGAAAATGAACAGCAGCAAATCTGCACGCACCCAAGCGTACGGGATTGCTGGTACAGTTTCACATTAACCGACACTACAGAGGTAATTTGTCTCTGGGCCAAGGATACTCAAGGCCTTTCTTTTAAATTTGTAATTAATGTTGAAACCACTGCTCCCACTGTCGCCACCGTTACCACTTCACCCATACCACCGGTCATACTCATCCCGATAATTTTCGAGATTGGACCTTATGTGATCAGGAAAACTGGCCAACAACAAATATTGTTCAATCCGGCATGGTCTCTCAAACAGGTCAAATTGCTAATGCAGAACAATGTTTCAGATATTGAACCAGCCTGTTCTCCATTCCTGCAAACCTCTTTTGAAGGCTGGACCATTTGGCTTTGGAAACTAAGCTCCTTTAAGAGAACACCAAGGGATGTGACCAGTGTTGTGGGTACAGGATTGGGAATTCTGAATAGCATTGACTCTGAAGTACTAATGAACAAATTGGCTGCTACAACTAGGGACCTGACCGAGTTGCAGCAACCACTGAGGTCATCTCTGTCAGCCTTAGGGACACACCAGTGGCTGCTGTCAAACATTTTGCCAAATTGGGAAAGAGTGAATGTGGATGATCACAAATTGGTAATTGATGCACTTGGTGCTACACAGAACAATGTTTCCTTAGCCCTCAGCTGTATCCAGGCACAATTGTGGATGCAATCTGTCTCTGCTGCAATTATAAGAGAGGGTGAGGAAGGCACCTTCCCCACAGAAATTCGGAAAATAATCTGGGACAGTGCCACTGAATTTGAAAGAGAATTCCAATCCTGGTGGAACCTGGTGAACTTTACCTATGATCCCATTTCAAACACAGCCACTGCTTTTGTCCTAACCATACGCAATGCCTCTGTACATTTGGTCTTCCCTGTTATTGCATTAGGATTAAACCATGACAGAGCTGTTCTCTATCCTACTGAACATAGGGGATGGGCCCGTCAGGTTGATGACAAATGGCAAACTGTTAACCTGGAAACTTGTATTGTCCGAGAACAGCAAGGGTTTATCTGTGAAAGCAATGCAATTGTAGCTCAGGATATCTGTTTGGACACAGAGCAGAACATCTGTCATTTCGAGATTCGTCCACATGAGGATACCCAGACAGTTCTTATATACATAGGCAATGGCTGTGCATGCTTTAGAACAACATGTGATTCTGTCTTTGTAGAAGATGTTGCAGTAGATGCAAAGAATCATTCAAATTTTTGTGCTTGTAACTTTACTAAGATAGTAGGATGCGATTTCTCTTATGAAGCTCCAGTTACTTCTCACCACCTACTGCAATCCAACTACACGCTGATCCAGAGGATGATGCCCACTCCTATCGGAATGAACCTCACCCTCGTGAGACAACTGTTGCTCCATCAAGATCTGATTGACATCCTTGAGAAAATCAAAGAGAGCGGACAGAAGACCCTGGTGACTGTTCATCACAACGTGAACCAAATACACCGGGTTATGGAGAGGGTAAAGCAGGATGCTGAGTATAGGTGGTGGGATACTCTTTTTGGGTGGTCTCCTACTGCCACAGGTGTTCTGAACAGTGTGTGCCATCCAATTGTTGTTCTTTTGATCCTAGTTACGCTTGGCTTTATCTTGTCACCAACCCTATTCATTTTGAATTGGAGAATGATGAAAAAGCTTAAGAAACTGTCAACTGTAGTCAATGCACACCACTTAGCTGATGTACTCGATACAATAGATGTCCCCAAAACACTTGATACGAAACGGTTATGAATCAAGCATATGTGCTTTAGAACAACTTCTTAAATATCAAGTATGACTTACAGAAAGTTACTTTAATTTTTGTCCTGGTTTAGGACAAATTAGGGGAAATCTCCAAAAGGGAGCTCCCCAAACAAAACAAACATCCAACCACCCCTCCCCCAACACCGGGTTCGGGAAGGAATTTCTCGGAGGAGCAAAGTGGAAAACAAAACCTATTTATTTACAAGTAACAAAAGAACACTCCCCAACACAAGAAGAGAAAAAAACAGACTGTGTTGTGAGGGCGCCAGGCTTCTCTTGCAAGCTCCAGGTGTCCTGGACGTCTCAGGTCAGATCCGGAGCCGGTCCAGTATCTTCAGGGGAGGGTAAGAAAGAGGGAACAAAAGTAAAGGAAAAAAAACAGCGCAAAAAGCGGAAAGCAAGCAAGTAAAGTGGCTAGTCAAGCCAAGCAGCAAAAAGCCAAAAGTAAAAAAGGCCTGGTCACACACTCCCCCCCTCTCTTCCCCGCCCCGCCGCAGCAAGACAGCCCTGGGGAGGGGGGGAAGAGAGAAAAGGCACAGCTGCCAGACACAACACACGATATTGGGATAAAGGCTGTCAACCCGTGACACTCCACCCCTTATCCCATATCGTGAATATACAATAAAAACTTTCATTTCACTTACTCACACCTTTGACACTTACGCATTCCTCTCATCTTACTTGCTGAGACCTTTGACACTTACAGTTTCCTTCTGTCTCACATTCAACAAACAATGACATTCATATATGAGTCTCATCCCACAATCAGGTCTCCCTGAGGTACACACCGTGTTGTTCCATCTTTCTGCATTATCCACCATGTATAACCTGGTCCTTGAGCAAAGACAATTGCACGGATGGGTTTGTCTGTACTCGAGGCAGGGTTGATCCATACTGTCTTTCCCAACAAACCTCTGACATGGGCCACTGGGGCTTTATCCCCATCTACTATATTAAGGAGCTCAGACTGAGCAGGACCCGCTCGGTTGGTGGAACCTCGAGTGTTAACTAACCAGGTAGCCTTTGCCAAATGCTGCTCCCAGTTTTTTAAAGACCCCCCACCCAATGCTTTTAAGGTGGTTTTTAACAATCCATTATACCTTTCCACTTTCCCTGCAGCTGGTGCATGATAGGGGATATGGTATATCCACTCGATGCCATGTTCCCTAGCCCAAGTATTAATAAGATGGTTTTTAAAATGAGTCCCATTATCTGACTCAATTCTCTCGGGAGTACCGTGCCTCCAAAGGACCAGCTTTTCAAGGCCCAAGATAGTGTTACGGGCTGTGGCATGAGACACAGGGTAGGTTTCCAACCATCCCGTGGTGGCTTCTACCATGGTGAGTACATAGCGCTTGCCCTGGCGGGTTTGAGGCAGTGTGATGTAATCAATCTGCCAGGCCTCCCCGTATTTGTACTTAGACCACTGCCCCCCATACCAGAGGGGCTTCACCCGCTTGGCCTGCTTGATGGCAGCACACGTCTCACAGTCATGAATAACCTGAGAGATACTGTCCATGGCTAGATCCACCCCTTGGTCTCGTGCCCACTTATAGGTGGCATCTCTACCCTGGTGGCCTGAGGCATCATGGGCCCATCGTGCTAAGAATAACTCTCCCTTATGCTCCCAGTCGAGATCTATCTTCAACTCCCCTATCTTTGCAGCCTGATGTACTTGATGGTTGTTTTGCTGCTCTTCATTAGCTCTACTTCTGGGGACATGGGCATCTACATGGCGAACCTTCACAGGTAACTTCTCTAACCGAGTAGCGATATCTTTCCACTCTTCTGCAGCCCACATTGGTTTTCCTCTTCGCTGCCAGTTCGCCCCTTTCCATCTCTTCAGCCATCCCCATAGAGCATTGGCTACCATCCAAGATTCGGTATACAAATAGAGCCTTGGCCACTTCTCTCTCTCTGCAATACCTAGGGCCAGTTGAATAGCTTTGATTTCAGCAAATTGACTGGATTCGCCTTCTCCTTCAGTAGCCTCTGCAACTCGTCGAGTGGGACTCCATACAGCTGCTTTCCACCTCCGTTTCATCCCTATGACATGACAAGAACCACCAGTGAATAGAGCGTAACATGTTTCTTCTGCTGGTAACTGATTGTATGGCGGAGCTTCCTCAACCCGGGTCACTGGCTCTTGTTCCTCATCCACGACACTAAAGCTTTCACCTTCGGGCCAATTTGTAATTATTTCCAGGATCCCAGGGCGATTTAACTTCCCAATTCGAGCGCGCTGCGTAATGAGGGCTATCCACTTACTCCAAGTAGCATTGGTGGCGTGGTGGGTAGAGGGAACCCTTCCTCTGAACATCCATCCCAGCACCGGTAGTCGGGGTGCCAGAAGGAGTTGTGCCTCTGTACCAATCACCTCCGAGGCGGCTTGGACTTCTTCATAGGCGGTCAAGATTTCTTTTTCTGTTGGAGTATAGTTATCTTCAGACCCCCTGTAGCTCCGACTCCAAAATCCCAATGGCCAGCCTCGGGTCTCGCCAGGCACCTTCTGCCAAAGGCTCCAGGACAGACCATGGCTCCCGGCTGCAGAGTAGAGCATGTTTTTCACATCTGGTCCCATCCTGACTGGACCAAGGGCTACAGCATGAGCGACCTCCTGCTTGATCTGGATGAAAGCTTGCTGCTGCTCAGGGCCCCAGTGGAAATCATTCTTCTTGCAGGTAACCAGATAAAGGGGTCTCACAATCTGACTATACTCAGGGATGTGCATCCTCCAGAAACCTATAGCACCTAAGAAAGCTTGTGTTTCCTTCTTATCAGTTGGTGGGGACATAGCAGTGATTTTGTTAATAACATCCGCAGGAATCTGACGCCGTCCATCTTGCCACTTCATCCCCAAAAACTGAATTTCTCGGGCAGGTCCCTTGACTTTGCTCTTCTTAATGGCAAGCCCGGCTTCCAAGAGAATATGAATTATCTTCTCTCCTTTCTCGAACACTTCTATTGCTGTGCTCCCCCAAACAATGATATCATCAATATATTGTAAATGTTCTGGAGCCTCACCCTCTTCTAGTGCAGCCTGGATCAGTCCATGGCAGATGGTAGGACTGTGTTTCCAACCCTGGGGCAGTCGGTTCCTGATATACTGCACTCCCCTCCATGTAAAAGCAAACTGAGGCCTGCATTCTGCTGCCAGAGGGATGGAGAAAAATGCGTTCGCAATATCGATGGTCGCGTACCACTTTGCTGCCGTGGACTCCAGCTCGTACTGCAGTTCCAGTATGTCCGGTACAGCCGCACTCAGTGGTGGAGTCAATTCATTCAAGGCACGATAGTCCACAGTCAGTCTCCATTCTCCGTCAGATTTTCGCACAGGCCAGATAGGGCTGTTGAAGGGTGAGTGGGTTTTACTGACCACCCCTTGGCTCTCCAGCTCTCGGATCATCTTGTGGATGGGGATCACGGCATCTCGATTCGTCCGGTACTGCCTGCGGTGCACTGTTGAGGTGGCAATTGGCAGTCGTTGCTCCTCTACCTTCAAGAGTCCTACTGCAGATGGGTTCTCTGATAGTCCAGACAAGGTATTCAATTGTTTAATACCCTCTATCTCCACTGCAGCTATTCCAAAAGCCCACCTGAATCCCTTAGGGTCTTTGTAATAGCCATTCCGGAGGAAGTCTATGCCCAAAATACACGGAGGCTCTGGACCAGTCACAATCGGATGTTCCTGCCACTCCTTCCCAGTCAAGCTCACCTCAGCTTCCAACAAAGTCAACTGTTGTGATCCCCCCGTCACTCCAGCAATGGAAACAGGTTCTGTCCCCACGTGTTCCGATGGCATTAAGGTACACTGTGATCCAGTGTCAACCAATGCTTCATAGTCTTGTGGCTCTGATGTGCCAGGCCATCTGATCCACACCTTCCAGAAAACCCGGTTCTCCTGTGCCTCTTCCTGGCTGGAGGCAGGGCCCCTCTAAGCCGGATTGTCCTTCTTTCCTTGGGCATATGCCTTAGAAGTTCCTTCAAGGGGATCGGACATGTCATCGTCATCAGCATACTTAACATCTCGGCTACGAGCGACCGGAGCTGCTATCCTTTTGGTGATACTTTTTCTTTTCTTCAAATCACACACCCGTTGTGCCAAAGCAGCAGTGGGTTTTCCATCCCATCTCCTTATGTCTTCTCCAGACTCACACAGAAAAACCCATAACTCAGCCCGTGGGATGTACCTTCTCTCCCCATCAAAGGAACGCCAGCGTTGGACACCAGGGCCTCTAATTTGTACAGCTGAGATTTGAATAAGGTCCTCCTTAATCTCTTCCCGGAGTTTCTTATGATTCTCCTCAATTTTGTCCTCTAGTTTCTGCAGTCGGGTTTCCACTGCTGCAATTCTGGCATGAGTTGGGCCATGCACAGCATCTGCATACGCTCAAAGCTTCTTTGCCATATCGAGCACAGTCTCATATGTATCATCCCACTTCATTATTGCTAGGGCAGAAGTGTATTCTGGTGGCCCAAGTCGCACAAGTTTCCTCCACATTACAGGTGTGCATGGTATCAGGTCCGGATTCCTAGTTGTTGTATCATCTGAGAAAATGAGCTCTGCCACCGCCATCTCTCTCAGGCGTTGGATCCCCTGTTCTATGGTCTTCCACCGTGTCTGCTGCATATAGAGATCATCCGTACACAGGTATCGTTCTGCTACGCTTCTTAGGACCCGTTCCCAGAGGCTGTGAGGGTTAGCTCCCCTCATCATACCTTGATCGATGACAGGATCATGTGACAGGGATCCCAAATGCCTCGCTTCAGTACCATCCAAAATCGTAACCTCCCCTGCAGCATCCCAAAGGCGGACTAACCAACTAATTATAGATTCGTCAGGTTGTTGTCTGTAATCCTTTCTTAGGCCTCTGAGGTCCTTCAGGGAAAAGGAGTCAATATTAGCTCCAGATTCTGTGCCCCTTGATGTGGCCTCTGATTTTGGTGAGGGTCCTTCTCCTGCATCATCATCATCATCATCCTCCTCCTTTCGATCGGTCGCATCATCCTCATCATCCTCCACCTTTCGATCGGTCTTGCCTTTACACTTTCCACCTCTTGTATTAGCTGCAACAGCCATGGTTTGGGGCTTATTGTCTGATTCAGCTGCTAGCCTGGAGCCTGGGATGTTAGCTGCAGCCTGGGTCACTGGGATAGTAACTAACTTATCTCCCTGTTCCCTTTCTGCTATCTGCTGCTCCACAGTATCTAGCAGAGTACGGTAAACAAACGCCAAGGCCCAGCTCACTGCAGTAATCCTTTCCTCCTTAGTATTACCATGGCACTTCTCCCTCAAATACTTTGCCACCTCGACTGGATCCTGAATTTGATCAGATGGAAAGTCCCAGTCTATATGATCGGAAAATTCCTTTAAAGTCTTGCCCATATCCTCCCATTTCCCACTCCAGTCAAGATTTTTCCTGCTTTGTTTTACTCCTAAGTCAGGAGTGTCTCTAACCCCTCTAGAAATCTCAGTCTTCATTTTATACACACTCCAGACAGTATAGAAAAGGCTTAACAAATTAAATGCGAGAAAGATGGTTTCTTTCAAACTCAGGGGAAATTCAGTATTTTCTAATAGAGATGTCAACAATTTGGAGGAGAAGAAGGAAGACAAAGGCTGAAAAGCCCCTTCCCCTTCTTCTCCCCAAACAAACTGAGTACACAGTCATAACAACAATCCATACGTTCCTGAAACAAAGTCCAGCATTTTTATCCGACACATCATCACACATAAGACCAGCACAATGACAATTCTGGTTAGTGCCCCTCGCTTACAAAAGCTGCTTATTAGGGACAACACCAGAGCTATTTTTGGGTAAGGAAATAACCCCAGGGACCACAAAAGTATTAAAACTTCAAAAACCTCTAGGGACCAGAAACACCGGCAAGCTTCCACTCCAAATGACATTATGAATCACCAATATGCCCACAAAATAGCCAAAACCAAAATATTATTGTTATAGGTTTTTTTTTTTTCCACTGTTTTTTGGCCTCCGTTTCCCGGCCAACAAACCAAAAAATATATTGTCCTGGTTTAGGACAAATTAGGGGAAATCTCCAAAAGGGAGCCCCCCAAACAAAACAAACCTCCAACCACCCCTCCCCCAACACCGGGTTCGGGAAGGAATTTCTTGGAGGAGCAAAGTGGAAAACAAAACCTATTTATTTACAAGTAACAAAAGAACACTCCCCAACACAAGAAAAGAAAAAAACAGACTGTGTTGTGAGGGCGCCAGGCTTCTCTTGCAAGCTCCAGGTGTCCTGGACGTCTCAGGTCAGGTCTGGAGCCGGTCCAGTATCTTCAGGGGAGGGTAAGAAAGAGGAAACAAAAGAAAAGGAAAAAAAACAGCGCAAAAAGCAGAAAGCAAGCAAGCAAAGCGGCTAGCCAAGCCAAGCAGCAAAAAGCCAGAAGCAAAAAAGGCCTGGTCACACACTCCCCCCCTCTCTTCCCCGCCCCGCCGCAGCAAGACAGCCCTGGGGAGGGGGGGAAGAGAGAAAAGGCACAGCTGCCAGACACAACACACGATATTGGGATAAAGGCTGTCAACCCACGACAATTTTTAAAAAATACTTTTAAAAGACGATGATAATATTATGATTTGTTTGTTGTTTGTGATTTGTTTTAATCATTTTGA
Source organism: Melospiza melodia melodia (assembly GCF_035770615.1). Lineage (NCBI taxonomy): Eukaryota > Metazoa > Chordata > Aves > Passeriformes > Passerellidae > Melospiza > Melospiza melodia. The sequence goes on along the minus strand of NW_026948525.1, from coordinate 10,253,073 downwards.
AATTGTTAAACAAATGATATTGTTTTAACTGATTAATATTTTTTGAAATTGTTAAAATTAATCATAATTTTTGAAATCGTTATAACAAATAACCACGTATGAAGTTGTCATGATGATCGATATTAATTATGTTTATGTTTGTTGGTTCCCTTTTTCCCTCTTTCTTTTCCTTCTCTTCCCCTTTTATCCCCTCTCCCCTGTCTTCCTTACTTTTTTGGGGTTATGCTACCGACGTGCAACGAGTTTCGAAGACACTCTAAAGCTCTGCTGATGAAGATTCCTCAAGACAATCGTGAGTCACGGGGTCGTGTAGAAATCCATCTGAAAATCCTTCATTTTTTGCCTCACAATTGTCATGAGAAAAGACTACCGAAGGGTTAAAGCTGCTGAGCCGGTTGGGAAAGAAAGTCTCCTGCTTATCTAGTGTGTTCACAAGTGATGTTTGCAGAACACGCCATGCTGTACTCGAAGGGGGCATGCTGCCCTTTTCTGGACAATTGAACTGGACTTTCTCCCATACTCCTGACCAGGCTGGACTGAGCTCTGGGGTGGCTCCCCCCCTGCTCCATGAGAAGACCCCTCTTGCCTGTCTTCAACCACCGTGACGGACCAACAGAGATGCGAATCCCCTCATCAAGGAACCAAGAACCCCTCTGGCACCCTATTGGCACCCCCATGGCACCCCCATGGCACCCCCCTGGCAACCTCCTTCCAGAGACTGGGACTGTACTCCCTCCCAACTCAGGGAGGGGGAAAAACCTAACGTACCTGTGAGCATTCGGCCATGAAAACAATGGACTTCTCCCCTCCATGGAAACCTAATTTCAGCCACCCTCCCCCCCCAACCAAGAACAGTATATATATTGGGGTTCGGTCCGACTGTCCTTTGAGATCTCCCCAAGACGTGTACCAGCGAGTTTCGGTGGCGGGACCCCGAAGACATCACGTTTTGGTAGCTATACCCCATTCCCCTACCTTCTTTCCTCTCTTTTTCCTTGTCTTACCCTTCTCTTCCCCGCATCCCTTAACCAAACGCATATTTAGCTGTGGTTGTAATCAATAAATTGCACCTTGTTGATTTGTTACTGCAAAACCCCTGTGCCTCTTGTTGGTTATTTTTGCACCCAAAAATCATTCGTCACCCATTTATTTAGGGCGGACCTTCATAGCCCTGTCTCATCAAAAGCAAGGCCTGACCCACTCCTGTCACTCACAGGTGTTCCACAATGTCTCCAGACATCAAATTTTCCTGTCTCTGACACGCCGCCCTGTGCCATGGCCTGATCCCGACATGGCTGGAAAAGAGAGAAGCTCCAGTACCACCAGAGGGCCTTTGTGACATCCTTGTGTTGGGAACACAAGCAGAGGAGGAGTTTGGGGCAGGGGAGATGAGAATCCAGAGTCTCCTGAAAGCCACTTTGGCCATCAGAGACCAGAAGGTCCAGGACCCTGCCAGGTTCATTTGGTGGAGGAAATGTGCTGGAGGAAATGTCTGTGGTTTGTTCTTTGTTCTGTCTTTTGCAGGAAATAATTTCTTTTGTGACCCTTTCAACTCTGGACCTTGTTGCTGTTACTGTTGGTTTTATTCTCTCTCGTTGATGTTTCTTCTCTCAACCCTTTGGGATCTTTGTGCCTCCACGGGGACGGAGAGGGGCAGTTTTTAGCAGCAGCACATACAGGAGTGGGTGCCCATCGGTGGGGACCTCCAGTGTCCCCCAGTTCCTCCCAGTGTCACAGCACATTCCTGTAGATGTCACCAGGTTCCCGCAGTTGATCCTTGAGCCCCGCAGCTCTGCATAGGTCACCTGGGGATGCTGGAGGGTGGTAACACGGGGGGACATTGTGAGAGAGACGGGCTGTGGGATCTGGGTGGGGTGTCACTCATGGGTGACGTGTCCCTCTGCATGAGTTCCCCCTCCGTACTCACCCCCTGCCCTCTTGGCTGTGACTGCCATGTCTGCCCTTAGCCTCCTCCAGCTGAACAGACCAAGTGCCCTCAGCTTCTCCTCACACAGCTTCCCCTCAAGGCCCTTCACCATGGCTTCCCCTCAAGGCCCTTCGCCATCCTCGTGCCCTCATTTGGACACTCTCTAATGGCTTTATGTCTTTCTTACATTGTGACATTGGTGTACAGCACCTCCATCTCCTCTTGGGGGGCTGGGTGATCCGGGGGGGGCCCTGAGGGAATAAATGGGGATGTGGGGGAGGGAATGAGAGGTCTTGAGGGTTGGGGTATGTGGTGGTTTGACCAGGAAGAAGTGGGAATTCTGGGATGTTGTGGTCAAACCAATGGGTGCTTGGATTTTGATATTGGCACCTGGTATAGCCAGTGGGTTTTAGGACACACCTCCGAGAACACCCAGGGGTTAAAAGCAGAGCTTCGGCCCTGGGAGGCTCTTGGGACTTCGAGGGAGGGAGGAGGAGGACGGATCTCTCCCCCGTCCAGCCGCTGCTGCTGGGCGGGGGAGGGGCAGCCATGTGGTAGGCCTGGGCCTGGACAGAGATGGGAGTGAGGAGGCCTTGGAGGATGAAAGGGTGGAGAGCAACAAGAGACATCAGGCAGCCATTTCCCCCCCCCCCCCCCCCCTTTTGGAGACAGACAGAGAGAGAGAGAGAGAGTGCAGCCTGTGTCGTTACCTTGAAATTCAGTAAATATGTGCGGGCAGCAGGCAGCCCAGCTGAGGAGATGTGGGGGGGGGGGGGTGCAGCCAGGAGTCCAGCCACCTGGAGGAGTTTTTTAACCCTTTTTTGGACAATGAAAGCCTTACAGAACATTAACCCTTCCTAGACGAGTGATAAGAGTGGAGGAGGATGAAGGAAATAACGAGTGATCGAGGTCTGGACCAGAGAGAGAGAGTGAGAGATGTTGAAAGAATGGAGAAGATGGAGTGGCATGTTATGCTGGACTCTTTCATGTAGCCATGGACAGAGCCATGTTTCCGTGTGATACAGAGACTGAGTCCAGGGGGAGAAATGTCCCAGTGCCAAAGAAGATTCAGTGTGGGTACCCCTCGGCCCCATGGGGTATATAAAATATGGGGGGGACAGATGTCCCAAAGGTGGAAAGGTGAGATACTGTGCTTTTCTGGAACTGGACAAAGCATCCTTAAAAAAGACAACCCTGGAAGCAGCCCTGATCCCTGTTCGGTGGTGAGAGCACCGGAACAAGGACGGAAGAGGCCACCATGACACATGGAAGGACTCCCTCTCCTCTTGAGGAGCTGAAAGTTTGAGCAATCTAAAGGGTGGTGTTGGACCTAGAATTGGTGATTTTGGAGGATGTATTGTATTGGGAATTTAGGGGGGAGGAGGAGGAGAGTGTTTTTTTGTGAGGTTTTCATTTTCTTCATGTTTTTTTTCTTTCTTTCTTCTTTTGTGTGTAGTTTAGTAATTGTTTGTGTGTAGCTTAGTTAATAAAATTTTCTTTATGTTTAAGTTTGGAGCCTGCTTTGCTTATTCCTGGTCACATCTCACAGCAGACACCGGGGAGAAGGTGTACTCATGGGGGCTCTGGCTTTGCCAGGCCCAAACCACAACAGGGTAAAAGGGGAGTGTGTGGTTTGAGCCCCCTACTCACCTTTCCTGGTTCTTCCTGGCAGCTGCAAAGGAAAGAGAGGAGGGTTGACTGTGGGGTCCCAGGGCCCTGATCCCTCTGAGGATTCCTGAACACCGATGAGACCCTCAATTTCTCACAGGACCCCTAAGCATCCCTGAATCGCCTCAGAAATCATGAACTTCCCCAGTGGCCCCAAACAAATCACCCTCAAGAACCCAAAGCCCAGCAGGAACAGAGACCCTCCAAACACTCACAGGGCCACTGAAAGAACCCCCAATATCCCTTCAGGACCCTCCAACTACTATCCAAACTCTGCAGAACTCCCAGCCAAATCACAATTGAAGGTCTTTGGGTCATTCCCTATGGTTCCCCATTTTTCTGAACCTCTACAGCTCACTGGGACCCCCCATCCCCCATTGTCACCCACCCACACGATGCCACCAGTGCCAGGCCACAATGACACCCATGAGCAGGAGCCAGAACAAAAGGGCCCCATCGACCCCTGCGGCCACTGCAAGAAACAGAGGGGGACACATCAGGATCATCCATCACCCCAGGGGTCCTGCACTCCCTGTGTGACCCCACCTTGAACCCCATCTGTGACCCAGGGTGAGCAAAGTGTCACCTCCAGGACCAGCTGAGGGCTGAGTGCCCAGAACATGCGGTCCCTGTCCTGTCCCAGCTGGTTGGTGGCCACGCACTGGTAGGTGCCCGAATGTCCCCCATCGATGTCCATGAGCTCCAGGAGGGGACCCCAGACCACCTTGTGCCCGTTGTGCAGCCAGGTGAAGGTGACAAGTGCTGAGCCCACTTGCCATGAGCAGCACAGGGTCACGTTGTCACCTGCACGCCCCTGGTGTGACAGGGGACCGCAGGTCATGGTGGCATTGGCCACGGGCACTGTGGGGACAGAGACAGGGCTGGCACATGGTGAGGTGCGATGGGGATGCTGTGGGTGAGGTCACCCCCATCCTGAGGGTCCCGCTCACCCAGGACGGTGACATTCAGGGGATCACTCACAGTCACGCTGTCGCCATCACTCACCCGGCACTGGTACTGGTCGCTGTCAATGTCCGCAATGTGTTGCAGCTCCAGGTGGGGGCCAGTGCCTGGCAGTGCCCCCAAGCCATCCTGGTACCAGGAGAAGGGCAGGGGACCTGTCCCCACAGCCACTGCACAGCTCAGCACCTGTCGGTCCTTGAGTGCCACCTGTCCCCTGGGGGGCTGCACTCACAGGGACACCCCTGCGGGTGGGACCCCTGCAGGAGAGGGGGACACCAGGCGACAATCAGGGACACAGGGGGTTCAGGGAGGGGCAGGAGGACCCCAGTGAGGGTCAGAGGTTGCAGAGATTGGGGTGGTGGGTCTTAGAAGGGAATCCCGAGGGATGATGTGTGGGTTAAGGGAGGGAACACCTGGAGAGGGAGGTGGGAAACACCAGGAAAGGTATGGTGATGCAGGGAGGGGATGGTGTGACCTGGCAAATGTGTGAAGACCTCAGAGAGTGGTGTAGGGACCCAGACAGGGGTGAAGGAACACAATATGAGATGGAGGGAAACATGAACCAGGAATGGGGGGACCTTGGGAGGGACCTGGGGCATTGATGGCAAGACACAGAAAATGAACCAGGGAAGGATGGAGGTAGCCATGTAGGCACTGGGAGACCCAGTGAGGGACCCGAGAAAGGATGATGGGAGCCAGGGAGGGATCTGGGAAAGGCTGGATACCCTGGAGCAGGTGTCAGGGAGGGCTGGGGGATGCCAGGCAGTGTGGGGGACCAGAGGCATCTGTGGGGGCTTCCTGTGGCCATCCCTGCACTCACTCCACACCGTGACATGGAGCCGGGCGCTGCTATTCCACACGGTCCCCCCATCAGAGTGCACCTGGCAGCTGTAATTCCCTGAATGGGAGACCCACACGGTGGGCACCTATTACGGCGCCTGAGTGGGTCGCTGCTGGTGAGAGATAGACGGTGAATCTTGTTTCTTGATCAGAAGGCTTGATTTATTTAAATATCATATATAATACATTATGACTATGCTAAATAGAATATAGAGAGAGGTTTGCAGAGCTGCTAAGCTAGGCCAAGAATAGATAGAAAGAATCTACAACAAAGTTGTGCCCAAGGACTCAGTCCCCTGGCTTGCACTTTGAAATTGGCCCTTAATTATAAACAAGAAGCATGAGTCAATCAAGAAACCCCTGTTACATTCCACAGCATCTGATAATAATTGTTTACCTTTTCTTCTGAGGCATCTACCCTCCAGAAGACGCAGAAATCCAAAAGAAAGGATTTCTGTGAATAAATGTCTGCGACATCTCACCTTTCTAAATTGTATAAAATAAAAGAAAAATGCTGATGTGGAATGAACAGGAAATTTCTTCACCTATAAAATATAGAATACTAATAAATCACTAAACCAATCCTACAATATAAGAAAATTGAAAGAAACAATGCAAGGAAAATTCAAATCCATGCAGCTGAGTTTCATGAACAGCCAAGAGCTGAAGTTGTTTCCCTTGGAATATCTGAGAGTCCTTTGTGGTCCTGAAAACAACTTGCTGCAAAAAGAATCCCATCAATAGTTATCAAAAAACCATTGACAGTCATAACACGATTTTTAAACAATTTCTGGAATGTCCTTTTCTGGCCCTTCAATGCTTCATAGCTGCTGCCCACTATTTTCAATCTTTTTTATTTAATTTTAAATTTATTTTTTTTTCTTTTTTTTTGGCGCAGAAATCCGAAAGAAAGGATTTCTGTGAAGAAATGTCTGTGACCAGCACCAGCAGATGCGAGGACCCCTGCGGGCCCCCCACCACCTGCCCATCCCGGTAGAACACGTGCAGGAGGGGAGCTTGGGGCCGCAGGGGGCTGGGGGTGCTGAGAAGCTGAGAGTCAGGGAGGACCCCACAGTGAGCTCTGGGGGACCCTCCAGCACCAGCACCGAGAAGAGCTCTGGGAAGGAGAGGGGAGGTGAGGACTGTGACTCTGAGTACACTGGGAAGTGGCTTTGGGGGTATCAGGAGATTTGAGTTCCAGGCGAGGAGGTGCTCACCGTGCACTGTCACTGTCACTGCTGCTGACCCTGACTGCCAGGACCCCACCAAGCCCTCACATCGGTAGCGGCCGCTGTGGTGCAGCTGCAGTGGGGACAGGAACAGCTCGGTCCTCCTGAGGCACCCCCTGAGATCCTTCTTGTCCCGGTAAAATCGCACCCTGGTGAGATAGTTGTCCTACCAGCACTGGCAACGCAGTTTCAAGGTGTCCCCCTCCAGCAGTGCCTACGATGGCACCTGCAGCAGCACCAGCGGGTCTGTGGGACAGGAAAGTCACATCTCACTCATGAGACTATTCTTAGGTGGGTGCCCATAGTACTGGGGACATCTGGGTGCACTGGGGTGCTCTGGGGTGCACTGGGATGTCCCAGTGTGCAGGACACAGGCTCTTGCCACATGAGGGATGTGAGGCCACCTACGGAGTGGAGCCCACCCTGAGTTCTCCCATGGGCCACCCTCATAATTTAAGATACCTCCTCACCATCTACAACTGACACTGCGGGGCTGCGCCCTGTTCCGCATCTTTCACACATGTAGGTGTCACTCTCAGTGACAGTGAAGTGGTCAGGTCCCTCCTGCCCCCAGCGCCTCCCATTCTTCTACCAAGTGGTGTCACCCAGTCCAACAGCACTGCCAGGAGCTGGGTGGTCTGGGTACCTGCGGGTGACAGGGGACACCAGCCTGCCAGGGCCAGTGTGGGGCTGGGTACAGTGGAGTGGGGCCATGGCATCCCCCCAGGACTCACCAGTGAGACCAAAGGTCTGGGCTGGAAGAGACAAGGGCTCAGTGGGGATGTGGCACTGCAGGGACGGTGGCACCAGGGTAAACAGGGTGTGGTGGCTGTCCCCAAACTGTCCCTGTGGGGACAGCATTTCTTGTGGGAAGGTGTGTATGGATGGTCCCAAAAAGATTTGGAGAGGCAGGGGAACATGTCTGTGTCACAGCCACCTGTGCACCATATTTGTGTGACACAGACACCTTAGGAACGGGGACACTGAGGCCACTCTGGGCTGATGCAGAACATGGGGGCACTGTGGACATCCCAGGCACGAGGACACCACGGACACAGCCCATGCTGGCCCAGGTCACCCCCACCAGCTCATGATCCCATCCCCATGGCCACATCCTTAGTCTTCTTGTCCCCTTCTGTCCCTGCATCCCAGTTCCCTTGTCTCTATGCCCAAAGCTGCCTGAACCCAAAGGTGCCCGTCCCCACATTCCTGTCCCCACATCCCCATCCCCAAATTCCTGCCCCTACTCCTGTTCCCAAAGCCACCTACATCCCCAGTCCCACCAAGGTCCACTGTGGGTAACATGGACTGGCACTGCTGCCACTGGGGACTTCAGGGGACCCCACAGTCCCCCTGTGCCCCCTCCCCTCCCTATCTCCAGGTATCAGGCCTGTGCCCGGGGCACTCACCCCACAGGAGCAGTGCCACCTTCCCAGCCATCCCGGTGTCCCCAGCCATGTGCACTGGCTGTCACTCACTGCCGGGGGTGGCTGTCCCCTCACTGGTGGCTTTTTGGATCAAGGGGAAGGAAGCGAGGTCACGTCTTGTCTTCATGTGTTGGTGCCCCTTGGTGGGGGCAGGGTGGCCACAAGGACAGGGTCATGGGGATGTGGCTGTGGGGACAGGCTGTGGGAAGGCTGGGAACAGTCTGGCGACAAGGCTGGATGGGACAAGGTGCAATATGGGGTTCTCAGGAGCGGGGGGCTCAGAGGGTTTGGGGACCTGGGTAAGGGTGTCCAGGGGAATGTGGTCCCTGGAAATGGGGGTGCTGAGGAGGGGGAGTCACTGTGAATGGGGGTGCCCAGGGCTGGGAGGACTGAGGGATGGGAGTCCCAGGAGAACGTGGTCTCCAGGGTTTTGACGTCATGGGATGGGGATGCTGGGGCAATGGGGGGTCCCGTAAGAATGGGGGTCCTGGGAGAATCAAGGTTCTGGGGAAAGGGGGCTTTCAGGGGATAGAATTAACAGGAGAGGGTTAGTTGGGAATAGGGTACTGGGCCATGGAGATCCTAGGGAATGTCAGTACTGGGATGGGGGTCCCAGGAAAGGTGGGACACAAGGAATGGGGGTCCCATGGTTTGATTTCCAGAGGAATGGAGATCCTAGGGATAGGCAGTAGCTGGATGGGCCTGTGGATCTCATCACCTTCCCTGGGTGTCTCATATTTTGGGGTGACCCAGAGCCCAGCACAGCTCCCACAAGGTTCCTGTGGCCTGGGAGTCACCCCAGGCAGATTCTGAGGAACTCTGTGTCTGTGGAGCTGCTGTAGAGGTGAGAATTCTGTGGGGGAAAAAGGCCTGCCTGTGGTTTGCTCAGCCCTACAAGAAGCACAAAACTAAAAAGGCAGCCCAAGCAGTTACTCTGCGAGCCTTTGATGGTTTTCAGAGCAGGGCTGGCTGGAAATCCCCACTGCAATGGCAGTTGTGGGGATACCAGTCCAGAAATGGAGCAATTGATCATTTGTTCCTCTTTGTAAGAGACAGAGAGAACCACAAAACTACTGCACGTCCCACAACATTCTTCTCAATAACCTGACCTGGACCCTCCTTCTTGAACAAAACCTGCAGCCTTCTGGAACATCATGGAAATAATGTTTGGGTTTGGGATGTGTCCGCCAGATACGAGGGAAAAGTGTGGAAATACCGAGCAGGGGCTCTGTCCCCGGCCATGGTGGGGCTGTGGGGAGTGACCCTGTGTGGATTCCAGGTATCCCCGAAGCTGCTCTGTCCCTGCCCTCCTCACCTGAGTGAAAGGCTGAGGGTTTGCAGGAATTGTGGTGTAAAGCCAGCAGAGGTGCTGCTGTGGACCTGAGACCTGCCTGGGGTCAGGGGCTGCCTTCCTTCCATTCGGGATCATGGAGAGCAGTCACGGGTGTTGCGCAGAGCATGTGCCTGGCCCCGGGATACTGATATGCTGCCAGTGGGCACTGGGATCCCACCTGCTGCCTTGGAGGCTTCTGCCCGCTGCCGGTGGTGGTGCCGGGACTGATTGGTGCCTGTGAGTTTGCAAAAGGAGCGATTTCCTCCCTCCTGCCTCCCATCCGAGGCTACCATGGCCCCTGAGGGGATGGAGCTAGATCAGGGCGCCCCCTGCTGGCCGAGAGTGTTCCCTGCAGCGCCCCCTGCTGGCCGAGAGTGTTCCCTGCAGCGCCCCCTGCTGGCTGGGAGTGCTCCCTTCAGCGCCCCTGCTGGCGCGGTTATAACTACCACAAAATCCAACAGCGCTGCGCCGGAGGGAAAGTTCTGGGTTTGTGCTGTTTGTTCTGTTCTGGTTTATAAATTTCCCAGTAAGGAGTTGTTAATCCTTTTCCTACACTTTTGCCTGGTATCCCCATAATCTTTGAAATTAAAAAAGAGCTGTAGGGATGGGTCTTCTTATTCCAGCTAGGTTCCTACATTCCTTGGCAGATATTTCTCATTTGAATGAGTTGCCAGCTCCTGGGTTCGAGCATGGATGGGACAGACACCCCAAGAGAAGACGCATTCAGGGACTTGGCCACCACATGCTCTGTCTTTTAAGCCAGTTGGGCCACCAAGGGCGCTCTCCCCAAGTGGCACTTCTGGTCACCTGGCCACTGAGGAGCTGGCTTTGCTTGATCATGACACTGTCCCCAGTGTGCCACAGCTGTCAGACTGATGGACAGACAAGGCCCTATCTCACCAAAAGCAGGGCCTCACCTACCCCTGTCACTCACAGCTGTTCCAAAATGCCTCCAGACATCAAACTTTCCCTGTCTCGAACACCTCACCCGGTGCCATAGCCTGATCCCGAATGCCCTGGAAAAGGGGGAGGTTCTGGAATGCCCACAGGGCCTTTGTGACATCCTGGTGTGGGGAACCTGGCAGGGGAGTTGTTCAGGACAGGGGACAAGAGAATCCAGAGCCTCCTGAAGGCTTCTTTGACCAGGGCCCTGCCAGGTGTCTCTGGTGGAGGAAACGTGGTGGGGGAAATGTCTGTGGTTTGTTCCTTTTTGGTGGCTTTCCCTGGAAATTTTTCCTTGTGTGACAATTCAGTCACTGAATCTTGTTGCTGTTGCTGTTGGTTTTATTCTCTCTCGTTGCTGTTTCAGGAAGTTGTTCTTCTCTCAGCCCTTTGGGATCTTTGTCCCTCCATGGGATGGGAGAGGGGCAGTTTTTTGGTTGCAGCACACACACGAGTGGGTGCCCATGGGTGAGGACTCCCAGTGACCCCCAGTTCCCCCCAGTGCCACAGCACATTCTCATAGATGCCACCGGGTTCTGCGGTCGCCCCTGGGGTCCCTGCAGCTCCACGTAGGTCACCTGGGGATCCTGGAGGTTGACGGCACGGGGGGACGCTGCGAGAGACACGGGCTGTGGGATACGGGTGGGGTGATACTCATGGGTGATGTGTCCCTCTGTGTGTGTCCCCCCCGTACTCACCCCCTGCCCTCTTGGTGACCACGATATGAGTGCACAGCACCTCCCTCTCCTCTATGGGGGCTGGGGGCTCTGGGGGGGCCCTGAGGGAATTAAGGGGATGTGGGGGAGGGAATGGGAGGTCTTGGGGGTTGGGGTAAAAGGGGAGAATGTGGTTTGAGGCCCGCATTCACTTTTCCTGGTTCTTCCTGGCAGCTGCAGAGAAAAGAAAGGAGAGGTAACTGTGGGGTCCCAGGGCCCAGACCCCTCTCAGGATTCTTGAACCCCCACGGGACCCTCAATTCCCCTCAGCACCCCCAATAATCTCTGGGGTCCCGCAGAATTCATGAACCTCCCCAGTGTCCATGACCAACTCAGCCTCAAGAACCCAAAGCCCAGCAGGGACAGAGACCCCACAAACACCCCAAGGGGAACCTGAAAGTACCCCCAACATTCCTGCAGGACTCTTCAGCACCTCCCCAAACCCTACAGGACCACAAGACAAGGTCACAGTTCTGGGGCTGTGGGTGCTTCCTTATCACTCCCCAGCTCTGGGGGCCTCTGCAGGTCCCTGGGACCCCTGTCCCCCCATTGTCACCCACCCACACAGTGCCACCGGTGCCAGGCCACAATGATACCCACGAGCAGGAGCCAGAACAAAAGGGCCCCACCGACCCCTGCGGCCACTGCAAGAAACAGAGGGGGACACATCAGGGTCCCCCATCACCCCAGGGATCCTGCACTTCCTGGTGACCCTGAGTGACCACACCTGTGTCCCTGTGTCCCCACGGTGTCACCTCCAGGGCCAGCTCAGGGCTGAGTGCCCAGAACACGTGGTGCCCATCCTCTCCCAGCTGGTTGGTGGCCACGCACTGGTAGGTGCCTCAATGTCCCACATCGATGTCCCTGAGCTCAAGAAGGGGACCCCGGGCCACCTCCTGCCCATTGTGCAGCCAGGTGAAGGTGATAGGGGCTGTGCCCACCTGCCCTGAGCAGCGCAGGGTCACGTTGTCACCTGCACGCACATGGTGTGACAGGAGACCAGGGATGATGGTGGCATTGGCCACGGGCACTGCGCGGACAGAGACAGGGCTGAGACCACAGGGAGGGGCTGGCAGCCAGTGTGGGGGAATAGGGACGCGGGGGATGAGTGTGATGGGGGATGTGGGGGATGGGGTCACATCAGGGAGGGGTGAGGGAACATATGGCAGATGTGGGGGGACCCAAGCAAGGTTTCAGGGGGACCTGGAGGTGCCCAACCAGGGATCCCAGGGGGTCTCCTGGTGCTCCATGTGCCCATCCCTGCACTCACTGGGCACCATGATGCAGAGATGGGCACTGCTCTTCCACACACCCCTGCCTTGGATTGCACCTGGCAGCTGTAATTCCCTGAGTGGGAGACCCCCACGGTGGGCACCAGCAGATGTGGAGACCCCTGCGGGCCCCCCAACACCTGCCCATCCCAGTAGAACATGTGCAGGAGCGGGGCTCGGGGCTGCAGGGGGCATGGGGTGCTGAGGCAGCTGAGAGTCAGAGGGGACCCCTGGGTTGGTTTGGGGAGACCCTCTAGCACCGACATCAAGGAGAGCTCAGGGAAGGAGAGGGGAGGTGAGGACTGTGACTCTGAGTACATTGGGAAGTGGCTTTGGGGGTGTCCGGAGATTTGAGTTCCAGCTGTGGGGGTGCTCACCATGCACTGTCACTGTCACTGCTGCTGACCCTGACTGCCAGGACCCCACCAAGCCCTCACATTGGTAGTGGCCACTGTGGTGCAGCTGCAGGTGGGACAGGAACAGCTCGGTCCTCCTGAAGGACCACCAGAGATCCTTCTTGTCCCGGTAAAATCGCACCCTGGTGAGATGGTTGTCCTACCAGCACCGGCAGCACAGTTTCAAGGTGTCCCCCTCCAGCAGTGCCTACGATGGCACCTGCAGCACCAGCGGGTCTGAGGGACAGGAAAGTCACATCTCACTCATGAGACTACTCTTAGGTGGGTGCCCATAGCACTGGGGACATCTGGGTGCACTGGGGTGCTCTGGGGTGCACTGGGATGTCCCAGTGTGCAGGACACAGGCTCTTGCCACATGAGGGATGTGAGGCCACCTACAGAGTGGAGCCCACCCTGAGTTCTCCCATGGGCCACCCTCATAATTTAAGATCCCCCCGCACCATCTACAACTGACACAGGGGGCTGCGCCTTGTTCCGCGTCTGTCAACGTGTAGGTGTCACTCTCAGTGACAGTGAAGTGGTCAGGTCCCTCCTGCCACCAGCGCTGCCCGTCCTTGTACCAGGTGCTGGCACCAGTGGCCTCTGAGCCCTGGCAGGTCAGTGTCACCCAGTCCAACAGCACTGCCAGGAGCTGGGTGGTCTGGGCACCTGTGGGTGACAGGGGACACCAGCCTGCCAGGAGCAGCGTGGGGCTGGGCACAGTGGGGTGGGGCCATGGCATCCCACGAGGACTCACCAGCAAGGCCGAGGGTCTGGGCTGGATGGGAAAATCTCCGTTCTCAGCCTGTTGTCTCTGCCTGGTGAGGCTTAGGATGGCCTTGAGGCAGCCCGCGCTCCAAAGGATGAAAGGAGTCTTCAGATTTTTCGGTCTTCAGTGTTGTTTATTAATTCTTATCTGCAATATTTTCTCCCGGCCCGACAGAGGTCCGCACAGCAAGTCAGCCATGAGCACACTGACTGCCCTTGGGGCGGTCGCTTATCTTTATACCAAAAACTACGTATAAGATATTTACCTTTTCTCCCCAATACCCTTCACCCTTATTGACAAGTGCACATTAAGTAAGAACCAATCTCAAAGCGCCACTATCACCACCGAAGATGGGCAAGAAGAAGAAGAAGAATAAGAAGGACAGGACACGCCCTAAATCCTCCATCTTGTCCCCCTACAACCCCCCTGTACCAAGATTCTAAAACCTGTGTTTCACACTATAATTATCTATCTCTTCACCATTTATCTCCGTGTGATCCTCCCATCCTCATACAGATGTTGTTTCCTGTGCAGGATCAAAGTCTAACCACCAAACACTTCTGGCAACGTTCCAGGACCTCCAAGCCCCCCAAGGGTTGTCTCAGTGACTCTGCACATGAGGAATGTTGTGCGGAGTTCCCACTCTCCCCCTTCTGTTTGCACTAAAAACACTTCTTTTTCTACCTGACTCATGACACGCCTTAGACATACAAATATGCAAGGAATAACAAGTATGAGGACTAAGAGAATTATTAAGACATAGAATGCTATCTTTAAAATTCCTCTCCATATGGGAGAGATATCAAAAAATCCTACCAGATCATCGATCCACAATCCTGTGATCTCGCCAAGTTTATTTATGCTGTCTTTTATTTTCTGAATACTTTCATGAATTGACCTTGAATGGTCTGAGACATTCATGCAGCACATCCCTTCAATTTCTTCGCACCCATGTCCATGAGCGAGCAATAGATAATCGATTGCCGCTCTGTTTTGAAGAGTTGCCTGTCTTGCACCACTGATGTCTTTTAACATGACACTCAATGCAACAGACACAGATTGAGCATGTTTGCTCAACCAACAACCCATGAGGTGGATTTGAGTCAAGGCCACCCCCGATGCTGCTTGAGGTGAGAAGATTGCTGTAGCAACTCTCGCTGCCTTGTCCCAAGTAAATATTTCGTCATTGCAATCTGCCGCATAATGTTGTATTGATCTTTCTTCTTTGTGCTTTTTCTCTCTTAGCGTGTTCACATCTGGCGACAACATTGAAATTTTCCCAATGCTGCATGGACCTCCCGTGGCATTAGCAGGAATGCCGTGCCAAATTCTGTCCCCACAAATTAGAAACAAACCCCGTGGCAATTGCACTAGGACTTGGATTGATCCTCTGGCAGTTTTCTCTGTGTATTTGCACCACGCTGATGCATTTTTATAGAATTCATGATTGGGAGTCAAATGGATAGTTTTTGCCTTTGTGACATTTGAAGTTTTGAACTGCATGCAGAGTTCCATTGTCATGGACCCAAAAATCTCCAATTCCTGAGGTTCTGTAGAAGCCACAGGAAGAAGATGTGTCCAAGCACACCACTCCTTCACAGTATCTTTAATGACCTGCGAGATGTTAACTGCAGAGTGCCCTGGAATTGGCCATTCGTCCACTGGCAATCCAACCATGCATGCTGAAAATGGTCTTCCTGGCCTCGAATATGTCAGACAAATACTATCCAAATTCGCTGCTTGAGCTAAAGTCTCCCATACATTTTGTTTTGGTTGATTAATAGGTAAATTTGCCCCATTGCTTATTGCAATGAATGAAAGAATGATGCACATGACCATCGTGAAGCTCATGACTTCACTTTCGTGCGAAATCATTGTTATGTTTTCACTCAAGACCCCAAAGGAAAAATCCCCAAAGTCTTTAGTTCTTTTTATTTCTCTTCTGAGTCGTCTTTTGCAGTCTGAGTCTCGACTTCTGTCTGAGTACTCGTCTCTTTGTTTCTCGGATCAGCGTTCTCCTGTTCTCGCGTTCGGAATGGCTTCACGTGTCGTACTGACACCCACTTCAGACCTCGATCTGTGGAAACACAAGCGAAACCCTTGCCCCAAGTGATTAGTTTGAAAGGACACTATTTGTCCTGTCTCTGGGTTTCTGATCAAAACTAAAGGATTTTCCCTTAGCTTTGCCTGTGTGCTGTTTAGAAAATGCCTCACGATTGGTGGATTAGGTTCTGAGGATGAACTATTTAGGAAATTCAACACATACAATGCCTTATTTAATTTCATGTGAGCTGTTGCCTCTGACTCGCCCCTTCTTTGTCTGTCCAGAAGGGATTTCAGGGTGTGATGTGTTCTTTCAATGATTGCCTGACCTGTGGGTGAATGTGGAATAATACCAAACGTATGTTTGACATCCCATCTTTTCAGGAATCTGTCAAGAACCCTGCCTGTATACGTTGGACCATTGTCTGTTTTTATCTCCTGAGGACCACCTAATGATGCGAATGCTTGCAGAAAACGTTGACAAGCATGGTCTGCTGTTTCCCCTGCATGTGCTGAAGCAAAGACTGCACCTGAGAATGTATCTACTGAAACATGAACATTTTTGAGCGTCCCAAAGGATGGATACTTTGTGACATCAGCTTGCCACAATTGAAGACTCTGCAGTACCCGCGGATTGACTGCTCCTGTAAAGAAGGTGGCTGCACAAGCTGACAGTCTGGACAAGCACTAATTATCTCCCTCGCCTGACTCTTTTTGAGACGAAAGGATTCCATCAGCGCCTGTGCATTCTGCTGAAAGAACGCATGACTTAATCTTGCCTGCTCAAAAATGTCTGGCACTGTTTGCGAAATGGACATTGTCAACCTGTTAGCCCGAGCATTCCCTTCCGCTAAAAACCCCGGAAGTGTTGTGTGCGCTCTAATGTGCGTGATAAAATATTCTCTTTCCCTGCTCTCTAGCAGTGTTTTCAAGCTCGTCAGATATGAGTATAAAACCTCATTACTGACTTCTTTCAAGAGCAAACCCTCCAATCGTTTGACCACACCCGCAACATATGCGGAATCTGTGACCAGATTGAGAAGTTGTTTGAACAACTGAAATGCTCGGACAACGGCTGCCAACTCCACAATTTGTGGAGAGCCCTGAACCATCTTTATATCTGATTCCCAATCCCCTGTCTTTGAGTTTCTCCACGTGATCACCGACTTGTGTGTCTTCCCTGAGCCATCAGTGAACACTATGATCCCGTCCAAAGGTTCTTCACTTATTCTTGGTTTCGCTCTGTAACATATTTGTGATTGCACTATTCTATGCTGTGGAAAGTGGATTGTGCAAATTCCCAGAAAAGCTAACAACGCGATTAATAAGTCTTTCGATTGTTGCATTGCCCAATCGAAATAGTCTTGCTTCAGAGGTAATCTGATGACTGAGAATTCCCGTCCTGCCATTGTCAGCAACCTCGTTCTCGCCTTTATGATGATTTGTGCTGCCATCTCTAAATCTGTGAGAATTGTCTTTGAAGGCCTGTATGGTAGAAAAAGCTACTCTATGATTATCAAAGAGTCTTTTTGTGATTCATCCCATTGGAAGATCAAACCATGGAACTGTGTTTTCTTCCCCAGCACTGCCAACTGAAAAGGCAACGTTGGAACAAATCGACATGCCTGCCTTTTCTGTATAGCGTCTGTGACTTTCTCCAACTCTTTCTTCGCTTCTTGCATGAGTGTCCTGGGAGATCGAATGTCTGCGTCTCCGCTCAAAAGATCGAGCAACGCTGGAATGTCGCTGTTTGTGATTCCCAAAACCGGCCTCATTCAGTTGATCTCTCCCAAAAGCTGTTGTAAATCATGCAAATTGCTGATCTTTGTGCTGACCTCCATTTTCTGAGGTTTTATTGTTTTCTCTGAAATCTTCCACCCTAGATATTTCCAAGGCACAACGTCTTGAATCTTTGAAATGCTGATTTCCAGACCTGCCTTTTGCACCTCTGTGATCACACAGTCAGGAGCTTCTTGCAGCTCCTGTTGTGTTGATGCTGCAATGAGCAAATCATCCATGTAATGAATGATCTTCACCTTCAGAAATTTCTTCCGCACTGGTGCCAAAGCTCGTGCCACATACCATTGACAGATGGTCAGAGAATTTTTGAGTCATTGTGGAAGGACCACCCAATGGTACCACTGCAGAGGTGTTTCCTTGTTCATACTCGGAACTGAAAAGGCAAATCTTGGAGCATCATCTGGATGGAGCTGAATACTGAAGAAACAATCCTTGAGGTCAATGACCACAAGCGGCCAATCTCTGGGAATCATTGAGACAGATGGAAGTCCCAGCTGAAGTAGTCCCATGTCTTCTATGACTTCATTGATCTCCCTGAGATCATGTAACAACCTCCATTTGCCTGATAGCTTTTTCTTGATGACAAACACTGGAGAGTTCCAAGGGCTGTCTGTTGGCTTGATGAGTCCCTTCTGCAATTGTTCTTGGACCAGGTTTTTCAAAGCACTCAACTTTTTCCGCTCAAGGGGCCACTGATCCATCCAAACTGGATCGTCTGTTTTCCATGTCAACTTCAATGTGGCGAGTGCCGCAGTGACCCCTACTAAAAATCCACTTTGATCTTTGCGCCCCATTGTGCCAAAAGGTCTCGACCCCAGACTGTGATCGGCTTTTGGACGACAAAAGGACGAATGATCGCCCTCTTGTCTCCTGGTCCCGTAACAACGACGGAATTCTCACTCTGCAGACACAGAGATGCTCCCCCTATGCCTGAGAGAGAACCCAAGGGCGCGACCAAGCTCCAATTGCATGGCCAAAAGATGTACAATATTACTGTGACATCCGCCCCTGTGTCGAGCATGCCTCTGATTGCTATCGTCCTGTCTCCACATGTCAATTGGCATGTGAGTGTCGGTCGATCTCGACCTATGTGCTTCACCCATGTAGTATGTACTTCAACATGTTCTTTCATAGGGAATCCTTCTTCATCGAAGATTGACATGACTTCTCCAACGGTGTGTGGCGGCAAGGTGAAAGCTCTTGCAACCACAGTATTTTCCGGTACAGTCAATGGTGGACGAAGCGCTCTTGCCAGAACCGTCAATTCTGTATTCTTGTCTGCAGAAACAACTGTCGGATAAACAATGAGTCCAAGGATGCTGCATTTGTCTTGTCCAACTATTAAGAAATCTTGTTTTTTGTATGAATTTCCGCGGATACCCGTTGGTATCTCTGCATGATTTTCGTCTAGAAAGCATACTAGTTTTGAAGCTGCCAATGCACACTGTGCCCCTGGTGGGAGGAGGTCTGGGTCGCTATGGAATTGACTGAGGGTTTTGCTGAGGGCATCTGCTTGTCGCTCACTGATGATTGTCCTGTCTGCTCTTGTGTCACCGCCAGCACTTGTGTCTGCGCGCGCTGGCGATTTATGGACGCGGTCCTTCTCCCGTTTTCCCAACAGGGTAAAGGATTTCCTTCCATGTCTGTTTGAGAATAACATTCTTTCACAGAGTGTCTTCCTCTTCCGCCCCGTGCACAAATTGGCCTTTCCGCTTTTTGTGCTGGCACTGGTGTATGTGTCTGTGGACAATTCTTCCTCATGTGTCCAAACTTCCCGCATTTGTAACACTGTCCTCCTGGGGGATTGCTCTTCTTCTGCATTGTTGCAAGAACTTTGTTGGTGCTCTCGTTCTGTTGATGAAGTATTTCTTCCAGCAACTTTTCCAATGCCTTGTCTTCTGATTTTCTCTCTGAGTGTCCCCTTATCTGTTCTTCCCATTCCTCTCTTAGTTCTTCACAATCTATGCGACATGCTGAGGTGTCCCCACCTTGCTGCATGCCTCCACCATCTCTGCCAAGGATCGCCGTCCTGGCATGGCACTAATGATCTGTTGACAATCCGGGTTAGCATTGCCAAAAGCTAAACTCTCCAAGAGAGGACTCTTCACTTCTTCAATCGTCACCTGTTGATCTACGGCTTGTGTGAGTCGACCGATGAACGACATGAATGGTTCTGCGGGACCTTGCCTGATGCAAGAGAATGGAACATCTGGAGCTCCTGTTGGCGTAATCTGCATGATTGCCATTCGCTCTGCTTCTTTGATGTCATTTAACACTCTTCGTGGAAGCCGCACTGCTTGTTCCCCTGGGTTGTCATCCGGACGATCTCCTGCTAACTGCGCTTCTGTGAGATTCACGTTTGGCCCACCTTGATATCTATTTCGCAACTTTGAAAGATACTTTCTCCATCTTTTTTCCCAGACGAGACTCTGTGTGTGAGAATCATTGCCACAATGCTTCGAATATCATATGGCATAAGGTCGTACGTGGTGAATGTCCCTCTTAATAGTTGTTTGAAATATTGTGAATCCAGCCCAAAAGTTTGAGCCGCCTTCCCTAAGTCTTTGAGTGTTTCGTGACCCATCCTTTCCCATTTTGGATTCTGTCCTGGGCATCATATGTCACCGGCATTGTCAAATCTCCTGAACCCGGAAATAAATGCTTGTCTTTTGCCAACGCTTTTCTGATGCGCTTCCAATCCATTGTCTTCACCGGCTGTTGAAATTCCCCCTCTGGTGACTCCATTGGTATTTGCATGAACAATGGGATTGTGGAGGTCATCAGTGATTCGTTGTACCTCATTCTTTGCCTTGAGGTTTTCAGCCTCACTCCTAAATCTGAAAAGGAAACTTGAGAATCCTGTTGATATCTCTTTTTTGCTGTATCAAAAAAACGCAAGAAGCTTTTTGCTGCTTCCGCTGCTGACAGCATCCATGCTGGAACACCTTCCGATGCTGTAATCCGTATGATGTCTTCTCCTTGTTGCTGGGCTTCATCTGAATTTTCCTCATCCTCGCAAAATCCTGAAGTTGAAGGATAATCCATTTGTTGCGTTGTCATTGTCTTCTTAGATGTTGTCTTCTTTTTATATGTTGTTGGAAAAAATCGCTGCATTGTTGCAGTCTCGCCACGAGATAGCGCTGTGGCTCCACCAAACAGATCTGGCATGTCGTGCACTTCGGTCATCCCCCCAAGAGGTGGCACTGTAACCGGACTGGGTAGCTTGGATGATGGCATGAATTCAACTGCCCCTCAGTCGGCCAACTGCCGTGCCTCCGATCTCGTCTGAGACCAAGTCTGCATGGCTTTTAATTCAGCTGAAAATGGAGCTTGAGTACAAGAACGTCTCCCTTGGAGGGAAGAGGCTTGGACCCCAAGGGTTTGGACTGAAGGCACCGGGACTGGAGAAGGGGTGGAGCCCTGGGATGTGGAACCCCGAGCACGGCCCCTCCTTGCCCAAGACGTCACAGGGGACTGAACCCGCCTCCGCCCACGCTCTGCTTTCTGCGCATGCGTGCTTTCAGAACCGCCCCCCGTCTCTCCCGAGCTGACGTCACTCTCTCCCTCCCATTCCGCCTCTGAAATTTCTTCCCTTTGATCTGTCCCTGACTCTCTCTCCTCCTCCTCTGACGCTGTATCCACTCCTCCCACCGGTGCGCACAGCCCGCCCCTGCTGGCACCCAGGCACACTCAGCGATACGAGCCGATCTCCGCATCCCAACTTCCGGGTCTGACGTCACAACCGCACGTCTCCTGCGTCTCTCTATGGTGGCCGTTTGGGGCTGTGCAGCCTCTCCCAACTCGCTGCCCATGTCTGACGCTCCCGCATCGGTTTGAGACCCCTCCCCAGAGGTTCCACGAGCCTTGCCCTTCGCGCGCGTCTTGGCCACTGTGCCGGCTGAAGCAGCCACCGCTCCCGGCGTTGTGCTCATGAAAGCCACACCAGAACCCGTGTCTCCCATCACCTCCTCACTTGCGCCCCCTCCCTCAGCCTGCACCGCCGCCGCCGCGCCAGCCTGCTCTGCCGCCGCTGCGCTGCCGTGCCTGCCGCGAGAAAGCGCTTCCCCCAACACCTTCTCTCCCCTTTGGACCCCCCCTTCTGACCCCGCCGCTTCTGATTTGGAGCCTGAAGTCCCTGTACTCTCTGGGGTTTCAGGGCGTTTTAGGGATCTCTTGTGCTTTCTGGGTGGTGGAACTGGAGGCAATGACATTATTCCCTGCTCCCGTTACTCTAGAGCTTTTTCCCCCTGGCTAGCTGGGGCCAGAGGCAATCTCTGCCTAGAGCCTTGCTCTCCTCCCATTGCTCCTGAGGGACCCGCAACCGCTTGTTGCCTTTCCAGTCGTTTTGACTGCACTGAGATGCCTTCTAACATAATTCTTGCCGGAGACAGCAATTTTAAGGCTGTCTTGTCTTTTTTCGTGGCTAGGAGATAGAGGTGCCTATTAATTTTTGCCAAAACCCTACTTCAAACAACAGACGTGTCTCTGAAAATGGATAATTAAGTCTCACCCACAATAAAAGATCTTTCAGCTCCTTCTTTGAAATCCCAACTGTGCATGTCTCTGCCACGCCTTGTAAGGCGGACAAAATTCCCATCTGTTCTTGGGAGAGTGTGCCCCCCATGTTCTTAATTTTGACCTTCTCACCGAATCTCTGTTGTCAGAGCAGTCTGAAGGCTCCCGATCTCCGTCCAGCAGGTCACAGGAGATGGATCCAGAGGCGCCTTTTCTGGTTCCGATCCAGGCTGTTCTGCTATGAACCTTCTTCGGCAGAAGCTGAGACGTGTAATTCTCAGTGACTGCTGTTTTTTTCAGACTCTCTTGGCCGTTTTGTGGCTTCCCTCCCAAGGAGTTATCAGTGCTCTCCTGGGAATTCGTCCAAGTCTGGAGCTGCCCTCTCGGCTCTTCAGTCTCGGCTCTTCAGGGCTGATACCCCCCCTTTGGTGGGAGTAGCCCATGCAGCAGACACCAGTTGTCCCGTGTCTCGGCTGTTCTAATGGCCTGGAAAGGCTCAGGATGGCCTTGGGGCAGCCCGCGCTCCAAAGGATGAAAGGAGTCTTCAGGTTTCTCGGTCTTCAGTGTTGTTTATTAATTCTTATCTACAATATTTTCTCCCGGCCCAAGAGAGGTCCGCACAGCAAGTCAGCCATGAGCACACTGATTGCCCTCAGGGCGGTCACTTATCTTTATACCAAAAACTACATATAAGATATTTACCTTTTCTTCCCAATACCTTTCACCCTTATTGACAAGTGCACATTCAGTAAGAACCAATCTCAAAGTGCCACCATCACCACCGAAGATGGACAAGAAGAAGAAGAATAAGAAGGACAGGACACACCCTAATTCCTCCATCTTGTCCCCCTAGAACCCCCCTGTACCAAGATTCTAAAACCTGTGTTTCACACTATAATTATCTATCTCTTCACCATTTATCCCCGTGTGATCCTCTCATCCTCATACAGGTGTTGTTTCCCGTGCAGGATCAAAGTCTAACCACCAAACACTTCTGGCAACGTTCCAGGACCTCCGAGCCCCCCCCAAGGGTTGTCTCGGTGACTCTGCACATCAGGAATGTTGTGTGGAGTTCCCACATTTGCCCAGCAAGACAGCCATGGGCACACTGACCTCCCTCTTGGCGGTTGTCTATTTTTATACTAAAAACTACGTATAAGATATTTACCTTTACCTTCCAATAACTTTTGCTCTTATTAACAAGATTTAATGTGAACCAATCCCAAAGGTCCAGCATCACCATCAAAGATGGATGACAAGAAGAAGAGGAGAAGGACAGGGCACGCCCTAATACCTCCATCTTGCCTCCTAAGAACCCCCCTGTACCAAGATCCCAAAATCTGTGTTTTCACCCTGTAAAAAACCAATTCCTTCACCACTTATCCCCAAGTGATCCCCTTTTCCTCATATAGGTGGCACATCTCGTGCAGGGTCAAAATCCAACCACCAAGCACTTCTGGCAACATTCCAGGATTTCCGAGTCCCCCAAGGGTTACCTCGGCAACTCTGGACATAAGGAGTGATGTGCTGAGTTCCCACAGGAAAAGGCACAGGGCTCAGTGGAGGTGTGGCACTGCAGGGACGGCGGCACCAGGGTAAACGGGGTGTGGTGGCTGTCCCCAAACTGTCCCTGTGGGGACAGCAGTTCTTGTGGGAAAGTGTGTGTGGATGGTCCCAAAAAGATTTGGAGCGGCAGGGGAACATGTCTGTGTCACAGCCACCCGTGCACCACATCCCTGTGGTACAGACACCTTGGGAACAGGGACACTGTGGCTACCCTGGGCTGAGCCAGAACATGGGGAAACTGTGGACATCGCAGGCAGGAGGACACCACACACACAGCCCATGCTGGCACAGGTCACCCCCACCAGCTCACGATCCCATCCCCATGATCCCATCCCCATTGCCACATCCTCACCGTTCTTGTCCCCTTCTGTCCCTGCATCCCAGTTCCCTTGTCCCTATGCCCAGAGCTATGGGAGCCCAAAGGTACCAGTCCCCACATTCCTGTCCCCACATCCCCATCCCCAAATTAATGTCCCCCCTGCTCCTTTCCCCAAAGCCACTCTACATCCCCAGTCCCACCAAGGTCCACTGTGGGTAACATGGACTGGCACTGCTGGCATTGGGGACATCAGGAGACCCCACAGTCCCCCTGTGCCCTCTCCCCTCCCCATCCCAGGGGTGTCAGGCCTGTGCCCGGGGCACTCACCCCACAGGAGCAGTGCCATCTTCCCGGCCATCCTGGTGTCCCCAGCCATGTGCACTGGCTGTCACTCACTGCTGTGGCCACCGCTCCCCTGGCTGGCGGCTCTTCAGATGAAGGAGAAGGAAGCGAGGTCACATCCCTCCCCACATGTAGGTGGCCCTTGGTGGGAGCAGGGTAACTACAAGCTGGGGACAGGGTGGGGAAGCGAGGTCAGGTCTTGACCTCATGCGTGGGTGGCCCTTGGTGGGGGCAGGGTGGGGATATGGGTGGGTGGGACACAGTGGAACCTGAGGTTCCCAGGAGATGGTGGCTTGGTGGGTTTGGGGAGGCAGGAAGGGGGTCACTGGGGAATGGGGGTGGTGAGTAGGGGAAATGTCCGGCGATGGGGGTGCCATGGGAATGGGCATCCCCATAGCTGGGCAGACTGAGGGATTTGAGTTCATGGGATGGGGGAATGGTGGGTCGTAGGAGGATTTCAAGGGATGGAATGAACGGAAGGG
Organism: Melospiza melodia melodia; assembly: GCF_035770615.1. Lineage (NCBI taxonomy): Eukaryota > Metazoa > Chordata > Aves > Passeriformes > Passerellidae > Melospiza > Melospiza melodia. The sequence continues at coordinate 10,228,526 of NW_026948525.1, read as the reverse complement.
GGTTCCTTAGGAATGGGGTCCTGAGCCATGGAGATCCTGGGGAATGTCAGTACTGGGATGGGGGTTGAAGAGAGGGTGGGACAAAAGGAATGGGGGCCCCATGGTTGGGTTCCCAGGGGAATGGAGTTCCAGGAATGGGCAGTGGCTGGGTGAGCCCGTGGGTCCAAGCTCCTTCCCTGGCTGCCTCAGATTTTGGGGTGAACCACAGCCAGCACAGCCCCCATGAGGTGCTGGTGGCCTGGGGGTCACCCCAGACAGATCCTGAGCAGCTCTGAGTCTGTGCCCCCAGCCTCCAATGAATTTTCCCTCTCTTTATTCCATTTCCATCATTTTACCCCTCAATTTCACAAGCCCCCAGTTCGTGCCTTTATGGTCCTGGGGGACACCAGAGCAAGGAACAGCTTGGGGGAACCTCAAAGTGGGGGAAGCAGGGCTGAGGGGTCTGCAAGGAGGGCTGAGGAGGCTGTGGGGGATGTGCGTGTCCAGCTTTTACCTCCCAACACTTTCACTTTCTCTCTCTTGCAGAAGATGGAAGAGGCGGTTTGACACATTTCTCACATGAGGGGGTTGGTTCTCTCCTGGTGGGGCAGATCCAGGGGGCTCCTGTCCGGGTGGGATCCTGCCCCAGGGGGGACACATGCTGGACAAGGGGGTCCTGTTCTGGGGCATGGCAGCTCTGGAGGAGTCCAGAGTTCTCTATTCTTGCTCCGCCCTGCAGGATCTGAGCCGGCAAGAGCAGCTGGGGAATGGAGAGCCAGCCAGGAAGGAACTCCCAAACTCCTGCTCCTTGAAGCCAGTGGCCATCCAAGGGTGGGGCCCAGCCTTGGCCCAGCCCCACTGCACAGGAATGGCCATTGTCCAGCTCTGCTCTGGCCAGCCCCAGGTGGCAGTCAGGACCTGAGGGTCCCCCCTGCCCCCTTGGCTTTGATTCTGGCAGCCTTAGAGCTGATGGAGAAGTGAAAATTCTGTGGGTGGAAAAAGGCCTGTCTGTGGTTTGCTCAGCTCTGCAGGAAGTACAAACCACAAAGGGAGCCCAAGCAGTGGCTCTGTGAGGGCCTTTGATGGTTTTTCATAGCAGGCTGGCTCGAAACCACCTGCAGGGGCAGCTGTGAGGGGACCAGTCCAGAAATGCAGCAATTGATCATTCTGTCCCTTTGCCCAAGGGACTGAGAGAGCCTGAACACTACTGCAAATCCCACAACAATCTGCTCAACAACCTGACCTGGACCCTCCTCCTCCTCCCTGCCTTGCTGTGCATAGACAGTGGCCGGATGCCCTGCACCCACCACAGCCGCTCTCTCACTGCCCTCCACACCTGGATGGGGAGAGAAAACTGAGCAAAGGGTTCCTGGGTTGAGACAAGGTCCAGGAGAGATCACTCATCAAATCCTGTCACAGGTAAAACTGCTTATGATTTAGAGATATGAATTGAATTTATTGCTGACAAAAATCAGAGCAGGATAAGTCAAACCCTTCCATACACCTTCCCCCTGTTATGAATAACTATGTATTCATTGGCTTTCACTATTATATTGATTTACCAAATTATTTTGATATAATACATTTTGTAATCAGTTTTTAACTGCTTTTGATACACTACAATTTGTCAGCCTTTTTACCCTGTCTGTGTAGAATATATTTTTTAGTGTCATAAATATATTATAGTTTAGGCTGTCCCAAAAGATCAAGATAGAGACAATGTGCTGTGTATTACAACATTAACTGTTTCAGAAGTAGCTAATGCCTTTATTTGTGTAACTAAATTACAATGGTGAGAATAACTCAGATAATTTTGTGAAATAGCTAATGTTGATATAATGTACTGGTGGACTATCTGATCTGTATGAGAAGAACACATTAAAAAGTAGCAAGTGAAAAAACATAAAAAAAAAATGCAAAGAGGAATTTACCACTGACGCTTCTGACTGTCACACCACAGAACAGGGGACCTTGTGAGGACATAAAATATATAAATTTAATCTGCAGTATGGTGTTTACTTTATGAAAATGAATCAAGGGTCAAACCAAGCAAAAGAATTCCCAGACCACCTGAACTAGAAAGAATGTTTGAATATGTTATACAAACCCTCCTGAGTATTTATTTCACCGATACAATGAAAATGTATGTATGAAGAATTGTTCTAGTTATCCGTGTGCCTCTGGCAGCTGCCAAACACCCAGCACGCTGTTTACTGACCCTTTTATCCCTTATTGAACACGTACAAACTTTAAAGAGTGAGCCTTGTTTCTCACACAGTTTGACCAAAAAACTGCATTTTGGGTACAAAAAGAGGGAAAAACGTCATGTGCTTCCCCAGCACTGGGAGGGGGAATGAGGAGCCCTGTGGGGTGCTGTGAAGAAGAAGAAGAAGAAGAGACCCCTGAGGGGAATCGATGCCTACCAGTGCCGCCAGTGTCACAGCACGTCATCGTAGTCACAGGGGTCCTGCTGTCCCTCGTTGGGTCCTGACAGCTCCTTGTTGGTCACTTGTGGATCCCTAGGTGGGGCACGGCTAGGGGACACCCGTGGGGGCCCTGAGAGTGACGCCGGTTGTGGGGACCTGGGTGGGGGGTGACACTCGTGGGTGATTGTGGGAGATAGGGAAAGGCGCTGCGGAAGATGTCGCGATGTTATGGAAAGGCAGGACCCTCTGTTCCCTGTAGATAAGACCCTCTGTTACTCATAGATAAGAAATTAACATAGGAATGTAGCCTCTCTTAACCAAATGCCAGTAACTTTCCATTCCTTACCCAGTACTTTTCCATTCCCTACTAACCATAGATAAGAAGAACAAACCCCCTTTTGACGTAGAGACCCCTTAGACTCTAAGACCCCACGAGAAGAAGTAATAAACGCCTTTTGACCGTCCACCATATTGGTGTCTGCGTGTGTCATTGGCCCGAACGGCCCTGGAGAGTGGGCCGCCGTGCTGATCCTCAGAACCAGGTCGCCTGCCTTGCTCCAGAAGGCAACAGATGATGTGTCCCTCTCCCCCCCTGTACTCAACCTCTGCCCACTTGGTGCCCATGATGTGGGTGTTGAGCAGAGCCCCCTCCCCCTGGGGTGGTGTCTGGGGAGGGGGAAAGGGGAGTCGCAGCCCGAGCTCCCCACTCACCTGTTCTGGAGCTTCCTGGCAGCTGCAAGGAAAAGAGGAGGGGGTGACCATGGGGACACCGGGGCCCCTGAACTTTTCTTGGAACTCAGCAGCTCCAACCACCCATGGGACCCACAAATCCCCACTGCAGTCCCGATTTCCAATGAACCCCTGATTCCCCCCGGACACTCTGATCACCCCTGAACCCCTTGGAGCTTCTGCACCACTGCAGTGCCCTCAACCCCCCTGGTGCCCCCAACCCTCTGAGTCCCCAGAACCCCAAGCCTGACAGGGAGGGGCACCCCCCAAACTGCACCACGACCCCAGAAAGATCCCCCAACATCCCTGCACATCCCTCCAGGACCTCACCAAACCCTCCAGGAGCTCCCTGTGCCCCCCCAATGTTCCTTAAAGCCACCCAGGGAAGGCCATGGAGCCCAAGCAAAACCCTCCAAATTCCCCCCACATCCCCCAGGACCCCCAGCCAAGGTCACTGTGGGCTCAGTGTCCCCCAGTTCACGGGCCCTGGGGGCTGTCGATCTCTGTCCCCACCCTGGGGGCTTCTCCTCACTCCAGGACCCCCCTCCCCCCCCATTGTCACTCACCCCTGCGGTGCCACCAGTGACAGCCCCCGATGACAGCCAGGAGCAGGAGCAGGAACAGGAGGGTCCTGCCGACATTCACAGACACTGCTGGGGACAGACGGGGACACATCCGGGTCACCCTAATCTCTGGGGGTCCTGAACCCCCAGCGACCCTGTGTGACCCCACCTGTGATTCCTGATTCCTCCCAGGATGAGTCAGGTGTCACCATCAGTGCCAGCTCAGGGCTGAGTGCACGGAACACGTGGTGCCCATCCTGTCCCAGCTGGTTGGTGGCCACGCACTGGTAGGTGCCCGAATGTCCCACATCGATGTCCCTGAGCTCCAGGAGGGGACCCTGGGCCACCTCCTGCCCGTTGTGCAGCCAGGTGAAGGTGACAGGGGCTGAGCCAACCTGTACCGAGCAGCACAGGGTCATGTTGTCACCTACACACACCTGGTGTGACAGGGGACTGAGGGTGATGGTGGCATTGGCCATGGGCACTGTGGGGACAGAGACAGGGCTGGCAAATGACAAGGTGGGATGGGGTTGCTGTGGTTGGGATCACCCTCAGCCTGAGGTTCCTGCTCACCCATGACGGTGACATTCAGGGGGTCACTATCAGCCACGCTGTTCCCGTCGCTGACCTGGCCTCGGTACTGGCCGCTGTCATTGTCCCCAACGTGGCACAGCTCCAGGCAGGGGCCAGTGCCTAGCAGTGTCTTCAAGCCCTCCTGGTGCCAGGAGAAGGACAGGGGACCTGTCCCCGTGGCCACCACACAGCTCAGCACCAGGTGCCCCTGTCCCCTAGTGCCACCTGTACCCTTGGGGGCTGCGCTGACAGGGACACCCCTGAGGGTGGGACCCCTGGGAGGGGGGGGACAGTGAGGGACCCGGGGAGTCAGGGAGTGGGAAAGGGATCCCTGTGAGGGAGAGGGGGCGAAGAGATTGGTGAGGGCTTGAAACGGACTCCAAGGAAGGATGAGGGGTTCAGGGAGGGGACACCTGGTGAAGGAGGGGGCTGACACTGGCGAGGGTACAGGGACCCAAAGGAGAGGATGGTGAGACCTGGAAAATGTGATGGGCCTACAAAGAGGGGTGAGGTGACCTAGGGAGGGGTGAAGGGACCCGGTGAGGGATGGAGTCTCTTGGCACAGATGGAGGTCCCCAGACAGTGATGGGGTACCCAAGCAGACTGTGGGGGGCTCCCCGTGCCCATCCCCACACTCACTGTGCACTGTGATGCGGAGCCAGGTGCTGCTCTTCCACGCGGTCTCCCCCCTCGGAGTGCACCTGGCAGCTGTAATTCCTTGAGTGAGAGACCCCCACGACAGGCACCAGCAGCTGCAGGGATCCCTGAGGGACCCCCACCACCTGCCCATCCCGGTAGAACAGGTGCAGGAGAGGGGCTCAGGGCCACAGGGGGCTGGGGGTGCTGAGGCAGCTGAGAGTCAGGGGGGATCCCTGGATGGTCTTGGGGGAACCCTCCAGAATCGGTGCCATGAAGAGCTCAGGGAAGGAGAGGGGAGGTGAGAATTGTCACTCTGAGCCTGCTGGGAATAGTCTTAGGAGGTGTCAGGAGATCGGAATTCCAACCTAGGGGGTGCTCACTGTGCACTGTCACTGTCACTGCTGCTGATCATGAAATACAGGACCTCACAAAGCCCCTGCAGCTGTAGTGACCGCTGTGGTGCAGCTGCAGGGGGGACAGGAACAGCTCAGTTCCCCTCAGGGACCCCCCAAGATCCTTCTTGTCCTAGTAAAATCGCACCCTGGTGAGATGGTTGTCCTACCGGCAGTGCAGTGTCACTGTGTCCCCCTCCAGCAGTGCCTGTGCTGGCACCTGCAGCACCAGCTGGTCTGTGGGATAGGAGGGTCCAGTCTCACTGAGGGGCTTGAAACAGGTCTGAGAAGGGTCCCCACGGCACTGGGGACATGTGGGTACACTGGGATGAACTGGGATGTTCCTGTGTGCAGGGCACCACACGAGGGGTGTGAGGCCACCCACAGAGTGGAGCCCTCCCAGACCTATCAAGGGCCACCGAGATGATTTAAGATCCCCCCTCACCATCTAAGACTCTGACAGGGGGGGCTGCACCCAGGGGGGCTGGGTGGTCTGGGCACCTGTGGGTGACAGGGGACACCAGCCTGCCAGGGCCAGCGTGGGGCTGGGGACAGTAGGGTGGGGCCATGGCATCCCGAGGACTCACCAGCGAGGCCGAGGGTCTGGGCTGGAAGGGAGAAGAGACAGGGCTGGGTGGGGTGGCACTGCAGGGACAGAGACACAAGGGAAACAGGGTGTGGCGGCTGTCCCCAAACTGTCCCTGTGGGGCCCGCAGTTCTTGTGGGAAAGTGTTTCTGGGTGGTCCCCAAAAGATTTGGAGAGGCAGGGGGACATGTCTGTGTCACAGCCACCCATGCACCACGTCTGCCCTGTGGCACAGACACCTTGGGAACAGGGACACGGAGGCCACCCTTGGCTGAGGCAGAACATGGGGACACTGTGGACACCCCGGGCACAAGGACACCACAGACACAGCCCATGCTGGCTCAAGTCACCCCCACCAGCTCATGATCCCATCCCCATGATCCCATCCCCATGGCCACATCCTCACAATTATTTTCCCTGCATCCCAGTTCCCTTGTGGCCCCCCTTATCCCCAGAACTCCCTGAGCCCAAAGGTGCCAGTCCCCACATTCCTGTCCCCACATCACCATCCCCAAATTCTTGCCCCTCTTCCTGTCCCCAAAGCTACCCTACATCAGTCACAGTCCCACCAAGGTCCACTGTGGGTAACATGAACTGGCTCTGCTGGCATTGGGGACCTCAGGGGACCCCACAGACCCCCTGTTCCCCTCCCCTCCCTATTGCTGGGGTGTCAGGCCCATGTCTGGGGCACTCACCCCACAGGAGCAGCGCCACCTTCCCGGCCATCCTGGTGTCCTCAGCCATGTGCACTGGCTGTCACTCGCTGCTGTGGCCACAGCTCCCCTGGCTGGCAGCTCTTTGGATGAAGGGGAAGTAAGCCAGGTCATGTCCGTCCCCACATGTAGGTGGCCCTTGGTGGGGCAGAGTGGCCACAAGCTGGGCACAGGCTGGGGACATGGTGGGATAGTCTGGGGACATGGTGAGGGATGGTGTTGCCAGGAGTGGGGGGCTCAGGGGATGTGGGGAACCAGGGATGGGTGTCCATGAGAATGGGGGTCCAGGGGAATTGAGGTCTCCATGCCTGGGGGGATTAAGGGATGGGGGTGCTGTGGGAACATGGTCCCCAGGGATTTGGGGTCATGGCATGTGGGTGCCGGAGTTGGGGGTGTAGAGGGAAAAAGGGGACCCTCGGGAATAGGGGTTCTGGGGGAAGAAGCAGCCCATGGGATGGGATCAAGGCAATGGTGGTGCTGGGCAATGGTGGTCCTGGGATGGGGGTCCCCAGGGAGGACCAAGACCAAGGCAGTGGGGGGTCCCATGGTTGGGGTGCCAGGGGAATGGGGGGGCAGGGATTGGGCAGTGGCTGGGTGGGCACAGGGGTCAGAGCTCCTTCATGGGATGCCTCAGATTTTGGGATGACCCAGAGCCCAGCACAGTCCCCAGACTGGGGCACCCCAGAGCTTTCCTGGGAGTCTCTGGATCCCTGCCCCACACACCCCTGGGTCAGGTCTCCCCAAATTTCCTGGCTCAGCCATCCCAGGCAACATTTGATGCCCAAATGGTTGAGGCCAAAGCAATAGAACAAAAGCAAAAATCTTTCCCACACTGTCGCATGTCCTGGCTAGATGGTGACAGTGGAGGGGGGTGATGGTCCCCCTTTCAGGGCTCCGCAGGATCCCAGCTACCAGCAGAGGCGCAACACAGAACAAAAAGGCCACAGCAGCAGCATGGGCCTAGGGTGGCACTGGGTTTCTTTACTTGATGTTACACTCCCTGAGTCTCGGGATCCCAGGCAATGAGCTGGGGGCAAGCAACAGCTTATGAAGCGGGGGCAGGTCTCAAGGGAGGATACAATGTTCAACTAATCAGGAGAACTGGGGGTGGAACACAAGGGCAAAGGATACAAGGGAGGAAAACTGCTTGGGACAGGAGGGGTTAACAACTGGATGTGGGAGGAAAGGGTTTGAAACTTGGCAGAAAAGTAGATAAGAAGCAAAGAGATAAAGGGACACCTGGCTCAATTGAATAACAAAGACTAGTCTGGAGTCTGTGTCACTCCAAAAGCAAGGGGGAAAAAGCCCAAAAAAAACTACCAAACAACAAATCAAACAATAACCTGCAAAATAAAAAAAGAATGCAACACCACACCATTATTTTTCCAATAAAGTACAAACTCAGCAAAAATACAAACTGGCAAGGTATAAAATGCTCTGGTTTATAGAATCCATTGCTTTCCCAAAAAGCCCCTCACAATAAAACTAGAAACAAATACCAAAGAGATGAGACTTTTTGGTTCCCTTTAGCAGCCCCCTGCTGTATCCCAGAGCAGCATTTGCTTGTGGATAACACAGAGTGTGTAATCTCCCTGAGTGTCCAACAGTTCCATGGGATTGTTCCCTGCCTGCTGGGCAGCAACCCAGCCCTGAAGGAAGCCTTTTGTTGGGCCATATTTAGGAACTCTCCCCATTTTTCTCATTCCCACCCTGAAACTTGATTGACTTCCCATGGAGGAAGGGGAGAAGCTCTGTCCATTCTTGTGACAGTGCACAGGAATCTGTGGAAATGCCTGTGTGTGTCTCAGGGTCTCATTCCCTGGTAAATCCATTCCAGCCTGCCCTGAATTCCCCTTCCTGGGCAATCCCTGCTCCTGCTGTGACACCCCGGTTCCCCAGCCCCTCTTGTCCAGTCCCTGCTCAATATTTCCACACTTTTCCCTCTCTTCTGTTGCACACATCCAGAACACAAACATTCTTTCCATGATGTTCCAAAGGGCTGTAGGTTTTGTTCAAGAAGGAGGGTCGAGGACAGGTTGTTGAGCAGTTTGTTTTTGTCTTTGCAGCAGTTTTGTTTTCTCAATCCCTTCGCAAAGGGACAAAATGATCAATTGTTGCATTTCCAGGCTGGTTCCCTCTCAACTGCCCCTGCAGGGTGGGTTTCCAGCCAGCCCTGCTCTGAAAACCATTAAAAGCCCTCACAGAGACACTGCTTGGGCTCCCTTTGTGGTTTTCTGCTTCTTGAAGAGCTGAGCAAACCACAGGCAGGCCTTTTCCCCCACAGAATTCTCACCTTTGCAGTAGCTCTAAAGCTTCCAGAATCAAAGCCAAGGGGGCAGGGGGGACCCTCAGGTCCTGGCTGCCACCTGGGGCTGGCCAGAGCAGGGCTGGGCAATGGCCATCCCTGTGCAGTGGGGCTGGGCCATGGCTGGGCCCCACCCTTGGATGGCCACTGGCTTCAAGGAGCAGGAATTTGGGAGCTCCTTCCTGCCTGGAGCTCCATTCCCCAGCTGCTCTTGCTGGCTCAGATCCTGCAGGGGATGAACAAGACTGGAGAAGTCTGGAAACACCAGGAGATGCCATGCCCCAGGGCAGGAGCCCCTTGTCCAGCATGTGTCCCCCATGGGACAGGATCCCCCCAGGACAGACAGGAGCCCCCTGGATGTGCTCCCCCAGGACAGAATCTGCCCTCCCCCGTGACACTCAGCACAAACGGCCTCTTCCTTCTGTGCAGGAGAGAGAAAGTGTTGGTGGGGCACAGCTGGACACCTCCATCCCCCACAGCCTCCCCAGCCCTCCCTGCAGACCCCTCACCCCTGCTTTCCCCACTCTTGGCTTTCCTCAACACATTCCCTGCTCAGGAGCTCCCCAGGATCATCAAGGCATGAACTGGGGGTTTGGGAATTTAAGGGATAAAAGGAAGGAAATGGAAATGAACAATGGAAAATTCCCCTCGAGGTTGGCGGTGCACAGACCCAGAGCTCCTCTGAATCCCCTCTTGTTGCCCCCCCAAATCACGGGCAACCCAGCAGGCAGCTCTAGCCCCGGAGTCTTCCCAAAATCTGAGGCAGCCAGGGAAGGAGCTGTGACCCACATGCCCATCCCGTCACTGTCCAACCCTGGCAAACTCATTCCCCTGGGAAGCTGACCATGGGACCCCCATTCCTTCTGTCTCCCCTTCCCTGGGACCCCCATCCTGGTGCCGCCATCACCCAGGATCTCCATGGGCCAGAACCCCATTCCCAAGGAGCCCTCTCCCATTCATTCCATCCCCTGAAATCCCCATTCCCCTGGGACTTTAATTCTCCCAGGTCCCCCCATTCCCTCTGCACCCCATCCCTGGCACAAAAATCCCCTGATGAGGGATTTATTACCATTACAATTTATTACAATTTAAAAATTTTCTCATATACTATTTTAAATGTACTTTACCTTTCTCCTAGTCTCATCTCAAAACAAAAAAGAAATAAATACATTCTAATAAATGCACTAATAATAAACCAACACTAAACCCACCACACTAATTATTACATTAACCAAAATATCTCAAATTAGCAAACCAAAACCATGACACCAAATACCTGGAGCCCACCTTCCCCTGAGACTCCCATCCCTGAGTCCCCCCAGCCCTGGGGACCCCCATTCCCATGGCACCCCCATCCACTGTGACTCCCCCTCCTCACGACCCCAATTCCCCATGGACCCATTCCCTGGACCCCCTTTCCCAGGACTCCCCTCTCCCCTGGACACTCATCCCTGGCTCCCCAAACCCCCTTAGCCCCCCTGCTCCTGGGATGCCCATGTCCCACCAACCCAGAGACAGCCTTGTCCCCAGCATGTCTCCACCCTGCCCACAGCCGGCCCCAGCTTGTGGCCACCTTGTCCCCACCAAGGGCTACCTACACATGGGGATGGACGTGACCTTGCTTCCTTCCCTTTCATCCAAAGAGCCGCCAGCCAGGGAAGTGGTGGCCACATCAGCGAGTGACAGCCAGTGCACATGGCTGGGGACACCGGGATGGCCGGGAAGGTGGCGCTACTCCTGTGGGGTGAGTGCCCCGGGCACGGGCCGGGCTGGTAGTACCCTGGGGATGGGCGCTGGTGAGGCAGAGAGTGGTGGGGAGGGGGCACAGGGGAGCTGTAGGGCTCCCTGAGGTTCCCAGTGCCAGAAGAGCCAGAGCATGAGGTGACCGGGGTCATGGGGTGGCCGTGGGGACAGGAGAGGGTGAACAGGGCTGGAGGGATAGGAATGTGGGGAGAGGCATCCTGGGGCTGGGGCAGCTGTGGGGACAGGGACACAGGGATGCAGGGATGCAGGGATGCAGGGATGCAGGGACAGGGAGAAGAAGACAAGCACAATGTGGATGGGCCATGGAGACCGAGGCCATGGTGCTGGCGGGGGAGACCTGTGCTAGCACAGTGTCCCCATCGAGACATCAATTGGTGCCACACCAATTTCCCCAGGAGGACAGTTCAGGGGCAGCGCCTATGAACCATTCCCCTGTGCACAACTGTCCCCATGGTGCCACACTCACTGAGCCCTGTCCCTTCTCCCTTCCAGCCCAGACCCTTGGCCTCGCTGGTGAGTCCTTGGGGGATGCCATGGCCCCACCCTGCTGTCCCCAGCCCCACGCTGGCCCTGGCAGCCTGGTCTCCGCTGCCACCCGCAGGTGCCCAGACCACCCAGCTCCTCGTGGAGCCCCCCTGGATGCCAGTGGCGCTGTGGGACCGGGTGACACTTTCCTGCCAGGGCTTGGGGACCACTAGTGTCACCACCTGGTACAAGGATGGGCAGCACTGGAGGCAGGAGGGACACAACAACCTCACTGTCACCGAGAGTGGCACCTACACGCGTGAGAGACCCAGCAGTGGGCTCAGCCCCCCTGTGAGAGTCTTAGATGGTGAGGAAGATTTGGGTGTCCCCATCCTGGCACCAGCAGTGACCCCGGGGCTCTGGGTGGGCTCCGCTCCATGGGTCACCTCCTGTGTGACCAAAGCCTGTCCCCTTCTCTGGGGACATCCCAGAGCATCCCAGTGCTGGCAGACCCTGTTTGTGGATTTGGGGATCCCTGGTGTGCTGCATGTGAGCCAATATGGGCATTGTGATGGCATTCGGACTGGCCAGGTCCCCTTGGTATAACAGGACCCCCGTGTCCCACAGCCCCATTGGTGCTGCAGGTGCTGGTGTGGGCGCTGCTGGAGGGGGACATGGTGACACTGTGCTGCCAGCGCTGGCGGGACAACCCAGTCAGCTCAGTGTACTTTTACCATGAGGAGAAGAAACTGCAGGAGCTCTGCGATGGGACCAAGCTGTTCCTGTCCCCTCTGCAGCTGCAACACAGCGGCCGCTACATCTGTGGGAGCATGGTGAAATCCAGGGTATCATGGGGATGGGAGAAGTCGGAATCAGTGACAGTGACAGTGCATGGTGAGCACCCCACAGCTGCCACTTCAACCCCCCCACAGCCCCTTCCTAGTGACTCGGGCTCACAAATCTCCCTCTCCTCTCCTTTCCAGAGCTTTTCATGGTGCCAGTGCTGGACGGTCCCTCCGAGCCTGCAGGGGAAGGGTAGATATAAGTCCAATTGTGTCAGGAACCCACGTCTTAAAAAAGGAACCCACTATGCCACGGCAAAACGTCCAAATATGGACAACAGTGTAATCACACCAGTGAAGAGATTTTTGCTTTTATTTCTAGCACATCAGTCTCAAAATACAAAATGGAGACATGACAGCTCACTGATCCACACCAAAAAAGTCTCCTCCGGTAGGGCTGATACAGAAATACATAAAGTCATCTCAGTCTAGATTTCAGCCAATCACACACAGAAAACACATATTGACAAGCATTCTATCCAATCTCATAAAACACAAGCAATGATAGTTAAAACAAAGACTGATTCAGAAGAGACAGAGAACAAAGTTCTATTCATTCTAACCTCTAAAGATATACATTAAATAACCTTGTTGCCATCCTAAAGCCAATTCTACAGAGGCCTATTGTTGTTTGTCACGTCTACTGCTTGGGAAACTTTTCTGCTTGCATGGGAAACTTTTCTGCTTTCATGGGAAAGTTTTCTGCTATGCTAACAGAACTCAAATCTAAGGCCTACATCCTTTTTTTTACCATTTTCTAAAAATCCTCTAACCTTATGGATTCCAACACGAGCCCATTGAGGGGTCCCCCCTGACTCTCAGCTGCCTCAGCACCCCCAGCCCCCTGCGGCCCTGAGCCCCGCTCCTGCACGTGTTCTACCAGGGCAGGCAGGTGGTGGGGGGCCCGCAGGGGTCCCTGCAGCTGCTGATGCCCACCATGGGGGTCTCCCACTCAGGGAATTACAGCTGCCAGGTGCACTCCGAGGCGGGGGCTGTGCAGAACAGCAGTGCCCTGCTCCGTGTCACCGTGCCCAGTGAGTGCAGAGATGGGCATGGGGAGCCCCCACGGCCTCCTTGGGTCCCCTGCCTGGGTACCTCCATTACTGCCCCATTCCCCCCATCCCTCACTGGGTCCATTCATCCATCTCCAAGTCAACCCCACCCCTCTCTGCTGTTTCCCCGCAGTCTCCAAGTCCCACAATACCCTCTCTGGGTCTCCATATCCGCACTGGGGTCCTCCCATCTCCCCCTCCACGTGTCCCCTCATTAAACCTCCCATCCTTCCTTGGGGTACCTATCCAAGCCCCCCCAGCCCCAACTCTGCACCTCCTTTCCCTCACTGGTCTCTCCCTGCCCCTCCCTGACCTCCCCCCAAGTCCCTCAATGTCCCCTGGTGTCTCCCCCTCCCGCAGGGGTTCTGCCCTCAGGGGTGTCCCTGTCAGCACAGCCTTGTGCACGGTGGCCACAGGGACAGGTCACCTGTCCATTTCCTGGTACCCAGGAGGCCTCGAGGACACCGCTTGGCACTGGCCCCACCTGGAGCTGCACCACACTGGGGAGAATGGCAGCGGCCACTGCCAGTGCGGGGAGAGCATGGCTGAGAGTGTCCCCCTGAATGTCACTGTCCTTTATGAGCGGGACCCTCAACTGGGGGTGACCCCACCATGGCACTCTCATCCACCTCACCAGGTGCCAGCCCTGTCTGTGTCCCCACAGTGCCTGTGGCCAATGCCACCATCACCCTCAGTCCCCTGTCACACTTGGTGCACTCAGGAGACACTGTGACCCTGCGCTGCTCAGTGCAGGTGGGCTCAGCCCCTGTCACCTTCACCTGGCTGCACAATGGGCAGGAGGTGGCCCAAGGTCCCCTCCTGGAGCTCAGGGCTGTCGATGTGGGACATTCGGGCACCTACCCGAATGGCCACCAACCAGCTGGGACAGGACAGGCACCAGGCACTCTGCCCTGAGCTGGCCCTGGAGGTGACAACACAGGAACAGGGCACAGGTAGGGTCACTTGGGGTCACATGGGGGGGTGCAGGACCCCCGGGGTTCTGGGTGATCCTGATGTGTCTCTCTCTGTCCCCAGCAGTGACCGCAGGGGTCTGCGGGTCCCTCCTGTTCCTACTTCTGCTCCTGGCTGTCATCAGGGGCTGGCACTGGTGGCACCACCTGGGTGGGTGACAATGAGGGGGAATGGGGGTCCCAGGGATTGGGGTGAAACCCCCACAGAGTTTGAGGTCCAGAGGGCAGCACCAACAGCTCCTGACTTGGGTGAAGCTGAATCCCTAGTGATCTCACCTGGGGGTCCTGGGGAATTTGGGGAGGTCCTGCAGGGTCGTGCAGGGAGGTTGGGGGCTCTGTCAGGGGTTTGGAGGAGTTTGGGATCTCAGTGGATTCAGTGGGTGATTCAAGGCTCATTAGGGGCTTCAGGGATGCACGAGGCTCCCGGGGGCAGTCAGAGATCTCAAGGGTGTCAGGGGCCCTGAGGACTCCACAGTCACCCCTGCCCCCTTTCCCTTGCAGCCATCAGGAAACAGCAGGAAAGGTGAGTGGGGGGTCCAGGCCTGAACCCCATTTTATGTTCATAACGACCCCCCACACCCCCACAGACACCCTCTTATCCTTGCAGGGGCTCCCCAGGGCCCTCGGCCCCTCCAGAGGCAGAGGAGGTGCTGTACAGCCAGGTCGTGCGAAACAAGAAGGCAGGGGGTGAGTACAGGTGGGGGGACAGGGACATGGCCCCCTAGGGGTGTCACCTCCCATCCAGCTTCCCCCACCCGGTGTCTCTTGCAGTGCGCCCCTGTGCCACAACCCCCAGGTGACCAATGCAGAGCTGCCAGGACCCCACAGGCAACAGCAGGACTCCAGTGACATCTACGAGAACATGCTGTGACACTGGGGGCACTGGGGGCACTGGAGGTTCCTGCCTGAGGGCCCCTCCAACTGTGTGTCCACCCCACAGCTCCCGTGGGTTCCCATCATGCCATGGAGGGGTGGCCACGAGTGTGGGGTCCCATGTGGGGTGCCCAGAGCTCCCCGTTACAGTGCTCCCAGTGCTCCCAGTACCCCCAGAAGCTCCTCATTCCCTCCCCCAGTACCAGGGGGGACAGCATCTCTGTTCCTCTTATGGGACCCAAAACACACCTTTTCATTAAACCAGGAGAAATGGTTTTTTGTTTGTTCAGGTCTGCCCTGTTTGGCTCAGGAAGGATGGTCTCGGTCAGGTTGTACAGATCTTTGTGGGATTTGCAGCATTTTTGGGGCTCTGTCTTGGTTTGAAAGACAGGTGTCTGTAAAGGAAGGAAGGAGCTTCTCTGGAAATGGAAAATATAAACCACTTCCCTCTGAATTATTAAAATTTTGGAATTAAGGGTCTCTCAGGTAAAGATATGGGAGTAGGAATAACAGTCCTTTAATAGGAAAATGTAAAAATAAAAATAAAAATTCTTATAGATGAATAGTGAGATGACTGGCTCTAACAATTAAGGAATGAATATTGTGTGAATATTAAGAGAAGCTTTATTGATGTATAGTTATGTTATTGTAGTTTATTGTTTTGATGCCCTCTGTTCTCCTCACAGTCCCCTTTCCCCATCCTCTGTATTGTTGCCACCGGACAGCCTGGTTTATTTAGGACAGGTAAAAGGAAGGCGTGTACATGTGCCCCTCCTACAGGGCAGTTGAGAATGAAAAAGCTCGTTGCTACTGGAGGGCACAGCATGACAACACCTGACCCACCAATCAAGTTGCAGGAAAGCAATCTCCACCAATAAACGGCAAAGGAGAGTTGACTGACAGACTTTGGGAGGGGCCAGGGTTGGCTGATGCAACCCCCAGAGGTATAAAAGGTGAAGCACCCATCTCAAAGATGAGCTGTGTGGTAAGCAGTCGTGAGGGAGGCTCCCAGGTGTGTTTTTCCATATTGTTATGTTTGCCCAATTATCCCATCATCAAAAAACCAAACAATATTAGAACTAGCAGCAATTTTAATTTAATAGTTTAGAAAATATATAAAATTGGATAGACTTGAAATATTAACAATATAATTTGATTAAAAATAAGGGATAATTCGGTTCCAATAATAGTGCATGAGAAAAAGATAACCACGGGGTATGGAGTGCAGGGCTCTTGGACCCTTGCCACCTCACGTACGAGCTTGCCAAGTGAAGACTCCCCCCTATATGCCATGTGTCAATGCCATCTCCTCCCATTTTCGATTCATCACACTTCTACCTCCGCCCTCATCACCACCTTTACCATGCCTGCGCCACCACTTCTTTTGGTGGTCACACAAGTCGTTGGAGGTCGTGACTGATGAAGGCCTCTACTCTTCACCTATGTCCTTTAATTCACCTTTGGGTTACACATGAGCACCAAGCCAGTACAATGTAAGCCAAAACGAACATATTACTGCATTTAAGCATCAAAGCAATAAATCACTTATAACTGGCATTTTCCTGGAACCCAACCAGATTTTCCCTTCTTTTTGTTAATTTTTAGTAACTTATAATTTGCTTTTTCCTCCTGTCCTTGAACATCAGCAGGGAGAGGGGGGTTGAAAGCCCTCCCATCCCTTTCCTTTTTGGCATTAAACTCTAACTGCTTAATTATTTAATAATATTACTGTATCAATATTGATTACTGTTTCAATTTTATCGGCACGAATCATACCTATTTATAACATGTGGAATCCTTTTGTTTTCACTGCTTGCTAGGAATGTAAAACAAAATATTGGTGCAGGGTGACTCAGAGACAACCCGTGTGGGTTAAGGGTAGTCTACAGGGTATAAAGAGAAGGAAAAGAGAAGTACTAATACATCCTGATAAGTTTGGAAATTTAGATAGCATGAAGAATGAATAGCACAAGAAGTAAAGATGGTATTAAAAAAAGTCCAATAGAATTAATTTAGAAGATGAGAAAGATTTGGGAGGAATCCCAGAGGGTAATTTTTCAAGGAAAGGTAATTAGATGAAATACTCTTCTCAGTGGTAGGCTTGGTATCCATTAGAAAGTGGTGAGAAGTCACCCCCTAATGGAACTTTACCATTCACTGTTACAGTTGATGTTATTTTTAAGACAAGAGAAAAAATGAGATCCTGTGATATATGCAGACATGTTTTTTTACCCTGAAGAATAAAGCTGTGTCAGAAAGAATGTGGCTTTGATTTGGCCCCACAGGACCTTTAGTCCTTACTTTGCAAACAGATAAGAAGCAGAAAAGAAAGAGATGTCGTTCAGCATTCAGCATAGGGCAGAGATGTTTGAAATTGGCTCCAATGCACCAGGAAGATTGTGTTCTATGTGTCCAAGACTTAGAGCCGAGTTAGTCCAGGCCAGCTCAGGTACACTCCCCCTCAGGCAACCACTCCGGCCCCTGAATGAAAGCCAAATGGCAGTGAGGATGAGATGAATAATTGTCCCCAGGTGAGGGGACAATTTCAGAGACCCCCAGTGACAAGCAAGCCAAGGAATAAAACCAAGAAAGCTTTGCCTTTAGTCACCCCCTTAAGGCAAGTCTTGAGTCCCCCAAGGAGAAGCCATGGGGGTGAACATCTGCTTTTCTACTAGTGACCTGAACAATTGGTGGGAAAACGTTACAATGGATAGAGAAAACCCTAGCAAAGTAGCAAAAAGACTGGAGTTCATAGTCAAGAATCAAGAGCCAGAGTGAGGTGATACTGATTTCATGTTGACAGAGCTAACAAAACCAGCAGAAGAGTTGGTGATCAAGGTAGCCAGAGCACGTGTGCAGGCACAAATTGCTAGTGGAGCCTTGCAAGGTACAGTGGACCAGCTGTGTCCTATTGTAAGCCCTTTGTGGGACGCGAACGATGCAGGCAGCTGTGCCCTCTTAACCAGATACCAGGAACTAGTCACATTGGAATTAAAAAATGCCCTTCCAAAAGCAATGACTTGGTCAGTAAGAGATAACGTTACACAGGGACAGCACGAGTCACCCACTGACATTGTGGACAGGCTCTGAGCAGCTGCACGTAAAGGCACAGCCCTGCATCCCTGGTCGGATATAGCAAAGCAGCAGTGGGTTTCCCTGATGTCAGGGCAATCTAGCCCAGATGTCAGGCAGAAACTTGAGAAGCTGAAAGAGCCTGTCAAGAGAGACTTAAAGGCATGAATGAGAAAAGCATAGAAAGTGGATGATAATCAAGAGAGAGAAAAAGGAAAAGAGCTCCCTGCAGCCATGGTGACAGCTCTGGATCGGCACCAGGGAGAGGACGTGGCATGCCTCTGGATGAAGCAGAGGCAGGGGCAACAATATCAGAGGCAGAGGAGGTTCAAAGCAGCCACAGACCAATCTGGGGCCAAATCAATGCATCTTGTAAGAAATCAGGACACTGGAAATAACTCCAGTGCCCAGAGTTAGCAGACAAAGTACACAAAACTCTTGCAGCCACTCTGGATGATAAGAAATGACTGAGACTGGCAATTCTTACCCTAGCAGGCCACCGGTTAAAATACAGCTAAAGAATGATAAAGAAGTTGAATTTTTAAGAAATTGTGGAGACATATTTTCACTCTTGAATCAAGCCCTGATACCCAAAAGTGAAAACTATCTCAAGAAATAGGAGACACTGTAGGCCAGCCAGAAAAAGTTTTCTTCCTGAAACCACTTCAATGTAAAATCAAGAAGAAAATGGGAATACATCAGTTTCTTTATTTACCCAACTAAGCCAAATCTGTCCTAGGCAGGCATTTGCTTGAAAATTTGGAAGCAACAGTTCTGTTTAGAAAAAGAAAACTTAAATGGAAGGTACCTGAAGACAAATGAGCAGTTTTAGCAGTAGGACTGACAATTGACACAAGACCAACAAACAAGAAGAACTATTTAGAGCAAGTATTGAATCAGGTGTACCCAAGAGTATGGGATACTCATAGCCCAGGAAAATCAAAACGAGCAGACCCTGTGAAAATTGAGCTACAGAGAAGAGATAGGCCAGTAGTCAGAAAGCAATACCCTTGAAGATTAGAAGCTAGGAAAGGAAAAGAGCCAACAATCAATAAATTCCTGACATCAGGACTATTGGAAGAATGGGAGTCAAAATTTAATACTGCTAGATTAGCAATAAAGAAACCTAATGGAACTTAGAGACTAGTGCCAGATTTCCAGGCAATGAATGAGTTATACCTTACTAGCTTACTAGCTAAACTTGGAGATGATTTTATTTGGTGCAGGGAAGGTCCATGGGCAGGTGCTGTCGAGAGCCGTTCCCTCATGGTCTGAGAGAGCAGCTCCCCCAGCCCACCTTGCTCCCAGGCCCGGAGGTTGTAATGTGCGCTCGACCGGCAGCCGAGGGAGGGCTCTTGACACCATGTCTGATGCAACAGGATTTATTGAAGGTAGGTCAGAGGGTGCAGGTTGGGTGAGGGTGAGAAGAGGGACAGGAAGAGGCAGGAGCACAAGCACTGTAACATGACGCCTAAGGGACCTGCAAGCTGCTGGGGAAGCCTCAAGTCTGCTCAGTGAGCCACGTGTGCCCTCAGCATTGGGACAGCCACCTTTCCCTCAGTGAGCCTCACATCCCAGGGTCAGCAAATCAAGAGGCACCAGGCATGCTGTAGGTGACTCAGAGCGAGTGCAGTGGGTCATGGTGGCCAGGGGCCAGAAGCAGGCAGAAAGCCAACGGGGCTGGGGAAAAGGCTCTGCTCTGCTTACAGTGTGGGCTGAGGGCTGGGAGAGCTCCATTTCCCCCGTTGAGATGTTGGAGACGGGGCCTTTCAGCCTCCTGATTGGGCTGCCCCTGGCTGCAGGCAGCCAGAGGAGTACGACGACACAAGGCCGAAAGCAGCAAAGCAAAGAGCCAGCCGTGCACAGCACAGGGAGGTGGCCCAGTGCAAAGCCAGCGTGGCACCCTGAAGGTGCCCGCTGCACTCTCATGTGTCCCTGGCCTGGGAAGGACAGGAACGCTCGTGGTCCAAGAGGGCCTTTCTGTGGCCCCTGTGGGCTCAAAGCTGCTGCTCTTCTGGCTCAATGGGGCCTAAAGCCACAGAGCTCGGCCTCCCCCACAGCAAGAGGAACAAGATTTGGATATCAGGCAGTGGAGCTCAATGCCTAAGGCTGAGGGGTGGGAGGCTGCAGTCTGGAGCACAGGGAGGGCACATGCCCAGCCCCACAACAGCTGGCCTCACAGCCCTGAAAGGCCAGGACCAGGGTTCCAGGCCTGATTCCAGGGGGTCCCTCCAACGGGCGACCCACCTGTAAGCGCCAGAGCAGCCGGCTGTCGGGATCAAGGCGGCTGCCAGGGGGCTGCTTATGGCCTCTGCCAGCCAATTGCTCAAGGCTTAGCAGTGCCTCAGCCTCTCAGGGTCTCCCCCAGCCTGGCCAAGCTTCCCGGCAGCAGCGCCGCAGCCCCAGAGCAGCTGCAGAGGAGCCCCATCCAGAGGCGCCGGGGAGCCCTCAGCACTGCAGCCAGCAGCAGACGGGCAGGAGGACACGGATGGCCCTTCCTGTCCAGCACAGGGCTTGTGGCCATCTCCAGGCACCGCTCTGGCAGGGATCCCCACAGCTCCGGCCCCTGTCCAGTCGCTCTGTGGGCAGCACAAAGGCTTCAGCAGAACCACCAAAGGCCAAGGAGCTTCTGGCCATTTTCTCTGCAACACTGCACACCTGGGCAGCTGGCTGAGTACAAGCACCCTTTTCCCCCTCTTCCCCTTTGCCTTCTAGACCCTGTGCAGGAAAAGAAAGATCCTGGGACTCTGTGTATTGAAAGACATTCTATATTTACATACTCAAAAACAATGAAAATAGAAATACAAAAATCTTGAAGAAGAAAAAGAAAATTTCTGCTGGCTCAAATGACCCCAGCAGACAGTCTTTCAGATCATCTCTCCAGGGAGCTGCAGCAGAACAGCAAGGCAGTGCTGCACAGACGAGGCCGTTTCCTCCATGCACTGCGGAATCGATCTCGCAGCCTGCGCCACGGGGAATAGGGAGCTCTCTGTACAGCCCGGAGAATTAAACAAAATGCAACTGCAGCATCTCTGATTGCAGGACTGCTGTCATATGCCATTTCTTCAAGGGCTGCAAGAGAGAGGAACAGAGGCAAGGTCAGATCCCACATGTGCAGAAAGACGAGGAGAGCCCCCTGCCAGGGCCATCCTGGCCATCTCTTGCCATGGCCCGCAGGGAGCAGGGAGCAAGGGGATCAGTCTGAAGGTGCTGGCCATGAATGCCACATGTGGCCCTGAAATCTCAGGGGAGCAGAGCCCTCCGCAGCCGGGGCAGGGCTTGCAGCTGCCCCCGCCAGCCCCCGCAGTCAGCCCGCTGCCCTCACTCACTCACCACTGCAGATCAGCTGGAGCTCTTGCTGCTGCCCCCTCAGGTGCCGCCCGGCCATGCCTGTGAAAACAGAGCCTGTCACGGTGAAGCAAAGTGAAAATTTTACAAGATAGAAATCCATTTTAATTTAGGTGAAATGTACATTTTTGAGTCGAGTCTGTGGTTAGAAATTGTAGTTATTTAGCCAGGCTGCCAGGCCTAAGCTCAGTGAAGTTACTTCAGTGAAGGACAGAGATAAAGGGGAGAAGACAGA
This sequence comes from Melospiza melodia melodia, assembly GCF_035770615.1. NCBI lineage: Eukaryota > Metazoa > Chordata > Aves > Passeriformes > Passerellidae > Melospiza > Melospiza melodia. The sequence continues at coordinate 10,206,999 of NW_026948525.1, read as the reverse complement.
TTATAGAGAGAGACAGGGACTGCTGTAAGGGCAAGTCATCCTGACCTCAGAATTCTTTCTGATAAAAAGGAACTAGTGGTAAAAGTCAGAAGAAACCCATAAAAATGAATATGTATGAATCTATTGTGAAACTGTATGCATATGTATTTGAGAGGGGGATGAAAAGAGACCTGAAGTTCTCAGAGGTATGCATGCCTTTTGAGAAGAGTTTTCTCCGCATGTGTCCGGCGCCGTAAATAAACATACTGAGCTTTACAACTTTTATAAAGTTTTGAGGTTTCTTCTTTTCTCTGCAAAACATTATGGCGAGCCAGACAAGGGGTTTCTCTGTCCCCGCAGGGGCAGGGGGGATAGATGGACCTCCAAGGCGTGCCCTAAGATTTTTTCCTAGTGGGGCTCCGCTCATCTCAACTTGCCACCTGCGAGGACAGACAACGACCTGCTGGCCTGTGCAGGAAGATGCGGTATGTACTGAGGGGCCCCCACGGGAGGGAAAGGAGAGCTAGGGAGTAAATCACTCAGAGATGTCTGGGTTATGCTGATGGAGCAGCTGTATTAGAGACGGGGTTCATCGTTCTGATAGAGCAGACCACTAGTGATCCTGGGGGTGGGTCGGGTGAACACATGTGTGTGTGTGTTGGGGGTTCATTGTTCTGATAGAGCAGAACTGCTGAACCCATGTGTGTTTTGTTTGTGTGTGTGTATGTGTGTGGTGTCCAGACACTGTGTTGCTGTATGGTTAATGCATTGTGTGGTCAGTGCACTGTGTTTGTAATTGTGCAAGTGTATAAGTGTATGGTGTATGAAAGAGAGTAGATCTACAGTGCTCTACAGTGTGAGGGGAATGAGTATTACCCGTGTTTGAAGCAGCTGAGTGTGGCCTGAGGCTGCAGCAGGCTGTGGGGGCAGGGAGAGAAGTGCCCCACGGAGAAGCGACAGGAGGAACGTCAGTGATGGTATTTATTGTGTTTAAATGTAGTGATTTGTGCAGATTTGGTACATTTTAACCGTGAGTATGAGCTCAGAGAGTTCCTTTGCCCTGGATGTTTGTACTTGATCTCTAGACTCTGTGCTGTTATTCTGATTGTGTCCAGGAAAACTGATGTGAGTAAATGCCGAATTATGGTATGCTGTGTTGTGTTGAGAAAAGTGAGCACTTTGAGAGATATTCCCTTTCCCAGTGACTTTGTGTGGTGATTTTCTTCCGCTGCATTGTGGTAATTTGATTCTCAGATTGTATAGTGGTGTCTGTGAAGATTATAAGATTTTGTTGCAACAAGAGTAGCATTTTACACAGAAGGACTCTGGTATGGTGATTTATGCTTAACTACAATAAAGCGAATTAAAGGAATTCCAAGAATTCTCCCCCTCACAGCAATTCAAGCCTTGGCTGTAGTGAATTTGAGATAAAAGGGGGAGGGGTGCATGTGTCTGTGTCTGTGGGCATATCAGAGTTTCGGCTGTGACTAGCACAGCCTTTTTGCAAAGCAGTAAAACAAGTGTAAGTAGACACAGTGCTTAATTAGATTGTGCAAGAAGAGAACTAGAAAAGACTGATATTTTGTAAAACAGAGTTTATATAGAAGAGATGAATGAGACGAATTAGTTAATGAGACTTATGAGATTTATGAGACTTCAGTTGGTACTGCAGTAAGTCTGGACTGGAAACAATCTGCTGCAGGGATTTAAAGTTCTCTGTAACAAACAGAATAGCCTGCCTTTGAGGGCAATTTCGGGGAGCCTTTGGTGCATCAAGAGGCTAGCATGCTGTGTGAGGTGACAGTGGCTGTCCCCTGGGCACAGGGACAGCTCTGGCTGCCCTGTCTCCCCAGGGAACACAGGAATGGCCTGTGGGCAAAAGGTGGATGTGCAGTTATTATTGCAGTGCGGTGTTTATGAGAAACACTGGTATTGCTGTTTTGCTGTTCTAATAAGTGTCAGGGCACATGCCCCGAGTGTAAATTAGAGGTTTCTGATCAAGCGATTCAGAACCTAAGGTCTTAGAGCTTGTATGTGGGAATCACATCTGATACCTGCCACCTGGAGCTGTGTGTGTATAGGAGGAAAACTGAGAAAGTACTGTGAAGGTCTGTAAAAAGGTTTGAGTTGAAGCGAGATAGGGCAAGGAGAAATAAATAATGAGAACTGACCAGAGCAAAGAGGTTCCTAAATTAGCCCCTTTTAGGAGGGGCTCACTGGGCGAAGGTTGCCAGTAAGAGCAGCTCAGAAAATAAAAAGATTTATAATACTTCATTGCTGTTAGTACTGTTTTAAAATAGGAAGATAAATGGGATAGAGTTTTTGTATGCTGAAATGTCTTTTTGTTTTAAGAAATCACCCAGAATGGCAAAGAGACTGTGAGATCAGACCACCCTCTGGTCTTGGCCCTTGAAAAGGAAAACAAGGCAAAGAGAAAGCAAATCAAACGTGTTCAGCATACAGCATAAGATAGCAATGTATGAAATCAGGCAAGGATTATCATGCTGAAATGCAAAACAATCACAGTTCGCAAAATGAGTACATATGATTTGTTAAAAGCTCCTCCCAAGGTAAGGGAGGAAGGGTAAAGATGACCTCCCCAAAAGAGAAGAATTTTAGTCAACACAAGGGCCATATATTCAGTTTTAAATAAAGCGTTACTACCTGTGAAGAATGTTTATGTTGTAGTGTGGGGAACAACTGAACAACTGGCCAGTCTGAGAAGGCATACTTTTGCAAACCTTTAAAGTTTGTACAATTCGCTCAATTTGCTAAACATTCTCAAATGAGAAAGGTTACTCTGAAGGCAAATTATATAAAAAGGTTAGGCTTAACATTAACAGACACTGAAATTAAGAAAGACATTAGTAGGGAGATATTAGAATAAGTAAATAAGTGTATTCAAGTGTATGGGCCTCTGCTGTACCAGGGAGAATGAAAGATGCCCCCCCATGGTAATCAAGCTTAAGGAAAAAACACAACCAGTGAGAGTTGAGTGGTACCCTCAAAAGGAAGATAAAGAAGGAATCAGCCCAATAACTGATAGTACTGGATTAAGGGCTGTCAATAAGATAACACAGAATTTATACCCTGTGGTAGCAAATCCATAGACTTTACTAACTTGTTTAACACCTGACCTAACCTGGTTAACTGTTTTAGGCCTAAGAGATGCCTTCTTTTGCCTCCCCATCCACGAAGCCAGCCAGAAAATTTTGCATTCAAACACAAGCTCACATAGTCCATGTGCCTGAAGGCTTCAAGATTCCCCACTCCGATTGGAGAACAGCTTGCAAAGACCCAAAGTCCCGGGAAGCTCCACAAGAGGAAAGGAGGCTGTTGCAGTACGTGGACGATCTTCTAGTAGCCACTTGGACGAGGGAAGCGAGAGAAGCCTGGACGGTAAGCCTTTTGAATTTCCTAGGACTCCAAGGACGCAGAGTCTCAAAGAAAAAGGCACAGGTAGTGAAACAGAAGGTAATCTACCTGGGGTAAGAAGTGAGTGCTGAGCAGCAGACTTTAAGGCAGGGAAGCCCTATGCCAAACCCTGAAACCCCAGACAACGAAAGAACTCCTAACCTTCTTAGGCATGGCAGGGTAGTGCCAGCTGTGGGTTTATAATTATGGACTGTTCGTCAGACACCTCTATGCTCTTATTGCCTATGTAAACAGAGATCTCCAGTGGACAAAAGACGCCACACGGGCCTTTCACCAGCTAGAGAGTGCCCTCATGCATGCTCCAGCTTTGAAACTTCCAGATGTAAGTAAACCATTCTTTCTATTTTTCCATGCAAGGAATTGCCCAGGGAATATTGGCTCAGGACTTGGGTCCATACCAGAGGGTAGTTGCTTACTTCTCTAAGCAGCTAGATGCAACAGCCAAAGGATGGCCAGGTTGCCTCAGAGCTGTAGCAGCAGTTGTGCTGAATATTCAAGAGGCACGCAAGTTTACCCTGGGACAAAAATGACTGTGCTAGTGTCCCACACAGTGTCCGCAGCGCTGGAAGTAAAGGGTGACCATTGGCTCTCACCACAGAGGTTTCTGAAATACCAGGCTATCATGGCAGAGCAAGATGATGTAGAGATAGTGGTGACTAATATTGTCAACCCAGCTTCCTTTCTCAGTGGAAATCAAGGAGAAGCAGTACACCATGATTGCCTGGAGACCATTGAAGCTACCTACTCCAGCCGTCCAGACTTAAAGGACGCTCCTTTGGACAATGCAGAGACCTGGTTCACTGACGGGAGCAGCTATGTTGCCAATGGGAAGCGACCTGCTGGGTATGCAGTGACCACCTGCAGAGAGGTAATCGAGTCTGGACCCTTACCAACAGGTACCTCCGCGCAGAAGGCTGAGATAAATGCATTGACCCGTGCCCTGGAAAGGGCAAAAGGGAGGAGAATAACCATCTACACAGTCTCAAGGTATGCATTTGGAGTCATAACATGCACATGGAGCCATCTGGAAGGAGAGGGGACTGCTGACCTCACAGGGAAAGAAGAGACAATCCAGCTGCTGGAAGCAGTTCAGCTACCTGAAAAAGCATATTAAGGCACACCAGAGAGTGAGCTTAAAATTGGAGGAAAGAAATGAGTTGGCGGATGGAGAGGCAAAGAAAGCAGGAAAGGGTAAGGTACAGATTTTCCTCGAATGTAAGCCATAATACAATAATACTAATCAAAAGAAACATACAATTACAAGGGGTGGGCTACCATTGAAAGAGAGCTAGTAATCCCTTCCCATTTTCGTGGTTACTAGTGAAGGAAGGGCACTAGAAAACACACTAGGGCCTAACTACTTAGAAGCCTTTTATAGAGTGTGGCTCCTTTCTCAAAATGACCAAGGCTGCCAGTGATACAGAGTGCATTGAAATGAAGTGTTGACTTTGAAGTAGTAATTTCCACAGGCTTTCTAGAACACACATCTGATTGAAACAATCGTTGTATCATTGTCAGGAATTTATATGCCACTATCACTCAGGTAAGCTGACAATGTGATCCTTGCCTCCAGACTAACCCCAAAACACCCCCTGGCCAAAACTCGGTCAGACTGGGAGAGGCCATGGGCCTATACAGCAGTGGTAAATTGACTTTTCAGAACTCCCAAGGAAAGAGGGGTATCAGTATTTACTGGTATTAATAGATACATTTTCAGGGTGGCCAGAAATATTCCCCACCAGAACTGTCAAAACTCAAGATGTGACCAGATTATTTTTACAAGAAATAATACCACGCTTCAGAGTTCCAGCCACGATGTCCTCAGATAAAGAATCATATTTAATTTCCAAAGCAGTGCAACAGATTAGTGGACACCTGGGCATAGATTAAGAACTTCACACTTCAAACTGCCCAAATCAAGTAGCCAGGCAGGGAAAATGAATCATTTGATTAAGCAGCAGATTGTAAGACTGGGGCAAGAAGTTATTCTACCCTAGCCCAAGCTCTTCCACTAGCACTATTGCAAATTCGAACTAAACCTTGAGCTAAAGGAATGCTGAATCCTTTTGGAATGCCTTATAGAAGACCATATAGAATACAAAAGGAATATCCAGAATGTCCACCTACATGGTGGCTTTAAGCAAACAGCTCAGAGAAATTGAGAAACATGTGGCTGGAACTTGGAGCAGGGAGTTAGATAGCCTGGGGATGATGTATATGTTAAGTCTCTTACAGAGAAGACTTTGGAACCACAGTGGGACAGACCACTGCAAGTACTTCTCACCACCTTCACTCCAATCAAAATCAAGGAGCAGAATGCCTGGATCCATCACTCTCGGGTGAAGAAGGTCCAGAAGCCCCTTCAGGAGTGACACCAGGAGACAATGAACTGAGACTAAAACTTACTTGGGCAAAATGAGTACATTGCGGTCGGGAGTAGTTCATACTTTAGTTTACAGAATTGTTTTGTATGTATTTGTAACTGAAGTTTTAGAACTAGAGAGTAACTCTATCCAAAGCAATGCTGAATGGCCTTGGTCCCAGGTGTTTAATCAGTATACTGGATCCATGGGAAAACCTTCTGAGATAAAAGATTTAAACATATCTACTGTAGTAATCCACGAGAATCAGGTATATGAGGAGCAAGAATGGCAGTAACAGGAACTGTGGACACTTCAAGGAATCAGAGGAGAAGAAATCAAAGTAGAGTGCCAGGTCATCAATAGGACAGCTTATGAGAGATCAGATGTAATTAGTGTCTGAACCTCCCCTGGTGTATATGAACACCAGCAAGTCTGTGATAACCTAAGTGAATCAGACTGTTGGTGTAATTTCACCTAGATACAGCCTGTAGAAGTGACCTGCCTTTGAGCTCAAGTTGCTATCAGATTTTCATTTGAATTCAAAGTGGACACTGCGCCTTTTACCACAGCAGGGCCTTATACAACTCATACTAGTTCAGACTCTACCCAAACTTGAACCTAAAGTGTATGAAATAGGCCTCTACGTAGTAAAGCATGTGAGTGAACAACAGCTATTATTCAATCCAGAATGGTCTCTCAAACGTGTGGAGTTGATAATGCAAATTAACATCTCAAAAATCCAACCAGCCTGCTCCTCCTTCCTAAAAACTTCCTTTGAGGGCTGGACAACATGGTTACAAAAACAGGCATATCTCAGGAGCAGAACAAGAAAGGAAGGAGCCAGCTCTCCTGGTGTCTAAAACCAGGAACACCAAGAAATCAGTTTCCTTAGGTCATTTTCCAAGCAGGTTGGCTGAATACCCAGGCAATGGCTGCTAAAGGCTGCTGAACTGCAGGTGGTGGACAAATACTGTTATCTTCTGCCCTGAACACAGTCCACAGCTTGATCTTAGCTAGGGGCAAGGTGGGTGAAGTTTTGTAGACCAGGAGAGACATTCCTGCTTGCCACACATCTGGGAAATCAGGTGCTTTGGAGGGGGAAGGAGAGGTTAGATTCCTTGAGGTCTCTGCATTTCAGAACAAACATCTGCCTCAAGTATGACCTAAACCTCTGTCAGATACACTTGTGAAGTGTGTCTGAATTTGCAGTGTGAGCCCAGCACATCCCTCTGGCAGGCAGGATGGTCATGGACAGAAAGCAGTTCCTATTCCCCATAACAAACATCTAACTGGCATATTAGGGACAGGATTAGGAGTTTTAAATTGAATTGATTCAGAAATACTGATGAATAAACTGGCCACTGCAGCAGGTAGCCTAACAAAATTGAAGCAGTCTTTACAGTCATTTGTATTGGCATTAGGAACTAGCCAGTGACAGATTTCAAAAGTACTGCCAAAGTAAGGAAGTATGAAAAGGCCAGGGACCAAGACCACAAGCTGATAGTAGAAGCACTTAGTACAGTTTAAGATAATGTGTCTTTAGCTTTCAGTTGTATACAAGCACAGTTATGGGTGCAGGCAACAGCAGCTCTGATCATACAGGAAGGGGGTGAAGGTAATTTTCCAGCTGAAATTCGGAAGATTGTGTGGGATAATGCAATTGATATTGAAAGGAAGTTTCAATCCTGGCAGACTACGGTGAATTTCACCTATGATCCTGTTTCTAATGTGGCAACTGCCTTTGTGCTTACCATACGTAATGCCACTGTTTATGTTATCCATCCCCTCCTTGCCCTAGGATTAAACCTTGAAAAAACAATACTCTATCCTTCATAACATAGAGTGTGGGCATGAAAGATGAATGAAAAGTGGCAGACAGTAAACTTAGAATCCTGCATTACTAGAGAACAGATGGGATTCATTTGTGAAAGCAATACTATTATTGCCCAAGATGTGTATCTAGACACTGAACAGAGTATTTTTCACTTTGAAATTCATCCAGTCACTGACCAGAAAACTGTGCTTGTATATACTGGAAAAGGGTGTGTATGTCTGAGAACTGCCTGTGCTGCTGTACAAATTGATAGCAATGATGTTATTCTGTCTAGTAGAAATCATTCTAATTTCTGTATTTGTAATTTTGTTAAGATTATCGGGTGTGATTTTTCATACTTGGCTCCAGTGACATCCCACCAGCTGGTCAAAGCCAATTACACAATGTATCACAGACTATCACCTACCCATATTGAGATGAACCTTACATTAGTGAAACAATTAATTAAGCACCAAGACCTATTGGAGATCTTGAAGGAAATCCAAGAAAGTGGAAAGAAAACCTTAATTACTGTCCAACATGATACAAAGGAGATAACCAGAGTTCTACAAAGAATAAAACAAAATATGGATCACCACTGGTGGGATGTGATCTTTGGGTGGTCACCAACTGCAAATGGAATCTTTAATAAGTTGTGCCACCCCATTGTAGTTTTACTAATATTAGTTGGGATAAGCTTAGGATTATCTATTACATTGTTAATTTGGAACTGGAGAATGCTACAACGAATAGCTGTACTAACCTCTTTGTCAAACATACATGGTAGAGCATTAAAAGACAACTGTTGTCGTGAGGGTTTTCATTAAGTAAAAGAATTTACTTATTTCATAGGAAAGGGGGGAATGAGACAGAGTAGAGATCCATTCTGAATTAGGTGAAGTGTCTAGGAGAGGTGAAAAGTCTGTGAGGCCAAAGCTGAAGGAAAAGTCACATGCTGGAGACAGCAAGGAGACAGAGAAAGAAAAACAGAAACGACCACAAGGTCAATTTGCCCCCCACCTAGGAATTCCTTTGATAAAGAAGAACTGGTGATAAATGTCACGCGGAATGAATATGTATGAACTTATTGTGAAACTGTATGCATATGCATTTGGAAGGGGGATAAAAGGAGACCTGAGGTCTTCGGGGGTACGGATGCCTTTTGGGGAGGCTTGCATCTGGCGCTCATCGTAATAAAGGCATACCGGGCTTTACAACTTTTATAAAGTTGTGAGGTTTCTTCTTTTCTCCTCAAAACAATGGATAAACACTGCCTGATCAGATCTTGGCACTCTGGGCAGAGAAACCAGAACCACCGGGCAGTTGGAGAAGGTTCTTGTTGGCTTTGTCTTGCTATTCCTGGGCCCAAGCCATGCTGGATGTGCTCAGAGCTGGGCCCAAACTTTCCCATCAATTCCCTGTTTTGGAGGAGAGCAGTACATGTGCCACCTCCTCAGCAGCTGCCACAGTGGGATGCCCATGAGCCCACTGCTGTCTTCCAGCACTGGGATTCCCCCTGTGCCCAGAGATGAGGATCCACCTTGAGAGAGCCCTTGTGGCAGAGAGAGCTGATGGTCTCAGTGGATGTTCTGGCCCCTGCTGAAAGGGTGCTTCCCACAGACCATCTGGTGCAGCAGGATGCCCAGGGACCAGATGGTAGCTGGCTTGCCATAGTACCAGCCAAAGTGGGTACATTCTGGGGGGCTGTATGACCGTGTTCCTGTGGAATACAGATGGAGTTCATCAGGGGGATGCTGCTGCTCCCAGAGCCTGGCCCCAGTACCCCTGGGTGTGTGGGGGCTGCCCCAGTGGCACACTGGGTGTGACCCACTGCCCTCTGACCAGCACCTAGGACTTGTGTATAGACTTGAGGTTGGAAAAGAAGCCACTGGTGATGGAAGAGGGTAGTGGAAATACTTGCAAGTCCAGAGCATAACAAGGGAAAACCCACTCAGTGGTGGTGAAACGCCATGCTGTTATGAATTAGAATGAGGCCAGATTTTGAAAAGGAAAAAGGCTCTCATTTATTAAAACAAGCTAAAGAGGATGGGGAGTTTGAGATAAGCCCAAACTCCCATGCTGCAACCCAAAGAAAATGAGTCCCAAACACTCTGTGTTCTCCCCCATTTAGTACATCCCTCAGAAGGAGAAGAACCCCAACCCAAACAAAACCCTCATTTTATAACCCCTCTCAGGTCCAGAATTGGTGGGTTTTGGATTTGCCCCTTGATTGGTCAATTTCCAGCATTCTCATTGGTCCTTATGGATATTCATTCTGGACCATTTTCTCGGGGCCTCGAATGATTGGTCAAGTCCCCTGTCCAATAACCTCCCGCCCTTTTTTGACTATCGCTCCCAACAATCCCTGGACCTCCCCTCCCCAGGACCCACAACAAACATCCATCAACTCACCCCAAAACAACATTTCCCAACCCTGCCACAATTTAACACAAATTGAACACCATTTGTAGCAATGCCTTCATCCTCCCTGGCTTCAATGCCCCAAAAAACATTCCGAACCCAAGACAAACCAGGTGAGTGGAGCAGTCCAAGCCCTTTCTCACCTGCACACCAAACCGGTTGGGGCACAGATTCTGTCCCTCCCTCTCTGCTACCCCCACCCACAGGTGTTTTAGTTGGGCTGGCTGCCCCAGCCCAAGCCCCAGTCCTGGGCAGAGTGGTGGGCAAAGACTGCCACCACAGCTGGAAGCAGGCTCCCCGCTCAGCCCAGCTCAAAAGCAATTCGGCTGATATGTCAGTGCCATGAAGGGCAGCAAAAGAGAGAATCCCTGATGCCACACCCAGCTTGGACTGTGAGAGCTCAGTGCCATGAGATGCTGGGACAGGGAGCACACCCCTGCATGGGCTCACCTGCAAAGTGAGCAGGCTGTCTCTTGCAGGTGGGTGCCACAGCCAAAGTCAATCAATTTGGCCTGCCCAGTGGCCAGGTCAAGCAGGTTGTTCTCTGGTTTGATGTCCCTGTGCAAGACCCCGCAGCTGGTGCAGTGCTGCATGGCCTCCAGCACCTGGCAGACAAGCTCCCGCGCTACCTCCTTGGGCAGGAACCCCCGTGCCCCAATGAAATGCTGCAGATCCTGAGAGCGCTCTGGGCGTTCCAGCACCATCACGATAGTGTTGGGGAGCTCGAGCCACTTTAGCAGCTGGACCACACCGGGGAAGCCAGTGGACACCTTGGCCAGCAGCACGATCTCCAGCGGGGCGCTGGTGCTGTTGGGCTGCGGAAGGAGCACAATGCCGTCAGTGGGGCTGATGCCGTGCTGGGGCTCGGGAAGACCTCAGCCAGCCCGGGATGCTCTGCACCCTGCTCTGGCCCCATGCCCGTTCTCCCTCGGGGCGTCCTGGCGTCTCCCACCCTGCCGGGCCTCGGCTCATCCCCGCCCGGCACAGCCCAGCTTCTGCCACTGGCCCTGCTAACTCACCAGCTCACCCCAGTGCTGGACGCGCTTCTGTGGCGCCCTTTTGATGGCCACCTGCAAGCCAAGGGTAGCAGCGGGCTCAGCTCGCCGCCCGCCCTGCCCAGACCCATCCTCCACCCTCCTCCTCCTCCTGCAGCTGCGGCCGGCCCTGCTGCTCACCAGGTTGCAATCCAAGAGCCGCGTGGCTGTGAAGATGCTGCCGAAGCCCCCGCGCCCCAGCAGCGAGCCCAGCCTGTCCTGCTCCTTCAGACCCTGCTGTGCCTTCCTTGACAGAAGGACACGGCTGTCAGCACTCGGTCCGAAGCCAGCAACGGCCCCCGAGCGCCCCTCAAGTGCCACAGGCCGGCCATGCCCAGGCATTCGCTCCTGGGAACAGGACAGCGGCGGAGCTCAAGCCAGGCAAGATGCAGCGGAGGCAGCAGGAGCAGCCGTGCCACCTGTGTCCTCCACCAGCCCCGGGAGGAGCCAGGGCCGGGCCCTGCGCCAGGGCCGGGGCCGGGACCGGGGCCGGGGTCGGGTCTGGGGCTGGGCTCGGGCCAGGTGGAGCCAAAGGGAGGCGATGCCGCCCCAGCCCCAGGCACTGATGCCCGCCCAGCAGCACCACTGCCAGCACAGGCAGAGCCAGCCGGAGGTGAGACCACGGCGGGACACCCAGGGCTGGGCACCGGTCAGCCCTGCCCAGGGCCAGGGGTGGGCCGGGGGCATGGCCTGGCCAGGTATGGGGAGAGAGAAACTGGGAGAGGAGGGGGCACCGAGAAATGGAGAGCGGGAGAGGGTGCGGGACTGCGGAAGAGGGAGAAGAAAAGCAAGAGGGAGTCGACAAAGGCACTTCTTTCGCTGCCAATGCTGCCACTGCTGCCACTGCAAGTGAAGCTCTGGGGCCATTTGTCCTGGTGCCCATTTGTCCGTTGTCTGCTCGCCCCTGTGCCAAGCCCTTCACTCCCCTGGGGCAGCCTTTGAGCCTGTCCAAACATGGGAACTTGCTGTGTTCAGCCAAGATCCAGAGCCTGGACTCCTGCTGTCAGCAAAGGAAGGGGCAGCCAGGTGGGGCAGCCAGGGGATGAGTTGTACAACATGGCTTATGTGGTCCAAGACCTGTTCAACATTACCAAAAGATGGCTGTGGCCTTGGGAGATATAACTTGGCCAACACCCCTGTCTATCACTAGAACAAGGTGACCAGCAGAGATTCACATCAGACTCTGTCAGTAGTTTGGTGCCACTGAAGGACAGAAGTTTATTCAGTATTGTTTTCATTTTGAAAGTAAGAGCAATGATGGTGGAGTCTTCTGTAGCAGGGGATATGGTATACCATATGGAACATGTGGACCATGGTAAAAGATGCTAAATAAAGAAATAAAATACATTAAATTTAAAAAGACATGTATAAATAAATAAATAAAAACATTCCCAGATGTTCCAAGGCAGCCTAAGCCTCATGGTCTGGGAAGAAAACTTATCACCATGAGTCAGCAGAGTGGCTCTCCAGATGGCTTTGCAGAATGGCCTGGTATTACTGCCTAGTGTTACAGGGTTAATATTGGGGTGCAAGGAAGCAGCATTTTTGAATTTCACTACACGAAATATAGAATGTTAGGGAAAGAAACAAAGAAGGAAAAGGGAGGGATCAAGGTGGTTTGAAGAGAAATAGACATCGGAAAATAGAGGAATAATACAATAAGTGGTGTCTGTCATGCTGGCAGATGCTGGTCAGTGTGCTTGTAAGGTCCTGTCTTGCACCTGGTCCCTGCACTGTTCCACAGTACCCTGTTTCCTCATTAGACTCTCTGTGTATTTTCTGACTGCTCTGCAGAGCCAGTGGGATCTGGTGGAGTCAGATGAGAAACCTTTTTGCACACTGGTCTGTGTGTATGAACATGTCTGTATGAGGTAGCTGAAAAGTTGAGTGTCCAAAGGCCAGACAAGTGGTGATCCATATGGTGTTGATAAAGGTACCCTTTAACGTGATATACCATGATAACTTATCCTTTGGCGCTCATTAATCTGGAGATTTATAGATTGTCTTATGGATAGGCCTTAGTTACCCTTCATCACCCCTTTTTTCCCTCTAAAAATACAAGTGACATCAGGTTAGTTATAATTCTACACATGAATTTCTTAATAAAGAAGAACCATAAGGCTGCAGGACAAAGTCACCTCCCAGTTGTGCTCTTCAGTTATGTTTCAATCTTCCAGAACAATAGTTGTATTGAAAAACACATGGATTCTAACTTGGCCGCTTCCTAGAGTGCTATGGTCATGAATGCCAATGCCTAAAATGATTCCTAATTATTTTAACCTTTGTATGAGATATTATACAATAAGAAGGACACCCTTCTATTCAGAAAGGACAGTTTCATTATAATGAAAAGCACCAATGGATAGTATAAGGACTTATGATCCTATATTTTCAGAAAAAAAGGGATGAGAATTTATGTTTTAGTGTTCTGTAGCCATCCATGTCCATGTGGACAACGTTCCAATATGCCAAGGCATATGTCCAAAAGGTACAGGGTACCTGGTACAGGGTACCAGGTACAGACCTGCTCCTTACAGCCTGCAGGGACAGAGGCGCAGGGCAGGGACTCCGTAGCACAGCCTGGGATGCACAGGGCACAGGCATGTGCAGCAGCTGCAAGACAGCCCTGCCAGAGCCAACTTGAGCAGCACTTTGGCCTTGGCTGCTGGGCCCGGGCCTGAGGCAGGAGCAGGAGACAAGTGACCCTTGCAGACCTGGGGCCTCATTGCCTCCTTGTCCCTGCTCAGCAGCCTGGCAGGGGCCGCCCCATGCTCCTGCCCTTGCCATTGCACATTCCCACATGCCAGTGCCCATCCTGGCAAGAGCCCTGAGCAAGGAGGGAGGGACAGGATCTGCCTGGCCAGGGGCTGGGGCTCAGGCCTTGGCCCTTGGCATTCCTGAAACACATCCAGCTTTGCTCAGCACCACAGACACCTTTGCCTTGTTTGTCCCCAGGTGTCATCACTGCCTCCAATGTTCTGCTCTAACTGGAACCTGGAGACACTTTCTCAGTCATGTTCCTCAGCGGGACCCATTAAAACTTGAATGAAATTTGAAGTTCCATTTTAAGTTTGAGTTGTTGAGAAGTTTTTTGAAGACACTCTCAGGGACTGAGTCTGATGTAAACAACACCAAATCCCCAGAGGCTCATTAAATCCTTGTGCTGTGTCTGTGCTGCTGAGCTTTAAAGGAACAGCTCTTCCCAGGGCCAGCTCCTCTCCCAGCCCAGCAGGGCTGAGGGCTCTGCCGGCAGGGACAGGAGCCAGGCAGAGACAGGCTGAAGGCAATCAGGATTGGGAAGACATTGAGCTGAGACTTCACTTGGGGAAAGATCTTTACAGCCCTGTGCATGGTGAGTGTGTGGATGCAGGGCAATGTCCCCTGTGCTCCTGGAGGCATCCCCTGAAGCTGACCTAGGACAGGACTGATGTGACTGTAAGGATGGCTCTGCTGCTGTCTCTGCTTTGGGGTGGATGTGCTGCAGAGCAGGGCTCCCCTGGGCACTGTCAGAGGGACAGGGCAGGACGGCTCCTGCTGCCAGGGACGGCTGCAGGGGGTGAAGCTGGGGCTGCAGCCAGGGCTGCTCAGAACTCCAGCTCATGTCCAGCTCATTTCTGAGGGGACTTGTCATGAGCTGATTCAGGGTAGGAGTTTCCTGCTTGTGTCTCTGCTTTCCTGAATCTGTGCTCTCATTTTTCCCTGGCTCAGCTTGGCGGCAATAGAAAATTAACTGTGCAGGGTAGAGCAGGGGCTGAGGCACTTAAACTGTCACCCTGAGGATTCCTGGGCACCTCAGCAAGTGCCTGCACCTGCCCAGCCTCCAGATCCATGCAGCATCACCTTTCCATGATGCCCAGGCTGGGGTAACTGTTCTTTAATCCCTGCAGGGCCCAGCAGCTGCAGGGCAGGGTTGGCCTAGGGGCTGGGCTGGGCTCTGGCAGCTCTGGCAGGGAAGGAGCCCGGGGCCACAGGAGCAGCTGGGGCTGGAACAGCTCCAGCAGCAGAGCCGTGGGCAGAGAGGGAGGGAGGTAGTGCTGAGGGAAGCCCTGCTGCAGGGCAGATGTGGCACCTGCCGGGCCTGCCCTGCAGGGCACACACTGCCCTGAGCAGCACAGCTCTTGTGTCCCCTCGCAGCCAGCACAGCCCTCAGCCCGGGGGCTCAGGGCCCTCAGTCCCTCCTGGGCGGGCAGAGCAGCCCCAGAGATGAAGGGCATCTCTGCGGCCATGTGCCCATTCCCTGCTGACCAGGGCCTGAGGGCCACTGTCCTGCCCTGCTGCTGCCTGGCAGGGGCTGGGCAGGGCTGGCCAGGGAAAGGCTTTTCCTCAGGTCCCACTCTCTCTCTCCTTGCCTTTCGCAGATGCTGCTGGCATTGCTGAGGGGCTCTCTGCCATGGCAGTTGCAGCTGCAGGGCCAGGCCCAGCCCTTGGGCTCCTGCTGTGCAGGCTGAGCACAGCAATGGGGTGTCCCAGCTCCCTGTGCCCGGGCAGCTCTGGGCAGGGCAGCCTGGGAGGCTGGCAATGAGCCCACTTTCCTGACTCTGGGAAAGGGTGGGACACCCCATTGCTGTGTTCAGCCTGCACAGGAGGAGCCCAAGGGCTGGGCCTGGCCCTGCAGCTGCAACTGCCATGGCAGAGAGCCCCTCAGCAATGCCAGCAGCACCTGGGAAAGGCAAGGAGAGAGAAGGGCCTGAGGTAAAGCCTTTCCCTGCCCAGCCCTGCCCAGCCCCTGCCAGGCAGCAGCAGGGCAGGACAGTGGCCCTCAGGCAACTTTGTGAGCCAGGGATCCCTTTGCTCTCAGCAGTGTCTCCTGGCTGTCCAGGGTAACACGGGAGTGGATCTCACAAAGGTGTAAGTGCAGGGCAGCTGGAACAGGAGAGAGGGACAGAGCAGCTCCCCTCAGTCTGCACTAGGCCTCAGACAATCCTCCTGCCTTCCTGGACTCTCTGTTCTCCCCAGGTGCAGCAGAATCTCTCATTCTGCCTTCTGTTACCCCCATCCCTTCACCCAGGCAGCTCCTCTGCCATAGGGGAACATTCTTTATCCAAGTCCCAACACCAGGACTGGCCCCTGCCCTCACTGTTCCCCTGCACTGACTGGGGGTTAAGGGTGACTCCCAGGTGTCCTGCAGGCCAAGGTCCAGCTCCTCACACAACATTGGCCGGCAGCAATCAGGGCCCTAGCAACAAAGCTGAAGGAAGATCTCCTAGATATGGACAGGGGGAGGTGTTTAGTGGCAAGAAAGGGTCTATGAGAAAGGGCTTTGAATCTTCTGGAGAAACCTCCCCTCAATTATCACTGTAATTCTTTCTTCAAAAGGTTCCAATGTCTGGAGACAGCAAATGTCCAACAGCAGCTCCATCAGGCACTTCCTCCTGCTGGCATTGGCAGACACGCGGCAGCTGCAGCTCCTGCACTTCTGCCTCTTGCTGGGCATCTCCCTGGCTGCCCTCCTGGGCAACGGCCTCATCATCAGCGCCATAGCCTGCGGCCACCACCTGCACACGCCCATGTTCTTCTTCCTGCTCAACCTGGCCCTCAGCGACCTGGGCTCCATCTGCACCACTGTCCCCAAAGCCATGCACAATTCCCTGTGGGACACTAGGGACATCTCCTATGCAGGATGTGCTGCACAGGTTTTTTTCTTTCTCTTCTTCATTGGAGCAGAATTTTCCCTCCTGACCATCATGTGCTACGACCGCTACGTGTCCATCTGCAAACCCCTGCACTACGGGACCCTCCTGGGCAGCAGAGCTTGTGCCCACATGGCAGCAGCTGCCTGGGCCAGTGCCTTTCTCACTGCTCTGCTGTATATAGCCAATACATTTTCCCTGCCCCTGTGCAAGGGCAATGCTCTGGGCCAGTTCTTCTGTGATATCCCCCAGATCCTCAAGCTCTCCTGCTCACACTCCACCTTCTGAAATATTTGGATTTCGTTGCTTGGTGTCTGTTTAAGTTTTGGTTGTTTTGTGTTCATTGTTTTCTCCTATGTGCAGATTTTCAGGGCTGTGCTGAGGATCCCCTCTGAGCAGGGACGGCACAAAGCCTTTTCCACCTTCCTCCCTCACCTGGCTGTGGTCTCCCTGTTCATCAGCACTGGCTTTTTTGCCTACCTGAAGCCCCCCTCCATCTCCTCCCCATTGCTGGACCTGGCTGTGTCAGTTCTGTACTCAGTGGTGCCTCCAGCCCTGAACCCCCTGATCTACAGCCTGAGGAATCAGGAGCTCAGTGCTGCAGTGTGGACACTGCTGAGTGCACCATTTGGGAAACATTAAACTGGTTGCAAATTTCTACATATCTCTTGAAATTCAAGTAATCTTTGATACTTCTTGTTGGATTGGTTATGTTTTTTATTCTGTTGTCATTTTTTAATATTCTGCCTAAATCAAGGCCATTTTTTGTGCAATTTCTTATTTTGTTTCTCCAAACTTCACTGTGGCCTCAGACTGTGTCAATGAGGAGCTGGCCCCTTGGTGGCTTTAAAGGAATCAAAGGGTCTCCCCGCAGAGTTTTCACCAGAGATCTCCCTTTTGTTCCTTCTCTAGAGCTCCAGCAGTAATGTCTGTGTGCAGAGTTGGGGCAGATCAGTGCTGGCCCAGCAGCTGTGCGCAGCAGCAGCAGCACTTGGTGTTGCCAGTGCTGCTGCTGTGGCCCTGCCCCACTGCCCTGGTGGCCCTGGTGTTGCTGCAGGGCCTGAGTGCTCTTGGGGCCGGGCACAGCCCTGGGGGTGGCAGTGCTGGGGCTGCAGCAGGGACAGGCCATGGGCACTGCTGGGGCAGCGCTGACGCCTCAGGCCAGGGCCTGGGGGCTCCAGGCTCCTTGCCCAGGCTCTCTCAAGAACACACCCAGGCCAATGCTCAGCACAGAAAAGCCCCATGAGCAGCCCCAGGCTGGCCGTGGGCAGGCTGGGGGCAAACAGCATGGCTGGGGCTCTGCAAGGGCTCTGGGACAGACGGGAAGGAGCAGCAGAGCAGGGGCTGATCCATCCCCAGTGTGCTGCACAGCCCAGGGCAGCGTCCCAGAGCGTCCTCATGCAGCTGCCAACAACATCCCCCCTCTGCAGCCCTGGCCTCTCCCCCAGCTCACACTGGTGCCCCATCCCTGCAGGCACAGACATGGCAGCACTGGCTCAGCAGCCCCTGTTTGCATTGCACACAGCAGGGGGAGCACCCCAATGCTGTTGCTGTGGGGACATGAACCTGAGGGGGCACAAATGCCATCAGCCCCTGGGGCCAGCAAGGGCTGGGGGACACCAGGGAAACCACTCAGCTTTGTTGTGACAAATCTTTGATATCATCAATCCAACCTGCATCCTAACACCACCTTGTCTGACCCGAGCCTCCTCTAGATCATATAACCCCAGTTCCTTCAGGTCCTTTTCGGCAGATTTCTGTTCCTGACCCCTTCCCCAGCCTTGTTGCCTTTCTCTAGACACACTTCAGCCCCTCCATGGCCTTCCGAAATATGGGGCCCAGAGCTGGACACAGCACTCGAAGTGTGGCCTCACCAGTGCCCAGCACAGGGGAAGAATCCCTGTCCTGCTGGCCACACCATTCCTGATCCAGGCCAGGAGCCATTGGCCTTCTTGGCCACCTGGGCACACTGCTGGCTCATGTCCAGCCTGCTGTCCATCAGTTCCCCCAGGTCCCGTTCTGCCTGGCCGCTCTCCAGCCACACTTTCCCCAGCCTGTAGCACTGCAGGGGTTGTTGTGGCCAAAGTGCAAGACCCAGAACTTGGACTTGTTCAACCTCACCTTGTCTGGTTTGGGTCCTGGATGCATCCTGTCCAGGGCCCTCTGCAGAGCCCTCCTACCCGCCAGCAGATCCCCACTCACACCCAGCTTGGTGTCATCTGCAGATTTGCTGATGCTGGACTCAGTCCCCTCATGCAGATCATCAGTGCAGACATTGGAATCCGCGCTGGCTGGCTCTGATTCCTCAGCCATCCTGTGGGTGCCCTGGGATGGCACTCAAGGTGACCTGTTCCATAACCTTGCTATGCACTCAGGTCAGGCTGACAGGCCTGGAGTTCCCCAGATCCTCCTTCCAGCCCTTCTTGGGGATGGGCTCACAGTGGCACCTGCAGTCCCCTGGGACCTCCCTGCTGAGCCAGCATTGATGGTAAATGATGGAGAGCAGCTTGGGGAGCTCATCCACAGCTCCCTCATCCCCCTGGGATGGATCCCATCTGCTCCCAGAGACACCTGTGAGCATCTGAGTGGCTCAGCAGGTCCCCAGCTTCTTCCTCCTGGATTACAGGGGGGCTGTTCTGCTCCCTGTGCCCATCCACCAGCTCAGGAGAACACTCGTCCTGAGGACAACCTGACTCATTCTTGAATATTGCGGCAAAGAAGGTTTTAAGCAGCTCAGCTTTTCCTTATCTTACTTATTGTATTCCCCACTGCCTCCAATAAAGAGTAGATGTTCTACTTATCCCTCCTTTTGCTATTTGGTTCATTTTAAAACATTTTTTAGTATTTTTCACAGAAGTGGCTGTGTTAGGTTTTAATTAACCTTTTACCACTCTACTTTTCTTTCTGCATGACCTAACAACATCCTTAAACACTTCCTGAAATGCTTGATCTTCTGTCCAAAGATGATGCACCCTCTTTTTTCCCTCAGTTCCCACAAAAGCTCCATGGCCAGCCAGGACAAGAATTAGCTGGCTCAACTTTAGCACAGAGGCACAGGCTGCTCCTTCTCCCTCAAGATTTCTTTCTTGAGGTGTGTCCATCATGTGGTAGCTAGGGAAGAGGCGCGGCGGAAGATTTCGCGATGTCACGGAAAGCCAGGACCCACGGTTCCCCATAGATAAGACCCTCAGGTACTCATAGATAAGAAATTAACATAGGAATGTGGTCCCACTAACAATAGGAATGTTGCCCCACAGAAGCCAGTAACTTTCCATCCCTTACCCAGTACTTTTCCATTCCCTACTAACCATAGGTAAGAAGGACAAACCCCTTTTTTGACGTAGAGACCCCTAAGACTATAAGACCCCATGAGAAGAAGTAATAAACGCCTTTTGACCGTCCACCACATTGGTGTCTGTGTGTGTCATTGGCCCGAACAGCCCTAGAGAGAGGGCTGTCGAGCTGTACCTCAGAACCAGGTCGCCTGCCTTGATCTAGAAGGCAACATTTGGTGCCGGAACCCAGGACAGCGGCTTGCGCCCGGCCAACGGGGACACTCCTGGAACGAGGACGGCGGCTGCGACAGCGGGACTGATCGCAGCTGGGGGGGGACGCCTCCCGGACCAGCTTGGACGATGGAAGCCACAGCGAAGGTCGTAACAGAGATGCATGCGCAATGGGGTATAGAATGTAAACTTAAGGATTTAACTCTCGCATTGACGAGATCGATTAATCTTGGGGCTATTGAAAGCCCCGTGGACGTCCTACATTCGGACGTGTGGGATAACTGTACAAAAGCCCTGGCGGAGGACGCTATGTCCTTGGGCTCAGGGAAAGCCCTAAAATCGTGGGGCAGAGTTGTCCAGGCTCTGAAAAAAGCTCGACAAGAGCAAGAAACCTGGAAAGCTGCACGAGCTTGTTTATTAGCCGTGCCGCAGTTGGGGGTGGGCGCGGCGACACAAACCGCGGAGGTGCTTGACCCGGGCCGGCCCGCGGAGGCGCGAACGCTGGATCCCCCTCAGGGAGCGGACTCACCATCGGGGGGGGGGAGCACACGCGGGCGTTCTGGCAGGCGCTCGCGAAGGAGGCGCGGAACGCGGCCAGAATGTCGGACCCCATAAGGACCGATAGAAACGCCCCCCCACCATATGCGTTTGAAAATGGCGCCGGACCGCATGGTCAGGGTGGAAAGGAGGAGGCGGGGGGCGGAAACGCAGTCAGCCCGCTGAACAACGCATGTGCGGGCGAGCGGGGAGACGGGGCGGCCCTCGCCGAGGCGCGTAAGACCAATCAGAGCGCTTTATTCAAATTAAGTCCTTGTAGGGCAAGGACCTCCCCCAGCAGGAGGCGGGGGGACCCCAGGGGGAGGGAACGGCCCGACCCCCGCAGAAAGGGGCAGGGTCGGAGCCCGAGGAAAAGGCAGAGCAGCCCGGAAGCGCTTCTTTACTCGACTTCCGGCTCGGACTCGGACTCGAGCTCGGAGCCCGAGACAGGGTCAGAGGATTCCGACTCAGATTCTAGCTCAAACAGAGAGAGAGCAGCGGCATGTAAGGTCACTAGCCACAGCGCTCCTGCATGGGTGAAGGGGTTACCAGAGAAAAACCGAATCCCGCTTACAAACTGGCGGAAAATAAAATTGGCTTGCGCGGAATGGGCTCCGTCTGCCACTCTGGTGTTCCCGGTTCGTGTGGGGGGGGCAGGCGGAAACCAAAGGATTTATTCACCGGTTAATCCAAAAGATGTGCAGGCAATTGTTAAAGCGATTGCGGATAAGGGAATTAATTCTGCCATGGTTCGCACTCTTATTGACGGCCTTTTTGGTGGGGACGATATGCTTCCCTTTGATATTAAGCAGACGTGTAGAATGATATTTGATGGTGCGGGAATGATCGTTTTTAAACAAGAATGGGAGGACAATTGCCTCAAACAGCTAGCCTTGGTAACGGGGCCAGACCACCCACTGCACGGTTCCAGCATACAGAGGCTGATGGGCACAGACCCCACCATGATCACCCCTCAGGCGCAGGCTGAGGGCTTGCGTGCCCATGAGGTTATGACAACAACCCGTGCTGCTCGAGAAGCCATCCGTGACACCTCTAAAGTGGTAGCTAAACCATCCCCGTGGTCTCTCATAAAACAGGGTGAGAGTGAGAGTTTCACTCATTTTGTGGGCAAACTTCAGGCCGCATTAGATTCCTCTGCGTTACCCCCAGAGGCAAATAGTCCCATGCTGGCAGACTGCCTACGCCAGCAATGTAACTCAGCCACCAAAGATATTTTAAGGTCACTGCCGCAGGGGTCCAATATAGCTGCCATGATCAGACACGTTGCAAAGGAGGAACATCTAGTTCCCATTCAAGCAGCAGTTCACACCGCAATAACCAGTGTGATGGCGTGCCTTAAGTGCGGCCAGGCAGGCCACTTGGCAGTAAACTGCCCCCAGCCAAGGCGCCTATCAGCAGATGCTCCACCACGCCAAGGGGGAGGTAGGGGGCCATGCTGGGTGTGCGGAAGGAAGGGGCATTTAGCTAAGGAATGCAGATCCAGGTTTCAGGGAAACGGGAGAGGGAGGGGGCAGCCAGGCCGTATCCAGCCCCCTCCCACCTGGAACATGCAGCGGCCCAGCTACAGCAACCCCCAGTGGGGCAGGGGACCCTCATACCCTATCCCCCCACAGGGAGCAGTCAACTTTGCATCCCCTCCAGAAATACAATGGCAGAGTTGCGCAGCACCGCCCTCAATACCCTCTCACCCCCCACCGCCACAAGCCGCGCCGGAGTCACAGGAACAGCAGGGGACGTCCCAGAGTGGGATCCCTGGGTGGCCTTGGTCATGAAAATAGGGAAGGAACCCCTGATGGTGTGGGGGACATGCCACCTTTATGGTAGTCAAGATCCACATGTCATAGGGTTTCAGTTCTGGGCGGACACGGGATCAGACTGCACGATTATTCCCCAAGCACACTGGCCCGGACATTGGCAAATCAAGGAAGTCCCTCCAGTGAATGGAGTGGGGGGGCAGTCCCGGGCATGGAAAAGTGCCCAGCTGGTGGCTATAACACTTCACACGAAAAAGGGACCAGAAAAGAAAGTAGCAATCTACCCCTACATTTTGCAAAATTCTCCACCCCTGTTGGGAAGGGATGTTCTTTCCTTGCTAGGATTTCGGATTACAAATTTATCCTGAGGGCCACTGCCGTGCACCCCCCGCTGCCAATCAAATTGACTTGGAAATCATCAGACCCTGTATGGGTTGAGCAGTGGCCCCTGACAGAGCCTCGAATGGCAGCCTTGCTGGAACTGGTCGACCGCGAATTGCAAAAGGGTCACATAGAACCCTCCACCAGCCCATGGAACACCCCTGTATTCGTGATCCCCAAGAGGTCCGGACAAGGCTATCGTCTCGTCCACGACCTGAGAGAGGTCAACAAGACGATCCGACCCATGGGTCCAGTCCAGACACTGCTACCCGCGAACTCAGTCATCCCCGAAGGGCAGCCGTGCGCAGTACTGGACATCAAGGACTGCTTCTTTTCAATACCCCTGCACCCTGAGGACAGAGAACGATTTGCCTTTTCCGTGGCGTTTCGGAACGGCGAGCGGCCCAACCTTCGCTTCCAATGGAGAGTGCTTCCACAAGGCCTAGTCGACAGTCCGACCATATGCCAGATCACCGTGGACAAAGCACTGACGCCAGTCAGACACTCCAATCCCACCGCAACCATCATCCAGTACATGGACAACATCCTGGTTGCAGCACCATCAACAAGCCAAGTAGATGACCTGGTGACCACAATCACAGAGACCCTTCAGGCCAACGGCTTCGAGATCGCGAGCGCAAAGATCAAGAGAGGACCCTGTGTGACCTTCCTGGGAGTAGGAATCACAAGCTCCTACGTGACACCCCCCGAGATGAAGATCAACCGAGAAGTCGAGACGCTCCACGACGTGCAACGCCTGGTGGGATCGCTGCAGTGGCTTCGCAACGTCGTCCTGATTCCTCCCGAGGTCAATGACCCTCTATACGACCTCCTGAAAAGGAAGAACCCCTGGGATCCCAAGGAGCTGACGCCGCAAGCAACGAGCTCCCTCGACTTCATCGAAAACCAGATGTCCACTGGCACGCTTGCCAGATGGAACCCAGCCATGCCACTGGACCTGTACGTCCACTTTACACCGAAGGGGGGAGTGGGAGCACTGGCTCAAGGACTCGCTGAAAAGGCCCGACCGATCCAATGGGTGGTCCTCGGAAGACCCGCACGTGCATTTTCCCCAGGAATCGAATGCATCGCCAGTCTCATCATGAAAGGCAGGAGACTCGCCTTGAAACACCTAGGGACAGAGCCGACAAGCATCCACCTTCCGTTTCGCAAGCAGCCGACCTCGGAGTCAGCCACAATATCAGAGTACCTGGCCCTTGCTCTCTCCGGTTTCGGAGGAGAAATCTCCTACTCCTCCAAGCCACCCTAGACAAAGCTGCTGACCGTAGTCGACATGGACGTGCCACCGAAGGTCAAGGACAGACCGCAGCCAGGACCAACGGTCTTCACAGACGCTTCCTCCACGACTTCAACCGCAGCAGCAGTGTGGTAGGCAGGAGAGCAATGGCACTGCGTCAAAGCGTGTGACCCCACACTGTCAGTGCAACAGCTGGAGGCAGCAGCAGTGGTTTTGGCGTGCGGACTCTTCCAAGACGAACACCTCAACATCGTAATGGACTCTATATTCGTGGCAAGGCTCTGCCTAGCCATGGCAGGACCAGGAGTGTCGACATCAGCAGCAGCCCTAATGCTGGAAGAAGCACTTTCCTCGCGACAGGGCACCGTGTCAGTCATCCACATCAACAGCCATGACCCAGTCAAAGGTTACTTCCAGACCGGCAACGACAAAGCGGACACCGCAGCAAAAGGCGTTTGGACCTTGCAAAGAGCTCGTCAACTGCACGAGTCGCTCCACATCGGAGTCAAAGCACTGGCAAAGAGATGCAGAATCCCGACGGCGGACGCGAAACATGTGGTAGCCACCTGCCCTCATTGCCAGAAGTCACCCCTATGGACCTGTGGGGTCAACCCGAGAGTTCTCAAGCCCTCAGAAATCTGGCAGTCGGACTTCACCTGGTGCGACCTGATGAAGCCCCGAGCATGGCTTGCAGTGACAGTAGACACTTATAGCGGGACGATCATAGCCACACAGCACCCCAAAACCAACTCCAAAAACACAATTCAGCACTGGCTGACAGCCATGGCTTGGCTTAGTATCCCCAAGCAGATCAAAACGGACAATGGCTCCAATTTCATCTCTAAACAAGTACAGGAATTCGCTGTGAAATGGGGCATCACGTTAGTGCAAGGCATCCCACACAACAGTACCGGGCAGGCCATAGTTGAGAGAGCAAACCAGACCCTGAAAACCAAGATAGAAGTGTTGGCAAAAGCAGAGGGCTTTGCCAATGCCATTCCCCCAGGAGATCAGGCATGTATGCTGGCAACTGCTTTGCTGGCACTGAATCAATTCCCTAGGGGGGACGAAACAAACAGTCCCGTCCAAAAACACTGGGCCACTCGAACGCTAGAAGAGGGCCCACAGGTGGTAATCAGAAACGAGCTAGGCGAGTGGGGATGGGGTTGGAGGCTGATGCTCACGGGGAGAGGGTACGCAGCTGTCAAAAAGGACGGCAAAATCAGGTGGTGTCCACTTAAGTCGATTAAACCGGACCTTCATAGCGAGCAGAATGAGACTGACGAGAATTGCGAGTCTTTGTTTACAGGACCTGCTCGTGGGACGCCCTCGTGATGCGTACATTCCGGTTCCAGACGAAAGCGACAGACCACCAAGCCGTCAGGCAGCACCCGAGAGACCCGCACGGGTGAGACCCACGCACCAAGGGTGTTTCTGTGTGATTTTGCTGTTGGGGCTTGTCGCCAGAGGGCAAGCCAGCCCAGATCACTACCCCCATCAGCCCTTCAGGTGGGTCATGCGACACCTTAGTAGTGGCAAAGCACTCAGAGAAATCACCACACCGAACACTCCATCCTTCGTGCTCCGCATCACCGACCTGTTTCCAGGACAGCCAAGGGCAAACCCCTATTCCCTACACGCCAAACACTCGTACCTATCCTACTGGTGCCCAGCTTCAAACCCTGGGAAAAGCTACTGCAATCACCCAGGGTGGGGATATTGTGGGCACTGGGGCTGCGAAACCATAGTCACAGATGCCAGACCGTCGGGGCCTGGGTGGGATCCACAAGAGCCAGACAAATTCTTACAGTTCACCTGGGCACCCATCGGCTGCAGAATACCCTTCTTCTTTCGCGAAAACCACCATCGAAACCAAATTAAAATCCCTAACTTTCGGGCATGCACTGATTACAACATGACGGTCTTGCAGCCAGACCACCCTAGCTGGGCCACAGGCAGAACGTGGACAGTGGTCCTTCAAGGGTCAAAAGAGAGGGTGAACGTGCAAATTATCAGGCTCCAGCCGTCAGCACCCCGAGCAGTCGGACCCAACAAAGTGATTAAAAGCGTGCCGAAAGGGAGAAACATAACCTACCCCAAAACCTTACCCACAGGGGTCAGCAATGTCCCGACCAGTCAAGCGGAAACCTTTCAGATGAGTCGCTTAACCGGGTCAGACGCAGACCCAATCCTTCGTATGTTAGAAGCTACCTTTGTATCCCTGAACGAATCCAACCCTAACCTAACCGAATCCTGCTGGCTTTGTTACGATGTCAAACCCCCCTTTTACGAAGGAGTCGCTTTAGACACTCCCTTCAGTTATTCCACAGCCGACGCCCCTCACCAGTGCAGATGGGACACCCCTCGCAAAGGAATCACCCTGAGTCAAGTCACAGGCCGAGGCAGATGCTTTGGCAATTCAACCCTAGCTAAGCGGGGAGGTAACATCTGCACCAAAATTGGCAGGCTGAACAGGAAAAACAATAAGTGGGCAGTCCCATCCGCATCAGGGATGTGGGTTTGCCAGCGATCCGGAGTGAGTCCTTGTGTGTTCCTTCCCAAATTCAATGACTCGAACGACTTCTGTGTCCAAGTTCTGATTGTTCCTAGGGTCTTGTACCACTCAGATGAAGAGATGTACCATCTTCTTGAGGGACGCAGCCGGATCCACAAAAGAGAAATAATGACAGGTATAACTATCGCAATGCTGCTCGGCCTGGGAGCAGCAGGAACGGCCACGGGTGTCTCAGTCCTAGCAAGACAGCACCAAGGACTGTCCCAACTGCAGGCAACGATTGATGAGGACCTGCAGAGGATCGAGAAATCCATCTCCTATCTAGAGAAGTCAGTCTCCTCACTCTCAGAAGTGGTCTTGCAGAACAGGCGGGGCCTGGACCTCCTGTTCATGCAGCAAGGGGGCCTGTGTGCCGCCTTGAAAGAAGAGTGCTGTTTCTATGCAGACCACACGGGAGTCGTGAGAGACTCCATGGCAGAACTCCGGAACAGACTGGCCCAGAGGCAGAAAGACAGGGAAGCCCAACAAAGCTGGTACGAGTCCTGGTTCAATCAATCACCTTGGCTAACCACTCTGATTTCTGCCCTGATAGGTCCATTGGCGATGCTGTTTCTAACAGTCACCTTCGGACCATGCCTGCTGAACAAGTTGGTCTCGTTCGTTCAGAGCCGCCTGGAACGGGCCAACATCCTGTTCATAGGGCGACGACAATTGCTGTGAATTCAACCAGGGAATTCAACCAAAGAACACTGCCAGTCACAAGATTTTCCAAACTTGTCTGGCAAAAGCTTACTCAGGTTTCCCAAAATCTCTTTCCCTTGTCAAGTTACTTTATACCTCAATTCAGTATCTATGTACACGACTACCTCATTCATTTGTGAAAAGGGAGGGGGAGATGTGGTAGCTAGGGAAGAGGCGCGGCAGAAGATTTCGCGATGTCACGGAAAGCCAGGACCCTCGGTTCCCCATAGATAAGACCCTCAGGTACTCATAGATAAGAAATTAACATAGGAATGTGGTCCCACTAACAATAGGAATGTTGCCCCACAGAAGCCAGTAACTTTCCATCCCTTACCCAGTACTTTTCCATTCCCTACTAACCATAGGTAAGAAGGACAAACCCCTTTTTTGACGTAGAGACCCCTAAGACTATAAGACCCCGTGAGAAGAAGTAATAAACACCTTTTGACCGTCCACCACATTGGTGTCTGCGTATGTCATTGGCCCGAACGGCCCTAGAGAGAGAGCTGTCGAGCTGTACCTCAGAACCAGGTCGCCTGCCTTGATCTAGAAGGCAACACCATCATTCCTGGACACCTTTGTTTTTAAGGACTGTTTCCCTTAAAAAGTCAGTATCTGATTTGGTACTCTCCAAATCTGCACCCTGAATAAGCCAACATCTGCCCTCCAGATTCCAGTGTTGAAGTTTTGTTGCAGCCCCTCTTTCTTTCATAGAATATTGGAAACTCTGTTATTTCACGGTGACTTTGCCTCTGGCAGCTTTCAACCACCATATCTCTCACCAGCCCTTCTCTTTGTGAACAGAAGGAGACAGAGCTTTCCTTGGGAGTGGGACTGTTACCAAAAATTTAGCAAAATAATAAAACTCCATAACCCCAATGTAGCATTAAGAGGCAGCATTCTTTATTTGGCTGCATGCACAGGGAATAGCTCCTCCCAAAGCTGTGCATGCTGAGTACAGGAAAGCTCCTGTTTATATTCTGTATTTTGCATACATATTCATTGATTGTCCTGGACTAAACACACATATGATAATCATTTCCCCAAATTCATTAACATATTTCCCCTCCCCTTTACCCATGCATTCTCCCGTCCTGGGGGTCTCTCTGGTGGTCCCTGGTGCTCCTGGACCCCAATGTTCCAGTCAGCCTGGCTGAGCTGGCAGGACACTGAGGCTGGTGAATTTCAGTTCCCCTTCTCACACAATGGGCATTGTGTGGTTTCCATAGGCCTGGGGTTTTAGAGAACCAGCATTGTGTGTGCTCACCTGGTGGAGACAATTTATCATCTGGTAACATGAGGTCACAGAGGGGGCTACGACATCACAGAGTGGGTTATGTGAGGTCATCGAGCAACTACAGCATCATAGACTGTCTCTGTGACATCACAGGGCAGAGGTCTGACATCACAGAGCGGACTATGACATCAGAGAGTTGGTAGTGACATCAGACACAACTATATGTATGACAATAGTAATGGGTTGTGACATCACAGAGAAGGCTGTGACATCCCAGCAGGGCTGTGTGAGGTCACTGAGTTGGTCACTCTGCCCCAGCCCCCCCTCACAGTTTACCCCCAAAGTCCAGAGCAGCTCATGCCCAGCAGGGTCTGTTTCCCCTGGTATCCCCCTGGCCCACCTGGAGCCACAGCCTCCACCAAAGGATGTTCCACAGGATCCACCCCAGATCCTGACATGGGAACAAGAGGCCAGGGCTGTGTGACCAGGACAGCAAGGACATGAATTATCCAGGTCACTGGGGCCTGGTTTGGGTTCTCCAAGGCAGGAAAGATGTCTGGCAGCTGGAGCAGGGTCTGGGAAGGGCCTCCAAGGTGGGGCTGGAGCCCTTGGGCTGTGAGCAGAGGCTGAGGGAGCTGGGCTTGTCCAGCCTGGTGCAGGGAAGGCTGAGGGGCTCCTCATGCCAGCCTGGCAGTGCCACCAAGGAGGGGATGGAGAGCACAGAGCCCCGGTGTGCCTCAGGCAGCTTCTTCTGCAAAAAAGTTGGTGGGAGTTGATGCCAAGGAGTTGAAAGCTGCAGGTGCAGCCTGCAGTGGAGGAAGCTCAGATTTGCACAAGGCCGCTCAGGGCCCCAGGGGTTGGATGAGGGAAATGGTGGGGAGTGGGTCGGGAAAAAGTCTGATTGATGTCAGCCACAAAGGGTACTGATGTTCATGTCTATTCACACTGCATTAGGATGTGCTAAGATCACTATCAACAGGAAATTGCTGGTATCAATCTACAAACAGGAAAAGAAAATTAACAGGAAAAAATACTATCTTTGCATTGTTTTCAGTATAGTAGATTCAGTTCAAAAACTATTTTGAAATCCCTCTAATTAACCAAAAAAATTTGTAGACCCTAAATGAAATTATTCCCAAGGGCTTGTCTTGTCAGAGGGTTTTAAAATGTTAATGAGTCCTCCAGCTCAGAATTCTTGAAGTGAAAAGCTAAAGGTGGAACAAGCCTCTGAAGAAGTAAAATTCATATGGGGAACTCCAAGATGCTGAGGATCCATCCTGATCAGAGCAGCAATGAGCAGAAATGGGCATAGCTTTGTGGCTGCCCCAGCTTTGGCATGGGCCCTGGGCCTGGAGCAGGAGCAGCTCTTGAGGGCCCCAAGGCCATGGCTCTTGTGCTGCCCTGGGCAGATGGGATGGCAGCAGGGGCTGCAGAGCTCTCAGCACCTCAGCCCAAGGGGAGCAGGGCATCCAGGGAGCCTCCTTTGGTCTTGGCCAAGCATCTTCCCCCATGGCTGGGGCTGAGTCCTGTGGCAGCTGCAGCTGCTGCTGTGCCCTTGCCAGGGGCTGAGGCCGTGGGGCAGTGCCCAGAGCAGCCTGGCCTGAGCAGAGCTGTGGGGCCAGAACTGGCTAGGCTGGGGAGAGGCCCTTGGTACTGCTCAGAGCTCAGGGCAGCTGGCAGAGCTTGCAGGGAGCTGGGCTGGGCTCAGAGAGCCTGGCCCAGAAACCATCAGTGTCCATCTCAGCCTGGCTGAGCGTGCAGGGGCCAAGAAGAGCAGCCCAGGGTCTGCAAGTTCTCTGGGTGGGAGCTGAGCTTGTGAGCCCTTGAGCCCTGCCAAGTGCTGGGGCTGCGCCTCCAGCTCCAGAGGAGATGGGACAGATGGGAGCAGAGACAAATCATTCCTGCTGCATTCTTTCTTGTGTTTGCTTGTACAGGTGACCTGGATCCATATATAGAGGAGGTTTTGTGTGTCAGATAAGACTGGTAGAGTGAGAAGAATAATGTTTCCTGACTTAAATTAATATTTCATGCATAATGCACAGTGAGAAACAAAAGACATATGTATGATCAGAAGAGCATCTGAGTTTTTCAGAGGAAGAGAGACTCATTGATGTTCTAGTAGCCAAACCCGTTCAAATACTTTCCTCAGGGCTTCCTTGAGATGGGAGGTGACCAGCAGAGGCCAAGGCCAGCCAGAGCTCTCTGTCCTGGCAGCTTTTGTCTGGGACACCCTGTGCATATAGGGAATTTTTTGGGGGAGTATCAATTTTGACAGTGGACACCTGGACAGAGGGATGGTTCTTTTCCATAGGAAGGCAAGCACAGAGCCCCAGCTCTCCAGGGACTGATGAGAGGCAGCCTCCAACATCTCAAGATCAGCTGGACCTGTCAGGTGGCCCTGGGAGGCCAAACAAGCCAGACCTGTTCCATGTCCCCTTGGTTCCACAAGGCCCTGCAGTGTCACAATGTTCTCTTTGCTTCTGCAGTGTCACAATGGCCCCGTGCTTCCACGAGGCCCTTCAGGGTCGCAGTGACCCTTTGGTTTCATAGGGCCCCACAGTGTCACAGTGGTCCCCACAAGAAGGAAACCACGGAGCCTCGGTGTTTCAGGGGCTGATGAACTGCAGTGATCAGAGGGCAAGGACACACAGATCTGTCTCTCCTGGCAGCTTTGTCTGGGAGCAACCCTTTGTTATTTGAAATTATGTATGTGGAATCCCAACTTCAGCCACTTCTCTCCTGGAGGAGAAGGCCAGTCCTTCTCCACAGGAAGGAAAGCACAGAGCCCCTTTGTTTGGAAGGCAGGTGAGAGCTGGCCCTCAGCAGGCCAAGGCCAGCCAGACCCATCTGTAAGGGCTGCTTTTGTATAGGAGCAATCATTGGATATAGGACTTTTGGAGGTGGAATCCCAATTCCAGCCATGGGCACGTTGAGAAGGATGTTTCTTTTCCATAGGAAGGAAAGCACTGAGCCCCAGTTTGAAGGTAGGTGAGACCCAGCTCTCAGGAAGCCAAAGGCAGCCAGATTTGTTGGTAATGGCAGCTTTTGTCTGGGAGCAATCCCTGACAAGGGGGGGAAGGTTAGAGGGGAATCCCATTTTGGCCATGGATGCTTGAATGAGAAGGGCAGTTCTTTTCCATTTGAAGGAAAGCCCAGAGCCCCAGGGTTTCAGGGGTACATGAGAAGAGGCCCTCGACATGCCAAGGGCAGTTGGACCAGTCAGGCCAAGCCAAACCTGTTCCCTTGATTCCATGGGGCCCTGCAGTGTCACAGTGGTGGTGTCATATTGGATCCTTGGTTCCATCAGGCCCAGATGTGTCACACTGGCCTCTTGTTTCCATGTGGCTCCAGAGTGTCACAATGGTCCCTTGCTTCCATGAGGCCCGGCAGTGTCACAGGGGTCTCCTTGGTGCCACAGTGTCACAATGGCCTCTTGGTTCCATGGGGACTTACAATGTCAGAAAGGTCTCCTTGGTTCCATGAGGCCCTGCAGAGCCCCTTGATTCAACGAGGCCTCCAAGTGTCACAATGGCCTCCAGGATTCCATGAGGCCCCACAATGTCACAATGGAATTTTGGTTCCATGGGGTCCTGCACTGTTCCATGAATCCTTAGTTCCATGGGGCCCTGTAGTGTCACAATGGACTCACTCCTTGGTTCCACGGTGCCACACAGTGTGACAACTGCCCCTTGGCCTGCCAACACTCCAGAGTGTCACAGTGGATCCTTTGTTCCATGAGGCCTTGTAGTGTCACAGTGGTGTCCATGATCCCCTAAGGCCTTCCAGTGTCACAACAGACCATTGGTTTCACTGAGCCCCACAGTGTCACTATGGTCCCCTTGGCTCCACAAGGCTCTGAAGTGCCACAATGGCCCTTTGGTTTCGCAAGGCCTCCGAGTGTAAAAATGGCCTCCATGCTTCCATGAGGCCCTGCTGTGTCACAATGGACCTTTGGTTACATGATGCCCCAGAATGTCACAATGGAATCTTTGGTTCCACGGTGTCAGAATGGACCCTTCACCCTATGGACGCCCACAGTGTTCACTGCAGTCCCCTTGATTCCACCAGGCCCTGCCATGTTATAATGGCCCCTTGGTTCCAGTGGGTCCCAAAGTGTCAGAACAGTCTCCATTGTTCTATGAGGCCCCACAATGTCACTGTGCTCCCCTTGGTTCCACAGGGCCCCACAGTGGGACAGTGGATGCTTGGTTCCATGAGGTTCCTCAGTCCCAATGGTCTCCTTGGATCCACAGTGTCACAGTGGCCCCTTGGCTCCATGTGGCCACGCCGTGTCACAATGGACTTGTGGTTCCATGAGCTCTCACACTGCCAGCAGCACTCTCCTTGGTTCTGCTGTGTCACCATGGACCCTTTGTTCCAAGGGGTTCCACAGTGTCACAGCTGACTCCTTAGGTCTGTGAGGAACTACTGTCACCAAATCTCTGAAATATCAGAACAAGACTCCATAACACTAATTTGCTATTTCAGAGGGAGTAATTTATTCAGGTCCGAGGTCAGGTGAGGGATAACTCCCAACCCTACATGGACATGTAATTCTACCAGTGTGTTGCTTATACACAGTCACTAAATGTGAATTACAATTTACCCATTTCCATAAAACCCACCCCAAGTTCCCAGATTCACTCCTTGTTTTCTCTATCCCTGCACCCTTGAGCCCGATGTCTTCACTTCCAACCATCCTTGCTGGGAAAGCAGCCCCTGCATGCCTTGTTCCTGTGCTGAAAGTTCACAGTCAGGGTAAAAATGGAATGAACCCTTTTGGTATCAGCCCCAGGCTTTGTGTGGGCAGGCAGAGACAGAAGGCAGGCAGAGCTGTCAGCAAAGGAAGGGCCCAGCCAGGTGGGGCAGCCGGGGGATGCCGACAGCCTGCAGGGACAGAGGCGCAGGGCAGGGACACCGTGGGACAGCCTGGGCTGCACAGGGCACAGGGATGGGCAGCAGCTGCAAGACAGCCCTGCCAGAGCCAACTTGGGCAGCACTTTGGCCATGGCTGCTGGGCCTGGGCCTGAGGCAGGAGCAGGAGACAAGTGACCCTTACAGGGCTGGGGCCTCATTGCCTCCTTGTCCCTGCTCAGCAGCCTGGCAGGGGCCGCCCCATGCTCCTGCCCTTGCCATTGCACATCCCCACATGCCAGTGCCCATCCCAGGAAGAGCCCTGAGCATGGAGGGAGGGACAGGATCTGCCTGGCCAGGGGCTGGGGCTCAGACCTTGGCCCTTGGCATTCCTGAAACACATCCAGCTTTGCTCAGCACCACAGACACCTTTGCCTTGTTTGTCCCCAGCTGTCCTCACTGCCTCCAGTGTTCTGCTCAGACTGGAACCTGGGGACACTTTCTCAGTCATGTCCCACAGTGGGACCCATTAGTACTTTAAGAAACTTCGTAGTTTCATTTTCACTTTGAGTTGTTGAGAAGTTTTTTGAAGACACTCTCAGGGACTGAGTCTGATGTAAACAATACCAAAGCCGTGAGAGCGTCATTAAAGTTTTACTAGTCCAGTTATGGAGAAAGATTTCAAAGAGCTCGTAAGAAATACATATTCCTGTTCCAAATTCAGTATTTTATTTCATTTTTCTTTAGATCAGAGGTGATTGCAGCATTCTGTGATTGATATTGGCTCTTGGTGGGCCAGGGGGATGTGAGGGGCAGCAAAGACAAATGGCATCAACCTGCAACCCCTGCCAGCTGTGATAAATAGGGCCAGGAGAGCAGCTCCTTTAAAAGGCCTTTATTAAAGTCAGCTCTGGGTGGGGAACCCGAGGGGTTGCGCACACCGCCACTGCTCCCACTGGACGACGCTGAGGAGGAGGAGTGCAGCTTTGTCTTTTAGCGCAGCTGGGGCTTCATCCTTAGGAAGGTGATGTTGGCTCGTAATCCAGCGGTATCTTTCAAGCTGGGTACTATCAAAATTATGGTGACAGGACGGAATCCAGCTCTGGTCAAGAGTGGGTGACTTAGTGTGGTTCTGGTGGGTTAAAGTCAAAGTTTATGTGCTGGTTTGTTGTTTTGAGAGGGTTCATATAGTTCCCACAGCCCCTCATTTGAATTCAGTCCGGGCACAAGGCCTCCTCGGAGCAGGGGAGCAGGGAAGTGGTTCCCGATGGGAATGGATACAAATCCTGGGTGAGAGGGAAAGGGGTACAAATACAGAGTGTGACGGGGAGAGATACAAATACAAGGTAAAATAGCAACATCTAACAGCGGCAACTAAAGGCAAGTCTTAGAATTCTAACATTCAATGTTTAACAGCAGACTAATATGGGGTACAAATAGAGAGTATGACGAGGAGAGATACAAATAGAGGGTAATATAGCAACATTTAACAATGGCAACTCAAGTCAAGTCCTAGAACTCTAACATTCAATGTTTAACAACAGACCAACACTTCAAATTAAGACCTTATCAACTTCATTAACATCAACTACCAATTACTACTCTGGAAAAGAGCTCTCATCTCCAGGATTTTCATTCCTCACAATATATCCCCTCTTTCTTTTTGATAGAGTTTAAGCCCGCATCAACTTGTAATTTCTGTTTTGTGGATATAAAACTTCTGTAACTTCTGATACTGATCATAAACTCTTTTAGCTGTTTTATGTTCTCCTTCTTGACTTTCAATCATCATTATTTTGGTTTTCACTTGAGCAGTTGTTTCTGAAACCTCTGTACTAGCTTGAATTGTAGATGATATAATCTTAATTAAACATGGGAGTAGGCAAGGTAAGACTATTAAACTTTTTAATGCTGCCACTACTATAAAGATTACTTTCTTCCACCATTTCCCACCAACTGGTGCCTATTAGGGGAGTCCACTCCTGATTTCCCACATATGCTATTTTTCGTATTTCTGTTGAGATGTTTCTTATTACCTCACTTCTATCAACGATTTTCATGCAGCACTCTGATGAATTAAATTTTCCACATATCCCTCTTTCATCGGTTACTAAGTAATCAACTGCAAGTAAAATTTGGTAGATGACAGTTCTAGTTTGGGCCAATTGGTAATTAATATGGTCAAGGACAAGTGATGTTCTGTTGGGCACTACTTCTAGTACTGCCTGGAGTCAAATGATCCTACTGAGCATGTAAGTTGGAGTACGATGTCCCCAGGACCCATCCTGGGCCAAAGTTGCAGGTCCATATGTGTTAATTATCTCTTCTGGTGTCCAGATTGTTCCCTTCCAGGTTTGTTTTCCCCCCAGGTCAATTATATTCCTCTTTTTCCAGTTAGTCTTTCTCAAATTGTTATACAATGGAACCCCTAAACTTGACCCTGATTCCTTTGGCAATAGAAAGAAAGCAGGTTTGATGACACCTATAGTGCAGCTTCCCATCCAGTCTCCTGGAAGAGTAGTATGGGCTGTGTTGCCACAAATCCAAAATAGATGATCGGGGGCTTTCCAAAAGATGTCTCAGACTTCCCAAGGGTATTCTCAATATTTACATATTTGTCTTATTCCCCAATAGGGATTTACCCCTTTTTCTGCTCATTTGTGCAGCCTATAACCTTCAGGATAAATGCACCCCTTTTCCTTTTTCCCAGTGGACCATTATTGATTTGGCTCTTGGGGAATCCATCTAGCATTTAAGTCTTCAATCTTTAGATACCTCTTGCATGCCACCTTTCCCACTGGGGTATTATATCTCTTCCCTGCCCTTATTATGCATTCTTCCCCAATTACTTTAGATTTTAAGTCCCATTGTTCTTTCCTTCTTTGTCCTAAAATGTGAGGTTTCTGTCCTGATTGTTCCCACCTTAGAACTTCTAATGGTCCTAAACTAATTCCCTCCCATGGCCAAATTTCTGTCATTTTAGTACTCCTACAGACCCAGCAGTTGGTTAGATTTAGTTCCTTACTAATTCTTTCAACTAGGTCTAGGAATAGGTTCTTCCTTAAGGGCATTTCTATTTCATCCTTTTTGGTGGTTACTGTTAATTGTCTTTCCTTTATTAGATCTTTCAGTCCTTCCTGATTACTTTCATGCTCAAAACAAAACCAAGTTTTTCCTACAGGGCATTCTCCAAGTAAGCGTTGCCTAAACGAGGCAGTGCTTCTCGCAATCCAATAGACTTTCCCGTCCTCTTGACAGGTAAATAACTGGGAGTAGTTAAAAAATAAGGATTTACATTGGTGTGAACCCTTATCAGTGACCCAAAGTTCTCCCGATCGTGTAGGGAGTGATAGTACATGGATTTTCCTTACTTCCTATACTTTCCATAAACAGGAATAACACCAGTCCTCCCAAGAGTCCAGTATGAACCATTGCCATGATCTCATCCAGCCTTGCCTCTTAGGACTGGGGAACTTTCTCCCTTCTCTTTCCTCCCACTTTCTATCAATTTAATAGCTCCCGAGGAATGTTCTGTAGGAGAGTATGTTTGAAACCCCCAGGGTTTTCCTTGGAGAAAAATAGATTATTAGAACTCTATTGGTGATATAACCTTTTGAACTTAACTATCATACTAACATTTAATTCTTATAACTCTTCAACTTGTAACCTTGAACAGTTTAAAAGAGATGGAGGAACCCATTCTCTATATTCATGATAATATATGAAATCTTTACACCAAACAGTTAACAAAATGTTCACTCTAATCTCTAATCCAATAATATCATAATATACTCCAAAACAAATGAAGGCTCCAACACAAACTAAAAATTCTACATTCATAAGTCAACAACAAAAACAATAAATAATAATGACTTGAATAAAAAGTATAACAATTTTAATATATTAGTCTCTTTTACTTTTATCAGTCTTTCTAAGCAACCTTTGGTCTCTTTCTAAAGGTAACTTTGAGATTGTCCGAGTTCAGGATTGCAACCCACGTGGAAGCGTCTGTAGCTGGTGCTGTTGGATCCAGTCTGCTGTTTGGTGGGGGTGGTACCGGTCCTTTGACTGGAGTGATGTGAGTCCAGCCTCTTTCTCGTGTCCTTCCTGCAGTGTGTGTCATGAGTAATACCTGGAAGGATCCTTCAGATTTTGGAGTTAATGGGGTATTGCTCCGTGACTTCATTAGTACCCAATTTCCCAGACTTATTTGGTGCACATCTGTATCAAGGGGGGAAGTTTGGGGAAGATATCCTCTTTTTCTCAGACTCTCTAGGGTCTTTCCAATGGTTTCTATTTACTTTCAGGTAGCTGTTTCCCCTTCAAAATAGTCCCCACTACTATATGGAGTCATTAAAAATGGGAGTGCAAACATCATTTCATAGGGCGGAACCCCTATATCTGATCAGGGTCTTGTCCTGATCCTTAAAAGGGAAAGGGGTAGACATTTGAGCCAGTTCATCTACATTTCTGCAATTAATTTTGGTAATATATTTGTGAGGGCTTTATTCATTCTTTCTACCCTCCCAGAGCTCTGGGGATGCCATGGGGTATGTAATCTCCGTTTTATTCCTAAAGCCTCAATTATTTTATGTAATACTTGTGCGATAAAGTGTGGTCCCCTATCTGAATCAATATTGTTCACCAACCCGTATCGGGGATTGATGTTAGAATTCTAAGATAATCTTGGCTACTATTTCCACTTTTCCGGTCTCTTTTCTTGTTGGAAAGGCTTCTACCCAATGAGTAAGGTGGTCAACTATTACCAATAAGTGTTTGCAACTCTGTACAGGGGGCATTTCAGTAAAGTCTATTTGAATGTTTTGGAATAGTCTTTGGGCTAATTCTTTTCCCCCTCACATGGTCTGCCTCATCGCTTTTTGATTTAGTTTTTGGCAAATTAAGCACCTCTCAGTTACTGCTTTTGCTACCTCATGTATTCCGATACATAAGTTTTCTCTTAAATAGTGATCACATAACCCTTGGACTCCCCCAATGGGTTAATTCCTGTATCTCTGTTAACATTTTCTGGGCTAGGGCTTTATTTAAAAATTTATGCCCATCTGGTGTCAACCACTCCCCTTGGTTCCCCTGATGCATTTTTAATTTTTTTATTGCTTTTAGTTCTTTCTCACTGAATACTAGTTTTCCTTTCCTTTCTTCACCTAACACTTTGTTTAACCTGAGTAATTTCACTGGCTCC
Organism: Melospiza melodia melodia; assembly: GCF_035770615.1. Taxonomy (NCBI): domain Eukaryota; kingdom Metazoa; phylum Chordata; class Aves; order Passeriformes; family Passerellidae; genus Melospiza; species Melospiza melodia. The sequence continues at coordinate 10,168,317 of NW_026948525.1, read as the reverse complement.
CCTGGGTTTAACGCTGCCTCCTTAGCCACTTGGTCAGCTAACTGATTCCCTTTTTCCTCGATGGTATCCCCTTTCTGATATCCCTTAACATGTACCACTGTAATCTCTGCAGGTTTAGGTAGAGATTCTAATATTGATCTTATCAGTTCTGTGTGCACCAAGTTTTTTCCTTTGGAGTTCAGATACCCACGTTCCTCCCAAATGTTTCCAAATGTATGAACGATTCCAAAGGCATACCGTGAGTCAGTGTAAATTGTCCCTTGGCCCCCTTCCAATAAGTCAAGTCCCCTCTTTAAGGCATAGATTTCACAACACTGAGCTGACCAATTAGAAGGCAGTTTGCCCTTCTCAGTAAATCTCATGTCTTCCTTTTCTGTAGTTTCAATTATTGCATATCCAGACATCCTTTTTCCCTCCACTACTCTCCAAGACCCATTAGTAAATAATTTTATTCCATAAGGTAGAGGTATCTTTTCTAGATCTTCCCTAACTTTTGTCTGAAAGTCCACTAGTTCCAAGCAGTTATGCTCTAGTTCTAATAATGGCTCTCCAGAGAGAAACTGCACTGGATTTAGAGTTTTAGAGGTTACCAGCTCTAGGTTATTAGCATCTATTAAGATTATTTCATACTTTAATACTCTGGAGTCAGTAAGCCACTTCTGGGGCCTTTGGCCTTAAAATTGTTTTTAGGTCATGTGGTGTATGGATTCTTATTCTACATCTCAGGGTGAGTTTTTGAGTCTCTTCAATTAAGGTGGTTGCTGCAGCAACTGCTTGAATACAGGTGGGCCACCTCCTAGCTACCGGGTCTAGCAGTTTGGAGATGTAAGCAATTGGTTTCTTACACCCTCCCCACTCTTGGGCTACCACCCCATATGCAATTCCTTTTTTGGTATTTACAAATAGGTCAAATTCTTTTTCCAGATTGGGCAAACTTAGGACAGGTGCTGAGGATTGTATATCTTTCAAATTATTTAGTTTTTTGTCATCCTCATTTCTCCATTCTATTGGGTCAGCGTTTACTAATTTGTCATATAAAAATTTTACATTTTGGGTATATTGGTCTAACCATAACTTACAGTACCCAAACAAGCCTAATAGTTTTCTGACATCTGTCTTAGTTTTTGGTGCTGGTATGGATAGTATGCCTGAAATTCTTTCAGGACTTAATTTCTTATATCCTTTCCCAATTATGTGTCCCAGATAAGTAACTTCCGCTTCCACAAATTGTAATTTATTCTGAGATACTTTTAAACCCTTTGCTCTTAGGAAATTTAAAAGGCGTATACGTTGCCCTGACATTATTCTGTTCCTCTCCAGATATTAATAAGTCATTTACATATTGTAGAATTTGTACTTCGCTCTCAGGGTTGAATTGTTCTAAAAGCCCTTCTAAGGCTTGCTTGAAGAGATCTGGGGACTCGGTAAATCCTTGGGGTAGGCACGTCCACCTTAATTGTTGTTTCCTCCTCTTCTCTGGATGTTCCCACTCAAACACGAAACAATCCCTACATTCCTCAGCAAGAGGACATGCCCAAAATGCATCTTTTAAATCTATAATAGTAAACCAGGCATGCTCCCTTTGGATCTGACTTAAGAGGGTGTAGGGATTTGGGACCACTGGATGCCTGGTTATAGTTCTCTTATTTTTCTTCCTTAAGTCTTGGACCAATTGGTATTTTTCCATCTGCCTTCTTGATTGCTAAAATAGGGGTGTTGTGGGGAGACATACATGGCTCCAGGATACCTTCCTCTAATAGCTGCTCAATCACAGGGGTCAGTCCCTTTTTTCCCTCAATAGACATTGGGTATTGCTTTACCCGAACGGGAGGAATTCCTTTTTGCATTTCAATTCTTATTGGTGGGATGTCTAGATAGCTCCCCTTTCCTTCTCCTGCCCAAACCTCTGGGTTTATCTGTTCTGTGTCTCCTGATGTCAATTTCATGATCTGGACTATCATTCTCACATCCTTTGGGATAATCCCCACTCCTAATGAGACTTGTAGGTCCCTTCGTAGTAAATTACTTTCTAGATTAGGTAAATAGATAAAGTCAGCCACACACTGCCTTCCGTTTCCTTTAATTTCTACGTTTTCAGCTATGGAGGCTCTAAATGGTTTTCCCTCTGCTCCCATCACCTCACAGACCTTTCTCCCAGTTGTCACTCCTGGGGGTAATTCCTTTATATTTGATCTATCTGCTCCGGTATCAACTAAAAATTCAAATTCCTCACTTTGGGGACCCACCTCAAAGTTTACCAGAGGCTCTTCTTGATGGTACATTGGGTCCCCTAGCATGTAAAGCCCCTGACACCCCTTGTTGTCAACCCTCAGGGGACTCTCAAGAGCCTCTTGTTCTTTTACCATTGCCTCATCCAAAGAGAGTTTATTGCAATCCCTTCTTATGTGTCCTATCTCTCCACAAGAATAACATTTCCTGTTGCTCAGTGGTGCCCCTGGTCTCTTGTTTGTATCCACCCATGGAGGTAGTATAGGTTTATCTTTGGGTGTTTCAAAGGAGGACTTTCGTCCACTTTCATTGATTCTCGATGGTTGTCCCTGCTGATCTCTTTACCCCTAGACTTTCCCTGGCTACAGCTACCATGATTCTAGCTTTAGCTTTAGTTTTCTCTTCTTCTCTCCTTAAATATATCCTTAAAGCTTCCTTTAACAGTTCATTTATTCCCTTCTCCTGCCAGTCATCCATTTTCTCTAACTTTCTCCATATGTCCAGCCACGATTTTGTAACAAATTGCACTTTTAGAAGTACTTGGCCTTAAGAGCTATCAGGATCTATATTGGAATATGATTGGAAGTTCCTCTTTAATCTCTTAAGCCTAGTAGCTGGGGTTTCATCCTTTTCTTGCATGTTATCAAAAGCTAGTTTTGTGTTAATACTTCAGGGAACTGATTTCTTTATTCCTCTAACCATCAGGGATGTATATTCTTCCATGTTCATTCTATCTTTCTCTTCATTAGGGTCCCACTCAGGGCCATGTAAGGTTAATTTCTGGTCACTGGGATCTCCTGAATGATTTTCTCACTCCCAGATCTGCATTCCTGTGTCCCTGATCATCCTCACTTCTTCAGCGCTGAACCAAATTTTAAAAATAGAATTCAGCTCTCCCCAGGTGTAAATGTTGGGGCCTAGAAATTAGTCTTCTTGGTTCGATATTCCTACTGGATCCTCCACTAACTTCCCTAACTCCTTTTCAAAGCCTCGAATTTCAGTGGCTGTTAATGGGGCCTTCACAAACCCAAGTCCCCCACGTATCCCACCCATGGGGACTTCTCTAAGAGGAAAAAGCTTTGCCACTTTAGATGTTTTAGATTGTGTATTACAGTAAGGTCCCTCCGTGAGGTTACCCTTCTGGGAAGAAACAGGAGGAGTGGAGCTAGTTGACTTATACTAACTGGGTTAGAGATGGAGGTGCTCACCTCCCAGTTAGGAGGGAGGTAATGGTACAGCAGTGGGTAAGGGGGTAGGAACTGAAGCTGTAGGAAAGGACACTGGGGGTGAGGCTGGAGAGACAGTTGAAGAGGTTGAGGGGGAGACTGGAGAAATACCTGAATTAGAGGGAGGTGGGACAGTAGTATTTGGAGCAGATGAGGGACTTGGGGTTAAGGTAGGAGTAATAACCATGGCCTCCCAGTTAGGAGGGGTAATGGTATAGCAGTAGGTAAGGGGGAGGAAACTGAACCCGTAGAAAGAGACACTGGGGGTGGGGCCAGAGAGACAGTTGAAGAGGCTGAGGGGGAGACCAGAGAAATAACTGGATTAGAGGGAGGCGGGACAGTAGTGTTTGGAGCAGGTAAGGGAGTTGAGGTTAGGGTAGGAATATTGACCATAGGAGGGTTAATTGGAGGTGGTAATGGGATCAGAGCAGCTGCTGATTCTGGGGATGGAGACGCCAGAGGTAAAAGGGGGGGATCTGGGAGAGGAGCCTGGGGCATTGCCAGGTAAATAGGAGGGAATGGAGAAGGAGGTAAGTAATCAAGGGGGTCGCACTAAACACTAACCTCTCCTCTCCCCTCATTCTTTTCCTCCTGTTTTTGTAGTTTACAGACTTTTATAACATTGCTGGTGGTATCCCTCTGCCAACATGCAGCATATGTTAACTGCTCAAGATTGGGACTTTCTCAGGTTTTCAGGTGTTGGTTTAATTGGGAACACATCCATGGATCTCTTGTCCCATACTATGGCCACTCCCCCTGCAGGTTTAACTTAGGCCAGACTTCCATACAATAGTGAATCATTTTCATTTTGTCTAAGCCTTTCATGGCCTCCTGAATTTTGGGAATTCTGTCCATCCCTGCCCCAAAGACCAAAGGGATTGTAGAAAATTATTAGGTTTGTTTGAGTATTGCAGATTATGGCTTGATCAGTATTAAATCACTAAAAGCGTTAAATTTCCATATGACAAACTGATAGACTCAGAGCCTGTAACCTGGACCTCAAATGATGAGGAACAGCTTCGGAATCTGAAAACGAAATTGTCCTCTGCCCCTATACTGAGCCTACCAGACCTAATAAAGAACTTTGACCTATTTGTAAACGTGGAAGAGGGGATAGCTTGCGGAGTCCTTACACAGGATAGGGGAGGATGTAGGAAGCCGGTCGCATCTCTCTCTAAGCTACCAGGTCCAGTAGCCAGATGGTGGCCAGCTTGTGAGCAAGTGATAGCAGCAACAGCCATCCCAATAGAAGACACACAGAATTTAACCTGAAAGTGGAAATCCGGGTTCATACCCCACACAATGTAAAAGCTGTTTTAAGTCACAAGGCCCCTCAGTGGCTAACCGACGCCCAAATACTAAAGTATGAAGTCATTCTAATAAGTACCAAGGACCTCGAATTAGTCACTTCAAAATGTTTAAATCCAGCCCAGTTCCTCATGGGAGAGCTGTTAACAGACCTGGAGCACGATTGTTTAGAAATTATTGAAATGCAGACTAAAGTGAGAAAGATTTAGAAGATGGGCCCCTCCCATATGGGAGAATTTTATTTACAGATGGATAATCATGAATGGTAGCCAGTAAACAGGTCTCAGGGTATGCAACCATAGATGGGCAGAACATGCAAGTTCAGGAAATGGGAAAGCTACCCACAAATTGGTCTGCCCAGTGCTGTGAAATCTGTGCCCTGAAGAGAGAGCTAGATTTACTAGAAAAAGATAAAGGAACAATCTATACTGACTCCCAGTACGCATTCGGAATTGTCCATACCTTCAGAAAAATATGGGAAGAATGGGGGTACCTAAATTCTAAAGGCAAAAATTTAATACATGAAAAGTTAATAAAATTAGTACTAGAGTCCCTGAGGAAACCAATAGAGATAGCCATAGTTTACATAGAAGGACATCAAAAAGGGGACACCCTGGAAATAAAAGGAAATCGATTAGCTGATCAAGTAGTGAAAGAAGTAGCTTTGGAACAAGAAAGTCCAGTTAAAATTCTTAAGATAGAGGGAACACCTAGTAGGGAAAGAAAAGAGGGAAAATCAAACTTTGACAAGAAAGAATTAAGAGAGTTAGAAAAGATGAGAGGACAGCAAAAAGAAAATAGAGAATGGTGGACCCCTGATGGACAACAAATTTTAAATAAAGCTCCAGCACGAAAGGTGATGGCAGAGTTACATGAGTTGACCCATTGGGGAATACAAGGATTATGTGACCCCTTTCCAGGGGATCGGAGTACGTACCATAGCAAAGGCAGTTACTAAGGGATGTTTAACTTGCCAACAAATTAATCAGAAAGTAATGACAAGAGTACTGTCTGATCTGGGGGAAGAGAGTTGGCCTTGCAGCCGTTCCAAAGTGTGCAGGTAGACATCACAGAAATGCCCCCTGTACAGGGATACAGACACTTATTAGTGACCGTGGATCACCTCACCCATTGGGTAGAGGTGTTCCCGACCAAAACAGAGACAGCCCAAGCAGCCACAAAAGCAACCCTAGAAAAAATCATTCCCCGACATGGGTTGAAAAATAATGTCGATTCTGACCGAGGTCCACATTTTACGGCCCATGTCTTACAACAAGTTATTGAAGCCCTGGGAATGAAATGGAGGTTGCACAACCCATTGGCATCCCTGGAGCTCCAGAGGAGTAGAAAGAATGAATAAAACCATCCAAAACGTGTTAACTAAATTAGTTACGGAAACCCAGATGAGTTGGCTTAAATTACTACCCTTAGCACTGTTATAAATTAGAACAAGGCCTTGATCAAGTATAAGACTTTCACCTTATGAAATGATGTTTGGACTCCCCTTCTTGACAGCCCCGTATAGCACGAGAACTTATCCAGAAGGAGAGACAGCCACCCAAAAATATCTAAAGGCTATAGGAAGTATATTAGATCATAGGAGAAAGGGCTATCTCCCTCAAACCTCTCCCTTAGACACTAAGGGATATAACATCAATCCAGGAGACTGGGTGCTAGTTAAATCATGGAACTCTGCACCCTTAACCTCTGAGTTTGAAGGCCCTTTTCAGGTCCTACTCACCACCAATACAGCCATACAGACCCAAGAGAAGGGGTGAACACATATAACCCAGATTAAAGGACCTGTTCCACCTCCCACTGAAGAGTCAAAACCAAACACATCTCCTACTAAGTCTTCTAATGAATGGATTGTGACTAATCACTCAGACAATCTAAAGCTAACCCTCCAGAGGAGACCTAAAGACTATTGGAGACTGTCTATAGTCAAAAACTTGTTAAGAACTGTTTAAATAATCAAAACTTGTTAAGAACTGTTAAAAATTGCAGTTAATGTTATTTATATTTTACTTCTGATTTTTAAAAGTAGATACTTTCCTGTTGCATTTATTATTACCTAGTGTTTATTAATGAATGCATAGTTTTTAGTTTGTGTTGGGGCCTTTGTTTGTTTCGGTGTATATTGTGATTTTGTAGGATTAGGCATAAGAGTAAATACCTCATTATTTATTTGGAGTATTTTATCTCTCATTTTGGATACCAAAAATTCTTAAAGTGATCTGACCATTGAATTCAAGGTTTTTAGGTGCATGTTTTGGTGTTAAAAAGTTTAAATACCCCAGTTAACTCCAATCTTAGTGTACAAAGCAATCTCCTATAAAACATCCCTCAGGGCAAAAATAAATTAGTAAAGAAAAGTCAAATGTGTTGACACTGAGAGAGTAAAAAACTCTGTACTAAAACCAATGAGCTCCTCTGTAGCAGAAAAGCGTAACCAGGAGGCAAGGCTGGGTGAGTCTACAGTCCGCCTAAAAACAGCGACTCCAATCACTGGGTGCAGCTCGGTAGTTGTAGAGTTTAGGGGAATGCCTCATACCAGACTCCTGGGAATGCTCTTACTGATCTAACTTGTTAACAACACACTGGGAAGTTTAGAAGAGCCCATGTGCTAAATGTTACTACCCCCCTTTACAGAGGGGAAGAAGCCGGATCTTTAATACAAGTACATACAAATTTAAACTTAAACTGTGCCTACCTCTCTCTGTTAGCAACCTGCCAAGGGCATGGGAAGACTTATTGGATTTCACAAAATATAGCCACTTACCAGCAAGGACTGCCTGGGGAGTGTCCTATAGGAGATGCTTGGCTTTGCTTTGAGCATAAGTCCAATCAAAAAGGCAGAGCAGACTTAATAAAAGAGAAAGAAGTAACAACATCAGTAAATGAGAAAGAAGACCTAGAAACATCTCGTGGGAAAAACTTGTTCATAGATTTAGTGGAAAAGATCAGTAAAGAGTTACATTTAACTAATTGCTGGATCTGTGGAAATACACAAATGGCCAAAGTCTGGCCTTGGGAAGGGATCAGCTTAAGACCAATAGAAATCTTAAAATGGACACAAACAAGACAAAAAGTACCAACTATTGGACAAAGGGGAAAAGAATGGTGGGGATTTAAGTCTAACATATTTGGAGAAGAGTAGTGTATATCTAGGAAAGTGAAAATATATAAAACCCCAGTAGGAGAAATGTTCTGAAAAAGATATTTAAAAGTGAAACATCCATTAGCTAGACAGATCCCTAGAAAGCCCAATAAATACTGGTCCATTGGAAAGAAAGAAACGGGGTGTATCTACCAAGAAGGATCTAAATTCCATGAGTGTACTGGAAAAGGAATAAACCCATTCTGGGGAGTGAGAGCAATATCCAAGTAACGGGAATTTCCAATCACTATCAGTTATTCTTCCTGGAAAGCTCCAGAAAACCTGGTTTGGATATGTGGGAATATGGCTTACACTAAATTACCCGGGGAGTGGAGCAGCACTTGCACTATGGGAATTATTAAACCAGCATTTTTCTTACTCCCAAAAGAGTCTGGATCGAACTTAGGGGTCCCAGTATATGATGATTTGAACAGATCTAGCTGACCAAAAAGAAACTTAATTGAAATTGGAGGAACACAGACATGGAAAAACACAGTACAGACCCCCAGGAAATAGTTTGCACTTAGGGACCGGCGACCTGGGCTCAAGATGGGTCCTGGGGACACCGGACCCCAATTTATACGGGGTTAAATCGGATTCTGAGATTACAAGAAGCACTTGAGATGGTATTGAACCGAGCCTCTCTAGCTTTAGACCACATAAATGACCAACTATCCCAGACTAGAACTGTGGTGTATCAAATCAGACTAGCAGTAGATTATTTACTAGCCCATGAAGGAAGCACATGTGAAAAATTTAACTCCTCTGAGTGGTGCTTAGAAATAGATGACCACAGTGAAGTCATTAGAAATATCTCAAGGGAAATCCAGAAGTTAGTCTGTGTTGGAACACAAGAGTGAATCCCGACATTTGATGCCAGCTGGTGGGACAATTTCTGGTCATTAAAAGGAAACTGGTGGAAAAAAACCAGCCTTTTTCATCATATGTGAAATTGCTGGTTTGATCCTCCTACCTTGCACGCTCCCCTGTATAATCCGACTAGTAACAACTGCTGTACAAGCAAGTGTAATGATACCAAAAGAGCTTAATAAAAAAGAAGTAAAAGTAATCATGATAATGAATGATCAAGAACATCCAGATGCCAAGCAAATTTAAAACCAATATTAAAAATTGTAAGAAAATTGTACTTTCAAGAAGAAGTAATTGCTAATTTATGCAGGCTTAATCCTAACGAAGAATTAGAGGGGGAAATTGTAGAGAATACATTGTTAAAGGAGTTGATATAAAGTTCATTGTTAAAGGAGTTAATATAAAGTTCCAATGTTAGTCATAGATTGTTTGTTGAATGTTTTATAGTTATGTCAAGTTCCAATGCTAGTTAAAGGATTTATAATTATGTAAATCCCCTCACTGTCAGGTGTTCCCCCCACTGCTCCTGTTAGTGTTCAGAAGCACATAATCACAAGAATAATTCTATGCAGGTGCTTTTATTGAAGAGCTCTGGGTGTCAGGGGTACAAACCCAAATCTGTCTCTGACATGCATTCGGGATGAACATGTTTTTATATTCTATAGTTATATAACTTTCATGTTAATTATTAAACTTATATTGTTCTATTGTATACATAGGTTTCATCGAAGCATGGGCTACTCGTGACCTCCCCCTCCTCTCAAGCTTCTAACATAGTTTCTCATGATTCTTCTTATGGTTGTATATTAATTATACTTAATGACTAAACAATCATCACATTGAACAATTATATCCTTTATGATATACTCCTTATGCAGGTGCAATTTCACATGATCTGGCAAACACAAAGCCTGACATTTTCAGAGTCTATTTTTAACATTTTTCCAGGGCCCCACTAAGTCTAGCTTCTTTCTAATTCCCCGAATTTCATGGTTTTAAAACCTTTTACTATCACTCCCTCTCTCATCTAAGATGGCGAACCACCCAACACCATAAAGAAGAGGATTATGTCATAATAACCAAATATGAAAATGCCATAAGACCTAGCAGAAAAGAATGACCAAACACAAACCCCTAGAACAACAAGCCACCATGCAAATGAAGAATTAAAATAACACCTCAAACCAGAGAAAACATAAGACAACATCAGGGCAATGGTCAGAGCTTTCTGCCTTTGTCACCCTAACCAGAACAGGCCAAGAGCAGCACAGGGACCATGGACCTGAAACCAACAGTGTCTACCCAGAGACTCTTGAAAGGAGAGAAAACCCAGCTCTGCCAGGCCTTACTCAGCATTGCAGTTCCCTGCTCAGAGCCTGTGGCTCCCTGCAATCCTGGCCTCAAGGATCTGCTCTCACCAGGCCCTGGGCAGCCTTGGGCACTCCCTGCCCTCACTGGGGCCCAGCCATGCTCCAAGGCACTTGGAGTTTTGCTGCTGACTCCTTGAGCAGCTTCTCCATCCTTCTCTGCGTGCCTGAGGCTCCTGGACCCAGCCCCAAATCCAGAGTGGGGCTGATTAAAATACAGAAAGCCCTCAGGAGCTCTTGGTCTCCCTTCCATTGTCTTTGAGTCTCCGGGGCTTGTGCAGTGCTTGGAGTCAGTTTGGAGTTCTCTTCAGGAGGGAGATTCCAAACTGCACATCAGGATTTTTGGTTTTAGTCAGGGAAATATTTTTTTATTTTTATTTCAGAGAAGAGTGGATAGACGCATTTCCCAGGTGATCTTGATGCTGAATGTCTCCTTAGGAGGTCTGGGCAGGGAGAAGAAAAAGCCCCTTGCAGGTTGAGCCTGTTTGGAGAAGCTGCTCCTCATCCCAAACCTCACCATATCTCACATCACAAAACATGAAAAAAATTTAAGCATTTTGCTTCTAAATAAAATTTAATTAAGTAACAAAATCATATTTATATTATTCTAATTATGATAGTATTATTCAATATTTTACTACCTAATTTTTATATTTATATTTAAAAATCAATACAATTTTAGCAACTAAAAAAATTATTTCTCATTAGCTCAAAGAAAACACAATACCGTTCATTAATTAATTAAGCTTTATTGGCTATTTATTTCTTCCTCCTTATGGTAACTACTAATATTTGTAGTCCTTTTGGCACCATTTTTATAATCTTTTTCTCTAATAGGGTCAAGGGACGGCACTCTGGGGTCCATTGAGACATTTCTGGGGCACATTTGGGGCAGTTTGGGGTCTGGGGAGGGAATTCAGAGAGAACTTGAGGGTCTAGAGGACACTTGGGGGAGCCGGGTGGGCACTTGGAGGGGCACTCAGGGATTCTGAGGGACAATTCGGGGTCCGGGGCAGCACTTGGGGGTCCAGGGGGCCCTTTGAGGTCAGGGAGGGGAATTTGGGGCCCTTCGGGGTCCGGGCGGGCCCTTGGGGGGGGCTTGAACGGGGTGCGGGGGGTGATGGGAGTTGTAGGCGCAGGTATCATACTGTTTAACTGGGCCGCAGACCATCACGGGAGTTCGGGCGGCAGCTGCAGTGGCTCTGATGGGGCGCGGGGCATGACGGGAGATGAAGTACCGGCTGGAATAGCACTGGACGTGCGCCGCATAGCATGATGGGAGCTGTAGTCCCGGAAGTGGTTTGAACGAGATGTTTGGAGGTTCGGGGAGGCACTTGGGGGATACTTTTGCATCCGAGCCGCGACTTGAGGTCCTCGGGGGAACTTAAACAGCTCGGGAGCCCTTGGGGGGACCTCGGGGAGCTCCAACCGGGCTCCTTAGGGCGCGGGTCACGGCAGGAGTTTTAGACGTGGGACTGTGTTCTGAGGGGCTCTGGGGCCGCGGGGCATGAGAGGAGATGAATTCCCAGAAGCGGCTGTACCGGGCATCTGTGGGGTTGGGAGCACCCAGGGGGTCCGGGGATGCTTTGAGGGGTCCCAAATGGGCGCTGAGGGGACACTGAGGGATCCTGGAGGGTCTGGGGAACACTTATGGAACAGATGGGGGCCGATCCTGGGATTCTGTGGAGCGCGGGGCATGACGGGTGTTATAATCCTGGTTGCAATTGAGCTCAATCGGGCCGCGGGGCATGACGGGAGTTGTAGGCAAAAAGAAAAGATGGCGCCCACCCTAGGCACAGCCTCGAAGTCTCCGGTCCCTACGCTGATTGGCTGCAGGCCGTGATGGGCGGGAGCATCAGCAAATGGGAGGCGGGAAAAGCCCATTCAACCTTTGTAGTCCCTGCCAATACAGACCACTTTATTTCCAGTACAGACCAGTACAACCCCAGTGCTCCTCCAATCCCTCCCAGTACAGCCCTGTCCCTCCCAATACACCTGAGTTCTTTTCCAGTACAGCCCAGTTCATCCCAATATCATCTACAGTATGTCCCTGTGTCTCCATTCTTCCCTGCAATGTCCTCCCTGTCACCAGTTTGTCCCAGTATCACTCCCAGTATGTCCTGGTATGTCCCAGTCTGTCTCAGTGTACCCTACAGTCCATCCCAGTCCACGCAGTGTCTCCCACAGCATTCCCAGTGTTCCCCAGTATGTCCCAGTCCTGCCCAGTGTCACTCCCAGTATGTCCCAGTGTCTCCCACAGCATTCCCAGTGTTCCCCAGTATGTCCCAATCCCCCCCAGTGTCACTCCCAGTATGTCCCAGTGTCTCCCATAACGTTCCCACTGTCCCCAGTATGTCCCAGTCCTCCCCAGTGTCACTCCCAGTATGTCCCAGTGTCTCCCACAGTGTTCCCAGTGTTCCCCAGTATGTCCCAGTCCTCCCCAGTGTTTCCAAGGACAGTTTCATTTCTCACGGTGGCCGTGGCAGCCAAACCCAGCAGTGGGGTCAGTGCAGTGCCCATGGCCACAGCCCCTTGCAGGGGCCCAGTGCAGCTTGGGCTGATGATCCACCCTCACAGCTGGCCCAGGGCAGCTCTGCAGTGCCTTTGGTGGCACCTGGGGCTGGCACACACCTGAGCACTGTGTCTGTTTGCAGTGGGGAAACTCAGGAGTTTCAGATTGCTGCAAAAAGTACAAAAAGGGAAAACCCCTCTCAGGCTGGGTGCAGCCAGCTCTGCAAGCACAGCAGGGCCCAGGGCAGTGAGGACAGACAGGATGGGGCTGGGCAATGTGGAGCAAGGTTGTGCACACTGGGTCAGAGCTCCAGGCACGGCTTCTTTGAGCAGGCCAGAGCTGCTGAGGAGAGACCCTGGGTCAATATCAATCACAGAATGCTGCAATCACCTCTGCTCTAAAGAGAAATAAAATAAAATACTTCATTTAAAATAGGAATCTGTATTTTTACAAGTTCTTTGAAATCTTTCTCCAAAACTGGACTAGGAAGAGTTTAATGAGCCTCTCAGAATTTTGGTGTTGTTTACATCAGACTCAGTCCCTGAAAGTGTCTTCAGAAAACTTCTCAAGAACTCAAAATTTAATTGAAACTCTGAAGTTTCCTGAAGTTTTAATGGGTCCCACTGAGGAACACAACTGAGAAAGTATCCCCAGGCTGCAGTTAGAGCTGAACACTGGAGGCAGTGATGGCAGCTGGGGACAAACAAGGCAAAGGTGTCTCTGATGCTGAGCACACCTGGATGTGTTTCAGGAATGCAAAGGGCCGAGGCCTGGGCCCCAGCCCCTGGCCAGGCAGATCCTGTCCCTCCCTCCTTGCTCAGGGCTCTTTTTGGGATGGGCACTGGCATGTGGGCATGTACAATGCCAAGGGCAGGAGCATGGGGCGGCCCCTGCCAGGCTGCTGAGCAGGGACAAGGAGGCAATGAGGCCCCAGCCCTGTAAGGGTCACTTGTCTCCTGCTCCTGCCTCAGGCCCAGGGCCAGCAGCCATGGCCAAAGTGCTGCCCAAGTTGGCTCTGGTGGGGCTGTCTTGCAGCTGCTGCCCATCCCTGTGCCCTGTGCAGCCCAGGCTGTCCCACGGTGTCCCTGCCCTGCGCCTCTGTCCCTGCAGGCTGTCGGCATCCCCCGGCTGCCCCACCTGGCTGGGCCCTTCCTTTGCTGACAGCTCTGCCTCCTGCCTGCCTCTGCCTGCCCACACAGAGCCTGGGGCTGATACCAAAAGTGTTCATTCCATTTGTACCCTGCCTGTGAACTTACAGCACAGGAAAAGGCATGCAGGGGCTGCTTTCCCAGCAAGGATGGGTGGAAAAGAAGAAGACATCTGGGGCAAGGGTGCAGGGATAGAGAAAACAAGGTGTGAATCTGGGAACTTGGTGTGGGTTTTATGGAAATGGGTAAATTGTAATTCACATATAGGGACTGTGTATAAGCAACACACTGGTAGAATTACATGTCTGTGTGAGGTTAGGAGTTATCCCTCACCATACCTCAGGCCTGAATAATGACACCCTCTGAAATAGCAAATGAATGTTGAGGAGCCTTATTCTGATATTTCAGAGATTTGGTGACAGTGGGGCCTCACAGAACCAAGGAGTCAGCTGTGATACTGTGCAAACTCATGGAACAAAGGGTCCATTGTGGCACAGCAGAACCCCATGGAACCAGAATCCATTTTGGCACATTGGGGCCACATTGAACCAATGGTCCATTGTGACACTGCAGATCCAAGGAGACCATTGTGACCCTGAGAAACCTCTTGGAACCATGGGGCCATTGTGACACAGCAAGGCCTGGTGGATCCATGGGTCCATGGTGACAGTGCAGAACCTCACGGAACCAAGGTGACCGTGTTCTACTGTGGAACCTCATGGAACAAAGGGTCCAAGGTGACACTGCAGAACCAAGGAGACTGCTGCTGGCAGTGTGAGAGCTCATGGAATCAGAAGTCCACTGTGACACAGCAAGGTCCGATGGAACCATGGGTCTGTTGTTAAACTGTGTGGCCTCATGGAACCATGAGCCACTGTGACACAGTGTGGCCACGTGGAGCCAAGGGGCCACTGTGACACTGCGGATCCAAGGAGACCATTGGGACTGAGGAACCGCATGGAACCAAGAGTCCATTGTTCCATGTGGGGCCCTGTGGAACCAAGGGGAACACAGTGACATTGTGGGGCCTCATGGAACAGTGGAGACTGTTCTGACACTTTGGGACCCACTGGAACCAAGGGGCCATTAGGCCATGACAGGGTCTGGTGGAATCAAGGGGGCTGCAGTGAACACTGTGGGTGTCCATGGGATGAAGGGCCCATTCTGACACTGTTGGACCAACAACTCCATTGTGACACTCTGGGACATCATGGAACCAAAGGTCCATTGTGACACAGCGGGGCCTCATGGAACCTGGAGGCCATTTTTACACTTGGAGGCCTTGTGGAACCAAAGAGACATTCTGTCACTTCAGAGCCTTGTGGAGCCAAGGGTGTTGCTGCTGAGTAATGACCAACATAGACTCCCAAGGCTATCATAAGGCTAAAATGACACTCTTTTTTTTGGAAACCTAATCTTTTATATTCGTCCCTATACAGGTTGACCTGATTGGTAACTTAATAAAAACACTGTCATCTTGAGTTAATTAAGAAGACACCCATTTCTAAACAACTTTATGGACAAAACAGCTTATTATAAAACACCAGGGGCAGATTGTTTAGATTTCTTTCTCTCTAGTTCCCTAAAGTTTCCCTGACTAATTCATGGGGAAGTTTATCTAGCTTTCTCTCTTTCTGACCAGAGAGCTGCCACCACACAAGGGAATCGTAGTGACACTGTGGGGCTCCGTGAAATCAATGTTGAATCTCCAGTGACACTGCAAGACCACATGGAATCATGGAGACCATTGTGACACTGTGGGGTCTTGACAGGCCAATGGGCAGTTGTCACACTGTGTGGCACCATGGAACCAACGAGGCCGTTGTGACACTGCATGGCCCCATGGAACTAAGAATTCATGGAACAGTGCAGGACCCCATGGAACCAAAGGTCCACTGTGACATTGCAGGGCCTCATGGAATCCTGGCAGCCATGATGACACTTGGAGGGTTCGTTGAATCAAGGGACTCTGCAGGGCCTCATGGAACCAAGGAGACCCTTCTGACATTGTGAGTCCCCATGGAACCAAGGGTCCATTGTGACACTGCAGCACCAAGGAGACCCCTGTGACACTGCCAGGCCTCATGGAAGCAAGGGACCATTGTGACACTCTGGAGCCCCATGGAAACAAGAGGCCAGTGTGACACATCTGGGCCAGATGGAACCAAGGATCCAATATGACACCACTACGGTCACACTGCAGGGCCCCATGGAAACAAGGGAACAGGGAACAGGTCTGGTTGGCTTGGCCTGACTGGTCCAACTGCCCTTGGCATGTCGAGGGTCTCTTCTCATGTACCCCTGAAACCCTGGGGCTCTGGGCTTTCCTTCAAATGGAAAAGAACTGCTCTTCTCATTCAAGCATCCATGGCCAAAACATGATTCCTCCTCCAAAATTTCCAGTGTCCAGGGATATTGAGGTGGGTTTATCCTTTGCTCTAAGCCATAAAAACCACTTCTAACTAACATACCCTTTGCCTCCTTGGTTAGCCAGTAAGACTGGTTCAAAAATTCTTTTCTTCCATATCAAAACTTGCTTTCATTTCTATTCCTTCTTCAAATTCTACATTTAAAAATCTTTCTGCTAAACATACACACGTGTGAGACTTTCTTGTCAAACTTTCATCCTTCCCAACAGTTGGTGATGAATTTTACTTTTCCAGAGGCCTCTTCTTTCTTGATCTCTTCAGTTCAGAAATTCAGCGAGAAAAGCTGATTAACGTTTGTTCAAAACACCCAAGCAAGAAAAGCTCATTAGAATAATTCAAATCTTCAGTTCTTTGGTGGTTAGACAGATTTCAGAAGTGTTTTCAAAGTGAACCTACTTTATAGAAAACAATGAAGAGAGAATTGTTTTTTTCTGTTTAGTTTTCCTGTTTATAGAGAGATACCAGCAATCTCCAGCTGATATTGATCTCCAGCACCTCCTCATGCAGTCTGAACAGATATGAAAATCAAGAACCTTCATGGCTGACAATCAATCACACTTTGTCCATACCCCTCCCCAGCATTTCCCCCATCCAACCCCTGGCACTCAGAGCAGCTGAGGAATGGAGCCACATCCAGGGGTGTCCCCAGGGCTCAGGATTGGGGCCAGGTCAGAGAAATCTCTATTGATGATGTGGATGATATCGCCAGCTGGGGGCTATGTAGAAATCACAGATGAGATGGGACTGCTGTGGAACGTGCCTTGAGCTGTTTTATTTTTCAGCATCAGTCTCATTACATGGTTATGACAATGGGAAGATGCCAGCAGCTCACATCCCAAGCAGACCAAGAACTTAATGTTATAACTTACTTTATAAGTTTTTTGACCAATCACACAAAGCAAAAGCACATTGACAGCAGTTCTATCCAACCACTATAAGCACAAGCACCTTTGGTTGAAACAATCCTTGCCTATTTCGAATACAATACCTGCTTGTGAGCCTTAAAACACAATGCACAGAGCTCCATTATTAAGTTTCAAACTTCCCAATATCTTGCTAGATAAACTTTTCTGTAGCTTAGAAAGTTATTCTAGACAAGTGTTAATGCACAGACCATTGTTCTATTTGTCCTTGCTTTTCTACTTTTCAAATAATTTTGCTGCTGACCTATCTCATGGCTACTGCTTAGCTCTAACCACAGTTCTGCTGTCTCTGAGGCCTGCCTTTTGAAGCTTTCCCAAAACCCTCTGATTTTGTGAATTCCCACACTGAACACAAGTTCAGCTATTTTGAACCAAATGCTCACTGATGTAGATAGTATTAGACACGGCACACTGCAAAATAGAGCTGCTATAGATTTTTTGCTATTAGCACATGGGCACAGGTGTGAGAACTTTGAAGGAATGTGTTTTATGAACCTCCTCTCTTCCATTCACAGGAAACTCAAATAACTACAAGACAACATGAAGAAATTGACTCTGAATGATTTGGGCTTGGATGAATGGTTTGAGGAATGGGGAATAACTGGATGATTGAAAGATATCTTAAAGGGAGCTTTGTTATTACTAGTAGTTATTATTATATTGCTTTGTGCTATTCCACGCATAGTGAAATTGGTGACCCGCTTGGTAGAAAATACAGTGAAAAGTATTTGGCTGGTGCAAGATGAAGAAGAGGGAATTGTAGCAATGTATCTAAACAACTTGGGGCACACTGTGCACCAGCCATACCACTTATCAGTTATTCTTATCAGAGCCCTCTAGAAATCACCAAGGTTACTAAGACATAAACTGTGCTAAATGAAGAAAGAAAAGGCTGAGAAACAGAATACCAAGACCACAAGAACTTGATTACAGAGGGCTGTGAACCACCTGGACTGTAACCAGTCACATACTCTGAGAAGTGAGTGCAGGACACGTGGACAACGCAGAGGCACCAATGAAGAAGAGCGTGATCGGTGTATGCAGAAGGGTTAAAATGAATGAATAAGTATATTTATACAAATGTATATATATATAAATGTATAAATAAGTGCATAATGAAAACAATTAATAGCTTCTGCTTAATGATATTGGTTAGTTGTATGGGAGTCCTGTTTTCCCACAATGGGTGCCTGGGAAGGAGGGAGGGTTCCTTTCCATAAAAAGGAAAGCACTGATGCAGGAGCAGGAGACAAGTGACCCTTGCAGGCCTGGGGCCTCATTGCCTCCTTGTCCCTGCTCAGCAGCCTGGCAGGGGCCGCCCCATGCTCCTGCCCTTGCCATTGCCCAGCCCCACATGCCAGTGCCCATCCCAAGAAGAGCCCTGAGCAAGGAGGGAGGGACAGGATCTGCCTGGCCAGGGGCTGGGGCTCAGGCCTTGGCCCTTTGCATTCCTGAAACACATCCAGGTGTGCTCAGCATCAGAGACACCTTTGCCTTGCTTGTCCCCAGCTGCCATCACTGCCTCCAGTGTTCAGCTCTAACTGCAACCTAGAGACACTTTCTCAGTTGTGTTCCTCAGTGGGACCCATTAAAACTTCAGGAAACTTCAGAGTTTCAATTTAATTTTGAGTTCTTGAGAAGTTTTTTGAACACCCTCTTAGGCACTGATTCTGATGTAAACAACACCAAATCCCCAAGAGGCTCATTAAATTCCTTGTGCTGTGTCTGTGCTGCTGAGCTTTAAAGGAACAGCTCTTCCCAGGACCAGCTCCCCTCCCAGCCCAGCAGGGCTGAGGGCTCTGCCTGCAGGCACTGAGGGAACAGGAGCCAGGCAGAGACAGGCTGAAGGCAATCAGGATTGGGAAGACATTGAGCTGAGACTTCACTTGGGGAAAAATCTTCACAGCCCTGTGCATGGTGAGTGTGTGGATGCATGGCAATGTCCACTGTGCTCCTGGAGGGATCTCCTGAAGCCAGCACACCACACAGCCTGGGGGATGTGCCAGGAGGACTCTCCCAGTTTCTCTGTGGCACAGGAGGAGGAGGAGGAGGAGGAGGAGGATGTGCTGCAGAGTGGGGATGCCCTGGGCACTGTCAGAGCCATCCTGCCCTGTCAGAGGGCAGGACGGCTCCTGCTGCCAGTGACGGCTGCAGGGGGTGAATCTGGGGCTGCAGCCAGGGCTGCTCAGAGCTCCAGTTCATACCCAGCTCATTTCTGAGGGGACTTGTCATGAACTCATTCAGGGCTGGGGTTTCCTGCTTGGGTCTCTGCTTTCCTGAATTTGTGCTCCTACTTTTCCAAGGGCTCAGCTTGGTGGCAATGCAAACTCAACTGTGCAGGGCACAGCAGGGGCTGAGGCCCTTAAACCATCACCCCGAGGATTCCTGGGCACCTCAGGAAGTGCCTGCACCTGCCCAGCCTCCAGATCCATGCAGCATCACCTTTCCATGGTGCCCAGACTGGGGGAACTGTTCTTTAATTCCTACAGGGCCCAGCAGCTGCAGGGCAGGGCTGGCCTAGGGGCTGGGCTGGGCTCTGGCAGCTCTGGCAGGGAAGGAGCCCGGGGCCACAGGAGCAGCTGGGGTTGGGACAGCTCCAGCAGCAGAGCCATGGGCAGGGAGGGAGGGAGGCAGTGCTGAGGGAAGCCCTGCTGCAGGGCAGATGTGGCACCTGCCAGGCCTGCCCTGCAGGGCACACACTGCCCTGAGCAGCACAGCTCTTGTGTCCCCTCGCAGCCAGCAGAGCCCTCAGCCCAGGGCTCGGGGCCCTCAGTCCCTCCTGGGCTGGCAGAGCAGCCCCAGAGATGAAGGGTATCTCTGCGGCCATGTGCCCATTCCCTGCTGACCAGGGCCTGAGGGCCACTGTCGTGCCCTGCTGCTGCCTGGCAGGGGCTAGGCAGGGCTGGCCAGGGAAAGGCTTTTCCTCAGGCCTGGCTCTCTCTCTCTCCTTGCCTTTCGCAGGTGCTGCTGGCATTGCTGAGGGGCTCTCTGCCATGGCAGTTCCAGCTGCAGGGCCAGGCCCAGCCCTTGGGCTCCTCCTGTGCAGGCTGAGCACAACAATGGGGTGTCCCAGCTCCCTGTGCCCGGGCAGCTCTGGGTAGGGCAGCCTGGGAGGCTGGCAAAGAGCCCACTCTCCTGACTCTGGGAGAGGCAGGAGCCACTTTGTGTGCCAGGGATCCCTCTGCTCTCAGCTGTGTCTCCTGGCTGTCCAGGGTAACACGGGAGTGGATTTCCGAAAGGTGCAAGTCCAGGGCAGATGGAACAGGAGAGAGGGACAGAGCAGCTCCCCTCAGTCTGCACTAAGCCTCAGACAATGCTCCTGCCTCTCTGGACACTCTCTTCTCCAGTCTGTGCAGCAGAATCTCTCGTTCTGCCTCCTACAATCCCCATCCCTTCACCCAGGCAGCTCCTCTGCCTTGGCTCAACATTCTTTATACAAATCCCAAAACCAGGACTGGCCCCTGCCCTTACTGTGCCACTGCACTGACTGGGGGTCAGGTCTCACTCCCAGGTGTCCTGCAGGTCAAGGTCCATCTCCTCACACAACATTGGACAGCAGCAACCAGGGCTCCAGCAACAAAGGTGAAGGAAGATCTCCTAGACATACACAAGAGAGAGGTGTTTAGTGGTAGGAAAGGGTCTATGAGAAAGGGCTTTGACATTTCTATGAGAAATCTCCGCTCGATTATCACTGTCATTCCTTCTTCAAAAGGTGCCAATGTCCAGAGGCAGCAAATGTCCAACAGCAGCTCCATCAGGCACTTCCTCCTGCTGGCATTGGCAGACACGCGGCAGCTGCAGCTCCTGCACTTCTGCCTCTTGCTGGGCATCTCCCTGGCTGCCCTCCTGGGCAACGGCCTCATCATCAGCGCCGTAGCCTGCGGCCACCACCTGCACACACCCATGTTCTTCTTCCTGCTCAACCTGGCCCTCAGCGACCTGGGCTCCATCTGCACCACTGTCCCCAAAGCCATGCACAATTCCCTCTGGGACACCAGGATCATCTCCTACTCCGGATGTGCTACTCAGGTATTCTTCTTTCTCTTCTTTATGTCAGCAGAATATTCTCTCCTGACCGTCATGTGCTACGACCGCTACGTGTCCATCTGCAAACCCCTGCACTATGGGACCCTCCTGGGCAGCAGAGCTTGTGCCCACATGGCAGCAGCTGCCTGGGCCAGTGCCTTTCTCAATGCTCTGCTACACACGGCCAATACATTTTCCCTGCCCCTGTGCTAGGGCAATGCCCTGGGCCAGTTCTTCTGTGAAATCCCACACATCCTCAAGCTCTCCTGCTCAGACTCAAACCTCAGGGAGCTTGGGCTTCTTGCTATTATCGCCTGTTTAGCTTCTGGATGTTTTGTTTTCAATGTTTTTTCCTATGTGCAGATCTTCAGGGCTGTGCTGAGGATCCCCTCTGAGCAGGGACGGCACAAAGCCTTTTCCACTCAGCACTGCTATTTTTGCCAACCTGAAGCCCCCCTCCATCTCCTCCCCATCCCTGGATCTGGCAGTGTCAGTTTTGTACTCGGTGGTGCCTCCAGCCCTGAATCCCCTTATCTACAGTCTGAGAAACCAGGAGCTCAAGGCTGCAGGGTGGAGACTAACGACTGGATGGTTTCAGAAGAATTAAACTGCTGGCTAGTTTCTGCATATCACTTGTAATAAAACATATCTTTGATAGTTGTTGCTTGATTTTGTGATTTCTTTCTTCTTTTTTTTCCTTTGTTTCAGTTTTTTAATACTGTCCACAAAGAAAAGACATTATTTGTGCTTCATTTCATTTTGTTTACCTCCAAATTTGCTGTAGCTCACAGACTATGTCAATGAGGAGCTGTGCTCTCAGTTGCTTTAAATAAAATAAAGGATCTCCCAGCAGAGTTTTCACCAAAGATCCCCCTCTTGTTGCCCTCTTAGGAGGTTCAGCAGCAATGTCTGTGTGCAGAGCTGGGGGCAGATCAGTGCTGGCCCAGCAGCTGTGCCCAGCAGCAGCAGCACTTGGTGTTGCCAGTGCTGCTGCCGTGGCCCTGACCCGCTGCCCTGGTGGCCCTGGTGTTGCTGTAGGGCCCGAGTGCTCTCGGGGCTGGGCACAGCCCTGGGGGTGGCAGTGACTGGGCTGCAGCAGGGACAGGCCATGGGCGCTGCTGGGGCAGCGCTGACCCCTCAGGCCAGGGCCTGGCGGCTCCAGGCTCCTTGCCCAGACTCTCCCAAGAACACACCCAGGCCAATGCTCAGCACAGAAAAGCCCCGTAAGCAGCCCCAGGCTGGCCGTGGGAAGCTGGGGGCAACCAGCATGGCTGGGGCTCTGCAAGGGCCCTGGGGGAGATGGGAAGGAGCAGCAGAGCAGGGGCTGATCCATCCCCAGTGTGCTGCACAGCCCAGGGCAGCGTCCCAGAGCGTCCTGATGGAGCTGCCAACAACATCCCCCCTCTGCAGCCCTGGCCTCTCCCCCAGCTCACACAGGTGCCCCATCCTTGCAGGCACAGACACGGCAGCACTGGCTCAGCAGCCCCTGTTTGCATTGCATAGAGCAGGGGGAGCACCCCCATGCTGTTGCTGTGGGGACATGAACCTGAGGGAGCACAAATGCCATCAGCCCCTGGGGCCAGCAAGGGCTGGGGGACACCAGGGAAACCACTCAGCTTTGTCCTGGCCTCTGCAGACAGCCAGAAAGTTTGTTCCTATCAGCTGGGAGTTTCCTGTCCCACTGTAGATGCTGTTGTTCAGAGCCAAGGCTGCCTGGCAGCCACCCCCAAACAGCCCTGAGCATTTCCTTGGCTTCACCTTTGCTTTCTTTCCTCTTTCCTGATCCGGATTTCTTCCTATTGCCCAACCTTGCTCCCTCCCCTGCAAACAGCCCATCCCTGTTGGCCCTTTCTTCTCTGGCCCCACTCCCCATTGCAGTTCCTGACTTTGCACCATGGGAACGTCCCTTGGGGAGCAGGATCATCCTGCAAGTGCTGCAGGTATTGTCTGCAGGCTCCTGCAGTGCCTGGTGCTGCTCCCTTGCCAGAGGCACCCCAGGCCAGGAGGGCACATCTGGGCTGCTGTGTCTGGCTCTGGGGCTCCCTGTTCTGGGCAGTGAGGAGGAGCTGCAGAGGCTCTGCAGGACTGACAGGATGGGCTTTTGGGCTGGCAGGAGAAGCCGAGGGACCTGGGCTGCTGGAGCTTCTGAAGAGGAGGCCCAGGCCTCCTCCTGCAACTGCTCCAAGGGTAGTTCCAGAGAGTCACAGAATCAGAAAGGTTGGAAAAGACCTTGGAAATCATCAAGTCTAACCTGTGCCCTGACACCACCTTGTCTCCCTAGAGCCTCCCCTTCTCCAGGATAAACAACCCCAGCTCCCTCAGACACTCTTGTGGAGAGTATTATTAATAATTGGTTAGCTGAGAAAGGCCACACTGATATAATGCCACTGGTTAAGCTGAAGGAGAAAAGTCAGCAGTCAGCAAGCTGAAAGGAAGAGTCAGCAGCGACCTTGCTGCAACATGAGGATAGGGAGTAGAGATTAGTCCTGAATATATCCTAAGAATATGTAGAAAGTATCAAAAGTAGAACCATAGGAATGTAGAAGTAGGCGTAGGTGCTGATATGTAAGCTGACCAATCCTGAGCTCAACTTTTGCAATATGTATGAAGCTCATTATTAACTGTATTTAACCCGCCGTACTGATCAATAAAATTGAGCCTGTGATGATCAAACTGATGTCCTGGTTCCCTTCCGCCGACAAATGGTGGAGAATGCGGGCATAACCGAATCTCTGCCCTTTTTCTCGGATTAAAAGAAACAGGGATTACACCACGGTCGAGGAAGTTGGGTTTGGGTCCTTGCAGCTGGGACGGTGCCGGAATTTGAAGCACCCTTAAGGTTCACAACCCTGACTTAAGCCAATACGTGTCGCAGGAGCCTGGAGAGCTGCAACAGCGCGCGCTGATTAATAGGTATGGATAGGCAAGCGGCATATGATTTATTTACCGCCTATTTAGAGCGGCGTGGGATAAAAGGGATAGATTTAAAAAGGAGTTACCAGGGTTATTAGCTTATGGCCATGCTAAGGGTATCTTTTCTAATCCTCATACAGTTCATGAGTTATCAGAGTGGAGAAAGTTTGGGGAAATATTGTGGGATACAGTACTAGACGATGATAAGTCAGCAAAGAAATTCGGGAAGTTATGGCGGGTGGTGTATAACACGTTACTTCAGCAGGTCTCTGAGAGAAAGGCAGCAGAAAGGGCGACAGAAGCTCATAAGAGGAATATAGGGTATGGTCGTGAAGATGATCCCCTGGCACCTTCTGTAACTAAGGTACTTATGCCTAAGAGTCCCCAGCAAAGTGGTGTGGAGGATTTTTCTATAGGCACAGTGGAACCGTCTGCACCTTTCCTGTCAGAGGGGGAGGGCGAGTCGGATGGTGGGGGTAGGAGCAAGCCAGCTTTGCCTCCGCCACCAGCTTCAGGCGGGTCGGATGGTGGGGGTAGGAGCAAGCCAGCTTCGCCTCCACCGCCAGCCTTGCCTCCGCCGCTTCCCCTCAGTGAGCCGGCTCCGGTTACAGCTTCGGCGGGGGAAGGGCCCATTTCCCCACCCGAGCCGGCTCTAGCGGGGGGGCGGATTGCCCCCCGCAGGCTGGCTCCGCTTGAGTCGGCTCCGGTTTCACTGTCAGCTCCAGCGGGGGAGGGGGGGCCCCTGCTTCCCCCGCGCGAGACAGCCTCTGCTTCACTGCCCCCCCCGCGCGAAAACTCGGTGTCTGCACCGAAGCGCCAGCAGCATAGCACCCTTAAAGGGCCAGATCCCATCCCAGGGGCACACCGTGATCCATGGGGGGAGATGGCTAAGCAGAGGAGGGAAGCTTGGGCTGCTTTGGCGAAAGAAGTAATGCAAATGGGGGATGGTGAGGCAGTGGAAATAGCTTCTAGTCTTGCATGTCCAGTTACATACACACCACAGTATGATGCACAGGGGAACCTTACGCATAATATAGCAGAATATACTCCCTTAGATTGGAAGCTGTTAACTCAGCTACGTTCTACGGTTAGTCAGTTTGGAGTAAAAAGTGAACCTGTTAAGCAAATGTTAGATTATCTTTTTAATACTCAGGTTTTATGTCCTAATGATTTAAGAGGAATAGTTCGGTTGATATTTACTCAGCATCAGCAGTTATTGTTTAATGCACATGACCCATTACATGGAGTAACAGTAAAGGAGCTGACGGGCTTAGAGGCATTTTACGTACAGAGGCACAGATGATATCGGGAGAAGATAAACTTAGAGAGTCTATGTGGTTAGTGCGTGCTGCAATAGACATGGTTAAAGAGCCAGGAGGGTTACCGGCTTATATGGGCATTAAACAAGGTAGGGAAGAATCATTTTGAAATTTTATCGATAGAACAGCTACTGCTATAGATCGGGCTGGTGTTGCAGGGCGCTATTGAAGCAGGTGTGCCTTGCAAAATAGCAATCCAGCAACCCAAAGAGTGTTAGCTACTTTAGGGGCAAATTAGACTATTGAGGAAGCATTAGAGCGAATGGCATTAATGCCAACAGCTTCACAGGCATTTATAGCAGAAGCCTTAAAGGAATTAGGATTAGGGTTGCAAAAGCATAGTCTACTCAAAATCAGGTGTTAGCTGCTCTTGCTCCTCTCCAAAGCGGCTCACTGGCAGTCACGTAAAGAGGCTCGAGACCATTCATCAAGTGTTACCGATGCGGCAATGAGGGACAGACACAAGTTGCCTCAGTGACATCGGAGACACCAGCTGCTGCCGTGACATCGCTGCTACCTCCTGTCTGCAACCTGCAACAACAGGGAGCCTCGGCTTGGACTTATCAGCAGCAGTAGACGTCACACTAATGACGAACCAGCCTGAGAGGATACCCACTGGAGTAAAGGGTCCTCTTATATTAAATGGACAAATATGTGGAGCATTATTGCTGGGACGTTCCTCTATAACTATGTTGGGATTATTTGTTTTGCCTGGTGTTATCGATGCGACTTTACAGGGGAAATACAAATTATTATGGCTTACACCCTTTATCCTCCGATTAAAATTACAAAAGGACAACGCATTGTTCAATTGGTACCACTGTCACAAATGACATCAGGAATACAATCATTTACTGGGCAAGCACGGGATGAAAAAGGTTTTGGCTCTACTAGTGTTACACTTTTAACTGTGGATTTACAAAATAGACCAAAGCAAAAGGTTGAAATTACCTATGGGCATCAAAGCATAACCCTTTATGGATTATTGGATACAGGAGCAGATACTAGCATCATTTCTCCAGAAGCATGGCCACAACATTGGCCTCTATTTCCCTCATCAAACATGCTCACAGGAGTGGGAGGATTTACATTGGCAAGCAGGTCGCCGTCTTTTTTCTGTGTACATTGAGAATCAACAAATATCTGCTGTGTTTTCAATTGTTCAACTGCCTCCTACAGTTTCCTGCTTAATTGGAAGGGACATTTTAACACAATTGGGAGTGGTGTTAACTAATCAGCACCCTTTGGGGTAATTGCCATTGCTTGGACTTTCCCCATTCCACTCACCTGGAAAACGGCTACACCGGTGATGGTTAAGCAATGGCCATTAAAGGGGAGAGTCTTATGCATGCCCATGAATTGGTACAGGAACAATATACAAAAGGGCACCTGTGACTGTCCACAAGCCCTTGGAATACACCTATTTTTGTAATCAAAAAGAAATCAGGGAAATATCGTTTGATACATGATTTGAGGGCTGTAAATGATCAAATGGAACCAATGGGGGCCTTACAGCCTGGTCTTCCAAATCCAGCTATGATTCCAGAACACTGGCCACTTTTAATTATTGACCTAAAGGATTGTTTTTTCATTATTTGCCTGCATCCTGATGATATGAAGAGATTTGCTTTTACTTTACCAGCAATAAATCGTGGGGAACCAGATAAAAGATTTGAATGGACATCTCTTCCGCAGGGCATGCGCAACTCCCCCACTTTATGTCAGCTTTATGTTGATGCTGCATTACAGCCACTACGTCGTAAATGGCCAGCAACTATAATATATCATTACATGGACGATATTTTGTTTGCACAGCAACAGCCATTCTCCTCTTTACAGATTAACACCATTATAAATACTCTTGCTGCATATTCACTTGTTATTGCTGCAGAGAAAATTCAGACTACAAAGCCCTGGAAATATTTGGGATGGACTTTGACGGATCAAATAGTGATACCACAAAAATTGGAATTACAATTGGACATTAAAACTCTACATGATGCACAGAAGTTGCTGGGAGACTTACAGTGGCTGAAGCCTATTGTGGGAATACCAAATCACTTATTAGAAGCCCTACGGCCTTTGTTAAAAGGTGTGGACCCTACTACTCCTGTACACCTGACAAAGGAGCATCGTCTTGCCTTGCAGCAAATTAGTAACTGTGTACAGCAAGGGTATGTGTCTCGTCGACAACTCGACCACCCCATTGACCTTACTATTTGGAATAGCCCTTGCCACTTGCTTGGTGCTCTCTCTCAGTTGCAAAAGAAAACGGGGGGGGTACGGGTGTTGGAATGGTTATCACCACCACTACAGCATAAGAAAACAATATCTTCAAAAATTGAACAATTGGCTGCATTAATCAAAAAGGGGCGTCTCAGAATTCTTGAAGTGGATGGTAGAGAACCTGCTACTATTAGATTGCCTATGGAAAAAGAAACCTTGGACTGGTACTTGATAAATTCAAAGAATTTACAAGAAGCATTATTGATGTCACCTGCTAAAGTAGAGACTAGTAAATTAGTGCCTAGAGTTTTGCAATGGATGACGGAATGGAACTGGATTACTCGACCTTTGAGAGAAGAAAACCCCATAGAAGGAGCTATTACAGTTTTTACAGATGCAGGAAAGAAATCAAGGCGTGCTGCTGTTACCTGGCAAGAAAAAGGACAATGGAAGCATCAACTCCTCACAGCAGACCCTGCAGATAGCTTACAAACCTTGGAATTGTTAGCAGTAGTATGGGCGGTGTCCAACTTACAGGAGCCTTTAAATGTGGTCACAGACTCTATGTATGTTGCAGGAGTAGTCAAACGAATAGAGGAAGCAGCAATTAAGGAAGTGAATAATAAACGATTGTATGAGTTACTGATACAGTTAAGGAAGGCTTTACAAGAAAGAAATGCAGCATATTCTGTGATTCATATTAGGAGCCATAAGTGGTCTAAAGGTTTAGGAGAAGGGAATGAACGTGCAGATAAATTGGTTACCCTACCCATTGATAATTCTTGTCCTATTGACAAGCACACATTGGCCAGAGAAGCACATAGTAGATATCATCAAAATGCAAGAGGTTTAGCAAAACACTTTGAGCTGAGTTTGTCACAAGCCAAGGCCATTGTCAGGGCATGTCCAACATGTAGTTATCATAATGGTGGAATAGGTCTAGGCATCGGAGTTAATCCTCGAGGTTTAAAAATAAATGAGATATGGCAAATGGATGTTACACACATAGCTAGATTCGGTAAAGTCAAGCATGTGCACGTCACCATAGATACATATTGTCATTACATATGGGCTACGGCTCAGGCAGGAGAGAAAGCTATACAGGTTATCAGACATCTGTTAAGTTGTTTTGCTGTTATGGGAGTTCCAAAGAGTAACAAAACGGATAATGGTCGAGCTTATGTAAGTGCTAGGGTCCGGAAATTTTTGAATCATTGGTCTGTTAAGCACGTGACAGGTATTCCACATTCTTCTACTGGACAGGCAATAGTGGAAAGAGCAAACAGTACCCTTAAGCAGTATATTGAAAAACATCAAGACTTGACAGATCCACAAGCATGTTTGGCTAAGGTTTTGTATGTGATTAATCATTTATGCATTTTTGGGGAAGATGATACCCCCCCTGCAATGAAACATCATCCGAGGTCAGGTCAGGAAAATACTAAGGAAACAGAGGTCTGGGTTAAGTATAAGAACCCAAGTACAGGATTATGGGAAAAACCTGCAAAAGTATTATATTGGGGTCGGGGGTATCTTTGTGTTTCCTCACCTACAGGGCCTTTGTGGGTGCTTGCTAAGTGGACTAAACCTGTTTTTGATGCAGCCTCTGGTGGATCGCCTTACGGAGGAGGACAAGGAGCGACTGGGGAAGAAACTGCTTCTAGTCCTACAACCACTACTGTTACAATTGAAGGGGTACTCGGAAGCGGTGGACAGAGCACTGACACGTCACTATCGGACAGCCCAGGAGTTGATTCGTTTCATTGACTCATTATCAACTTTTCACTTAACAAATCTAGCGAAACTACATTGCCTTGACTGTCACAATCCACATTGTGCTGCCTGGATAGCTCTACGTTGTGGAGGTTGTAAAAGAACTTTTTGGATAGAACAATCATTATTACGGGATTTGTGGTGTCATACTTGTGAACACGAGCATACGTGGGGAAAAAGCTGGCAAGATGAATTATGGAGACAAACAGGGCAAAACGCATATATAGCTTTAAATCTTTATGAGTCTCCTGAACAGAAAGTTCTTGCTTATTATCGATGGGAAATACAATGTATTGTAAATAGAATTAAGGTTCAAAGTAAATCACGTATAGTTTCTATAAGGTGTAGGAAATTAGTGCCTTTAACACAGCATTCAGTTGTAGGACCCTTCCAAGGGGATCCTGATAGAGAATTAGATTGCTGCATTGATAAGTTGCAAAAATTGAGTTTGCACATGGCAGGACCAGTAAAATCAGGAGCAGCAAGATTGAAGACAGATAAGAAAAAGAAGGCAAAAAAGGGAACGGTCTCATTTGAATAGGGATATCAGTGATTGCTAATTAATTTTCTATGATTAGAACACTTTTACAGTTGTGGGACCCTCAGGAGGATATAGTTGTTGAGGAGGATAACGAACAAGAACTACGATTACGAAATAAGATACGCCTTGTGTTAAAGAAAGACCTTGAGCTGTTAGCCTCATATAGTAAAAAAGCTGAAGAGGCTTTGCAATCACCACCATTGAATTGGTTGCTTTGGATTGAAGAACCACAATTTTATACTGGTCCTTACTTACATTCGCTTCCTTGTTATGTTTGCAAAAAGGATAAAGATAAATGCTATGCATGGGTAGCTTTGCATTGTGCAGATTGTAATCAGGTTTATTGGTATTCACAGAGGTCATTGGGATGTTTATGGTGTACATCTTGTTCTGGAAGGTGGATTCGAAATTATTTCTGGGTTAGAGCTCTTGAACAAAGTACTGGCCTGCCGGGACTGACAGGATTACAGCTCTTTGAGAGTGCAGAACAAGTGATTATAGCATATCTTAGGTGAAAGTTGCAGGAAAACCTTAGAATATTTGAAATTACTAAAGCCTCACACATTATAGCAGCTCGTTGTAAAGCTGATTTGCCTTCAAACTTATCTCATGCTATACTTGTGAGCAAGGATGCTGATTTAGAATTAGATCAGTATATTCAAAAATTGACTCAGCCTTACAATAGACAATCTAGCAAACCAGGGAAAAGACAGTGAAGAAAAGAAAAACAAAGCAAGCAGAAGGAAGAAAAGGAGAAGCAAAGCAAGCAGAAAGAAAAATGAGGTTTGTTTTTGTTATACTGCTCAATGCTGTAGCAAGTGAAGCAGTAGGAGTAACACACTTTAGTCAACCAAGGGAAAATTTATGGGTGACACTTGCTAATCAAACTAACCAATCATCACTTTGTCTTAGTCTTGGAGGAGTCACTAACCCATTTCGAACATGCCTGGTGGGACTTCCAGTGTGGTCTCCTGGAGAATTTTGTAGTTTGATAACCAATCAAACCTTATGTATGTCTAACATGTCAAACATCACATTGCCGGTGCAACAAGGGTATACTGCAGGTCAGAGTGATGGCTATTGTCAATGTTTACTAATCCAATCACTTAACACCTCTTTGCATTCTCCTCCTGAAGAGTTGGACATTTTGGAAGTACAAAGGCCAGCATATCTAACACTACAGCTGGTGAATGGTTTAGCTTCAAACTTTCGGGTGCTCAGAATTTAAACCAACCTAAAGAAACATGGGCCACCCTAGATTCATCCCTGAATGTGAGTGAATTCTCTCCACAGCATTACAGTCAATGTAACGGCACAAATATCACAGCACCAATGAAATTACCCACAGGAATATTTTTGATTTGTGGAGACAGGGCATGGAATGGTATACCAGCTAAACCACAGGGTGGACCCTGTTTTTTGGGAAAATTGTCACTGTTTCATCCTAATGTGTCCTTGCTAATGCAGCTGAGTCAAAATTCAAACAGGAGAAAACGTAGCATACATGACTTAGACTGCAGCCAGATAGGAGATCCACGATTTTGGGGCACATTCAAACAGGTGGTGGTTTCAACTATCTTACCAGGAGGATCTGCCAATAAAGCCATGAATTTAGCAAAACAATTAGGATGCTGGGCAAGGGATGAGCTGAACAAGACATCACAAATTCTAGACATGCTAACTGCAGATGTGCAAAGTGTTACCCATGCTGTTTTGCAAAATAGAGCTGCTGTAGATTTTTTGCTCTTAGCACAAGGGCATGGATGTGAAGAGTTCGAGGGAATGTGTTGCATGAATCTGTCTGATCATTCAGTGTCCATTCACACTAAGATAAAAGAACTGCAACAGGGACTTCACAAACTTAAAGAAGAAGACGGTTTAGGAATTGACAAATGGCTTAAAGGCTTAGGACTTGGACCGTGGCTGAGGAACCTTGTGATCTATGCTATAGGACTGCTGGGTGTAATTTTACTGTTTTTGCTTATTTTGCCTTGTATCTTTAACTGTATTCAAAACATGGTCAGCTGTACAATAGCAAAAACATGGCAAACTAATCTCCTTGCACAAGAAGAAAGCGGGGGAAATGTGGAGAGTATTATTAATAATTGGTTAGCTGAATAAGGCCATACTGACATAATGCCGCTGGTTAAGCTGAAGGAGAAAAGTCAGCAGTCAGCAAGCTGAAAGGAAAAGTCAGCAGTGACCTTGCTGCAACATGAGGATAGGGAGTAGAGATTATTCCTGAATATATCCTAAGAATATGTAGAAAGTATCAAAAGTAGAACCATAGGAATGTAGAAGTAGGCGTAGGTGCTGATATGTAAGCTGACCAATCCTGAGCTCAACTTTTGCAATATGTATGAAGCTCATTATTAACTGTATTTAACCCGCCGTACTGATCAATAAAATTGGGCCTGTGATGGTCAAATTGATGTCCGGGTCTCCTTCCGTCGACATAGGGGTGTCCAAAATAGACCTAGATTGGGAACATAAGGGAGAGTTATTCCTAGCTCAATGGGCCCATGACGCCTCAGGCCACCAGGGCAGAGATGCCACATATAAATGGGCACGAGACCGAGGGGTGGATCTAACAATGGACAGTATTTCTCAGGTTACCCATGACTGTGAAACGTGTGCTGCCATTAAGCAGGCCAAGCAAGTGAAGCCCCTGTGGTATGGTGGGTGGTGGTCCAAGTACAAGTATGGGGAGGCCTGGCAGATTGACTCCATCACACTGCCCCAGACACGCCAGTGCAAGCGCTATGTGCTGACCATGGTGGAAGCCACCACGGGATGGTTGGAAACCTACCCTGTGTCTCACGCTACAGCCCGGAACACCATCCTGGGCCTTGAAAAGCAAGTTCTGTGGAGACATGGCACCCCTGAGAGGATCGAGTCAGACAACGGGACTCGTTCCAAGAACAGCCTTATCAACACCTGGGCTAGGGAACATGGCATTGAGTGGGTGTACCATATCCCCTACCATGCACCAGCTGCAGGAAAAGTGGAGAGGTACAATGGACTATTAAAAACCCAGTTGAAAGCTTTGGGTGGGGGATCTTCCAAGAATTGGGAGCAGCATTTAGCAAAGGCCACCTGGTTAGTTAACACCCGAGGTTCCACCAACCGAGCAGGTCCTGCCCAGTCTGAGTCCCTGAATGTAATAGAAGGAGACAAAGTCCCAGTGGTACATATCAGAGGATTGTTAGGGAAGACTGTGTGGATCAATTCTGCCTCGAGTAGAGACAAACCCATTCGTGGGGTTGTCTTTGCTCAGGGACCAGGTTGCACGTGGTGGATAATGCAAACAGATGGAACAACATGATGTGTACCTCAGGGAGATCTGATTGTGGGGTAAGAATGATGTCCAATATCTCTATTCAGTGGATGTAACTGCCATTGTCTGTACATTACACCATGCAGACATGAGATAGAAGGAAATGTGTAAGTGTTGAAGGTCTGGGCAAGTGGAAGATGGAGAAGGAAATGTGTAAGTGTCGAAGGTCTGAGCAAGTGATAGATGGAGCTCTAAGTGACTAAAGTGAAAAAGGGAAAAAGGGGAATCCTGCAGCTCTGTAATATAGGGCCTGGATTCAGTCATCCAGTGTGGGGATGTGATGAAGGCATGATGGGTATTGCTTGTAAATTTTGGGGGAACAGATGGAAATTTTGTATGAATAATGCAAGATGTGTTGTAGTATGTTGATGATATGGGGATAAGGGGTGGAATGTCCTGGGGTGACATTATGATGCTCATATCCCCATTCATCTGTTCTGTGCCTTTAAGACTGGCTCTGAAGAGTGGAAGTTTTGTTTGGGTTTCTTTTATCAGGGACACAGAGACAAGCAGTACATAGGGCTGTTTTTCACTTCTTGCTTTCAGCTTGCTGCTTTGCTTGCTCTCTTTTCTGCTCTCACTTCTGCTCTGCTTTGGATTCTGCTTATTAGCTAGTTCTAGCTAAACAGTCCACATTCCTTCTTGGACTGTTTCTCCTCTCCTGTTTCTGTGCCCATCTCGAACCTGCTCCGGACTGGGACTGGGAACACCGAGGGTTTGCACCGTTCGGCTGCAGCAGCTGCCCCAGCGCCGGAGGGACTGAGAACAGAGCAACCACCCCCGAAAGAGACTTTCTGATTTTGTCATCTTTC
The DNA here is from genome assembly GCF_035770615.1 of Melospiza melodia melodia. Classification (NCBI taxonomy): domain Eukaryota; kingdom Metazoa; phylum Chordata; class Aves; order Passeriformes; family Passerellidae; genus Melospiza; species Melospiza melodia. The sequence continues at coordinate 10,134,198 of NW_026948525.1, read as the reverse complement.
TCGGAGCGGTGTCATCGGGTATTGTTCATTTTGTGTGCTGGGGGATGCTGTGCCTGAAATAAACAGGTTCTTTCCACCTCTCTCCAAGGAATTTTTTCCTGAACTGGTTGGGGGGAGGGGCCGTGTGGGTTTTGCTTTCTGGAGGGGCCCTCCTATGCAGATTCTTTAACAAATTTGCCCTTAACCAGGACACCTGCTGAGCCTGCGATGGACTGTAGTGTAACCCCTACCTGTTTTGCCTCCAAGCAAAGCTTGGTTTTCCTTAGTAGTGGGGAGTAAATACAAGAGTAATAAAATGGACAATTAAACTGGCCACTATGGAGGATATGCTCATGATTTGGCATGTCAGTCCTGCACCTCATGCTCCCAAGGCTTGTTACTCATCATGAAATATTTTAACAAAAAAACCTCAGCTCTCATGTTACTTCTGAATAAAATTGTACAAGATCATCATGAATTCTGCTGTCAGGAACAAGACAAGAGCCTTCTGACACTCACTTGCAGCTGTCCTGGGTTTCTGCAGCCCTTTGTGAGAAGCTGCTGCAGCCAGAGTGTTTGGAGTTGGTTTGGGCCTTTATGAAAGATCTGTGGAGCAGTGTGCAGGGCTCTCCTGGCAGGAAACTGTTTGTCCAAGCCCAGGGACACAGTGCCGGCAGGAGCGGAGCGGCCCCGCTCCCAGCCCGAGAGTCTGTGGGCTGAGCCACGCCGGGGAGACAAGGCAGCGAGGGGCTCCAGCCCAGCTGCTTCACTGCCCTGCCCGCTCCATGGAGCTCTGCCATGGGAGAAAGCCGACGCCGGACGAGCCCCCGAGCTTCCATCAGCTGCTGGAACTGCTCCGTGACAGCTCCTGTTCTTCCGAGAGAGACCCCAGCGCCTTCTTGTAACGCATGTCATGGGGGGATTCTGTTTGTTAATAAACTGTTGGGGGTTTGCCACTTTCATCTATTAGTAATAATTTCCTATTGCTGGAAAGGGGTTGTTGGAACACTTTAGAGGAGGCAACTTATTGCACAATATCCTGTTTGAAGTTGTCTCAAACTGTGTGAGACAGATGGCTTCACACAGGAGCATCCCCAAGGCTGCTGAGGGGAAGGCACAGAGGAGGACAAATCCAGTATTTCTGAGGGAACTCCTTGACAGAAACCCAACCTGAGTTGTCAAACAGCAGACCTGATGTTTCGAGACATGGGCCAAAGGGGAAACCTTTCAGTGTGTTTGGTCCAGGCTGGGCTATGCTCGAGGCAAAGGTGTGTCAGTGTGTTGGATAATACTCTTTTCCTGACCTAGAGATGGGGACACTGAGAGGTGTTTTAAAAACTTTTATTCAATTTTCAGTCTCATGAGAAGGGTGAGACAATACAGATGTTATAATTCATGCCATCACAATCAGAAGCCAACTACTTCCTAATTATAATACACTATAAGCGTTTCTTGGTCTATCAGCCTTTTGCCATGCCATGTTGTAGATGCCTTAAAGCCAATGATTTAAAAATACTCTTTGTGGGTCCCACTAAAATACATCTTTAATAGCTCTGTTTTTCCAAAGTCTTATTTGCAAGGCCATCTTTTGAAACTTTTTTCCAGCTCCATTTCTCTCTCAAAAATATCTGTCCTATTCCATGGAAATTTTTAAGTTAGCATTTCTTGTCTCAAGATTTATATACAGATTCATACTTTGTGGGCCTTCTATTAGGCTCTAAAAACTTTCTACAAATCCATTTCCCACATCAGTGCACTTAGCTCCTTCTCTCCTCATTGTGCCTGGCAAGCACAGGAGCCCAGAGCTCCTGCAGAACCCATCACAGCACTCTCAGTGGGAGCAAACTTGTGTCCAGTCCTCACCTGCAGCTGCGGTGCCCAGCATTCCACCACTCTGGAATGAGGAACTGTTCCTGCTCTTTCAGAAGGAGCTAAGGAGCTTTGGCCTTCAGATCAATTGTCTGCAGGCTCCTGCAGTGTCTGGTGCTGCTCCCTTGCCAGAGGCACCCCAGGCCAGGGGGGCACATCTGGGCTGCTGTGTCTGGCTCTGGGGCTCCCTGTTCTGGGCAGTGAGGAGGAGCTGCAGAGGCTCTGCAGGACTGACAGGAGGGGCTTTGGGGCTGGCAGGAGAAGCTGAGCCACCTGGGCTGCTGGAGCTCCCCAAGAGGAGGCCCAGGGCTCATCGGTCAACTGCTCCAAGTATTCTTTCAGAGAATCCCAGAATCAGCAAGGGTGGAAAAGGCCATGGAGATCATCAAGTCCAATCCGTGCCCTGACACCACCTTGTCTCCCCTGGGCCTCCTCTTCTCCAGGATAAACAACCCCAGCTCCCTCAGCCACTCCTCACAGGACTTGTGCTCCAGACCCCTCACCAGCCTTGTTGCCCTTCTCTCGACACGCTCCAGCTACTTCATGTCCTTCCTAAATTGGGGGGCCCAGACTTGGACACAGCACTCGAGGTGGTGCCCAAGCAGTGCTGAGCACAGGGGAACAATCCCTGCCCTGCTCCTGCTGGCCACACCATTCCTGATCCAGGCCAGGAGCCATTGGCCTCCTTGCCCACCTGGGCACACTGCTGGCTCATGTCCAGTCTGCTGTCCATCAATCCCTGCAGGTCCCTTTCTGCCTGGCTGCTGTACAGCCCCTCTGGCACCTTGTTGGGGGAGGCAGGCAGGGAGGGAACGGGTCCAGATCCAGTCCTTCCTGAAATGTGGTGTTTGCTGGCACTGCCAGTACCCAGATTTTGATATTTCCCTATTCTGACACAGCCCAAGTGCAGCAACTTGCTGGCAAAGAAAGTCAAAATCAAGCAAAGACCTGGTACCTACAGCAACCCGATCTCGGGTTTGCTGACACTGCCAGTACCCAGATCTGGAATGTTTCAGATGCCTGCACAGCCTAATTCCACAGTTTGGCACAGAAAATTAGCATCTGGCAATTTCTCAGTGCCAGCAAAACCCGGCTGCAAAAAATGCAGCAATTTTCTGGAAAGAAAGCCAGAACCCAGCAGCTTCCCGGCACTGCCACCAGCACCGCCCAGGTCTGGTGTTTGCTGGGCAAGTGCCCAGATCTTGAAATTTCCCAGTGCTGGCACAGCCCAAGTCCAGCAATTTGCTGGCACAGAAAGCCAAGATCTGGCAATTTCCTGATGCCAATACAGGTGCCCAGACCTGGTGTTTGCTGCCACTGCCAGTGCTCACATCTGGATATTTCCCTGTTCTGGCAGAGCCAAGTCCAGCAATTTTCTGGTCAAGAAAGCCACAACCTGGCAATTCCCTGCTACTGTCATTGGCAATGCAAGATCTGGTGTTTGCTGGCACCACCAGTGCCCAGATGCAGGAATTTCCCAGTGCCAGCACAGCCCAAGTCTAGTAATTTTCTGGCAAAGAAAGCCAAAACCTTGCAAATACCTGGTACCTACAGCAAGCCAGTCTTGTGTTTGCTGACACCACAAGTGCCCAGATCCAGAATTTTTCAGGTTCCTGCACAGCATAATTCCAGGAATATGCTGGCACTGAAAGTTAACATTTGGCAATTTCCTGGTGCTGGCACATTCCCCACCCAGATCTGGTGTGCGCTGGCACTGCCAGTGCCCACATCTGGCAATTTCCCTCTTCTGGCACTGTCCATGTCCAGCAATTTGCTGGCAAAGAAAGCTAAAAGCTGTCAATTTCCCCATTGCCAGCACTGCCCCATCTGGAGATGTCCGGCAGCAGGATCCCAAGAAATAAGGAAGGAAAGAAGGAAAGAAAAGAGGAAGGCATCCAGATCCAGTCCTGCCTGGAGCCTGGAGCCTGAAATGGGCTGTTTGCTGGCACTGCCAGTGCCCAGATCTGGAAATTTCCCTATTCTGGCACAGCCCAAGTCCAGCAATTTGCTGGCACAGAAATCCAAAACCCGTGGCAGCTTCGTGCTACTGGGCCTGGCACCGCCCCCACATCTTGTGTTTCATGTAACCAGAACCCAGATTTGGAAATTTCTCAGTGCCAGCAGAGCCCAAATCTGGCAGATTTCTGTCTCTGCCAATGACACCACCTAGATCTGGTGTTTGCTGGCAGCACCAGCGCCCAGATCTGAAAACTTCCTGGCGCTGGCACAGCCCAAGTCCAGTGATTTGCTGGCACAGAAAGCCAAAATTTGGAAATTTGCAGGTTCTGGCTCCAGCACCATCCAGCTCTGGTGTTTGCTGGGACTGCCAGTGCCCAGATTTGGAAATTTCCTGATGCCTTCACAGCCCAGGTCTAGCAATTTGGTTTTAGCTAGTTTAGGAAGAGAAGTTCCTCAGACTGTGACTTTCCTTTTTCTTGGAACTGTTTAAACCTGCTCTGGACTGAAAACCCAGACAAACACCGGCAGCAGCTCAGACCTGTGGCCCACCGAGCTCTGGGACACTGCATTCCAGCACCAGAGGGACTCAGGAGAGACCGAGTGAGCCAACTACAACCCACAAAAAGGACTTTCTGAATTTGCCATCTCTTCAGCACTGTCAGAGGTTTTATTTAATATTATTCATTTTTCATGCTTGTGAATACTTTACTTTTTAAATAAACTGGGGTTTTTTCACTTTTCTCAAGGGAAGTTTTTCCTGAACTAGTAGGGGGAGGGGCTGCTTGACCTTGCTTTCTAGACGGGCCCCTTTTGGAGGTTTCCTCCCAAAATTTGCCCTAAAGCAACACAGTCACAATGAAAACTGCACCAGTGGCGGAATTTCCTGGTAGCAAATCTTGTGACAGAAGCTTGACTTTGTTCTCCATGAGAGATTTTTGGGAAGAGCAGACAAGAGAAGATTCCTGGAAAACTCAAACAGCTTTCCAGATGTGAAATGAAAATGAAAGAAACAATCCATGATGTTTTCCTCTATTAATTTCTGTGCTCCCCTTTTCCATGTTGCACTACTTCTCCATCCCAGTAATTCCAGATGCACCTCACCTCTAAGATCGGTGACTTAGAGATTTTTAGACACTGTAAAATATCATGAGCCACACAGAGTTTTCCTTCCTCTGTTTTTACAGGAAAGTAACGCTGGAGGTGTACGTGCAGTGCTGGGGTCAGTTAGGAATCCTACCCCAAGGGAAGGTGGACCGACAGTGTTTGCCCCTCAGCAAGGACAATGCCCAGCAGCAAGCGAGAGGATCACTGTGCCAGTGTGCAGGAGTCAGGGCTCTGCATCCGGGCCCAGCACTGCAAAGTTCCCGTGTTTGGGCAGACGGAGGGGCTGTCCCCGGGGCGCGCGGGGCTCGAATGTGGGGCTCGTGGGGTGAGCGGGGAACGGACACGGGGACGAACGGCCCCGGTGCTTCAGTTGCAGCAGCGGCAGCAGCAGCGGCGGCGGCAGCAGCGGCGGCAGCAGTGGCAGCAGCAGCAAACAGATACTTTCGAACACTCTTTCTCTCTTTCTTTCTCTTTTTCTTTATTTTTCACTCCCTTTCCCGCTGTCGGGCACCCTTCTCCCGCGGTCCCTTGCCCGGCGTCCCTCTCCTCTCCCCGCCTCCCTCTCCCCTGCCGGGCCGGGCCATGCCCCCGGCCCGCCCCCAGCCCCGGGCGGGGCTGCCCCGTGCCCGGCCCCGGCCGTCCCGCCGCGGTCTCGCCTCCGCCCGGCTCTGGCCGTGCTGGCGGTGGCGCTGCTGGGCGGGCATCAGTGCCTGGTGCGGAGGCGGCATCGCCGCCCTTCGGCTCCGCCTGGCCCGAGCCCGGCCCCGGACCCGACGTAGGCTCCAGTCCCGAGCCCGGCCCCGGCTCCTCCCGGGGCCTGCAGAGGACACACGCGGCGCGGCCGCTCCCGCCGCTTCCGCTGCGGCTTCCCCGGCCCGAGCTCCGCCGCTCGGCAGCGCGGCCTCCGGCCCCAAGCCGCCGGGGCCCGGGGCGGGTGGGGATGCCGGGCCCGGGGCGGGTGAGGGGCGCTCGGGGGCCGTTGCTGGTCCCGGGCCGAGCGCTGACAGCCGCGTCCCGCCCGCAGGGGAAGCGCAGGAGGCCCTGCAGGAGCGGTACCGGCTGGGATCGCTGCTGGGACGCGGCGGCTTCGGGAGCGTCTTCGCAGCCACGCGGGTCTCGGACGGCGTCCCGGTGAGCGGCGGGGCCGGCGGCGGGAGCAGGCAGAGGGGGCGGAGGAGGAGGGAGGAGGAGGAGAAGGTCGGGGCGCGACGGGACGGGCGGCGAGCTCAGCCCGCTGCTCTCCCTCGCTCGCAGGTGGCCATCAAACGCGTGCCGAGGGATCGCATCCGGCACTGGGGCGAGCTGGTGAGTGAGCGGGGCCAGCGGCAGCAGCCGGGCCGTGCCGGGCGGCGAGGAGCCGGGGCCCGGCACGGTGGGAGCCGCCGTGAGCCCTGCGGGGAGAGCGGGCGTGGGTTGAGCGGGGCATGCAGAGCATCCCGGGCTGGCTGAGGGCTCCCAGAGCCCCGGCACGGCCTCGGCCCCACTGACGGCGTCGTGCTCCTCCCGCAGCCCGACGGCACCAGCGCACCCCTGGAGATCGTGCTGCTGGCCAAGGTGTCCTGTGGCTGTGGCGGTGTCATTCAGCTCCTGGAGTGGCTTGAGCTCCCCGACAGCTTCCTGCTGGTGCTGGAGCGTCCGGAGCGGTGCCAGGAGCTCTCGGGTTTCCTGGCGGAGCGGGGGTTCCTGCCGGAGGAGGAGGCGCGGGGGCTGTTCCGCCAGGTGCTGGAGGCCGTGCGGCACTGCACCAGCTGCGGGGTCCTGCACCGGGACATCAAGCCTGAGAATGTCCTGGTCGACCTGGCCAGCGGGCAGCTGAAACTGATCGACTTTGGCTGTGGCGCCTTCCTCCAAGACACAGCCTACACCCAATTTGCAGGTGAGCCCTCGCAGGGGGTGCTCTTGGGCATCTCGTGGCCCAGCCTGGGTGCAGCACCAGGGCTTCCCCCTATTGCAGCCGGGATGGGATTGATGCTGGAGCCGAGTTGATTTGGGTGGGGTGTGAGGGCGGCCAGCTCCCAGCCCTGCTGACAGCCTTCAGCACCCACTGTGCCCTGGGCTGGGGCTGGAGCTGGGGCAGCCAGCCCAACACAAACCCCCATGGGGGCAGCAGAGAGGGAGGCCTGACCGCGTGCCCCAGATGGTTTGGTGTGCAGGCGAGGAAGGGCTGGACTGCTCCACTCCCCTTGTTCACCTTGGCTTATTAACATTTTTGGGGGCCGTGCAGGTGGGGAGGAGAGTGGGTTTTCTCCACTACTGGGTGGGTTTTTCCTTTGTGTGTCATGGTTGGGCTTTCCCAGGGATTCTGCTGCCCTCTTCCAGCACCAGTGGCTTCTTTTCCAGCCGCGAGTTTGTGCACAAGTCCCAGGTGCTGGCGAGAGGGCAGCACTCACCCCGTGTGCCTCTGGAGCAGCCCCCACATGCCCAGGGATGCTGGAGCCAGGCTCTGGGAGCAGCAGCAGCCCCCTGCTGAGCTGTGTCTGTGTTCCACAGGAACCCTGTCCTACAGCCCACCAGAGTGGATCCAGCACCAACGCTACCACGGCGAGGCAGCCACGATCTGGTCCCTGGGCCTCCTGCTGTGCCACCTGGTCATGGGGAAGCACCCGTTCAGGAGAGGCCAGGAGATCATCCGGGGGCGGATCCTCTTCCCACGATGGCTCTCTCAAGGTGGATCCTCATCTCTGGGCACGGGGGAAATACCAGTGCTGGGAGACAGCAGCAGGCTCATGGGCATCCCACTCTGGCAGCTGCTGAGGAGGTGGCATATGTCCTGCTCTCCTGCTCTCCTCCAAACAGAGCATCCATGGAGAAGTTTAGGCCCAGCTCTGGTCACACCCAGCATGACCTGGGCATGGGAACAGGAGGGCAACTTCTCCAACTGACTGGTGATTTCTGATTTCTCTCCCCAGAGTGCCAAGATGTTATTAAGAGGTGTTTGTCCATGCAACCCTTGGACAGGCCATCCTTAGAAGAGCTTTTCTGTCATCCTTGGGTGAAGGGTGTTTCCCTGCCCTAGAAGACTGAAGAAATCCACGTGCACAGTTGGATCCAGGGGCCTGGCAGGTACCAGCTCCACGCATCTCTTGGCAATCAGTGGCAAAGCAAACCAGGCTGGTTTTGTCCTGCCTGTAGCTCTGAGCAGGGGTCAGCAGAAGGGAACATGCAGCTCTTGGGCTGGAGCTGAGCTGGAGACCCAGTGTGACAAGCACTGGTGGCCACCATCCCCCCGGTTTTGTTTGTATGGTTCATGGATGGCTGGGGCCCTGGGCAGAGCCCTGACAGCCTGGTCTGACCCCAGGGAAGGGAAAGGAGCCCCTGGAGAAGCTGTTCCAAGCGGGGCTGCTGCTGGAGACACCAAGGACAACCTCAAGGATGACAATCTCTTCCTTGGCCTGGCCAGCTGAAGATGATGGACTTGGATTCTGGCACCTCTTCAAAGCCAGGCTCCAGGTCCAATTTGCAGGTGAGTCCACAGGCAGGGGCTTGCTCCCAGATTTGGGCATGGCACAGCTGGGCACCAAAGGTTCCCCCTTAGCTGGGGCAGACGCAATGAATTCTTCAGTCAGCTGCCCAGCTGCTTTTTGGCTCTGGGCAGCTGCTGAGGGCTGGATGTGCCGTGGCTGGCTGCAGGCTGGGCACATGTCCTGCCCTCCTGCTCTGCTGCCAAAGGCAGCAGGGATGGGCAGCTCTGGGCACAGCTCTGGGCACAGCCAGCATGGCCTGGGCACCGCAGGCCTTGGCACAAGGGCACAGGAGCCCTCAGCTGACGGGCGGTTTCTGCTTTCTCTCCTTGCAGCCGGGCTCTGCAGGTGCTGAGGCTGCTCTGGGCTCTGCCAGGGCTCTGCTGGGCTCAGCCCTGGGCCCAGCTGGGCTGGCTCTGCCCTCACATTGCTCTGACAGCTCTGCATCAGACGAGCCCATTGCGAGCACAGCGCCTGAGCTTTCTGCTTTGGCAGGTGAGTGAGACTCTGCTGCAGGCCCAGATATTGCAGCTGGGACACACATGCAATTGGCAAGGACCCAAACTCTCCACAGTCCCAGCTGAACACCTGGATCTGCACAGGGTGTTTTGTCTGTCCCATTCTTCCTTCTTGATTGGCTGGAATTGTGCAATTGCACTTTCTTCCTCCTCTAGAAGTGCCACGAGTGGGCCAAAGCTGGCGAGTGGGCCGTGCTGCTGAGGAAGTGCAGTCTGGAGCTGGTGGATGGAGAATTGCCCTTCTGCACTTCCAAACCAGAGTAAAAAGCCGTAAGTGGGACTTTGTGACTCTAAGAGATCCCTGACAGTTTCAAAGGGAATGTGCAGCCCATTCCCAGGCTGAGAAGGAAGGTCATCTTGTAAAGGATTTGGGCTTTGACAGAGTTTCCATTCCCAGTCCTGTTTGGAGCTGGAAGGGCACAAAGCCTTGCCTCGACCACAATTTAAAATAACAATATTGGAAACAATCCCCAAAAACTTTTTGAAAAGACTGCTGAAGTCAGTACGATGGATCCATGCCATCAGCACATTTACAAAGTAAATAACTGAGTTTTCTTTCAAAAGATCAGTTGCCTCTTAATTCAAAGTTAGAGAAGATTTTTCACTGCACTCTTGGGTTTTGTTTTTATCTTTCACATTTTATATAGTTTTTGATTACTTTTTCCTTTTTTTTCCTTTCAGTAGAAAACATGTCCTATAAAAGGAGTGTCGTTTGCTCCTGGTTCCCGTGTGGAGCAGCTCCCTTCCTGCTGGCTGAGCTGCTCAGGCAGAGCCCGGCAGCTCCTGGCCCTGCAGGGCTGAGGCTTTTCCCCGTTGCTGGGCACAGACTGATGGAGCAGCACTGCTGAACATGGGCACACAGAGGCACCAGCAGCAGCTGCCTTTGGCCACCTGAGGCTCCAAGGCCAAAACTCTGAGCAGCCAGGGCTGGAAGAGACTGGCAGGATCTGATCCCTGACTCTGGGCCAGGGCTGCACAAATGACCCCACAGCAGCAGCAGCATCAGCAGCAGCATCAGCAGCAGCAGCAGATGGAGCTGACTTTGAGCACAGCCCCTGCCCCTCTTCCCTCCCATGTGCAGCGGTGTCACAGCAGCCTGAGGCACCTGGGAGCCCCCAGTGCCAGCAGGGACTGGAGATGGCAGCCCTGGGCTCCTGGAGGCTGTGCAAGGAACAGAGCTGGGCACTCCCTGTCCATGGGGAGCTTCCAGATGGAAAAGGCTGCTGTGCCCAGGCAGCTGCAAGGGCACAGAAAGGAGGCTCTGGAGCACTGGATCTGTGCCAGTGCCACAGTCCTGGGCAGCAGCCAGCGAGCCCTGGGGGAACAGAGGGCACAGCACGAGGGACAGAACCAGGCAAGGGCAGATACTGGAGAGAGCCAGGCCTGGGATCAGGAACAGCTGCTCCATTGCACTCTTGGAGAAAGCTCTTGGCTGGTTCAAAGCGCTGAAAGGTGTGAAGGGCAGAGAGGAGGCCACAGCAAACAATGCTCCTGTTTGCACAGCCTCCCCTCTCCGTGTCCCAGAAGGAATTGCATGGACTGTGTTCTTCTCTCTGAGCCGTCTCGTTCAGCATGAGCAGCTCAGCACCAGGAGCTGAAGGAGCTGAAGCCTCAGGTCACAGGAGCTGGGCAAGAGGGAACTTTTGGAGCAAAGCAATGCTGCTAAAATAGCCCCAGCTGAATGCAGTGGATAGAATCATGGAATCACAGAATCCTTTCCGTTGGAAAAGCCCTCTGAGCTCAGCCAGTGCAGCCGCTCACCCAGCAGTGCCAAGCCCAGCACTAAACCACGTCCATGAAGTGCCAAGGCCTGGACACCAGCCCTGAGTGAGGCCTGGACAGCAGGCCCTCAGCCAAAGGTGGCCTCTGGATGAACCTTCCAAGCAAAGGTTATCTTTGTATCTGCTCCCTGATGAAATATGCATGGTGATTAGCACTGTGATAGATGTAGCCACTCCTTAGTGAAACATGTCTTGACCTTTGTGTATTTAGAAGCCAGACAAGGCCATGAAATCTGACATCTGGCCTTGTTTGGGGCTGTATGGTCAAAGTCAGCTCCCTTGGTTCCTCCTTGAGCCCTGGCCAGGCTTTGGGAGGGACCCAAGAGGAGGATGAAAGCAGATGTTGCCACACTAGCAGTGCTGTCAGTTTGTTCATTCAGCACTGTCAGAGCTGGGCCCTCTCTCAGTGGGGTTGGAGCCTCACCTGGGGCTGGAGGCACCTGCAGGAATTCCCAGTGCCCAGGAGTGGCTCTGCAGCCCTTGGCTGTGACAGCTTCCCCAGCTGCTGTGTGGGTCTGGGGGATGGTAAAGGCTGAGGGTAAATGCTGCTGGATCTTTCTTAATCACTGCAGGCAATCTTTGGTGGGGATGGTTGGGTGCATTGCTGAGCTGCTCCTTTTGTGATTCTTTGCTGCTCTGAACTGCAGGAAATGACACTGATTCCTTCAGCTGGTGTCTGTGTCCTTGGTGATGACCCTGCCCACTGGCAAAACAAAACTGGCACAGTCTGGCCAGATGCCAACAAAATGTCACTTGTTCAATGTAAATGTGAGGAATCTGTCCCATCAGAAATTCCCAGCTGGGAAGCCCTTCCCTGGAGTTCCCTGGCTCTGGAGTGGGCTGAGGTTGGAGCCCTGTGGGAGTAGTGGGGCAGTCGGGTAAAAGAAGCTGCACCCCTGGATGTCTTCAAATGCATCCAAAAATTGCATATGGAAAAGGAAACAACCTTGTGGGTTTGGGCAGACAAAGATGAATTTGTTCAGAGTACATAGGAAACAGCACCTTCAGAAGGAGCAATTATTGTTGGAATGCTCCCACATGGAGCAAGAGAAGAAGGTTTTAATCTTGAGCTCAGATGCACTTGTGCAAGTGAAATATCAATATAATAAACAAGTATATACATATTTATACGATAATAAGACCTTCATGTTTATATTTATAGATTTATATATATGTCTATATCTACGTATCTACATCTATATTTCTATATCAATATGTACATATAAAATAAGAATAATGTGAAATAGTGCTGACAATACTAATTTGGTATCTTTGGCTGCTCAGGCATGTAACACAAAATACCCTACAGAACAGGATTGGCCAGGACCCTAATGTCAGTGGTCAACTTTGTGAGATTGTATACAATGAAAAAAGGAGGAAGGGAGGAAATTGGCTATTTTTACAGGGTGTGCTGATACTGTGATGCACAGTGCTTTGTCTGTTCCTGTGAAAAATACAGTGATTTTGCCTGCAGGGTTTTTCATGTACCACACTATCCACAAGCTGCAGGATTGGTTGAATGGGTGAAGGGGTCGTTAAAAGAGCAGTTGAAAAAATGAGGAGATGGGAACCTTTGCCCATGGAGAACCCATCTCCCAGATGTGCTTCATGCCCTTCACAATGGCCCACTGGGGAAATGGAAACCCCCTGGCTGTGCCCGACTGCCCCCAATTTGCAAATCCAGCCATGGGCAGTGAGACTTGGGGTGCCTGGGAAATTGTTCTGGCTGTGATGGCCCCTGGCAGGGCCAGCCCAGAGGCTGCAGGGCTGGGCCTTCATGCATTGGAATTCATTAGTATAAATTCAAAGCAAATGAGAGCTATCAATACTGAAACAGGAATTCAGATTCCTCCAGGACACTTTGCTTTGGTAACTGCTCCCTTGCAGCTTGGCCTTGCAAAGTGTTCCTGTCGTAGCAGGAGGAATTGATGCAGAATATCCAGGAGAAATTACAGTAATTCTGTTAAACAATAATGAACAAGATTGGATTATTAAACCCCATGACAGGGTAGCACAATTATTGACCTCAATCTTAACTGTGTTATTGAAAGAATTGTTAGGAAGGTTGTAGTTCATTGTAGGTCTCAGGACCGATCAAAGTACCAAGGCCTGAGCAGGCTGTGATCATGGCCTGAACAGGCCCTGAGGTAAAGTTCACCTCTAGAGGAACCTTCCAGCCAAATGTTATATTTGTATCCAGTCCTTAAGGAAGAGTTATTACCAACATGATCAGTGTATGCGTTCTTTGATAAAACAAGGATTCATCTTTCTGTGTTGAGAAACCAGACCTGGCCCCATCTGGCCTTGTTTGGGGCTGAAGGATCAAAGTCAACTCCCTTGGTTCCTCCTTGAGTCCTGGCCAGGCTTTGGGAGGAACCAATGAGGAGAATGAAAGCAGATATTGCCACAAGTAGCAGTGATGTCAGCTTGTTTGTTTAACAGTGGAAAAGCTGTGTCCTCTCCCAGTGGGGTTGGAGCCTCCTTGCCTGCAAAGGTGGAGGCACCTGCAAGAGTTCCCAGTGTCTGGGAGTGGCTCTGCAGTCCTTGGCTTCCCCAGCTGATGTGTGGGTCTGGGTGATGGTAAAGCCTGAGGGGAACTGCTGATGGATCTTTCTTTAATCACTGCAGGCCACCTTTGGTAGTCATGACTGGATGGATTGCTGAGCTTCTTTTGTAATTCTTTACTAATAATGATGTGCTTTGTTGAGCTTATCCTTTTGTAAATCTTTGCAGCTGTGCATGATATAAATGACACAATTCTTTAACTTGGTGTCTGAGTCCTTGGTAGTGACCCTGCCCACTGGAGAAACAGGGCCCCCTCTTGCCTAAGTGTTCCCTGGGAAGGCAAAAGCCCTCACTCCAAAATTCCCCCCTTCCTCCCTGTTCCCCCCTTCACACCCTATGCATGATGTGCTCTGGTCTGGGGTGTGCCCGGGCTCAGTTGGGGTCCCCTGTCCTGGCTGTGTCCCCTGCCCAGCTCCCCCGCAGCCCCAGCCCCTCCCCAGCGTGTCTGGACGAGGGGCAGGACAGGCCTTGGCTGTGCTGCAGCTCAGCAAGAACAAAACCATCTCTGTGTGCCCAGCCCTGTGCTCAGCACCCGGCCCAGCAGTGTCTCAGTGCCAGGGGCTGTGCCCTCAGTCCCTGCCAGGGGTTTCCATGACAACTGCCAGGCCAGGTGACCCAGGTGTCCCCCCCAGTGCCGGTTGCCATGGAAACAGTGCCCAGCCCTGCCCCTTTCTGTCTGGCTGACCTGGCCTTTGGCCCTGGCAGTGCCGGTGGCTGCTGGTTCCTGGTGCCAGAGCGGCCAGCGCGGCACAGGGCAGGTGGCAATGGCACAGCCCCCAGCAAGGGATCCCCTCTGGCTCTGGGCACTGACACCAGCCCTGAGCAAGGGACCAGGACAGCTTTCCAGATCAGCAATAAAGAGATTTAACTGACCTAGCCCCAATCCTGAGCCCTGGCGACATCCCTGGATGTGACTTCCTTCCTCAGCTGCTCTGAGTCCCAGGGCTTGGATGGGAGAAATATTGGGGTGGGGGTAGGGACATCTGAGTGATTTTCAGCCATGAAGGGTTTTGATTTTCATATCTGTTCAAACTGCATTAGGAGGTGCTGGGGGTCAATATCAATTGGACATTGCTGATCTCAGTCTATGCACAGGAGAACAAAACTGAACAGGACAAAACAATTCTCTCTTCATTGTTTTCAATATAGTAGATTCACATTGAATAGAGTTGTGAAAGCTGTGTAATTAACCACAGAAGGATTAAAGACTTGAATTATTCCAAAGGGCTTGTCTTGTTTGGGTGTTTAGAAGAAATGTTTATGAGCTTTTCTCACTGAATTCCTGAACTGAAGAGCCCAAGAAAGAAGTGGCCTGTGGAGTAATAAAATTCATCAGCACCCTTCAAGTGGCTGAGGATCCATGCCCATCAGAGCAGCAATGAACAGAAATGGGCACAGCTTTGTGGCTGCCCCAGCTTTGGGATGGGCCCTGGGCCTGGAGCAGGAGCAGCTCTTGAGGGCCCCAAGGCCACGGCTCTTGTGCTGCCCTGGGCAGATGGGATGGCAGCAGGGGCTGCAGAGCTCTCAGCACCTCAGCCCAAGGGGAGCAGGGCAGCCAGGGAGCCCCCTTTGGCCTTGACCAAGCACCTTCCCCCATGGCTGGGGCTGAGTCCTGTGGCAGCTGCAGCTGCTGCTGTGCCCTTGCCAGGGGCTGAGGCCGTGGGGCAGTGCCCAGAGCAGCCTGGCCTGAGCAGAGCTGTGGGGCCAGAACTGGCTGGGCTGGGGAGAGGCCCTTGGTGCTGCCCAGAGCTAGGGCAGCTGGCAGAGCTTGCAGAGAGCTGGGCTGGGCTCAGAGAGCCTGGCCCAGAAACCATCAGTGTCCATCTCAGCCTGGCTGAGCGTGCAGGGGCAGGACTCAGGTCAGGCCTTGTGGGGCAGGGCCAGCGCCTGTGCAAGGCATTGCAAACAGGCAAGTGGCCCAGAGAGGAGGCTGCTCTGTGCCCTTGGTGGCATGGACAGAGCAGGGAGGGGGCCCAGGACATTTGTCAGCCCCAGCCTCTGTACCCAGCCCTTGGCAGCCCTGGCTGCTGAGCCCAGCTTTGGCCTGGGCTGAGTTTGGCTGTGGCCCAGCTCCATCCTCCTGCGGGGCTCAGGGCCTATTCCGGGCCATGGCCAGCCCTGGCTGCCTCTCTGCTGGCCCAGGGGCCGGCACAGCCTGGGGCAGGGCTGTCTGTGCAGCCCCACAGGTGCCAGGGGCTCTGCAGGAGCTGGCAGAGGCTGCCCAGCAGAGCCCCAAGGCTGCTGTGGGCACCACGGCACAGGGGCCGTTCCCAGCCGCAATGCTCCTGGCCTGGGCTGGGCCTGCACAGGGGCTGGGCCACCATGGCTGGGCCAGCACAGGGCCACAAAGGGGCCACGCAGCCGCTGCCGGGGCTGACAGCAAGGCCAGGCACACACAAGACATTGCTGAGCATGGTCTGCGCTGGCCAGGCCTGACTGTGCCAAAAGCAGAGCTCAGCTGTCCTTGGGGGCTGCAGGAACAGTCCAGAGCCCAAAGAGCCTCCATGGCTGTGCTGGAGACCACGGCTGCAGGAGGGAAATGCAGGGCTGCTGAGGGATGGGACAGGATGGAATTCCAGCCGACTCATCAGCTTGCAAGGGGCCAATCTTAGCTTGGCACCTCAGGGCACATCAGCCCTACAAGTAGAACTGCTTGGATGAACAGAACATCAGAAGAACTGATGTCTGCCTGGAAAGGAGCACAGGTTTTATTACCTGTTGTGTCCTCTGAGTTGGATGTACTGCAGAAATACCAACAAGACATTCTCAGGAGCTCAAAACAACCAAACAGCCTTTACTGAGAAATTTAGAAATTCAGTGAAACTTTGGCAAAAGATTTAATATGACAGTCAATCAACAAACACTTCTCAAAGCATTAACTTGGCCCATTCAACTTCAGGAACACAAGCCTTTTCAATTTTAAGTTAATCAAAATTTGCAAGGGGAAAGGAATAGAAGTAGACACAGAAAGAGAGAAAGAAAAATAAGATATAGAGAAGCACCCACGCCCGGATTCCAGTGTTGTTCAGACGGAAATTCCAAGAGGAGGTAGGGTCAAAATGTGTGCTTGCCTTGTTGTCAGCCTTAAATACCCCTTGGTCTTCCTGGGCCCTGCCCCCAGGTGGGCCTTGGGGTCATTTGGTCCTTCAAGAGCTGGGCTGGGGGCTCCAGAGGTGGCTGTGGAGCATTGCCTGTGCTGTGCCAGGGACTGGCAGCCACTGCTGGGCTGGGATAGAGGCTCTGGGGGGGATTGGGGTTGCAGGGCAGGGCAAGGCTGGACCTGCCCCTTCCTCCCCACACATGAAATGATTCAAGCCAACAATCTCCTCCAGTTTGTCACAATAGGCAGTGTTGGAGATGGAACCCAAATTTGGCCATGGGCACCTGGCTGAGAAGGACAGTTCCTTTCCACAGGAAGGAAAGCACAGAGCCTTCCCCAGGGTTTTGGGGACAGGTGAGAGGTGACCCTTGTGAAACCACTGCCAGACAGATTTGTCCTGGCAATATTGCTGTGGGAACAATCCCTGGATATAAGGAAATTTGGAGGTGAAATCCCAGTTCTGGCCATGGGCGCCTGGAGGAGAAGGACAGTTCTTTCCCATAGGAAGGAAAGCACAGAACCCCAGTGTTTCAGCAGCAGATGAGAAGAGACCCTCAACATGCCAAGGTCAGCTGGACCAGTCAGGTGGCCCACGGGAGGCCAAACCAGCCAGACCTGTTCTGTCTTCCCTTGGTTTTGTGGGGCCCTGACGTGTCACAAGGGTGTCTTGGTTCCATGGGGTCCCACAGTGTCACAATGGCCCCCAGGTTCCTGAAGGTCCTGCAGTGTCTCAATGGTCCCAAGGATTCCATGGGGCCTTGCAGTGTCACAATAGTCTCTGTGGTTCCACAGGCCCCACAATGTCATGTCACTCCTCTGTTCAGTGAGGCCTGCACTGTCACAATGGACCTTTGGATCATGGGGGTTTGTGGTGTCACAATGGTCTCCTTTGGCTCCACAGTGTCACAATGGACCATTGATGACAGGAGGCCACTCTGTCTCACCCTGGAGCTTTGGTTCCATGCAGCCCTGCCATGTCACAATGGTCCTGCTTGGTTTCTTAGTGTCACAATGGACCACTGCAGACAGAAGGCCTCGCAATGTCACAAAGGCCCCTTGGTTCCATGCAGCCCTGCAGTGTCACAAAGGCCTCTTGGTTCCATGGTGCCCCACAGTGTCACAATGGTCCCTTGGTCTCACAAGGCCCCACAGTGTCACAATGGTCTCCATGATTCCATGAGTCCCCTCAGTGTCACAATGGCTGCCTGGTTCCATGAGGCTGTGAAGGGAGTTAATGGTTATTCCATGGATCCATGAGGCCTTGCAATGGCACACTGGACCTTTGGTTCCATGGAATCTCACAGTGTCACAATGGCCCCTTGGTTCCATGACACCCCCAAGTGCCATAATGGTCTCCAGGGTTCCATGAGGCCCAGCAATGTCACAAGGGCCCCTTGGTTTGATGGGGCCTCTCAGTGTCACAAGGACCCCTACATTCCATGGAGTCACACAGCATCAGTACAGTTCCCCTGGTTCCATGAGGCGCAGCAATGTCACAGTGCTCTCCATGATTCCATGAGGCCCCACAGTGTCACAATGGTCTCTTGGTCTCACAGGGCGCACAGTGTCACAATGGTCCCTTGGTCTCACAGGGCGCACAGTGTCACAATGGTCCCTTGGTCTCACAGGGCCCCACAGTGTCACAATGGTCCCTTGGTTCCATGGGCCCTGTGCTGCTACATTCCCCCCTCCCCTTCTCAGGCCGCCCTGCCAGCTGAGAAATGCTCCCTGGGCCTCTGCCTTGGCCAACAGCCCCTGGGCTCAGCTCCTCTGCAGCTCATCACAAACACTGTCTGCTCCAGGAACTGCTGCTGCCCAACCAGCTCCTGGTTCCTGTAGGAGCAGCCCTGGGACCTGTTTGTGTTCCCTGAGCGGCGCAACATCCCTGTTCTCACCGTGCCAAAGAAAGCTGTTGGTGCCAAGTGCGGCCAGGATGAACCATTGCTGGGACTGAAGCCCCTCTCTTGGGGCCCTACAAACAGCGCTCCAAAAGGAGCCCTTGGAGCTCTCCTGGGCCAGTCACTTCCTCTGAGTGGGGCCTCTCCCAGCCAGGAACTCTCCCGTTTGCTGCACTCGGGGATCCTGAACAACGACGGAGCCTGGGCCGATCCCCCCACTCCTCCAGGCTCAACCCTTCACCTGCTGGGGAGATGCCAAAGGATCCACAGTGAGCATTTCCTGCCCTCAGGGGAATTTCTTACAGGTGCCTTGCACTGACTCTTTGTGTCTGTGTGCACACAGGAGTGCCTATGCTGAGGAAATGTGGCAGAAATGCTGCACTCTGAGGGGGTTGAGTGCCTTGGATAGCTGAGTCAGTCAGGCCTGCAAGGAAGGGTGAGTCACAAGCTCTAAACTATGTTAAATGCTCCTAAGGGTTGTTCTTTTAGTAAGTAATGAAGTTTAGTATAAGTTATAAGATAAGTTGAATATTGTTAAGAGTTATTCCACTGTGAAATTATTAAGTCCTAGGTTACAAGTAAGGTTAAATACTGTCAAGTGCTGTTCTTTTGCTAAATGCTGAAGTCTAAGGTATCAATCAAAGTCTGTTAAGTTTGAGCTCGGCTTAGCTTTTTGGCTGCATTCCTTTTATCCTTGCCCACACTGTCCTTTAGTCACACACACATGCACGCACACACACACGGAGAGTTCATGGTTCATTTCTGGTTTTATTGCCTGGATTCTGTTTGGTTTTGTAGTTGCTTTGTTTCCTTGGTGTGCCTGAAGTGCCCAGTCAGGAACAGAGTGACTCTTGCCAAGGAACTTTGTGCTTCTGTCCCTTAATATTAAATCTGGTTTTGGCTGATCCCTTGCCAGGGGTTTTTCAGCGCTCTCAAGGCCTCGTTTGTAACAGGGTGAAGGAGCCCTGACCCAGGCTCTGCCCTGGGGAACATGGGGATGCTGCCGGGGGGTCCCTGTCCCCCTGTGCCACCCCCAGGGCCCCGTCCCCCTGTCCCCGTGTCAGGCTCTGGGGTCGATCTCGTGGAACATCCTCTGGGGGAGGCAGCGGGGCCGGGGCCGGGGGGTCCCGGGGGGACAGGGGACCCCGCTGTGCACGAGCAGCGTTGGACTGCTGTGGGGGGAGCTGTGAGGGGGGCCAGGGCAGAGTGACCTCCCCAGTGACCTCACACAGCCCCTGTGATGTCACACAACCCCTGAGATGTCACACTGCCCCTGTGATGTCATACTGCCCCTGTGATGCCACACAGCATCCTTGTGAGGTCACACAGCCCCTGTGATGTCACAGGCTACCAGTGATGACACACAGCCTCCTATGATGTCACACAACCACTCTGTTATGTCACACAGATTCCATATTATGCCATTCAGCTGATATGTGATGTCACAGAGCAGATTTGTGATGTCACAGTTTCCCTGTGATGTCACAGCCTTGTCTGTGATGTCACAGCCTTCTTTGTGGCATCACACAGCTGCCCTATGATATCATACTCTATGTCACAACCCACGATGTGATGTCAAAGAACCACCTTCTAGGATGTCACAGCTGGCTCTGTGATGTCACTCCCCCCTCAGTGTTGTCACACAGCCCACTCTGTGCTGTCACACAGCCCCTGCTGACATCACAGCTGCTCTGTGCCTCTGTGACACAGCCCCAGAGGTGCTGCTGTGACACAGCCCCCTCGGGGACATGCCACAGGCCCTGCCAATGCTGAGCCCCTGTGAGCTCTGTCTGTGCCCTGCTGGCGTCCCTGAGGGGCCCTGGCAGCGTCCCAGCCCTGCTGGGCTGTGCACAGGAGCTGCTCCTGGCCAGAGCTGTCTCTCTGCAGCGCTGCCCCTGCCAGGAGCTGCCTCTGGGCCAGGAGCCCGGCCCAGCTCAGCAGCACAGACACAGCACAGGGACTTAATGACCCTCTGGGGCTTTGGTGCTCTTTGCATCAGACCCACTCCCTCAGAGTGGGCTAAAAGAACTTCTCAAGAGCTCAAAGTGAGATTGAAACACTGAAGTTTCTTGTACTTTCAATAGATCCCTGTGAGGGACAGGACTGAAAAAGTGTCCCCAGGTTCCAGGGAGAGCAGAACACTGGAGGCAGTGATGACAGCTGGGGACAAGCAAGGCAAAGATATCTCTGTGCTGAGCACACCTGGCTGTGTTTCAGGAATTCAAAGGGCCAAGGCCTGAGCCCCAGCCCCTGGCCAGGCAGATCCTGTCCTGCCCTGCTTGCTCAGGGCTTTTCCTGGGATGGGCACTGGCATGTGGGCATGTGCAATGCCAGGGACAGGAACATGGGGCAGCCCCTGCCAGGCGTCTGAGCAGGGACGAGGAGGCAATGAGGCCCCAGGCCTGCAAGGGTCACTTGTCCCATCGTGGCCTCAGGCCCAGGTCCAGCAGCCATGGCCGAAGTGCTGCCCAAGTTGGCTCTGGCAGGGCTGTCTTGCAGCTGCTGCCCATCCCTGTGCCCTGTGCAGCCCAGGCTGTCCCACGGTGTCCCTGCCCTGCGCCTCTGTCCCTGCAGGCTGTCGGCATCCCCCGGCTGCCCCACCTGGCTGGGCCCTTCCTTTGCTGACAGCTCTGCCTCCTGCCTGCCTCTGCCTGCCCACACAGAGCCTTGGGCTGCTCCAGGCTCCTGCTGGAGACGTGCTGCACCACAGCCCTGCCCTGCCAGGGAAATTCCTTTCTGCTGCTGCCCAGGCTGGGCCTCTCCAGCTGCCCTTGTGCGGGGTGCGGAGGTTCAGGGATATCACACACTATATTTATAATAAATCTCTACTGTCCACGTGTCTCTAGCTAATACATGATTGGTTAATCCTAGCTGTTTACACATCTAAATTAGAATGCTGATTGGATCACCTAATTTTTCATGCGTCTTGCTGTCGTCTTCTGGCCCACTCATGGTTCAATTTTTTCCTTTTTCCCAAGCTTGCTGTCAAACTTGCCGAGTCCTGATGACTCTTCTTGTATTTTTCTCAAGGATATACCAACCCCATTTCTGAATATGTCCATTATCCATTGTTTGTGAATGTGTCCATTGTCCATTAGTACAAGCAGGTTGGATTGTGCATCGGCTGAATATGGCCCTTGTCTAGCAAGAACTCCTCAATCTGCAAAAAAGTCTCAACAGTTCCCTGGTTTTGTTTTTGCACAAGCCAGACTGATTTAAAAGCACGCTCAATTATTTTCTGCACAGCAAGGCACTACAAGCAGAATTGAAAAAAGAAGACAAAGTATCATTATGCCAAAGGGTACTAAATCCTTGAGCCAGCCTGTTATTCCCCAGGATTTAAGCCACTCATCAAAAGAATTCTCAACCACTCTGAGCTTTTTCATATTCTCCTTAAGCAATGACAATTTCTTGTCAATAGATCCAGAGTGGTCAGAGAGATTCATGCAACACATCCCTTCAAAATCTTCACGCTCATCTCCTTGTGCTAGCAACAAAAAATTTATAGCAGTCTTATCCTGTAACACAGCGTGGTGTATGCTACCTACATCAGTGGTAAGCTCATTCTAAATTGCAGATGTAATGTTAATTTGTTTTCCTGTCCAACAAGCCAATCGTTTGAATGATGTAAGGGCCTGTGATGAAGCTAATCCTGGTGTAAAAAGTGATGCCAGGATAACTGAAGGCTAATTCCACAATTCTACATTATCCTTGCAGTCTGAGCCTAAGAGATGCTCACTACATTTTGGACGTTGGAATTTGTGCCTGATGTCAAGCATCTGTTGAATGCTAGGGGCAAACAGTGTCAATTTCCCAAAATAGCATGGTCCTCCTAATCCTTTGTGAGGAATTGCAGGCCAAGCTTTATCTCCACCAAAGAGAAACAAAAGTAGAAAAAAGTTATTGGAGAAGCTATTGTAGAAGGGACTTTTCTCTCCAATGATGTAGAAGCTTTTCTTGTAGTAACTAATGCTGCAAGTAGAGTTTGAGAACCTTTCGATTGGAAGATTTTAGAAAAGATGAGAGCTGCATTTTCACAATTTGGTTGAAAATGCCAACTTGCACAGTCACTTCTGCAGTATATTTTTCCATCTAACGCATTAATTCCAGCTGATGTGCATACCCTAATAAGACTTAGAATGCCACCCCATCAGCAGGTGATGTTTCAGAAAAGCTGAGAGGAAAAGTGTGCTCAAGAAGCTGCAAGAGCTAGAGTGATGCAGGGTGATCCTCTGTATGGTTTAACAGCACAACAGTTACTTGGCAAAGGGCTCGGGGCTACTGCCCAGGCTAGGAGCATTGATCAAGTCTTACAGATGAGCCAACAACTAGCATGTAATGCATTTCTTGCACTTCCAGATAAGTTACACACTATGTCTTTTACACAGATTTGTCAAAGAAAGAATGAAGACTTTGATAAATTTGTAGACAAATTGCATTAAGCTATCTATAATCATTCTGATTTAAATTCAGACACAAAGATACAATTGGATGGACTTGGGGATCATTTCTCCATTCCAAATGGCTTTCCCTTCAGTCACAAGAGCCTTCCATCTCTTCCAAAAATTGCCTGCTGAAACTCTTCTGCTCCCATCCTAATCAGTTCACTACTCCAGCATAACCCTTGAAGCACGGACAGATGACTCTTCAACTAATTATAGTAGAAAAGAAGGGTATTTATTGCAGCCGTGGTCACATGTGAACTAGTTTCCAGAGACATGTGCAAGGAGTTGCAGACTCCTGCTCTCTATTTCTACAGAAAAGGTTTTACATTAGGTTTCTAAGGACCCATAATACATAATTATTACCTGCCTGCTTCGCATTTTTATCAGCTGAATATCTATTACAGCTGCACAATTGTATTCCCTTAAGTGGATTGGTGGGATTTTGAAATGAGGGAGTGGTTGTATGGGAGGAAGAAAGCAGTCTTCCTCATGGTGAACTCTCCTCCCATGGCCAGCTGGCAAGACCTTTTCACCTGCTGCTCATGGTCCAAGCCTCTCCTAACTGTCCAATTATTCTTAAGGCAAGGTCTTTCTATGGTCTCAGCTTCTTCACAATTGCTTCCTCTATCCCTGTCACTCCTAGTTTTATGTTCCTAATATATTTGGTACTCTTTAAGTAAGGCACATGATTGCTGCTAGCTGTATTACTAACTTAGCTTCTTACCTCATTTTAAAATCTTAACTAAAATATGCAATCTTCTACTATCCCAATTGTATTCCCAGCTGGGCCCTCGACCCATCTGCACATTTCAATTTTCCTCATTACATTTTCAGCTAAGCCCTTGACTCACCTCAGGCACATCCCCGACTGCCTCTCTCCCAGCAGCTCAGAGCTGCATTGCACAGCGCCTGCTGTGCACCACAGAGCACAAAGCAGGCTGGCCTGGTGGGCCTGAATATTTCTGCCAAACACTCTGCATCTCACACCTTTGCTCTGGCTCAGTGCAGAACTGCAGGGTTGCACGCGCTTCCTCCCAGAGCTGCGTGAGGCGCTGGCTCCTGCAGATGGGCCCTGCCAAGCTGTCCCTGCCTCACGCTGGCCTCGCTTCTCTGGCACAAGTGCCGGGCCTGAAGGAGCTGCCCTGTGCTCCAGCCTGCCCAGCAGCCCGGCTCCCTGCCCCGGTGCCCAGAGTGCTGCACACACTGCTGGCCTTTGCCAGGAGTTGCAGGGCAGCCGGCAGAAGAGGAGGAATCCTCAGGCAGCCCAGCGGCCCGTGGCTGCCCTTGGCCTTTCTCTGCTCCTGGGCACACTCCAGACGGCCATGGCCTCCAGGCCGGGCTGTGCCCAGCACGGCTGCGCTTCCCCTCGGCAGCAGCCAGCTGCCACCTGGGCTCTGAGAGCGGAGGATTCGCCTGCTCCCAGCAAGAGGCACCCAGGGCCCGGCTGCTGCCTCTTGCAGCTCCAAGGGCCTCCTTCCAGCCTGCCTCTGCCGGGGCTCAGGCTGCTCCGGCCTCTGCCGGGGCTCTGCTGGGGCTCCAGCCCGGGCAAGGCCGGGCCCACTCTCACCTCACAGGCACTGACAGCTCTGCGCCACAGGAGACCTTCCCGAGCACACTCTCTGATCTTTCTGCTTTCTCACTTGAGCAAGGCTCTCCTCCAGCCAAAGAGATTATTGCATTTAGGGATACAAATCCAAGTGGCAGGAACCCCATTGCTCTCCAGTCACAGCTGAAGGCCTGCATCTGCACAAGATGTTTGGGCTGCCTCATTCTTCCTTTGGTTTTGCCTTCAAATGCCATTGCCCTTTCTGCCTCAACTAGAAATACCACAGCTGTGCCATAACCAGCCAGTGGGTCATATTCCAAAGGCAGTGTGGTCTGGAGAGGATGAATGAAGAAGAGCCCTTCTCACTTATGAAACCATACAAAAAAAGCCATATGTGTGACTTAGTACCAATAAAAAACAACTGGTAATTCAGAAAAAAATGTGGAATTTTCTGAAGGGGTCAGAAGGAGGAGAATCTTCCAAGTGAGTTGATGTTTCAGAAACTTTATTAATTACAACTCTAATCTATAATTCTATGCTACAAATCTCTTTAGCAACCCTACTCTACAATCCTACTCTAAATTGGTAACAGAGATAACATCTTGACATGATTGCTACGTTCTCGTCTCCTAGGGTTAGGCTTAGGTTTAGGCTTAGGCTTAGACTTAGGTTTTAGGCTTAGGCTTAGGTTTAGGCTTAGACTTAGGTTCAGGTTTGGGTTTAGGTTTAGGCTTTGGCTTAGGCTTATGGTTGGGGTTAAGGAAAGGGTAAGGAAAAGGGTAAGGGATAGAGATAGGGATAGGGTTAGGGTTTGGGTTAGCATTTAAGGTTAGGGTAAGGTTTTAGGTTTAGTGTTTAGGGTTAGGGTTATTCGTCTTCTTCACTGAGTTGATGACTTGTGCCAGGATGAATGGTGGCTTGGCTGAAGTTACAAATGGATGCTGTCCACTGGAAAAAAAAAACAAAAAAAACCAAAGAACAGTGAACCATTACTTTCCAAGCTCATTGCTTCAGGGACTCAATCAGGATACATCAAGTTCCTGGAAAGACCCAGAAAGAGGAGCAATGGGACCATCTGCTCCCCAGTCACGCCCAATGTGCAAGACCTTGCCATCACAGGCAAACCTGGCCCAGAATCCCACTCATCTGTTTATTGTGATGTCTTCATCATGCTGGGATTTTTGCCCTGCCAGCGCTCTAGAAATGGTGCTTTCTGTCCCGGGGTTTTCTTCCTTTCAGGAAACTCCAATGACTCACATAGGTCCCTGCCTTTGAAAGACAGGCACTGTGCTGATTCCCACAGGGACAGAAAGCAGTGTCTGCCTTTCCATGCCCTGCCCCTCGTGTGCTGGATGGCACCTTCCTTCCCAGCAGGGCCAGCCCATTGGCACTGGGCCCTGCAGTTCCCTCTCTGCCACACAACCTGGCAGTAACCCTGGCACAGTTCCCGTCTGCTTGAGCGTGCCAGGCAGCAGATGGGGCTGGGACAAGTCCCTCCCAGCTGTCCCTGTTTGCATGGCAGAAACCTCTGAGGGTGGGCTGGGGGGCACCAACCAGGGCCCCTCAGAAGCTCACAGTGAGCCCCCCACAGCCCCTCCTGCCCACAGCCAAATCTCTGACCCCTAGGCTGGGACTGGCTTCCTTGGGTTCCTCCACCACCATTTCATGTCTCTGTACCCTGTATTGCTCTACTTCAATTTTTTTGCCATTAGATAAAACTGAATACTCCACCAAATCACAAAAGAGGGCAACAGACACAGTCAGAGGACAGAGCACCTCTCCTCACAGGAAATGCAGAGGGAGCTGGAGTTATTCAGTTTTGTGAAGGACAGGCCCCAGGGAGACTTTATTGCCACTTTCCAAGACTTCACAGTGGCTTTGAAGAAAGTGCGGGACATCTTTTTTAACAAGGCCAGTTACAATAGGATATGGACAAATCTTTTTAAACACTAAGGGCATCTAATCAGAGTAGGTCTAAGGAAGAACTTGTGTACTCAGAGCATGGTGCCACACTGGCACAGCTTGCCCCAAGAGCTTGTAGGTGCCCCATCCCTGCAACCATTCCGGCTCCGGTGGCAACGGGCTCTGAGCAACCTGATCTCTTTAAAGATGTTCCTGCTCATTGCAGGACACTTGCACCAGAGGACATTTACAGGGCCCTGCCAGCCCAGCCCAGTCTAGGATTCCTCACCATTTTCATTTGAAGAGCACCAAGAGTGGAGGTGAGGAGGAAGGGGGCTCATCTGTTGCCTTGGGCTTGAGTGGAGGAGGAGCCCATCCCTCAGAGCCTGTTTCACCGGCAGCCCCTTCACATTTTACCTGCAGGAGCTCCTTGGCAGACCAGCGCTGCTCCTCGTCTGCCTGCAGGCAGCAGCTCAGGAAGTCACGCAGCAAAGCCGAGAGGAGCTTGGGCTGCCGCAGCTGTGGAGTCCCTACTGTGGCTATCAGGTATGTAGCCTGGAGAGAAAGGAGACACCAGGCTCCACCTCCTGCTTTCACATCTCTAAGGCTCTCCCAGATCCCTTTGTTTAACCTCTGTTCTTCAGTGGCAGTTTCTGCCCTGGCACAGACCCAGAGATGACTTTCCTTTACCAACCATAAACCCAAACCCCGATGCAGCCACAGCTTTTCCACCATCCTGCAGATCTTGCCTTGGCAGCTGATTTCATCGCCTGACCTAGTTAGTGGGAACTACATCAGCAAAAAAACATTTGCTTCTCTAAGGATTCATGCCAGCTTGAGATGGTTTTTGGAAGAGCGACTTTGCTATACTAACTAATTTCAAGGGTTAGTACATGAAAGGCATCTCTGCAGTGCTTGTTGGTCCTTTAAGCGCACGTGCCCTAGAACAAAACTCATCAAGCTTTTTGTGCTGTTCTTGAAAACAATGGGAATTGGAAGAAAAGAAAGGAAATCCATCAGTTAATACCCAGGTAGGGAAACAAACATTGAAAATCTCCTCTTCAACACAGACACGTTAAGATGCCTGCACAAATGTATTGGGATGAAAATGCCTGCTTGGGCACACAGGAGCCACTTGCAGCTCTGTCTCTCAGCAGTCTGAAAATTTCAGCTTCCCATTTCTGCAGCCAAAGAAAAATTGTCTAGGTCAGAAGAAGGAGAAGTTCCATCCCTATGGACACCCTCTAGTCATTTGGCTGCTCAAGTCAATGCATTAATGGTAGGCCCATGCCAGAAAGTGCCAGGAAAGAAACAGGAGGTTTTGGCAGGCTCTCCACATCACCAGGCTCTGGCTTGGTGACATGCAGAATGTTGCTTGGGCTAGGAGAGAAACACGGTCACTGAGTGTTTCAGCAGCACTGTACAAGAAGCAGAAGAGACTCTGTGCATTACATCCTCATGCCCATGTTTTCCAGTGAGAAGAAACTGCACACAGGGTTAGGTTCCGCTCTAAAGACCACGGTTTTAGAAACTTTGTTGGGTTTGGGTTTCCTTCCTTCATTTCTGGAAAGATAACAACACTTTTAAGATGCTTTTCCCCTGTTATTAAGGCCATCTACACAGACAAAAGAACTGGAACCACTTAACCCAAAGGAAAGTGTTGAGTGAGAATGGAGTTTGTTTGGAGTTTGTTTGCATGTGGTAAGGCTTGAGTTCCCCCACTGATGCAACCAAAAGTACAGCAGATGCTGATGTGTTGCAGGGACATTTGTAGGAGGGGACTTTGGTGGAAGTAGTTCCAGCAGATGGCAATGGGATTTTGTCCAGTGGCACACAGGACATGGGACAGGTGAGAAAGACAGTGGGATCAGTGAGTATTTGCTCCTTACCGTGCCAGAACTTTCGCCCAAGTAAGGAGGTTCTTGTTCTATCATTTCAATTCCCACAATTCCAAAAGACCATATGTCCACTTTGGGGCCATATGGTTGACCTGTCACCACTTCAGGCGCCATCCACCAAGGAGTCCCGGTTACCGAGCACCGTCTGCTCTGCTCAGGGGTGAGCTGAGTAGCGAGGCCAAAATCAGCTGAGGAGAAAACAAAATACTGGTTTTATCTGAATTCTGTGCAATTAGGAAAGCAAGCAAAAGAATTCCCCAGTAGAAGTTTGAAATTGCTCTGTGGAATCTCCTGGCATTGGCGACTTTAAAAATCCCCCCATGTTTTACATTGCCTCTAGCAGTGGCTTTTGTTCTTTGGAAACTTTAGACTTGTAACTCCCTCCCTCTGGAAGGGACCCACACAGAGCAAGGCCACTCTTGACTGCTTGTGGCTCCTTCTACCTCTGTGCACGTTGCAACTGTGCCCTCAGCTCGCAGCAGGGGTCCCTGCACTGCCACCAGCACCATGTTTGGGGAGCTGGCAGTCACGCCAAGCAGCCCCACACCCACATCCCTGGAACGCTGCACCTCACCAAGAATATACTGACCCAGTTTGACAGAACCGTCGGTTCTGAGAAGGATGTTGTCACTCTTCACGTCTCGATGGATCACATCGTTTGCATGAAGAAAATCCAGTCCTTGCAGGCACTGAGCGAGAAAACAGAAACAGAAGGGCAAAAATGAGTGATGTGATTTCATCACACAAGGAAGGAAACAAAGAATCTAAAAGATTCCCTCTCCAGGGGAATGGGGAGTAATGGCAGAACAGTCATGGCCACTGAGAGGAAGAGCTTGCTGCTCCAACACTTGCAGAGCAGGACCTTTCTGAGGAAAGGCACGTCAGCTTTTGAAAGAGCAACAGCACCTGCTGTTGTAGGCTGTCCCCTGCCAACCAGCCAGGATGACTCCTGCTGCAGCGCATGTGCTCAGAAACAAAGAGCATTCTGGCTGCACTCCTATCCTTTTTAGCTGAGCACTGAGAGAAACGAGTCTCTCTCTTCTTTCTTTGCTGTTTGTTTCAAATCCTGCCACCAGCACCTTTGCTTTTACAGGCAAGGAATGCAGTGAAGACAGACTCCAGGCAAACATTTAGAGAGGCAAGGTGGAGAACAGCAACTACAAATACAAGAGACAGAGCGAGAATACAACATCAGGAGATAAGAGTACTGGCACTGAGTACAGGGAGTGCAGGGGCACTGGCAGGCCTTTCACTTGAGATGCTTTTACTTGCCCATAGCATACCAGCAACACAGAAACAAAACTCGGCATAGGAAACCTCTCCTGTTCTGAGCCCCTGTTTCCCAGACAATCCTGCCCAAGCCCTTGGAAACACAGCTGGGATTGCTGACCTCCCGACTGATGGCTGCCATCTCATCTTCAGACAGGCAGGTCTGGCTGACGATGTCGCTCAGGACACCTCCATCCATGTACTCTATAACCAGCAAGAGTTCCTCGCCTAGAAGGTAGCTGAAAGAAGGAAACAAGGGGGTAGAGATGAACATGCATGGCTACGTTGATTTTTTGCTTCCAGGTTTCTTATTTCCAGATGCCTTTGTGACAAGGACAGAATCAAAGGAATAGACACTCCCTCTTGGCTGTGCATTATTTGCAATCTGTGCTGTCTCATAGAGAAAGACACATCTGTGAAAAAGGAGATGTCTTAGATGGGCAGCAAATGAAAAGTGCAGTTTAGAAAGAGCCCAGATATAAAACATGCCAGGCATGGTGTTTCTGGAAATAAGCACCTAGTCTTCCTGGCATGCATAGCAATGGCAAAGAGGGGCAACAATCCAAGGGAAATCCACTTTAGGATGGTTCATCTGCACTTTAGAAACTTTAAAAAATCAATCCCAAATAAATGTCGAGGCAGTGAACTTTGAGGCCATTGAGTTAGGAAGATACAGCTGATCCAGGTTTTGAATAATTTTGGAGTAATTATCAAATTAGATGTGCCAGGGAAGACTCATGCAGACAAGATGCACTCTCTTCTCATCCATTGGAGAGGAGTAGAGAAATATGAATAAAAAAAAATTAACAGCTTTACTTGCTGACGCTGACGAAAGTGGGTTTTTAACCTCTCATGTTTGCTTTATGTAAACACACATCGATGGGATAAGACCATGACCTCTCACCTGTCTAAATAATTCACAACATTGGGACTCCTATACCTCTTCATGATCATTATTTCATTAAAGGTTAGCTCCTTCCTCCTCACTCCTTGAAGATTTATTTTTTTCATTGCCACCTAAAATGACATTGAAAATCAGTAACTTGAGGGCTTGGTGGCACGAGACCACAAGGCACGTGGGAGCGAGTGATTTTGCAATGACACAGCTGAGCTGTGCCAAACTGCCTTGTGATTAGGCACTGCAGTAATCAGGAACTGACATTCCAACAGCCCATTTCTCTGCTCCCTTGGGAGCCAGTTACAGGACACGTGGGGCCACTGACGTTTTGCCTTGACCACTTGGTAACAGCGATGTCTCAGTTATCACCCACAAACCTCTGACCACACTCTCTGCTGCTTTGTTTGGGACTCAGAAGAAGGAATCCATGCCTTAATACTCTGTGGATACATCTTGTGATATGGGCAGGGCTTAGGGCTTTCAAGGACGCCTTGCAGATCTCTCCCTATGTGCAGTTCCCAAGTGCAGCACTGCAGGTGGCTAAGGAACTACCAGTAACTTTCAGATGGATTTGCTGGCAGCCAGAAATGAGAATTCAGGACTCTGAAGCTGTAGCCCCAAAGAGCAGTGAGGTGCTCGAAGGCACCACCTTTGTTTTAGCAATGGAGAGCGAGTGAGCGCGTCCTTCTCTGAAAGGAACCGCTGCCCTCCGTGCCTTCCTTCCGGCAGCTGAGGAGGACAAAGTCCCATATGTGTTCTGTGGGCTGGCACCAGTCTGTGCTTCTTGTGCCTTTTCAGCACAGCTCTGCCCAAAGCTCCAGCCACAGCTCACACCAGAGGGGAAAGCCCTCGAGTGCAGCAGAGCCTGCAGGGGCTGTTGACATTTACCTCTCCTCCTGTGGCACTGTCGAGTGCTCTGTAAACATCTCCAAAAGTCCTAGAAAATAAAAAGAAGCAGAGAAAGCAGAAGCTGTTTAGATCTTGCAGTGAAAGCCAGCCCACACAGGAGATCTCTGCTGGAAGTGTCAAAACCTGCAGGATGCAGGAGGGCTCTGCCAGAAGGGAGATGATGCATTTTCCTCTCAAGTGCATGGGCACTGGGCCTGTTCCTGAAGCACTGGGGCCCAATTTCTAAAGGGAGTTTAGTCTTTCCTCTTGGGTTTCACTGTCTAAACAGTGTGGTTCCTATCCTGACCACAGAGTGTTTCCCTCTTCAAACCAGGGGAAAGAATTGTTCCTGGGAACTGTTATCTCACAGCTTTGATAGGGCATAGGTTGCTCTTTCAGGCAAGCAAGTTTCTTCTCTTTTCATTAGTGTGCCAGTATGATTTTGAGACACACGAAAAATGCTAAAGAAATTAACACAGAGCTGTCCCACACTTGAGAGACAAGGAGACCTTCCAGGTCCTGTTCCTTGATGCAGGCAAGACCTCGGTAGCAAGGCATCTCTGACAATGCCTTCTGAGCCCACTCACAAATTCTGAGCAGCATTGAGAGATGGGACAATCTATCCCCAGTGTGTGATCATCTTTGCAGCTGTCCTGACTTCACGCTGGATAGACATTCCACCCCAAAAACACCTGGCCCATGGTTGTGCAGGAGTAACTGCTGTTGGACTCACCCGCTGCCAATATAATTCAGATGCCTGTATTTCATCAGGGGATTTTCAGTGGTGTTCACCATTCTCCCTGAGGGAAACAAAATGCAAGATGCTGACTTTAAAGTAGAGATCCCAGCTTCCAGGAGATACAAAAGGCAGCCCCAGCGCCTGGAGCTCTGAGCCCTTTGTGGTCGGCTGGGTAACAACAACCACAACCAGGCAGACAGCCCTGCAGCACAGGTGGCCAGCACAGAGACTGATTTGTACAGTCTTTTGAAGAGTTCTCTTGACAGGAAACAAAGCACAGGGACATACAATCCCAGGAGAGGAGGACATCTTCCCCATCTTTCAGCAGTTTGCCAAAGGAATGCCTTCCCATTTGTAAACCAGAGCAGCTCCAGCTGTAACCGATCCTGATGGGGCTTTCAGCATCAGGACCCTGACCTGCTTGTGAGCAGGCTGAGCTCAAAGATGCCCCTCTCCCAGCTAAGGAAGGCTCCAGCCTCTGCAGTCCCTCCAGCCCTCAGGGACAGGGCAGCGACCACAACAAGGCTGGCAAAGCCCCAGCATGAGCACTGACAGGCACTGATGGGAAGAAGCCAGAGTGAGCCTGAGCCCCAGACAAGCTGTTACCCCCATTCAGGACACAACAGGATGGGCTTTGAGATCAGCCACACCGAGGCACAGATCAGTGCCCTTTTTGTCCCAACAAGTGATGGCAGACACAGAATCCACTGGGCTCTGGTCTCAGCCCCACCAGGTCTCTTATCTGAGAGCACAGCACTGGCAGCTGTTACGGGCAAGAAGCAGATTCATTGGATTGTGCTGCAGAATCACAAAGGGCTTGATGTGTTTTCCTAGAGACTGATCTGAGCAGGGCCTGGGCCAATGGGTAGGATTCTAACAGTCATGGGAAAGAGTGGGAATCAGGTATGGAAAAGTGCCATGGATCTGAGGGATATACCATGGCTGGGCTGGAGGCTCTCTCCTGAGAAATGCCTGCAGTACAGTTTTATCTGATCACGCCACTTGGATGTGTCTCCTGAACACATCTTGATAAGCATAAAACTAGAAGATTAAATAAAGTTTGTTATCAAAGTCTCTGTTTTTTCTTTGGCGGCACATGGAAAATACCTTGTGCTCTCTATTTGTCCTGTAACCTGATGTTCTTTCAAAGTAGTTCTTATTGACAAAAAGATAGCATTCTCTTATTGATAAAAATATAGCATTCTCATGAAAATAAACTGCAGATGTAGTAGTGGTAACAGTAACAGTCATAAAATGACATCAGTAAAACGTGGGGTAGAAGGGCTCCTTCAGGATGGAGAAAAACACAACAAAAAACCCCCACCAAAAATGAACAACAGAAAAGCAATCCCACCCCACCCCCCCAAAACAAAATCCCCAACCAAAAAGACAAACTCCAAAGTCAGTCCATTTCTGTGAAGTTTTTTTGCTGTGATGACTGGTTGCTAGTCAGGAGTCTAAGGAGAATTTAGGAAGCTAAAAATTCTGTTCAGTTTGGCCACTAGCACACAGGACTTGCCTAGATCATTTGCTAGGTCACAGCCTTCTGCTGATCCAAGAACAATCCCTGCTTCAGCCTTTAGCAGAGAGGGAAGCTCAGGCAAACCCAAGCCAGTCCCAGGTGCCCTCCGAGGCAGCAGGAACACCCAGAGCTCTCTCGCTGCCTCGGAGCACAGCACTGCCTCTGGGGAGTCCTAAATGGCCCTGTGACACTGAGCTCAGGAGGAGCATTGGGTACAGCTCTGCTGACACCTGCACACAATACACTGTCCCTCAGATAAGAAACACCCCAGACGTACCCAGCAGCTCCAGGTACTCCTCCTCAATCTCCTGTTCCCGGGATGTGCCCGAGCCTGAGTTCCCAGGTTTCACAGAAGGGCTTCCTCGAGGTGATGCTGCTGCAGCAGCAGGTTCAGGGCCCATGATGTGCTGGACCTGGAGCATTTCTGGTGGGCACTGTTCCTGTGCCTCACTCCTAACTTGGGGTTCTTCATTGCCACACATTCCCTGCAAGTCTTCGCAGGCTGCCCGGTGAGATGTCAACACCTGCACCTCAAGTCAAACAGAACAAAGCAGTCAGACACTACAGCTTGTCCCTGTCAGCCAGGAGTCATCGACTGTGAGGAAAGGCAAAGAACAGATTGACAGGGGATACAACAGCTTGTTTCAATCCTCCATCTGGGTCACCAAGTTCCACTGTAAAAACAGCTCAAGAAAAAAGGAGAGCAGGAGCAGGCCAGCAGGAATCAATTTGGATGACTGCTGGCCAAAAGGCCAAAGGACAAGTTTCACTGTCCAGGGCAGATGTTGAGATTCAGCACACCGGGAAATGTCCTTCAGAGTGACTGTGATACACACACTACAGCAGCATGGCACTCGGAGGCATGGCCCCACTCCCTGCTGCTCTGCACTGGAAAGGCAAGAAGGGCAGAAACCACCAGATTGGTGACTGCAGGGGCTGCATCCCTCTTTCACTCACTTGGTTTTGCAGAGACTGACGGAAGCGATTAAGTTTCTCTCTGATGATTTTCATTTCTTCCTCCAGCTGCTTATGCCTTGCCTTGATCATACTGTGAGCTGTCTGAAGCTCTGCATCCAGCTGTTCCTTCATGTTCTCTAATAAACAAAAGAGAGGACATTTCATGAGTGGAGTGGCTGCCACTCTTTCATTCACCTGGTTTTGATGATCGCCCTTCTGCTGATGAAGATTCTCCTCTTGAATTCTTCCCATGTCTTCCTTGTTCTTTCTCTTCACTGCCATGCTGTCACTCTGAGCTTTGGGCAGCTCTGCTTGTGGCTCTGCCTTGATGTTCTGTACACACAAAAGCAGAGCAAGGGACTGAGAGCTGCCATCAGGCTCAGCTTTTTTCCTCTTGCAGCCTCAAAATCACATTTATTCAGCCCCTTCTTTCTCCTTCCCTCCCCACATCTGCCTCCATTGCAAACCTCCTGTCCCAGGGCTGATCTCTGCAGATTGCAAGGCTCTGTGCTTCCATTGCCTGTGGGACTCCTGGCCTCCTCAGTCCCAAGAGCTCTGGTTTATGCCCCTCTCCCTGCCCTTCCCTCTGTGCCCTGGCCAGTCAGGCTTACCTGGCCATTCTCCTGTGGCTCTTCCACCTGCTGCCTGAGCTGCTCTTCCTGCTCTCGGGCTGGGAACAGCTCTCCCTGAGTCTGGCATGGCAGCTCAGATGAGGCAGTGTGCTCCTGCTCTTTCTCTAGAAGCACCTGCACAGAAAGCAGGAGAAGATGGGTTTCAACTTCCCATACGCCCTTTGTGGGCCAAGACTCACAGACTGCTGGGCTCACACGTTCCCAAAGCACTGTGCTGCTGCTCTCCTGGGTCGTTCTCTGCCCGAGGGGAGGCACAGATTCCAAAGTGCCCCTGGACCTACAATCAGGGGCCATCTGGGACTGAAGCTCCAACAGCCTCTCAGGCAGCTGACAGGGAAGGGGTGGCATTTCTCAAGGGTCTGGTGAGGGCCTCCCTCTGCTTCCGACGTGTCCTGTTTGTCTTTCAGTAGTGACTGACACCCCGCCCTGTCCCACAGCTCCATCCTGGCTCTGCAGGGGCTTCCTGGGTGAGCTCACTCCTTGTGAGAGACACTTCTGGAGTTCACCTTCTCTTCAGGCCTGCACCAGCATTCCTCCTTCCTGACATCCACACTCTTGTTAGAAAACCAGGTCATTCAGGAGATAAGGATGCATGCAAAGATCTCTGATGGAAGTCAGAGAACCTCTATGGCCACCTCAGTATATGGAGGAAGACCAAGGTGTTTCTTCTCCCTCTTTTGTCAACGGAGAATTCTGACCAGCAGTAACAGAGTTTCTCATAAGGCCCCATTAACGAATGCACTTACACAGCCCTGGGGATGCCAGTGAAGGAAACCATGTGCCATGTATGGCATGGCATGTATGACCAGAGTCACCAGACCCCAGCTACAGCATGGGATAGTTCCATTCCCTTAAGACATGCAAAAATTTAAAGGACAAATGAAGGCTTCAGGTCAGAAAAGGCTGGAGTAGGAAAACATGAGGGGAAAAAACAACCATCTCTGGAGGGGGAAACATCTCTGCCTGCTCAGGATCAGTCAATGGAACTTGTCTCTACTTCTCTCCTGAAGGGATGCCTTTGCATCTTCCACTGCTTTGGAGCAGAGCCAGGAAGATTAAAATAGATAGATAGACAGATCTCACTTTTATCATCTCTCTTTACTGAGCTGTAGAATTTACATTCTTTGAATGGAGAGAGATATAATTCTCTCCCCTAGGTTTTTTTTTAGGGGAAGGTAGTGAGAAACTCATAGAAGGAGAGAAAACAATTATTATCTCTACTTGCTGTTCTTGTTTTTTACTACATGAAAAATGTGTTATAGTGATTGTTTACTGAAAGTGATTTGTTAATTGGATTTTAGAGATAGTTGTTTAGACTGATTAGATAATTAGATAAAAGGCTGTGTGGAGACAGTCACGAGTTTTTCTTTCGTATGTTTTTAGTATAATATCTCTTTAGTATAGTTTTAATATAGTACTAGTGTAATATAACATAGCTTAATAAAGCATTTGTTTAAACTTCTAAATCATAGAGTGAAAGCACATTTTTCGCCACGTGGGGGTCACCCTGAATCAATCCTGTCCTTTCTGTCGCTACACACATCAGCACTCGGCAGCAGTGCCCCAACCAGCAGCCATCCTGAACTTGCTCTCCTGTTGCTTCAGTAACCCACACTCCTGGGGAATCTGGAGCATGTCGGTCCTTATGGAATGCAACCAGACCCAGAGCATTGCACTGGGAACGGCTCTCTTTGTGCATCTGTGCTCGGGCAAGTTCTTCGCTTGGACTCGGCCACACTGATGGTGCTGAAGTGGCTGGAATCAGAAATGCAGCCCAGCCCCTCCCAGCTCCTCTAATCTCTGAGCACCAGCTGGAATGCAAGGGCATTGATTTCCTACTCAGTTCCCAAACACAACACACACTGATTCCCTGGGCAGCCAAAAGACACGGGAGCTGTTAACTTGAAAAGGATGGGCAAGCCCTACTGGCTGGTCTGGCACCAGAACTGCTCGTTCTGCACCAACATCCCTGCCCCAAACGATGTGTTCTTGTGCAAAAATACTGCATTGTCCAGAACTGCCCCCTTGAAAACTAAAATTCTAGCAGGATTTCTGCCAGTGCTGTAAAAGTGTAGGAAAGACTGAGAAAAAAGCTCCCTTGCTCCCTGGAGAAGGAGAAATTGCACAAGGCTTCTCCTTCTAGCAAACAAACAAATCAACAAAATATGAAAGTGTTACCCACACCAGTGTCTAAAGCACTTGGATGCAGTGAAGGGATGTTTGGCAGGGAAACAGCCCTCGTGCTGAGCACTGGCTCTATGGATCCAAGGCAGGGATCAATGGCAGTCTGCCTGAAGGTCCCTCATGAGCCCCCATTGTCCAGGCTAAAGCTCCCTCAGCACCTCCTCCCTGGCCTTGTGCTGCACCCCTTGCCCAGCTCCCCTGTCCCTCTGTGCCCACGCTGCAGCCCCTCCATGACTTTCTGCTTCCCAGGGCCCACAGCTGCACACAGCACTCCAGCTGTGGCTGCAGCGCTGCCCAGCACAGGGCCACGCTCCCTACCCTGCTCCTGCTGCCCCACTGCTGCTGGCACAGCCACCGTGCCCTTGGCCTTCTGGGCCCCCTGGCCCCATGCTGCCTCATCTTCAGCTGCTCACGGCCGCCAGCCCTGCGTCCTTTGGGCCCACGCAGCTCCCCAGCCACAAAGGTGCCCATTGCACTTCAGATACAGCAGGCACCATTGCAAGATGGCCTTCCTGTTCTACCACCTCATGTTCCAAGTAGATATCATCAAGTTTGATAGGAATAGGATTCTAAGTCCCTCTCTTTAAATTAAAATGATCTAATTCAACTGTACAGGAAATTGCTCTTCATTAAATTTTCCCTATCTGCTGTCTGCAAGCATCATTCTCTTTTCAAAACTAGGTTTTAGTTCTTCAAACTCTGAGAAGGAAATTTAAAAATATCTATCTCTGCCTTTATTATTTTTGTTACAGGCATGAATATGGTTATTCTTTCAGCCTTCCTAGCTGGCCCTCTACAGTCTACTGCTACTGGCCAAGCTCTCAGCTTGCTCTACAAGTCTTAAACACCAGGAACATGAAATGTTCCTTTCTCACTCACCTCAGGATCTTCTGCGCTGCTGAATACACGCTTCAGGTGTCCTGTAGTGGGAAGGGAAAATGAACCAGATGCTGTCAGAAAACTGCCTGGGCTGCTGAATCCCACAGAACAAGTCAACCCAAATAGAGATTATTTCCCATTTCACAACATCCCTCCAGGAGACACATCTCATTCACACAGCCAGCAAGAGATCAGGACAATATTCTTGGTTGTGCCTACACTGCAGCCAGTTTAGCCAGGAAATGAATACAAATATGATCAAGCAAATGCAAAGTGTTTTTAACACTCAATGCTCCTGTTCTACCAAACACATAAGACAGCTTCTGAAATCTTCTCCTTCAGGTACTCTTTTTTTTTTTTCACTCAGTGTCATGCACTAATTCTGATTAACTTGCAGGAAACCATTGCCCAGAAAAGCTTCCCCAAAATCCCCCAGAGGTGGCGCAGTTCTATTGTGGAAAAGCACAGCAGCACTTCCTTTCAAAGGGAACAACTATTTTAGCATTTAGTAAAAGGTCAAGTTAGTCAAATCCTTTCATGACAAAATTTAAAAAGAAAGAAGCTTTCTCTGAATTCTGGGAACAACTGCAGGGTTTTTGGAAAGCCTTAAAGAAGGTCTGCCAGTCTACATTTTCAAAGGTGTCTTGCTTCTCCCAGCAACCTGAGGAAATGACAGACTCTGCTGCCACAGACTCTCCCGTGGAGGGAACGGAAGCCCTGCAGGTTCCCCTGCAAATGCTGCCCCTGTGGCTACAGACACCCCCTTTTAAGCTGAACCTCTTGACAGGAGCTTTACCAAAGCAGAGGCATCCTAATGCTCTTTCTGTTTCAAAATCAGAAACTCAGCCCCCAAGAAAGAGCAGGAAGACATACAAAAGCCAGGTTAAGATACACCCTAACCTAAGCAGAAGGGAAGCCTCTACTTACGTGCAAAATTCGTGAAATAATAAAGTGGAATAAGTAATGCCATATGCAGCAAAAGCTGCAGTGGCCAGATGGTTAACTATTGGCATTTCTGCAATTTTTCTAAACGCTAAAAAAACAAGCCTCTTGTCAGTGGGCAGCTGCCTACTGACAGATGTTTTGACCAGGAAGGTTCTCCTGATCTGAGCAAGGCCTAGGGCTGCTCTGACACTCAGGCCTTCTGTGCACCAAGGCAACCTTCTGATGCCACTATGAGGACGTGGCAACCATGCCCTGACATCACAAAGGGACAGCTCTGTGTTGGTCTTTATGCAAAGCAATAACCAACCTTCCCTACAGAAAACACAAAAGAGCCTGGGAAATTCTCATCTGTCACAAAGCACCAAAAATTCCCCTCATGGGCCAAACCCTGTTGTTCAGGGGATCCAAGAGGAACTCCAGGAGTGCCTCAAGCACCTACAGCCTGTACCCCAACTGAGCACTCAGATGGGACACAAGCAAAGGAAACCAGACCAAGATAATGGCCCACAGCATTGCACGTGTGAGAAATGACTCTCACTTTTAAAATTTTAAAGGTTTAGTAAACCTTCACAAAGGACTGAATAAGGAAAAGTCGCATCATTGGGAGTCTCTGTGATCAGCAGCCATGTGCTCATCTGCAAAAAGGATGCTCTGCCTTTTATACCCTCAGCCCCTCCAAAAGTTTTGTCAGTCAACTCTTTCTCTGCTGTCCATTGGTGGAGATTACTTTCCTGCATCCCGACTGGAGGTCAGGCATTGTTACACCCTGCCTGCTGGTCACAAGCCAGCCCTGCCCAAATGCCCTGACTACCCAGGCTGTTACAAGGGGGACGGGAAAGAGGACTATGGGAGGATATATTACAATACCATCACTACACATTTGAACATCCACATAACATCTGCTTCTTAATTGTCAGACCCAACCATTGCATTACTTGTCCAGAACACACAGAACCAGGAGAGAAGCCACTGTTGGCATCACAGCTGAAATGTTTCCTAACAAATTTCCCCACACATTTGCACCTTTATTGGACATGCCCAGGGCTCCGGTGCGGGTACATCTCTGCCTTTCTTCCCCTTTGGCAGCAGTCGAACTGGCAGCATCTGCCCGCCAGCAGCAGCTGCTCCAAGCTGGGAACGCTGCTGGCGGTGCTGATTTCCAGAGGCTTCTGTGTGCCAGGGGGAGCCAAGGCAGGAGCGGGTTGAACGGTGCTGGCGCTGCTGCTGCCCTGTGCCAGAGAGCCCCGGCTGGGCAGGGCACGGTGCCCACTGCGCTGCGGGCTCCTTCTCCTGCCACAGCTGGGCACACCTGGCAACAAGGCATGACAACCTGTGGGCAAGCCAAGGGGTTTCTGGGGCTGCACTGCTCTGCACACACCCAGCACACCTGCAGCACACAATTTTAACCCTCAAACTGGTAAACCAAAGGGAAACAGCTGGAAAAGATTTCATTTTCACCATTCTTACCTGCTCAACAGAAGTCTTCAAAATGAACGTTACCAAGCAGGGCCCAATTCCTGCTGCCAGCTCAGGGTTAGAAGAGAGGCAATCCTTGATCTCAGCACTGGGTGTGTGGGGAATCACTTCCCTAACACGTGTACACCCAGCAATCTCACTTACTAGTTTGTATCCATGGATCTAAGACATAGTCAATACTTTGCTGAAACTCACAGGCTAAATATTCCCCCAAATGATTTGATTTACTGATTGATACTTATTGACTTCTTGATACTTAAATCACTTCTCCGAATTTACTGACAAGAGAATAGGAGTGTCCTGTAGGACCCTACTGGTCATTGCCCCAGGTTCAGGAGGAGACCCATGCAGAAAATAACCCAGGACAAAACTGGGCTTGCAAAGCAAATTCATTCCATTTGTTGCAGTAGCAAATAATACATACCAAGCCCTGGATTCCTAAAAATCTGCTGAGCAGGAGAAGGAGGTGGAGCGTGGTGCTCGGCAGCAGGGGCAGGTGGGCGGTGCACTTTCAGGACATCCCCTGGAGCACAACCACGTGCATCTCATCCTTCTCACCCTTCCAGCTCAGAACCAGGCCTGGGATCTCCTGCTCAGGAGTGGAATTTCCCAGTTACAGCATCGGCTCACACATGGCTGGTGTGTGAGATGAGGCCATGAACCCAGGATTTAAAAGAACTGGAAGAGTTAAAATTTTAGCAAGATTTAGTTAGGGGGAAAGAGTATAGCAAGAAGAGTAGAAATAATAAGGGATAACTAATTTTTATCAGATAAGGTAGTTAAGGCTAGGGTAATATATCACTTGCCTGTCTTTACTATGTTTAAAGAAGCGGGATGGGATGCGGATTTCTTTGTGACAAAGAAGAGGACCGTAGCCTGCACCTGGGCCCCAAAACTACAACTATAGCCAAGGGGTGTGAAAGCCTGCCAACAGATCATAAGGAAAGAGGTCAAATTGAGGAAGACGTCTTGGCCTTCATCAGAAGGAGACCATTCCCCACTTTAAAACCCACCAACCCATTTGAAGTGAAAGACTGCAGAAATGTGAAGGAACTTTGGACTTAATTATAATACATTTTAATTCAAAGGAGGGTAGGCAGTGTTATCTAATGAATATGTGTTAGGTTTTTTGGGATTTATATGAATGTGTAAGATATTTTAGATGAGTAGAGATGAGAGAGAGCGCCAGTGATTCTTCACACACGTCTTTAGGAGACAACTCCTCCTGTGCCTGGCTGTAATAAACACACCACCTCCTACCTTTAACTGTGGGGAGTTCTATTCCACACCTCATTTGCTGACCGCGGCAGGAACGCTTCCCTGCTCCAGCAAGAACATCCAGGCTCTGGACGTCTCTGGGCGCTGCCAGGACATTCCTTTCCTGGAGGCACCTCCGCTCTCGGCTGCTCCTCATGGGGGACAGACAAGACTGCTGGCACTGTGGAGAAAGGAACGTTTAACTCTGTATAAAGTAACCCATAAGGCGTATGCAGGGGAAGGGCTGTTCACAAGTCACACAGAGATGTCCTGTGCACAACGGACGCCTGTGCAGTTTGGGCTTGGGTCTGGCTGATGGCAGAAAGGATTTGCTGTGTCAATAAGGACCTGCTAGGAATTCTGGGGGTGAATTGAGCAAATCCTGTTTTATTGCTGCTGTTTTTCCTGTGTGTTATAATTGTGGTTGTATTTTCAGTGTGTGAATGTTTGAGGAAGATGATGTGGGTGAATGCCGATGTGGTGTATGGTGTGTGTTGTGTTGAGAAGAGTGAGCTCTCTGTCCCCTCATCAAGAGATATTCCCTTCCCGGTGAGCCTGTGTGTGTGGACTTTCTAGTTGCAGGGATTGGTACTCCCTGTGACACCTGGTGCTTGGGTATACAGGGGGGTTGAGTGGTTTTTCTCCCACACTGTGGTCATTTGGGACTGCACGGTTGTGTTTGGGGAGATTTCAGGATTTTGTTTTCAACAAGTGCTGCAATTTATGCAGAAAACTACAGTGTGGTGATTTATTATGCTGAACTATGGCAGTTCCTTTCTACTGCCCCCCTCTCCGAGCATTTACAGTCTCCTGCCACGAGGAGGACACTCTCTTGCCTCCCCTGGACATCCTCTTTCCTTTCCTGGACACTCCCTTTCTCTTCTGGAGCTGTTCTCCATTAAAGCTGTGGGACTTTGGTCCCAGGAAGAGAGAGCGCCTCTCGTCTTTTGCTTTTGTCCTTGTCAGTGTCACTGGGCCCAGAGCTCACCAAACTGATCCCCCACAAGATGAAAATTGACAAATGGTCCCATACAAACAGCTCAAAAATTGGCCACATTTTTGATGGACTGGAGTGTTCGCCACATTTTGGAATTCCCTATTCCTACACAGGTCAGGCAATTGTTGAAAGGATACACCACACTCTAAAACCATTCTACAACAAGAAAACGGGGAGTGGCCCAAGCAACACCCCAGATGAGGTTGAGCAAAGCTTTATATGTCTTTACGTTTTTAATAGCTCATTTGCAGGAACTAATCCTCCAATTTTTAGGCACTTTTCAAACAGCACACAGGAAAAATTGAAAGAAAATCCTTCAGTTTTGATCAGAAACCTTGAGTTAGGACAAACTGAAGGACCATTTTCACTAATCACTTGGGGCAAAGGGTATGCTTGTATTTGCACAGGTGCTGGACCTAAGTGGGTCCTGGTGAAGGATGTGAAACCGTCTCATACACAAGAGCACACCGACAATTCCTCCAGCAGGGAAATGAGCACGCAGACGTGAGCCGCACGGAGAAGCTATGGTGCATGCCAGGCGTTCCCCGTTCAACCTGTGAAAGCTACAATTCTGGAGTTTGATGTTGATTTTTGGACTGGGAAAATGGTTTGTATCATAGAGCTCTTTCAGCAAAAGCGTGGTGTCCATTGCGTTCCAAAGAATTCTAAGATATCCAAATTTGTAAAAATTGAAGGTTAGAGGGACAGTTTAGTGCCCTATAGTTGGCCAGTCCCTGAACAAGCGCTAAAAGATTTGCTTGAGAACTGAAATAGATGGGGAAGCTTTTGCCAAAAAACAGCTGAACAGGAACATGGAGCTTGATCAAATGATATACTGGCACTTGTTGGTTTTGCTTGCTTGCTTTTGCATGCATACGTGCCTGTAGATCAACCAAAAATGAATGTTTGCCTTGCTTTAGCCAAGTCAGCAGGCTCAGACATCGTGTGTTTGACCCATTTCAGCCCAGACAAATCATTTGCAACCCATCTGGTCGGTGTGCCTGTGCCAGCCAAGGAGCAGCCAATACCCAATCATGACAAATATTGGTGTGAGGCTGCCAACGAGACCAATCCCATAACCAACTGACATCACTGGGCCCCTGATCTTCTTAAAGCACCTTCTGAACCTCAAGAATTGGAATTCTTGGTTCATTGGTGATGGAGTTTTGTGCTGAGTTTCAGTACCAGGGAGATCCACAGTTGAATGTTACTCCCCATCATCCTGAGGACAGATACTCCAGTTTGTGGTGCAATTGTACTACCCCAGTGCCCCCTAAGGGTGAAACTGCTGACGAGTAGATGACCTAGATGAGTCCCCACATCAATTAGCAACAGAATATTGGCTCATTTGTGGAGATAGAGCCTGGCAGGACATTCCCTCAAAAATTAAAGGTGGCCCATGTAGCATCAGACAACTCACTGTGATAGCACCTATCGTTCAAAAAGTCATCAGGAGAAAACACAGAGAAAAAAGATTTGCTCATCATTATAAAGAAAACTGTAATAGAAATTTCAGACCCTAGGGCCCTGCAAAATGAGGTACATTGAATTTATTTCTACATCAACTTGCCTTGGGTGAGACATTGA
Organism: Melospiza melodia melodia; assembly: GCF_035770615.1. NCBI lineage: Eukaryota > Metazoa > Chordata > Aves > Passeriformes > Passerellidae > Melospiza > Melospiza melodia. The sequence continues at coordinate 10,089,943 of NW_026948525.1, read as the reverse complement.
AACCATTACACCGATTGGGGTGTTGGCTGAAGAAAGAAGACAGTGCTACTTCCATTGCAATTAGTGACATGAGGACTGATGTTAGTGCTGTCAGACATGCAACCTTACAGAACAGAGCAGCAATTGGTTTCCTTAGCAGCCATTCCATATGTTCAGTGTCACCCCCATGTTCAACACTGTCACTGTCAGCTTCGACAGCTTTTGGACTGTGTTTGAGAAGTCAATTTTTTCTGACTGTTGAAGGGCTTTGGGGCCCAGAGTTCTTGTTAGGAACAAGGGATTAAGCGTGTGAGCCATGGAGTTGTTGGACCAGGTGTTTTGTCTAAGTGGTGAGAAGGGTTTCTTCCTTTCTGTTTCTCTTTCAAGGGGAATATTAATGTTGCCCCTGAGTCCTCAGGAGGGGAGCCTGTGGACAGAGCTGCAGCAGAGGGAGCTTTGCCTGGCACCGAGAGCTGTGGGAACAATCCCCAGGAGCCCGAGGAGCCTGCTAAGGACAGAGCCCCCACTGGTTTAGAGAGGTGTGAGATGGCTGCTCTGAGCCTGCCTCTGGCAGGGAGGGAGATGAGAAGGGTTGAGTTCCTGTCTGCAGCCTCGGTGCTTCCTGGTGCCTTGAGTTCAAATCCTGCACTGGCACAGCCTGCCTGAGCCATGCCCTCCACGCTTCTCCAGAGGCTCTGACACTGAGTCCTCTGAGGGAATCCACAAAATTAGAGAGTTTTGGGAAAGCTGCAAAAGGCAGGTCTCAGATACAGCAGAACTGTGATTAGAGCCAAGCAGCAGCCGTGAGATAGGTCAGCAGAAAAATTATTTAAACTGCAGAAAAGCAAGGACAAATAGAACAATGGTCTGTGTATTAACGCTGGTCTAGAATAAATCTCCAAGCTACAGAAAAGTTTATCTAGCAAGATATTGGGAAGGTTGAAGCTTAATAATGGAGCTCAGTGCATTGTGTTTTAAGGCTTCCTGGTAGGTATTGTCTTCAAAATAAACAAGCACTGTTTTAACCAAAGGTACCTGTGCTTATAGTGATTGGATAGAACTACTGTCAATATGCTTTTCCTTTGTGTGATTGGTCAAAAAACTTTTAAAGTAAGTTTGAACATTAAGTTCTTTGTCTGCTGCCTGGGATGTGAGCTGCTGGCATCTTCCCATTGTCATAACCACGTAATGAGACTGATGCTGGAAAACAAACAGCTCGAGACGTGTTCCTCAGCAGCCCCGGCCCGCTCGTGATTTCTACATAGCCCCTGCCAGCGTCAAATGGCGCGGCTTGATTTGCAGGGCAGACAGTCTTAAACATCTGCAATATCCTATCAGAGTCCTACTTTGGCTTCATTCAAAGAAAGAGGAGAGTGCACCCAACACTGACCACTTGTTAGGCAATATCTTCCACCTTGCCCTTGTACCCCTACAGAGAGGCTGTCTGCAAAATGCCCAGAACACCATCCAAATCTGCAGCAAGGACAGGAAAAGCAGGCAGAGAATCTTTCTGTTTTCAAGGTCCCCCTTCCTAGGCAACTCGACCCTTTCTACCTGATTCTCACTTGAGATCTACCCATGATAGAGCACTGCAGGAAAACACTTTAAAAGGTCATTAACCAGGACCTGCTTGGAAAGCAAGGGCAGAAACTCTTTCCCTCCCTGATGGGATGCGGGCTGGCAACTGCTGCTCTGAAGATGTGCAGCTGCTCCTCTCTGGAGAGGCCATGGAAGGGCTGTGATGGTCTATGGGAACCAGAGGAATGATGAGCTCAGGTTGGCATTTGAGCTTCATGGGAACAAGCAGAATGAAGAGCTCACAGTGGAGATGAAATTTGCCTGTGCCTGGCTCCTCCAATGAAACCCCAAGAAGTCCAGATGAAGCAAACACCTTCTCCCAAGACGCTAGGAAACCTCAGAGTCCTGAGCACCTGCACTTAGCCTGGAAAGGGGGGAGGCAGCTCTAAATCCTCAGGTGAGGCAGCACTGAGGTCCTGGTATGAGAGCGCTGTGTAGCAGTGTTGTCCAGAGCCATTGCCAGGAAGTTCTGGGAGCTCCAGTCTATGAGATTCCATTCTACAATTTGAAAGAGCAATGCAGGTCACACCATGCTTGGCTAGAGACCCCTGCCCTTCACCCGTGCTGCTGCAGCAGGTGTGGGTGCACATGTGCACACACACACGTGCAGGTGAAGGGCAGCCTTCTGAGTGTCACTATGCCCAGCTGCTGGGGCCAGGTACCCTGCTCCAAGGCATCTACACTGTGCCCTAGACCACTGTCCCGCTAAGGCCACACAGGGACACTCCAGAAGGGGTCTGTGCTAGCCTGGCTACACCAAATAATACAGATAGCCCAGTTACACTGTCCTAGGAACAGCAATCCAGTGCAGAATGTTCTGGATGCCCAGCACTCAACTCTGTAGCCTACTTACAGTAGTCGTTGAACATCTCTGGTGCATCCAAGACCCGTTCTGGCTTTGAGGGAATATTTCTGCTATTCTTCCTGCTGGATCCAGGTGCCATTTTCTGACTGTAGAGCACTTTCAGGTTATTCTGACAGCCTGTGTGCAGGGGAACAGGTTTCTTAACCTGAGTTAGTTTCCTCCCAGCTGAGTGCTGCTCACCCAACTAGGAATCCCTTGCAGTGAAAATAAAGTCCTAAGAGAAAAACACTCACAAGCCTGCAGTGCACTAAAATCCCTGGCAGTATGAACTGCTGAACAGGGGTGAGCTACAATTTCCTCATTCATGGAAACAAATTTGACAAACACCTGGGTTTTTGAATCCGATTATATTTAGTTGCAGTTTAGGCTAGAAAGTGCACAGCAGAGGGTTTAATGCTCTTACAGACTTCATGAAGGTTTGGAACCTGCAGTATAGGTGAAAGGTCACTGACATCTTTTCATAAAAATCCTTTCTTTAGGATTTTTCCCCCTTCTGAGAAGCTGTGGCCTCAGCAACAAAAGGTAAACAATGGTTATCTGCTGCTGGGGAATGCAACAGGTGGATGTGTGATTGGTCTCGGGTGGATGTTTGGATTTACTGACCACTCAAGGCAGAGCTAGGTCTCGCTCTCTGCTGAGACACAGCCCTTTGTTTATTCATTCTTTTTCTATTCTTAGCTTAGCTAGCTTCTGAGAACTTTCCTTCTATTTCTTTTAGTATAGTAATAATGTAATATATATCATAAAATAATAAATCCAGCCTTCTGAACATGAGGTCAAGATTCTCATCTCTCTCTTCACCCTGAAGACCCTTGCAAGCCCTGTAACAGGTGACCAACTGGCAGTCATAGCACCTCTCCTAAATAAATTCACTGTAACTGTTATGCCCTCCCTCGACCTCAGGAACCTTAAGAAAGGAGACTCCAGCCTGTACAGCTCTCAGAAACCAGTTGATTTCTCCTGTGACCACACACAGAGCCTCTGTGTTGCTGTTCCCCTGACCTGATCTCTCCTGCTGATTCAGCTCACACAGAGCCTGTATCATACCTTCTGGAGGATTCTGTGGTTTTCCTCTGAGGTGGAGGATTTTTGCCTCTTCTACATCAAAACCATTCAGATTCACTGCCCAGGCTTTCTGTTGCTCCTACAGAGACAAATCACCCTCAGTACAATGGATTTAAAACAATTCCCACACTGCAATTTAAACAGACACCTAAGTCCCCTTCTCTTAGAATCTGAAGATGTTTGCCTGTGCTGCAAGGGTCAGTCACACAGAGGCAGGTCAAAGCAGTTTTTCCTCAGACTGCCATACATCGTCCTGCTCACATTTTCACACAATGGCAAATTCAGTGTCATTGCCAGTGGGAAAAGCCACAGCCACAAAGCGACCAAATGCTTCACAAACAGATTTCAGAAGACAGTGTAAAACATTCCAGAAGTGTTCCCTGTGGAGACATTGTCCTAGAATAGCTACCACCAGCAGTTCCACTTTGCATAGGCTCACAGCTTTGTGTTTGTGTTGCCTGCTACATTTTAACACCTCATTAGTCAAAAGCTAAATTTTGCTTCCGGAAGCAGCATAGGCTTAGAGTGCATGGCAGTCTCTACAGCTTCAATCGCATCCTAGGCTCCTGAAGCCCAGAGCTGCAAGTAGTGATGGCTGGGACTTGTCAGTCCCGTCTGCCCACTTGATAGAACCTATTGTTCACTGCTCTGTAAAGGGGCAGGAAGGAGTAGCGGTTGTTGAAGCAATTGTAACTTAGCAACATGCTCACCTTCTTGGTAGGGGAATCCTCAGCAGCGTCATTCTTTTTGCTTAGGAGGAAATTTGCCATCTCCATCTGCAGAGTGCTGCGGTTGGGAATGTAGCAATCCCCCCCAGCCTTTTTGGGGGTGCTTTGAATTTTGGATCCAGATTTACCTGCATTCACATATGAAAATATTGTCTTACAGCTATTTAACAGCCTGTATTAGAGCTTTCACGGGAGCAAACCCAACACTCTTCCACATCACACCCACCAGACAAGTAGGACTCTGAGGTCTCATGCCACTCAGTCACAACTAACTTATATTTTCCTCCCTGCCACCAAGTTGGTTAGGGACTGTGTGCACTTGGGTCTAGTGCAACAATTCCAGAGTCCAGAGATAGGGGGAAGATACAGAAACGCTCACAGGATGTAAAGCTGTCAGCTGACAGTCCTGCCCACACTCGTCCCAGCCTCACGCTGCGGGCCGGGCAGCACCTCCAGCAGGCAGGGCAGGACGGTCTCCTCCGGCGGCTGCTTGTCGAAGGCATGGCCTGGGGCGACATGGAGTGGATGGGGTAGGGGCTGCCCTTCGAGCTGCCCCCAGGAGCAGCTGAGTTGACCTGCCCACCCACTCGGCTGGCCGTGCTTGCTGCTTTCCTGGAGGAAACTGCCCAGAGCACGGTGCAGCTCTGGAACGGGCGGCCAGAGTTTCTGCTTCACGTTGCTGGGTACGCAGGAAGGGGCATCGAATTTACCCTCAGACTTGAGGTGCCCTAATGCCCCCCTGCTTACCTCCTCGCACTGTTGCCATGCATCTTCCCTTTGGGAGGAGTAGGGAGCCAGTCAGTCTCACCAAAGCATACCCACAGCCAGCATTCCTCCTGCTCTTCCCCAGGAAAGCTACTGCTGCTTGTAGTTGGAGGTGCAATGTGGTGAGGGGGTATGAGATTGGTGGTGGAAGGGCAGGACAGAGCAGGGCATGGGCAAGGGGCCCAGTGTGGGATATTGGGACACAGCAGGACCAGTGGTCTCTGGGATGTGCCTGCATGGGTGCCACCTGCCTGCCATGCCCCTTACCTTGTGCCAGCCCCGCTCGGAGGTGGCCGGTAGAGGAGCTGGTGGGAGCTGTGGGGCTCTGCAGGGTCCCAGCTCCACTCGCAGCACACGTGCCGCAGGTAAGGGGTTCTGCAGCACAGCCCGATGTCTCCTGGGCAGGGAGAGCCAGGACAGGGAGGGGGCTGCTTCCCCTTGGCCCCCCAAAACTTGGGAGTCACACCTTGCTACAACAGGACCCCCACCCCTGCAGCCCCAGGCCGTGGGTGCCTCCCTGCTGTTGCTGCCAGCACCCCTGCAGAGGGGATGGCTGCTCACCGGAGGAGTGGGAGGTCTCTGCAGCCAGAGCCTGTGACCAGGGCCCCCAGACGCCGTCCATGGAGGTACCGTCGGGCTTGCTGCACAGCTGGATGTGGTGCCTCACCCCTGGCTCCAGGCCCCGGAGCACCACCCAAGTGTTGGCCTGGACCAGCCTCTGCAGGAGAGGGGCCAAGCTGAGGAGCAACTGCAGGCTCCAAACGCCCCTGCCCATCCCTGACACCTCTATGTACCTGTCCCAGTGCTGCTCATTTCAGAGGGTGCTGCCTTGGTGGAGAGAAAAATCAATCTTCTGCCTTTCAGGGAGCTGAACGAGAAGGGACTCTTCACCATCCAACACCTGGCTGGGTCCCATTCAGAGGTCCTGCTTTGAAGCCTCCGTGAGGTTTGCTTGGCAGTTACCAGCGAGGTGAGAACATTGTTCTGAATTGTCCCCTATACTTCATACACGGTGTGTAGGGTAGGTATGTGCTTGTTCATCTCCATGTGTGCTCAGGGTCTGCCTTCATTTCTGGTTTTAGACCTGAGATTTCTGATTTCTGTCAGCTGTCTGTAGGATCTGTGGGCACATGCAGCTGTATTTACTGCCAGGTCGGGTATCTGACACTCATCTTTGAGTGCAAATGCAGAAACTGAGACGCTAATGATGTTATTTCCCAGAGTCCCAGTCTCTGCCCAAGCTGTAATTCAACACTGCAAATTATTCTGTAGACCTGAGCCTGTGTTTTCTGTTTCCTGGCTGAGTGCTTCAACTGCTGGTGTTGCTTTTTGGAACAGGAGCACCTGACTCTTTTATCTTTATGACTTGTGCCTTGATGATTTGAAAGCAGCCCTTGCTTTAATTTTCTAGTAAAAAGGCCTAAAATGAAAGCTGTGGACATTTTAGAAGTGTTAAGTAGAACACTGAATGAAATTTTTATTTTAGGCCCACAGTGAGCAGGTCTTAGGCCAGAAATTGGTGCCAGAGTAAGTGCCTTTCTGTGCTTGTGCTCTCCAGCTCTTCCTGTACTTGTATGTTCCCCTGGACACAATGGGATGTGTTTTCATTTCCTGGCACTTCTCCTGAAGGCAACTGGTTTTCTTTTCAAGGTGATTCTTATGTTTCCCCTCATGGCTTCCCCAGGTGACCAACCTCCGTTCCAAGGTGTCCTGCTCTGGCATTGTCACTCTGGGAGAGCTCTCTGTGACCTTGAAGAAGGACATGGACTCTGAGGTGGATGAGGTTGCTCGGGTCCTTCTCCAGATGGTGTCCATCTCCCCAGAATTTGTTCAGAAAGCAACCAGTCAGACCCTGGGGATCCTGGTGGAGAATGTGACTCCTGCACAAGCAATGACTGCTCTCATGGACATGGGAGTCAAGTAGGTTCTTCTTCTTTTAGTGATATTCTTCACCTTTGTGTGTGTGGGAGGGAGAAGGGATGAGACAGAGAATGGGAATGGTTGGAGGGAAGGGTCCGGTATCCTGCATCTTCTGTGAACTCAGTGACTTGATTCTCCAGCCAACCTCACTTCTGTCCTCTCGTCACCTGTTTCTGCCCTCCTGCAGACCATTAGTTCTCAGAATCACAGAAGTGCAGAATATGGGGAGCTGGAAGGGGCCCATCAGGACCATGGAGTCCAGCTCCTGGCCTTGCCCAGAACAGCCCAAGGGTCACACCAAGTGCCTGAGATTGCTGTCCAAATGCTCCTTCAACCCTGTCAGGCTTGGTGCTGTGACCACTGCCCTGGGGAGCCTGTTCCAGTGCCCAACCACCCTCTGGGTGAAAAACCCTTTTTCCTGATATCCAAACTAAAGCTCCTCTGACTCAGCTTCCTGCTGCTTCCTGCAGTTCTCCCAGTCTGTCAGATTTTCCTAGATGTGGTGACTGATGGGGAAGTGAAAGTGCCTGCAAAGGCCAAGGATAGAGCCTTGTGCTTTTGTGGGCAGAGGGGCAATTGCAATTGCAGCTGTGAGCAGTGTTTGGTATTTCACAGTGCTAACCACAGAGGCCCTGGGAAAACCATGTCTCCTCATGATGCCACTAACTTGGGAAATGAGGAGGGTCCTTGCTGGGGCGTGGAGCACATGGGGGACAATCTGCTGGGTGTGGCACAGCCCGCACAGCAGGTGCAGCTCCTGCCAAAGGAGTCTTGTATGACTCTCCTGGCCTTAGAGCTCTACTTTCTATTCAAAGTGATGTTTCATGTTAGCCTTGAGAAGATGAATCACTTTACAGGCACCTCCACAGGCTGACAGCCATGGCACAGTTGAAGCAAATGCTGCCTTAAATGTTGGTGCTGGGCCTGATAGTTCCCAAGAGACACTCTCTAGAACAGGACAGCCTGGCTAAACTGCCTGCCACCCTTTCCTCAGCTTTGCAATAGGGTAAAACATTCAGATGGATCCATTGCCAAGCCCCACAGAAGAAACAGGCTGCATTGCTGGATATTCTGCAACTTCACAGCCCACCACGTGTTTTCCCTGCATTTGTTGTTTTCCAAAGGTCTGCAGATTTGGGGATAAATGGGTGGAAAGAGCCTCAGTCCTGCTGTAGCTCTGTGTACTGGGTGCCCTCTGATGGGTCAGCATCAATTGTCCTTAATTTCTAAATTATTCATATGTCATCTATTTCTTTAATCTTTCTCCAAGTAAATACTGTGAAAGAAACTGAGTATCAGACAGTGCAGAGAGACTGAATTCCTCCCTCTTCCGTGCAGGCAGGCCTAGTGTGCAATGGTACCTTTGTGTTTAGCTGAGGACAGAACCTTCTGCAGGTGTCTGAAGGGGCAGGGAGAGCCCAGGCTCCTTCCCCCAGCAAGGGCAGGGAGCGGCTCTGGCCAAGGCCGGCGCTGCCGCTGCTCCTTGTCCCTGTGCCCAGGGTTTGCTCTCTCCTCCCCAGCAGCCGCCCCGCCCCGGTGCGCGAGTGTGCGGCCCAACTCCTCCTGTCCCTGGTGGAGAGAATTGGAGTCACCCAGCTCGCAGGCACCCCCAGGGCTGAGAGGCTGCCACACGTGGCAGGGAAGCTTGCTCAGGACTGTCACAAGGACACAAGTAATGATCTTCATTTCACCTCCCAAAACAGGAAAACCCTTTTGTGTCTGGCTGTAAAGGTGAAACCACGCAAGAGTGGAAACTAAAGGGAATATGAAGTTACCTCACAGTGTGAATAAGGGTCATAGAATCATGGAATATGCTGAGTTGGAAGGGCCCATCAGGGTCATCGAGTCCATCTCCTGGCCATGTGCAGTGACCCCAAGAGTCACTCCATGTGCTTGAGAGCATTGTCCAAACTCTTCTTGAGCTCTGTCAGCCTTGGCACTGTGACCACTGCTCTGGGCTGCCTGGGCAAATGGCTGTACTGGGAAACCTGAGCTTGGCCAGCAAAACGGAGCATTGCCACCTTTTTCCTGTGGCTTGAAGGATTCTTTACTGAGATCAAAAGAGCTCAGATCAGCCAGTCCAACACTTTTGTTTGGCCTTAGGTGCACAACACAAAGCCAAAGTGTTGGCTAATGTTCATCACTGAAGGATCCCAACATCCATTTTTCATTAACTTCAGACTTTCTAGAAATATTTCAGGGGTCTTTAGCCAAAATATTCAGTCTTTCTAAACCTGTTCTGCAGATTTCTAGAATGCTGTTATCTGTGGCTCAGTGAGTTCCAAACTTCTTCTTGAAGAAAACTGTGGTTTCCTACAGGCAAAATCAACCCAAATCAACAAAATCCCCTTCCTTTGGTGATGAAATTCCCATGAATAGCTGCCAAGAACACCAGAGCAACTAGCTGCCCCTGTGCATACCCATAATATAGAATAATCAATAGGATGCATGAGGTGTTTTGTCCTGGCTTCCCTGCCAGTTAAAGAAAGGCAAACTATTGTGCAATGGCAGCAAGACACTGCTAATAGGCTCTGACAACAAAGCAGATGTGTTTTGCTTGCTCCCTGGGATCCTTTGATGCCACAGAAGCACACCCCCAGTTTCAGAGTGAAATGGTATTTTTCTGTGGCCCCACATTCTCCTCTTGCCTCTTGTGTTCAGCTGACAGCACTGTGCAGTGTCCAGTGAGGTAAATCTCCCTCTTTGCTGAGTAGGCAATGCCTTCTTATGCAGGGATTGCACCTGATGAGTTTAAGGGATCAGCCTCTTCTGGTAACGCTCTTCCTGTGCTTGTTCACTTTTGTTTTGTTTCCTTCCTTCATTCCTTCCTTCCTTAGGCATTATGGACAGGAGATGGTGAAGATGTTGCTCAATCATCAACAATTTAAAACAGTTTTGGAACAATCTTATTCCCCCCGTGACCTGGAAGATATTCTGACAAGAATTAAGAAGAAAATAAGTGCTTGGCAGGAGAAATGTCTCCTTTGTGCAAGTATTGCCACTGCTAATATGAGATCAAACATACCCAATCTGTCTTTAGCTCATTCCTCTTCTGCTGAATCATTTTGCTCCTGGGAATGAGCTGTTAATCCTCAGCCTGTTCATCTGCAGATCACAAAGGAACTGATATTACTAGGGAAAAGTGGGGTTTTGAATATTTTCAATATCGGTCACAAAGAGGAAACGGAAAGAGGAGAAAATGGATTTACATTTAAGCGTAAGCCCCCACCATGCTCTCCCTACCCTGCCCCCTGTAAAGCAATTAAGTGAGAATTGTGCTTTTGAAGATAACAGAGTCTTTGCAAAGGACACTGGAAGTAGTAGTGCCAAGAAAATTTCCAAATTTACAAAAGATGTCCAAGTCAATCCTAGTTACTACAATGACTGTCTGTCTTTTGGGAATACTGCCCTGCTGTCCAGCCATGTGGGGCTGGAAGAAGCTTGGTGAATTCAGCAGCATCCAGTGGAAAATCCTTTGTTTGCTTGAGGGAGGCAATTTTATTTTTTCTATCGACATTATAGAAGGGAGCCTGCCTTTGTGCAGGCACAGGGAGAGTTATGGTTGAACCAAATCGACTTCCAACACAATGGGCCAACCCCCAAAGAGTCCAATTTTTTCTGTTGATTCCTTCACAAACACTCGTTGTCTGCTAGTTTGCATTATTTCCATTTATGCTCAAGACTAAGGAATTTGGGATTTTAGACTGCTGCTGAGTCTGGTAGCACCCATAACCTGCCTTGGGCTATTGAAAACAAAGAGTTGGCATCACTGAATCTCTGGTCTGTTTCCATCTGTAAGTTAGGAAATGTTTCCCTAAGCCTTGGTAGCAGTGATCCTGGTTTTAACTTGTGTTTTCAACAGGGAATTTTCTGTTTTATACTCTAAAGATTGATGGGGTTTCTCTGTGTCTTTGTAGGGGATGGAAAACCAGAAGGCTGAAGGCCCATCTGTCAAGGAGCCGGTGAAGGAGAGGAACGATGGCTCAGAGGAGCCCCAGGCCACATTGTCTGCTGGCAAACGGTACTGAGCACTTCTGTCAGATGTGACAAAGCACATGACAAGTTTTACATGGCTCTTCCTCAGGAAAAACTTTCTGGCAGAGATGACCAATGCCACAGATTGTTTCCTTTCCCTACAAATGCTCTAGGATAAAAAATGTCTACTTGTGCATTGTGCTGAACATAACTTCTCTGGAGGGGTTTCCACAGAAATGGAGAGACAAACAGACACACATTGGCTGCAGCTCAGACGATCCAGTGCATGGCAAGGGCAGTGTTGTGGAGGCTGGGAGAGAGCCAAGGTTCTGCTGCCTGACTTGGGACAAGTAAATTCAAACAGGGCTTTTTTTTCACCTGAGTGGAGTCTTTTTCAGATGGATTGTTTTGATGAGAAATCTCAGTCTGGAAGCAAGATGCCATTCCACAAAGATGCAGTTCTCATCTGTGTGGTTTGGCCTGGCGGAATCATGGTTTCCTTACCCTCAAACAGTGCCAAGTTTGAGTAGTAAGGAGCAAGGCAATTCCTGAACTACTTCTGTCAACAGGTGTCTCAATGTGGACTTTTTGCCTTGATATTTCTGTCCTTCATGTAATCTGCTTGATGGAGAGCGTGTTTGGTTTATTTCCCCCTGTGCTGCAATCAGCATTTAAGACAGGAATTTGCTCCTTGCTGTCTCTTCATGGCAGCTGCAGAGCTGCTTGTACCTGTTCTGCTCTGATAGCAGAGGGGATTTATTTAGCTCTGTCCTGCTCAGCAGTGGCAGGAAAGTGACCACATGCCTCAGTAGCACAGCTGGCATCTTCCTGTGCTCATGGAAGAGACAGGTTGATCAGGAGAATTGCTCCCAGTGGGGTTGTTAAGCTGTGCATCTGATCTCCAGGGAAGCAAATGATATGTAAGCATAGTTCTGGGATGTCTGGCTTCTGTTTTTATCTCTGTTACTGATTTTCTGAATCTTTCAAATATGGGCATCTGAGCTACTTTTCCAGATTGTCATGTCTGGTTGCAGAGACACTTCCCCAGAGTGATGAGTTTCCTTATTCTAAGACACACACGTCCCATATGAGAAGGCATTTAAACTTGGCAGTAGTGTCTCTCTTTCTCCACAAAGCAAAGTGACCTGTGTGCCCTGGCAGCCATCTGAAGATAGATCAGATGCATCTCATCCTTGGCTTTCCTGAGTGAGCAGTGGTGAGAATGTCACTTGCAGATTGTCTCCTGTAATGATTGTCATGAGGTCCATGTTGTTCTTCAGAGTGCCATGACTTTGCAGCTTGAAATCACATAATTAGGAAAGCTGCTCAAGATGTTTTGCTCACAATTAACTGAAGGTATTGTCTGTGGCTGCAGCTGTCTCCATAGAGAGCAGCAGGCACAACTTTCCCAGACATTTTTCTGGGGAAGGCTGTGAGAAGATCAGAGAAAAGAATGAGAAACAATTCTTATCCTCACTTGCTGTACCTGTTGTTGTGAACACATGGAATGTGTTATGGAGATTTGTTTACCAAAGGGTAATTTTTTTAATTGGCCACTGGTGATGGTGTTTTGGATTCAATTGCCCAATCTGGTCTGTCTGTATCAGACTGTCTGTGAGGACAATGAGTTTCAGTATAGTATAGTATAGTATAGTATAGTATAGTATAGTATAGTATAGTATAGTATAGTATAGTATAGTATAGTATAGTATAGTATAATAGAGTGATTGATCAGACTTCTGGAATCATGGAGTCAATGCTAATTATTTCCACTATGGGGATACCATGCTATGATAATTATCACTACCATGTCCTCATTAGGTTTTATTTTCCAGGGTGAAATCTCCCTCTGATGGACACCTCCTACCCCGTGCAAAACCTCAGGTCACGTCACCTCCAGCTGTGGAAGAAACGGAGCTGCTCCAGAAGCTTTACCATCTCCTGGAAGCCAAGGGGTTTCAGGCAAGGATGGAAGGAGTGGAACTCCTCCTAGACCTGTGCAAAACCAGCTCCCAGCTCATCTCCACTAACATTGCCCAAGTATGTAGGGTATCTTCACTGCTCCTTTCCTTTAGCTCCTTTCCTAAGCCTGTAGCAGTAAAGTTAATTCAGTGTGTCTTGGCACTCCGTCCTGGCTGTTTGGGACACGCTGGTCCCTCTCACCCAGACAAATGTAATTCAGGTCCAGGCTTCAGGACAAGTTATTTCAGTCCAGCTGTATTTGTCTGGCAGGTGCCTATTGCTGCTGTTCATCAGATGATGGCAGAATTTTCTGCTGGCGTAACTGCTGCTCTCTCCTACTCCCATTTGGGTGAAGTGAAGGGAATCCAGCCCCTGAAAGCATGGCAATTGTTCTGTAGACCAAAAATGGGTTTGCACAGGGAAGAGAAGTATCAGGCTGGGTTGGTTTAAACCCAGTTGTTTTATTTAAGAATACTTCTATATACTCCATTTTGTCTTACACAGGCACAGCTCTGGCTACTCATTTCCATCCTTGTTCCTATTCCTCTTGGTAAAGACAGTGCTCACCCTTCTTGGGGGGTCTTTTTTTCTCTTTGGAAAAGGAGGAAAACAGCTAAGGACTCATCTCTGCCTTCTCCTCACAGTAGCTGCTTTTTCCCTTTTTCCAGGGAAAGGTGCCTGATAAAGAGGCTGTCAAGGGACTGAACCTGCTCTAATGAGAGCTGTACAGCACATTACATTTCAGAAGTCCACCTATTACTTAGAGAAATTGTCTGGATCCTGGAAGAGTTGATCAGAGCCCTGCACTTCTCCAGACACTGGCTCTGAGACAAACAAAAGAAAACTTAGATCTCCTCCAGCCATAGTTTTGGCAAAATCATAATTGCCCTCAGTACTTGAGGCAACTGTATAGAAAACCAGGCATTGTAAACATCTGCTTCCATTCAAAGCAAAGGTACTCTTTAGCATTAAAAAATGGAATTGATTTATTGATTTATAGATGGAGAGAAATACCATAGAAACCATTCAGTCCCCAGCCAAACCTCCTAAAAACAGAAGAAAATCTTTCAACCAGCATGAGGTTGTGCCACCATTCCAGTGAGTGGCCCACAGGAAAACAGTGACATTGTGCAAGCGAGTGCTGACCTGACAGAAAGGATCACTTTCATCTTTGACATTGCTGACTGCTACAGCCACTCTTCAAACAGGGGCATTTCAATCCAGCTTTCACATTGCTTGTTCTCTTCACAGATTTTTGATTATTTTGTCCTGAGAATATCTGACAGCCACAAGAAAGTGAAGCAGAGGGCGCTGGACGTGCTGGCTGAAATCACAGGAGCCCTGAAAGATGCCTTGAACCTGGTGATCATTGGTTTGGTGGAAGGAATAACAAAGAACCTGAACTCAAAGGATCCCAGGGTTCGTGGGGCAGCTGTGAAAGCACTGGGAGAATCCATTGCTCATTTGGGTAAGGCTGAGCCCTGGCAGGGACTCTCCTCAGCTTCGTCTCTGTCTCTCCTGCACAAGAGAGCGCTGAGTGCCTTGACAGCTGCTCTTGTCTGTGGAACCCTCCAGCTGACACCCACCAGAGGCTGTGCAGGTGCAGTCCTTATGCACCATCCCCAACAGGCTGGAATGGGATCAGCATTTCCCAACAGTCCCAGGAGCCCTTGGCTCTGTGCTGCTTGTCTGAAGGGCAAGTCCTGGGCTACAGCTCTGCTACAGTTCAGAGGCAAAGGGGGTTTGGAGTTTGCTTGGGCCCCGTCTGACTTCCCAAGTGAACAGCTTTGCTGTTGGCATGAAGGGACACTGACCATCAGAGCTTCTGCAGAGCAGCCACCTGCAAGGCTCTACATTAGAGGCATTAGCTGCCTATTTTCCACTTTTCTTCTTTGTCTTCTATGTTCAAAGGGGAACTTGTGATTCACCAAGTTCATTTCTTTATATCAAACAGGTATAAACCCAGCTGTCAATGATGCCTTGTTCCACGTGTTGTTTTGCGTGGGGCAAGATGGCCAAAGCAATTAACTACATAGGCAAGGGCTGCTCTAAATTCCTTTGCCACACAGATTTATGTCAGCTCTGAGAATGCTGCACTGGGGAAATATGCCTGAAAAAAGGAGTGTTGAAGAAGCAGGTCTTCAAGGGGAGGTTCCACTTTCTCCTCCCCAGCTGCTTTGTGAACTCAGGAACTGCCCGACACAGTGCCTTTCTGTGTCCCAAGTAGGGGCTCTTCCTTTGTGCTCTGGGATGCAAAACCTTTCCACTGCTTCCATGTGACTGAACTCCTGAGGTCCCTGATGTGAAATGTTTTAACACAGCTCCTGCTACAGCAGACAACTGTGGGATCTCAGCACCTCAGGACTGATCTGCAGAGTGACCGAGACCACCTTTGGGGGGCTCGGGAGTCCTGGAATGTTGCCAGAAGTGTCTGGTGGCTGGACTTTGATCCTACACGGGAGACGACACCTGTATGAGGATGGGAGGATTTCACTGGGGTGAAGGGATAGGTTAATTAGTGTGAAACACAGGGTTTAAGATTTCTGTACAGGGGGGTCTAAAGAAGTAAGATGGAGGAATTGGGGCGTGTCCTGTTCTTCTTCTTCTTCTTCTTGGCCTCCATCTCCTGTGGTGATGTTGGCACTTTGGGATTGGTTATTACTAAAAGTGCACTGGTCAATAAGGGTAAAAGGTATTGGGGAAAATTGATAAATATTGTATACATAATTTTGAGTATAAAGATAAGTGACCGCCCCGGGGGCTCTCAGTGTGCTCATGGCTGGCTTGCTGCGCAGACCTCTGTCAGGCCAAGGGAAAATCTTTTAGATAAAGAACTAATAAACACCGAGACCAAGAAAAGACCTGAAGCCTCTTCTCGTCCTTTGAAGCGCGGGCTGTCCAAGGCCACCCTGGGCCTTTCCAGGTCACTTAAACAGCCAAGAAACCGACAAGTGGCGTTCGCTGCGTGGGCTACTCCCCACCAACCTTTCGGGGGGGGATCAGCCCTGAAGAGCTGAAGAGCCAAGAGGGCAGCTCCGGCCTAGGACGAGTTCCCAGGAGAGCACTGATAACTCCTGAGGAGAGAAGCCTGAAGAAAGAAGAAAAAAAAAAAAACGGCCAGGAGAGTCTGCAAAAAACAGCAGTCACTGAGAATTACATCTCTCAGCTTCTGCCGAAGAAAGTTCGTAGCAGAGCAGCCCGGACCAGAACCAGAAAGATGCCTCTGGATCCATCTCTCGTGACCTGCTGGACGGAGATCGGGAGCCTTCGGACCGCTCTGATGACAGATTCGGTGAGAAGGTCAAAAATAAGAACATGGGGGGCACACTCTCCCAGGAACAGCGGGAAATTTTGTCTGCCTTACAAGGCGTGGCTGAATCATACACGGAAGGAATCCCAAAGAAGGAAGTAAAACAACTTTTATTGTGGGTGAGGCTCAATTATCCACTTGCAGAAACATGCCTGCTATTCGAAGTGGGGTTTTGGCAGGAAATTAACAGACATTTATATCTCTTAGCAACGAAAAAAGATGAGACAGCGTTAAAGCTGCTCTCGCCAGCAAGAATAATGCTAGAAGGCATTTCGGTGCAGTCGAAAAGACTGGAAAAGCAACAAAAAGTTGCGGCACCCTCAGAAGGAGGGGGGGCGCAAAGCTCTGAGAAAAAATTAGCTCTGGCCTCAAGCAGCCAGGGGGAAAGGGCTCTGGAGGAGAGAGAGCAGGAAATAGTATCAAAGCCTGTCGACGGAAGGGAACCAGGACATCAGTTTGATCATCACAGGCTCAATTTTATTGATCAGTACGGCGGGTTAAATACAGTTAATAATGAGCTTCATACATATTACAAAAGTTGAGCTCAGGATTGGTCAGCTTACATATCAGCACCTACGCCTACTTCTACATTCCTATGGTTCTACTTTTGATACTTTCTACATATTCTTAGGATATATTCAGGACTAATCTCAACTCCCTATCCTCATGTTGCAGCAAGGTCACTGCTGACTCTTCCTTTCAGCTTGCTGACTGCTGACTTTTCTCCTTCAGTTTAACCAGTGGCATTATATCAGTGTGGCCTTTCTCAGCTAACCAATTATTAATAATGCTCTCCACATTTCCCCCGTTTTCTTCTTGTGCAAGGAGATTAGTTTGCCATGTTTTTGCTATTGTACGGCTGACCATGTTTTGGATACAGTTAAAGATACAAGGCAAAATAAGCAAAAACAGTAAAATTACACCCAGCAGTCCTATAGCATAGATCACAAGGTTCCTCAGCCACGGTCCGAGTCCCAAGCCTTTAAGCCATTCGTCAATTCCTAAACCGTCTTCTTCCTTAAGTTTATGAAGTCCCTGTTGCAGTTCTTTTATCTTAGTGTGAATGGACACCGAATGATCAGACAGATTCATGCAACACATTCCCTCAAACTCTTCGCATCCATGCCCTTGTGCTAAGAGCAAAAAATCTACAGCAGCTCTATTTTGCAAAACAGCATGGGTAACACTTTGCACATCTGCAGTTAGCATGTCTAGAATTTGTGATGTCTTGTTCAGCTCATCCCTTGCCCAGCATCCTAATTGTTTTGCTAAATTCATGGCTTTATTGGCAGATCCTCCTGGTAAGATAGTTGAAACCACCACCTGTTTGAATGTGCCCCAAAATCGTGGATCTCCTATCTTGCTGCAGTCTAAGTCATGTATGCTACGTTTTCTCCTGTTTGAATTTTGACTCAGCTGCATTAGCAAGGACACATTAGGATGAAACAGTGACAATTTTCCCAAAAAACAGGGTCCACCCTGTGGTTTAGCTGGTATACCATTCCATGCCCTGTCTCCACAAATCAAAAATATTCCTGTGGGTAATTTCATTGGTGCTGTGATATTTGTGCCGTTACATTGACTGTAATGCTGTGGAGAGAATTCACTCACATTCAGGGATGAATCTAGGGTGGCCCATGTTTCTTTAGGTTGGTTTAAATTCTGAGCACCCGAAAGTTTGAAGCTAAACCATCCACCAGCTGTAGTGTTAGATATGCTGGCATTTGTACTTCCAAAAAGATCCAATTCCTCAGGAGGAGAATGCAAAGAGGTGTTAAGTGATTGGATTAGTAAGCATTGACGATAGCCATCACTCTGACCTGCAGTATACCCTTGTTGCACCGGGAATGTGATGTTTGACATGTTAGACATACATAAGGTTTGATTGTTTATCAAACTGCAAAATTCTCCCGGAGACCACACCGGAAGTCCCACCAGGCATGTTCGAAATGGGTTAGTGACTCCTCCAAGACTAAGACAAAGTGATGATTGGTTAGTTTGATTAGCAAGCGTTACCCATAAATTTTCCCTTGGTTGACTAAAGTGTGTTACTCCTACTGCTTCACTTGCTACAGCATTGAGCAGTATAACAAAAACAAACCTCATTTTTCTTTCTGCTTGCTTTGCTCCTCCTTTTCTTCCTTCTGCTTACGTTGTTTTTTCTTTCTTCGCTGTCTTTTCCCTGGTTTGATAGATTGTCTATTGTAAGGCTGAGTCAATTCTTGAATATACTGATCTAATTCTAAATCAGCATCCTTGCTCACAAGTATAGCACGAGGTAAGTTTGAAGGCAAATCAGCTTTGCAGCGAGCTGCTATGATACGTGAGGCTCTAGTAATTTCAAATATTCTAAGGTTTTCCTGTAACTTCCACCTAAGATATGCTATAACCACTTGTTCTGCACTCTCAAAGAGCTGTAATCCTGTCTGTCCTGGCAGGCCAGTACTTTGTTCAAGAGCTCTAACCCAGATATGATTTCGAATCCACTTTCCAAAACAAGATGTACACCATAAATATCCCAATGACTTCTGTGAATACCAATAAACCTGATTACAATCTGCACAATGCAAAGCTACCCATGCATAGCATTTATCTTTATCCTTTTTGCAAACATAACAAGGAAGCGAATGTAAGTAAGGACCAGTATAAAATTGTGTATCTTCAACCCAAAGCAACCAATTCAATGGTGGTGATCGCAAAGCCTCTTCAGCCTTTTTACTATATGAGGCTAACAGCTCAAGGTCTTTCTTTAACACAAGGTGTATCTTATTTCGTAATCGTAGTTCTTGTTCGTTATCCTCCTCAACAACTATATCCTCCTGAGGGTCCCACAACAGTAAAATTGTTCTAATCATAGAAAATTAATTAGCAATCACTGATACCCCTATTCAAATGAGTTCCCTTTTTTGCCTTCTTTTTCTTATCAGTCTTCAATCTTGCTGCTCCTAATTTCACTGGTCCTGCCACTTTCAAACTTAATTTTTGCAACTTATCAATGCAGCAATCTAATGCTCTATCAGGATCCCCTTGGAAGGGTCCTACAACTGAATGCTGTGTTAAAGGCACTAATTTCCTACACCTTATAGAAACTATACGTGATTTACTTTGAACCTTAATTCTATTTACAATACATTGTATTTCCTATCGATAATAAGCAAGAACCTTCTGTTCAGGAGACTCATAAAGATTTAAAGCTATATATGCGTTTTGCCCCGTTTGTCTCCTTAATTCATCTTGCCAGCTTTTTCCCCACGTATGCTCGTGTTCACAAGTATGACACCACAAATCCCTTAATAATGATTGTTCTATCCAAAAAGTTCTTTCACAACCCCCACAACGTAGAGCTATCCAGGCAGCACAATGTGGATTGTGACAGTCAAGGCAATGTAGTTTCGCTGGATCTGTTAAGTGAAAAGTTGATAATGAGTCAATGAAACCAATCAACTCCTGGACCGTCCGGTAGTGACGTGTCAGTGCTCTGTCCACCGCTTCCGAGTACCCCTTCAATTGTAACAGTAGTGGTTGTAGGACTAGAAGCAGTTTCTTCCCCAGTCGCTCCTTGTCCTCCTCCGTAAGGCGATCCACCAGAGGCTGCATCAAAAATAGGTTTAGTCCACTTAGCAGGCACCCACAAAGGCCCTGTAGGTGAGGAAACACAAAGATACCCCCGACCCCAATATAATACTTTTGCAGGTTTTTCCCATAATCCTGTGCTTGGGTTCTTATACTTAACCCAGACCTCTGTTTCCTTAGTATTTTCCTGACCTGACCTTGGATGATGTTTCATTGCAGGAGGGGTATCATCTTCCCCAAAAATGCATAAATGATTAATCACATACAAAACCTTAGCCAAACATGCTTGTGGATCTGTCAAATCTTGATGTTTTTCAATATACTGCTTAAGGGTACCGTTTGCTCTTTCCCGTAAAGCTTTCCTTAACTGTATCAGTAACTCATACAATCGTTTATTATTCACTTCCTTAATTGCTGCTTCCTCTATTCGTTTGACTACTCCTGCAACATACATAGAGTCTGTGACCACATTTAAAGGCTCCTGTAAGTTGGACACCGCCCATACTACTGCTAACAATTCCAAAGTTTGTAAGCTATCTGCAGGGTCTGCTGTGAGGAGTTGATGCTTCCATTGTCCTTTTTCTTGCCAGGTAACAGCAGCACGCCTTGATTTCTTTCCTGCATCTGTAAAAACTGTAATAGCTCCTCCTATGGGGTTTTCTTCTCTTAAAGGTTGAGTAATCCAGTTCCATTCTGTCATCCATTGCAAAACTCTAGGCACTAATTTACTAGTCTCTACTTTAGCAGGTGACATCAATAATGCTTCTTGTAAATTCTTTGAATTTATCAAGTACCAGTCCAAGGTTTCTTTTTTCCATAGGTAATCTAATAGTAGCAGGTTCTCTACCATCCACTTCAAGAATTCTGAGACGCCCCTTTTTGATTAATGCAGCCAATTGTTCAATTTTTGAAGATATTGTTTTCTTATGCTGTAGTGGTGGTGATAACCATTCCAGCACCCATATCTCCCCCGTTTTCTTTTGCAACTGAGAGAGAGCACCAAGCAAGTGGCAAGGGCTATTCCAGATAGTAAGATCAATGGGGTGGTCGAGTTGTCGACGAGACACATACCCTTGCTGTACACAGTTACTAATTTGCTGCAAGGCAAGATGATGCTCCTTTGTCAGGTGTACAGGAGTAGTAGGGTCCACACCTTTTAACAAAGGCCGTAGGGCTTCTAATAAGTGATTTGGTATTCCCACAATAGGCTTCAGCCACTGTAAGTCTCCCAGCAACTTCTGTGCATCATGTAGAGTTTTAATGTCCAATTGTAATTCCAATTTTTGTGGTATCACTATTTGATCCGTCAAAGTCCATCCCAAATATTTCCAGGGCTTTGTAGTCTGAATTTTCTCTGCAGCAATAACAAGTGAATATGCAGCAAGAGTATTTTTAATGGTGTTAATCTGTAAAGAGGAGAATGGCTGTTGCTGTGCAAACAAAAGATCGTCCATGTAATGATATATTATAGTTGCTGGCCATTTGCGACGTAGTGGCTGTAATGCTGCATCAACATAAAGCTGACATAAAGTGGGAGAGTTGCGCATGCCCTGCGGAAGAGATGTCCATTCAAATCTTTTATCTGGTTCCCCACGATTTATTGCTGGTAAAGTAAAAGCAAATCTCTTCATGTCATCAGGATGCAGGCCAATAGTGAAAAAACAATCCTTTAGGTCGAAAATTAAAAGTGGCCAGTGTTCTGGAATCATAGCTGGATTTGGAAGACCAGGCTGTAAGGCCCCCATTGGTTCCACTTGGTCATTTACAGCCCTCAAATCATGTATCAAACGATATTTCCCTGATTTCTTTTTGATTACAAAAATAGGTGTATTCCAAGGGCTTGTGGACAGTCGCAGGTGTCCCTTTGTATATTGTTCCTGTACCAATTCATGGGCATGCATAAGACTCTCCCCTTTTAATGGCCATTGCTTAACCATCACCGGTGTATCCGTTTTCCAGGTGAGTGGAATGGGGAAAGTCCAAGCAATGGCAATTACCCCAAAGGGTGCTGATTAGTTAACACCACTCCCAATTGTGTTAAAATGTCCCTTCCAATTAAGCAGGAAACTGTAGGAGGCAGTTGAACAATTGAAAACACAGCAGATATTTGTTGATTCTCAATGCACACAGACAAAGACGGCGACCTGCTTGCCAATGTAAATCCTCCCACTCCTGTGAGCATGTTTGATGAGGGAAATAGAGGCCAATGTTGTGGCCAGGCTTCTGGAGAAATGATGCTAGTATCTGCTCCTGTATCCAATAATCCATAAAGGGTTATGCTTTGATGCCCATAGGTAATTTCAACCTTTTGTTTTGGTCTATTTTGTAAATCCACAGTTAAAAGTGTAACACCAGTAGAGCCAAAACCTTTTTCATCCCGTGCTTGCCCAGTAAATGATTGTATTCCTGATGTCATTTGTGACAGTGGTACCAATTGTGCAATGCGTTGTCCTTTTGTAATTTTAATCGGAGGATAAAGGGTGTAAGCCATAATTTGTATTTCCCCTGTAAAGTCCGCATTGATAACACCAGGCAAAACAAATAATCCCAACATAGTTATAGAGGAACGTCCCAGCAATAATGCTCCACATGTTTGTCCATTTAGTATAAGAGGACCCTTTATTCCAGTGGGTATCCTCTCAGGCCGGTTCGTCATTAGTGTGACGTCTACTGCTGCTGATAAGTCCAAGCCGAAGCTCCGTGTTGTTGCGGGTTGCAGACAGGAGGTAGTAGCGATGTCACGGCAGCAGCTGGTGTCTCCGATGTCACGGTAGTAACTTGTGTCTGTCCCTCATTGCCGCATCGGTAACACTTGATGAATGGTCTCGAGCCTCTTTATGTGACTGCCAGTGAGCCACTTCGGAGAGGAGCAAGAGCAGCTAACACCTGATTTTGAGTAGACTATGCTTTTGCAACCCTAATCCTAATTCCTTTAAGGCTTCTGCTATAAATGCCTGTGAAGCTGTTGGCATTAATGCCATTCGCTCTAATGCTTCCTCAATAGTCTAATTTGCCCCTAAAGTAGCTAACACTCTTTGGGTTGCTGGATTGCTATTTTGCAAAGCACGCCTGCTTCAACAGCGCCCTGCAACACCAGCCCGATCTATAGCTGTAGCTGTTCTATCGATAAAATTTCCAAATGATTCTTCCCTTCCTTGCTTAATACCCATATAAGCCGGTAACCCTCCTGGCTCTTCAACCATATCTATTGCAGCACGCACTAACCACATAAACTCTGTAAGTTTATCAGCTCCCAATATCATCTGTGCCTCTGTACGTAAAAATGCCTCTAAGCCCATCAGCTCCTTTACTGTTACTCCATGTAATGGGTCATGTGCATTAAACAATAACTTCTGATGCTGAGTAAATATCAACCAAACTATTCCTCTTAAATCATTAGGACATAAAACCTGAGTATCAAAAAGATAATCTAACATTTGCTTAACAGGTTCACTTTTTACTCCAAACTGACTAACCGTAGAACGTAGCTGAGTTAACAGCTTCCAATCTAAGGGAGTATATTCTGCTATATTATGTGTAAGGTTCCCCTGTGCATCATACTGTGGTGTGTATGTAACTGGACATGCAAGACTAGAAGCTATTTCCACTGCCTCACCATCCCCCATTTGCATCACTTCTTTCGCCAAAGCAGCCCAAGCTTCCCTCCTCTGTTTAGCCATCTCCCCCCATGGATCACGGTGTGCCCCTGGGATGGGATCTGGCCCTTTAAGGGTGCTATGCTGATGGCGCTTCGGTGCAGACACCGAGGTTTCGCGTGGGGGGGCAGTGAAGCAGAGGCTGGCTCATGCGGGGGAAGCAGGGGCCCCCCCTCCCCCGCTGGAGCTGACAGTGAAACCGGAGCCGGCTCAAGCGGAGCCAGCCTGCGGGGGGCAATCCGCCCCCCCGCTGTAGCCGGCTCGGGCGGGGGAGGTGACCCCCCCACCGAGGCTGTAAGCGGAGCCGGCTCACTGAGGGGAAGCGGCGGAGGCAAAGCTGGCGGCGGAGGCGAAGCTGGCTTGCTCCCACCCCCACCATCCGACCCGCCTGAAGCTGGTGGCGGAGGCAAAGCTGGCTTGCTCTTACCCCCACCTTCCGACTCGCCCTCCCCCTCTGACAGGAAAGGTGCAGACGGTTCCACTGCGCCTATAGAGAAATCCTCCACACCACTTTGCTGGGGACTCTTAGGCATAAGTACTTTAGTTACAGAGGGTGCCAGGGGATCATCTTCACGACCATACTCTATATTCCTCTTATGAGCTTCTGTTGCCCTTTCTGCTGCCTTTCTCTCAGAGACCTGCTGAAGTAACGTGTTATACACCAGCCGCCATAACTTCCCGAATTTCTTTGCTGACTTATCATCATCTAGTACTGTATCCCACAATATTTCCCCAAACTTTCTCCACTCTGATAACTCATGAACTGTATGAGGATTAGAAAAGATACCCTTAGCATGGCCATAGGCTAATAACCCTGGTAACTCCTTTTTTAAATCTATCCCTTTTATCCCACGCCGCTCTAAATAGGCGGTAAATAAATCATATGCCGCTTGCCTATCCATACCTATTAATCAGCGCGCACTGTTGCAGCTCTCCAGGCTCCGGCGGACACGTATTGGCTTAAGTCACAGTTGTGAACCTTAAGGGTGCTTCAAATTCCGGCACCGTCCCGGCTGCTGGGACCCAAACCCAACTTCAGGACTGTGGCGTAATCCCTTTTTCTTTTAATCCGAGAAAAAGGGCAGAGATTCGGTTATGCCCGCATTCTCCACCATTTGTCGACGGAAGGGAACCAGGACATCATTTTGATCATCACAGGCTCGATTTTATTGATCAGTATGGCGGGTTAAATACAGTTAATAATGAGCTTCATACATATTGCAAAAGTTGAGCTCAGGATTGGTCAGCTTGCATATCAGCACCTACGCCTACTTCTGCATTCCTATGGTTCTACTTTTGATACTTTCTACATATTCTTAGGATGTATTCAGGACTAATCTCAACTCCCTATCCTCATGTTGCAGCAAGGTCGCTGCTGACTCTTCCTTTTATCTTGCTGACTGCTGACTTTTCTCCTTCAGTTTAACCAGTGGCATTATATCAGTGTGGCCTTTCTCAGCTAACCAATTATTAATAATGCTCTCCACATATGAAGATTAAGGACAAGATGGGATCTGTGTTTGTGACACACCCATATGTTAGTTCTGCTTGCTACAATCACAACCACTTTATAGATGTTTGTGTTCAAGAAGGAAAGATGCATTGGGTAGGGAAAAATTTAAACTATAATGGACGAGCTCCTCATCCCCATGGTAACCAGATTTGCCCCCAGTATGAAAAGTTCTTTTGTTTTGAAAGAGATGATAATTGAAATGATCCAAGTATAAGCATGGGAAACCAGGCACTAAGAGAAAAATTGAAAGAGAAAATAAAAGAAGAGAAAGAAACAAAGGAGAATAGAGGAAAGAACAAGAGAAAAGAGTCAAAAGAATTGGCTGAATTGTATAAATAACTTAAACAGCACTACAAAGACTGGAACCTGCTAGCCTCGAATAAGAATCTGTTTGTGAGGTTGATGCAAGAGATTGCTACAGAATTGGGATTATCCAAATGTTGGATTTGTGGAGGTCTAAAAATAGCTGAAAAGATGGCCGTGGAAAAGTGAGAGCTCAGCTCCAGAACAATTTTTAAAATGGAACCATAGCCAAATTTCTAGAACACTGAAGAGACTTGAAAGATAGATTCTAAGCTATCAAGTAATTGAAATCATTTGTATAACTCAAGAAGGAAGAAAATGTAATAAAGTAGTGGGGCATACTCCTTGTAAATCCACATTGGTGGTCAATATGGATAATTGTTCAAAAGTTTGGTGACCTGAAACCCCTGTTGATTATTAGAGACCAATAAAAAATAAACGGTGAATGGGATGAACAGATTGATTTATGCTGGTACAGAAGTCCTGGAGCTAACCCCTACCAATCTATCAATGGCTCAGGATTGGTCATGGGGATATAGGACCCTAATTTGCCTGTTGAATCGAGTGATAGGGCCCCAAGTAGTAGTGGAAGTGGTGTCAAATCACACCACCGGTGCCTTAAAAATGTTGGCCAGGCAATATACACAAATGCGGGCATTTGTGTACCAAAACAGGATTGCCCTAGACTATCTGTTAGCAGAAGAAGGAAGAGTTTGTGGGAGATTTAACAAATTTTACTGCTGTATAGAAATTGAAGATTATGGAGAAGCTATCACCGAACCTGTGAGGAAATTAAAAGGGTGGCTCATGTGCCAGTACAAAAGTGGAATTCAATCTAGAAAGCAGATTGGTGAGATAACCTCTTTGGAGGTGTTTGGTAGAAAAAGTTAGAGCTCATGTTGTTTAGTTCAATTTTGAGACTTTTGTTTCTGCCTTGTATGATTCCATGTTTTATTAGGCTAATTCGCTCAGTGATTCAGGAGATGCAGATTACAATAATATCTCTAGATTCAGAATCAGTAGAAAGAGGAAAACCAAAATCTGTGATGGTACTAACAGCTGAATCAACCCGTGTTAAATAATAAGGACCTAAACAGATTGAAATAGCCCAGGAAATGCTAACTAAATTTGAAAAAAGTGTGGAAAATTAGAGGCAGCAACAGAAATGCTGGAGAAATTTGAAGCTGAAAAGAGACAACAAGAAAATCAAAATTCTGAGGAATATAAAGGATATCAGGGCATAGATTTTTAATAAAGCACAGATCATAATGATCAAGAAGAGAAATGGGGGATTTGTGGTAAATAGGTATGATTCATGCTGATAAAAATTGAAACAGGTATCAATATTAATACAGTAATTAATATTTGTGGATAATAAAACAGTTAAAAATTGTAATGCCAAAGAAGAAAGGGAGAAGAGGGGCTCCACCTCCCCTCCCTGCAGATGTTCAGGAACAGGAGGAAAGCAAGAGATAACAGTTGCTAAAAATTAACACAGAAGGGACACTCTGGTTGGGTCCCAGAAAAATGTTAATTATAAGGGATTTATTGCCTTGATATGTAGATGTAGTGATATGTTAGTCTTGGCTTACATTGTCCTGGCTTGGTGGCGCATGTGTAACCCAAAGGTGAATTAAAAGACACACAGTGTTGGAAAAGAAATGAAATTTAGCAAAATATTTAATTATAGTGAGTTGTGTGTGAACTGGTTTGTTAAAAAGTAGTTTTGTAGCCGTTGAAAAGTGTGTTGAGTTTTGTGTGTAACCTAGGAGGTAGTCTTAGGGATTTAATAAATAATTAAACTAGTGCAGGAAAGTAAGAATGCTAACCTGTCTGGTGGCAGCATACAATGCTCTTAGAATAAGATAAGCAGAGGATTAATGATCTTGTTTGTGAACCAAGGAATGTATCACAAGGGGTCTGTGACCAGGCAAGGGGAACGGGGAACTGTTCCTTGGAGACTTTGTTGTGAATTGCATGTATAAGAGGGAAGCACCCATACGTGAATTTGGGGGGCTCGGATTTTGGGACGTGAGTCCCCCAGTTCCCTGGGCCCTTAATAAAGCACCCACAAAACTTATCCGAGTTTTGTGTCATTTATCAATCGGGCAACAACAGGAAGACTACGAAATCTTCATCAGACGACCTCCAAAAGACTTTTGCGACCACCAAACTGAGTGGTGGCGCATGCGCGGTAAAGGTGGTGATGAGGGTGGAGATAGAAATATGACAAACCAAAAATGAGAGGAGATGGTATTAACACATGGCATGTAAGGGTGTAATTTTCACTTGGCAAGCTCATATGTGAGGTGGCACGGGTCCAAGAGCCCTTCACTCTGTACCCCACATTTTTTTTTGCTTATGCGCTATTATTTGAACCAAATTATCCCTTATTTATATATTTCCTCAGCTATTCAATTAAAATTGCTGCTATATCAAATATTGTTTGGCTTTTTTTTATGATGGGAATATTGGGCAAACATAACACAGACAGCCAAAAAAGCTCCTTGTGGGCAGAGCTGGCAGCATCGGACCCCCAAATTGTGTCCAGTGCTGCCTTGTGTAGCCCAAAATCGCCAGTAGAGGCACTGGATGTTTGTGCACTGGGATGCTTTAGAACCATGGCTGAAATTTAGGAACCCCGGCCCTAATTACAATGTCTCCTTAACGGTCTGCAGCACCCAGAGCAGAACTGGGGCATTGGCCCAATCAGCTCCAATTTTGCCCCATTTTGCCCTCCCAAGGCACTGCTTCCAGCCTGGGCTGCCCCTGTGCTCCAGCTGAAGCTGTAGGGCCCTCAGAGCTGCGGCTCTGCTCTCCTTCTCCTCCTCCCCCTGTGGCTTCTGTGTAGGGACCAGCAGTGGCCCAGGAAGAGCAGGAACTCCAAACGTGCTCTGGAGCCCCCTGAGGAGCCCTGGCAGAGTCAGCACCGAGTACCAGCTTTCCTCAACGTGCCAGGGTAATTCAACATTTTCAGAGTGGCTGTGCCAGGGCTGAAGGAAGAAAACGGAGTGAAAGGCTGAGGGTTGGCAGGAATTGCAGTGTAAAGCCACTAGAGGGGCTGCTGTGGACCCAAGACCTGCCTGGGGTCAGGTGCTGCCTTCCTTCCATTCAGGATCAGGGAGAGCAGTTGCAGGTGTTGCACAGGGCGTGTGCCTGGCCCTGGGACACTGCTACGCTGCCAGTGGGCGCTGTGATCCAACCTGCTGCCTTGGCAGCTTCTGCTCGCTGCCGGTGGTGGTGCCGGGAGCGATTGGTGCCCCTGAGTTTGCAAAAGGAGCGATTTCCCTTCCTCCCTCCCGTCCGAGGCCGCCATGGCCCCTGAGGGGATGGAGCTGGACCGGGGCGCCCCCTGCTGGCCGGGAGTGCTCCCTGCAGCGCCCCCTGATGGCCGCAGTTAGAACTGCCACAAAAACCAACAGCGCTGAGCGGGAGGGAAAGTTCTGGGTTTGTGTTGTTTGTTCTGTTCTGGTTTATAAATTTCCCAATAAAGACCTGTTATTCCTTTTCCTACACTTTGCCTGGAAGCCCCACCATTTTTGAAATTAGAAAACATTTTTGACATGGGTCTTCATTCTATTCCAGGAACATTCCCACTTTCTTGGCACATATTGCTTATAAACGAGATGTCAGCTCCTGAGCTGCAGTGTGGATGGGACAGACACCTATAGGGAAGACAGGATCAGGGACTTGGCCACGTCATGCTCTGCCCTTTAAGCCACTTGGGCCACCAAGGGCCCTCTCCCCAGATGGCACTTCTGCTCACACAGCCACTCAGGAGCTGGCTTTGGCAGAGTGTCACACTGTCCCCAGTGTGCCATGGCTGACAGACTGATGGACAGACGGGGCCCTGTCTCACCAAAAGCAAGGCCTGACCCACCCCTGCCACACACAGGTGTTCCAAAATGTCTCCAGACATCACACTTTTCCTGTCTCTGACACCCCACCATGTGCCATGGTCTGATCCCAACTGCTCTGGCAAAGGGGCAGGCTCCAGAACCCTCACAGGGCCTTCATGGCATCATTGTGGGATGATCACGGGAGAGAAGGGGTTTGGGAGGGGAGAAGAGGAGGGGAGAAGAGAATCCCAAGCCTTCTGAAGGCTACTTTGGCCATCAGAGCGAGGAAGATCCAAGGCCATGCCAGGTTACTCTGGGGTGTGAAACATGCTGGGAGGAGTGTTCAGGGTTTCTTACTTGTTGGGGGCTCTCCTGGGAAATTGTTCTTTTTGTGACTCTTTGGACTCTGAAACTTGTTGCTGTTGCTGGTGGTTTCATTCTCTCTTGTTGCTGTTTCAGGAAATTGTTCTTCTCTCAGTCCTTTGGGATCTTTCTCCCTTCACAACGAGGTTGAGGAGCAATTTTTTAGTGGCAGCACACACAAGAGTGGGTGCCCATGGGTGGGCACCCCCAGTGCCCCCCAGTGTCACAGCACATTCCCGTAGATGTCACCGGGTTCCTGTGGTCGCCCCTGGGGTCCCCGCAGCTCCGTGTAGGTCACGTGGGGATCCTGGAGGGTGGTGGCATGGGGGGACACTGCGAGACACATGGGCTGTGGGATCTGGATGGGGTGACACTCGTGGGTGAGGTGTCCCTCTGTGTGTGTCCCCACCGTACTCACCCCCTGCTCTCTTGGTGACCATGATGTAGGTGTACAGCACCTCCCCCTCCTCTGGGGGAGCCGGGGCATCCGGGGGGACCCTGAAGGAGCAAAGGGGATGCGGGGGAAGAAATGGGAGGTCGTGGCAGTTGGGGTAAAAGGGGAGAGGGTGGGTTGAGCCCCCATTCACCTTTCCTGCTGCTTCCTGGCAGTTGCAGAGGAAAGAGGGGAGGGGTGACTGTGGGATCTGAGGGCTATGACCCCTCTCAGGAATCCTGAACAGCTAAGGGGCCCTCAATTTCCCACAGGACCCCCAAGCATCCCTGAGGTCCCCCAGAATTCATGAACATCCCCAGTGCCCCTGACCAACTCAGCCTCAAGAACCCAAAGCCCGGCAGAGACAGAGACACCCAAACACCCCCAAGGGAACCCCCAACATCCCTGCAGGACCCTCCAGCACCTCCCCAAACCCTAAAGGACCCCCAGACAAGGTCACAATTCTGGGGCTGTGGGTGCTAATTGCTCCCCAACTCTACAGCTCCCTGGGACCCCTGTCTCCCCATTGTCATCCACCCATATGGTGCCACTGGTGCCAGGTCACAATGACACCCACAAGCAGGTGCAGGAACAAAAGGGCCCAACCGACCCCTGCAGCCACTGCAAGAAACAGAGGGGGACACGGTGTCAGGGTTACCCATCATTCCAGGGGTCCTGCACTCCCTAGTGACCCTGTGTGTCGCCACCTGTGTCCCTGTGTCCCCATGTTTTCACTGTCAGTGCCAGCTCAGGGCTGAGTGCCCAGAACACACGGTGCCAGTCCTGTCCCAGCTGGTTGGTGGCCACGCACTGGTAGGTGCCCAAATGTCCCACATTGATGGCTCTGAGCTCCAGGAGGGGACCCCAGCCAACCTCCTGCCCATTGTGCAGTCAGGTGAAGGTGACAGGGGCTGAACCCACCTGCACCTAGCAGCGCAGGGTCATGGGGTCACCTGCACGCACCTGGTGTGACAGGGGACTGGGGGTGATGGTGGCAATGACCACGGGCACTGTGGGGACACAGACAGGGCTGAGGGCACAGGGAGGGCCTGGCAGCCGGTGTGGGAGGGTACGGACAGGGGGGGATGGGTGTGATGGGGGATGTCGGGGATGAGGTCACACCATGGAGGGGTGAGAGGACACAGGGCAGATGTGGGGGGACACAAGCAAGGTGTCCAGGGGCCATGGAGGTGCCCAGGCAGGAGACCCAAGGGGTCTCTTGGTGCTCCCTGTACCCATCCTAGCACTCATTGCGCACCGTGACGCAGAGCCGGGCACTGCTCTTCCACATGGCCTCCCCTTGGAGAGCGCCTGGCAGCTGTAATTCCCCGAGTGGGAGACCCCCACAGCGGGCGAAGACCCGTGCAGGCCCCCCACCACTTGCCCGTCCTGGTAGAACACGTGCAGGAGGGGGGCTCAGGGCCGCAGGGGGCTGGGGGTGCTGAGGCAGCTGAGAGTGAGGGGGGAACCTACGGTGAGATCAGGGGGACCTTCCAGCTCTTGCACCATGAAGAGCTCAGGGAAGGAGAGGGGAGGGAGATTTGTGACCCCAAGTTCCCTGGAAGGGGCTGGAGGTGTCAGGATGGCAGCTCTGGGATGCTCACCATGCACTGTCACTGTCACCAGCGCAGACTCCTTCCACACCCAGTATTCCACCTGGCCTTTGCAGCTGTAGTGGCCACTGTGGTTCAGCTGCAGAGGGGACAGGGACAGCTCGGTGCTAATGGAGAACACCTCCAGATCTGTCTCCTTTTGGTAGAAGGACACCAAGGTGACCGTGTTGTTCCACCAGCCCTGGCAGCACAGTGTCACTGCGTCCCCGTCCAGTAGCGCCTGCCCCAGTGCCTGCAGTACCAGCCAGTCTCGGAGACAGAGAGGACTCATCACATCACATCACATGACAGGGATCTGGAGGGTCCTGGTGAAATTGAGACCCCCACTGGGTTGCACTCAGTGCACCAGAGGTCATCAATTCCATCAACAGGATCCTCTCACTCTGGGATGCTCTGGGATGTCCCCAGAGCAGGGGACAGGCTCTGGCCACACAGGAGGTGACCTATGGAGCAAAGACCACCAGGGGCCCTCAGGGATCTCGTGGGTCCCAGGCTGGGGACACCTAAACATCCCTCACCATTTCAGACTCTCAGGGGGGGACTGCGCCTGGTGCCAGGTCTGACACACTGGTATGTGTCTTTCTTGGCGACAGTGATGTTTTCCTGTCTGTCCTGCACCCAGCGCTCCCTGTCCTTGTACCAGGTGGTAGCACTGGCAGTCCCCGAGCCCTGGCAGGTCAGTGTCACCCTGTCCCACAGCACCGCCGGCCTCCACAGGGACTCCACCAGGAGCTGGGTGGTCTGGGCACCTGTGGGTGACAGGGGACACCAGACTACCAGGGCCAGTGCAGGGCTGAGGACAGCAGAGTCGAGTCATGGCATCCCCTGAGGACTCACCAGCGAGGCTGAGGGTCTGGGCTAAAAGGGAGAAGGGATAGGGCTGGATGGGGGATGGCACTGAGGGACAGCAGCACAGGGAATATGGGGTGTTGGGGCTGTCCCCAAAAGGTCTCCATGGGGGCATTGGTGTGGCACAGATGTCTCAAGGGCAGGGACACAGTGGCCAATCCATGCTCAGGAATGGGGACCCTGTGCTGACACTGGTCAACATCAGCAGCCCCAAAGCCACATCCCCATGGCCCTGCACCCATGGTCCCATTCCATTGGCACCTGTCCCCATGGCCCATCAGCGTGGTGCTTGTCCTCTTGTCCCTGTCCCTGCATCACTGTGTCCCTGTCCCCACAGCTGCCCCCGCCCCAAGGTTCCTTCTTCAACATCCTTGTCCCAACATCTCTATCCCCTGTCCCCACATCCCAGTTCCCCTATTCCTGAGCCCTGTTCCTGTCCCCAAAAGCCACCCCAGGACTCTGGTCACACTGGGCTCATTGCCCTGCTGACCCTGGGGACCTCAGGGGACCCCACAGCTCCCCTGTGCCCTGTCCTCTCCCCATGCCCGGGGTGTCAGGCCCATGCCCAGGGGACTCACCCCACAGGAGCAGCGCCACCTTCCCGGCCATCCCGGTGTCCCCAGCCATGTGCACTGGCTGTCACTCATTGCTGTGGCCACCGCTCCCCTGGCTGGTGACTCTTCGGATGAAGGGGAAGGAAGCGAGGTCATGTCCATCCCCACATGTAGGTAGCCCTTGGTGGGGGCAGGGTGGCCACAAGCTGGGCACAGGCCAGGGACATTCTGGGATAGTCTGGGGACATGGTTAGCGATGGTGTTGCCAGGAGTGGGGGGCTCAGGGGATGTGGGGAACCAAGGGTGGGTGTCCAGGGGAATTGGGGTCTCCATGCCTAGGGGGATTCAGGGATGGGAGTGCTGTGGAAACAGGGTCCCCAAGGATTTGGTGTCATGGCATGTGGGTTCTGGAGTTGGGGGTGCAGGGGGAAAAAGGGGACCCTTGGGAATAGGGGTTCTGGGGGAAGAAGCAGCCCATGGGATGGGATCAAGGCAATGGTGGTGCTGGGCAATGGCAGTTCTGGGATAGAAGTCCCCAGGGAGGAGAGACCAAGGCAATGGGGGTCCCATGGTTGGGTTTCCAGGGGAATGGGGGTGCCAGGCATGCGCAGTGGCTGGGTGGGCACAGGGGTCACAGCTCCTTCCCAGGGTACTTCAGAAATCGGGGTGACCCAGGGCCCAGCGCTGCCTCCCTGGGGTGCTCATTTCCTGGGGAAGTATCACATGGGGGTCCTGGGTTGCTATGCCTCTGTGTCCACCCCTGCCCTTGACTTTTTCCTCTCTTTATTTCTCTTATTTCCCTATTTTCCTCACTTTTGTGCCATGTACCCCCATCCCCAGTTCCTGACGCAGCAATCCTGGGAAACACCTGAGCAAAGAACAGGTTGGGGGCACCCAGGAGAGAGGGAAGATGGGGAGTGGGGGATGCAGGAAAGGGTGGGCAGGCTGTGGGGGATGGGGGTGTTGGGCTGTGTCCCCTCAACACTTTCACTTTCTTTTTCCTAGACAAGAAGGAAGAGGCCATTTGTGCTCAGTTTCAGATGGGAAAGGGGCGGGGTTCTGTCCTGGGGGACACATCAAGGGGGGTCCTGTCCTGAGAGAATCCTGTCCCAGGGGGTGACGTATCCTGGCATGGGGGGTCCTGTCCCAGAGGGTGGCAGTTCCAGAAATGTCCCTGCACGTTCCTGGCCGGGTGCCTGTCCCAGGGGTGGCACATCCTGGAACCCCCTGTCAATGCAAGGGTGGGGCCCAGCCATGGCCCAGCCCCACTGCACAGGGATGGCCATTGCCCAGCCCTGCTCTGCCCAGCCCCAGGTGACAGTCAGGACCTGAGGGTCCCCCCTGTCCCCTAGGCTTTTATTCTGGCAGATTTAGAGCTGCTGCAGAGGTGAGAATTCTGTGGGTGGAAAAAGGCCTGCCTGTGGTTTCCTCAGCCCTGCAAGAAGCACAAGACCCAAAGACAGGCCAAGCAGTGGCTCTGAGAGGGCCTTTGATGGTTTTCAGAGCAGGGCTGGCTGGAAACTCTCCCTGCAGGGGCAGCTGAGAGGGAACCAGTCCAGAAATGCAACAATTGATCACTTTGTCCCTTTGCCCAAGGGACTGAGAAAAACCACAAAACTACTGCAAGGACAACACAATCTGCTCAACAACCTGACCTGGACCCTCCTTCTTGAACAAAACCTGCAGCCCTTTGGAACCTCATGGAAAGAATGTATGTGTTCTGGATGTGTACACCAGAAGAGAGGGGAAAGTGTGAAAATATTGAGCAGGGGCGGCACACGAGGGGCTGGGGAACAGGGGTGTCACAGCAGGAGCAGGGAGTGTCCATGCAGGGGAATTCAGGGCAGGCTGGAGTGGATTTACCAGGGAATCAGACCCTGGGGCACACACAGGCATTTCCACAGATTCCTGTGCACTGTCCCAAGGATAGACAGAGCTTCTCCCCTTCTTCAATGGGAAGTCAATCAGGTTTCAAGGTGGAAATGAGAAACACAGGGAGAGTTCCTAAATATGGGTCAAGAAAAGGTTTCCTATGGGCTGGGTTGCTGCCCAGCAGGCAGGGAATAATCCCATGGAGCTGTTGGACACTCAGGGAGATAAAGCTGCTGTGGGATGCAGCAAGAGAACCAAAACTTCTCATTTCATTGTGATTTGTTTGTGTTTTTATTGTGAGGGATTTGTTGGGAAAGCAATGGATTCTATAAACCAGACCATTATATACCTTGTCAGATTGATTTTTGATGAGTTTGTTCTTTCTTGGGAAAATAATGCTTTTCCTTTTATTCTATAGATGTATAATTTTGTCTCAAGCAATTTGGCATCAGGTGTTGCCTGGGATGGAAGAGCAAATGGGGGGACCTGACCCAGGGGTGTGTGGAGCAGGGACACAGAAACTCCCAGGACAGCCCTGCGGTGCCCCAGGGTGGGGGCTGTGCTGGGCCTTGAGTCACCCCAAAATCTGAGGCACTCCAGGAAGGAGCTTTGACCCCTGTGCCCACCCAGCCACTGCCTATCCCTGGCACCCCCATTCCCCTGGGAACCCAACATTGTCCACCAAGAGGGCAGGGGGTGAGTACGGGGAGGACACACACAGGGGGACATGTCACCCATGAGTTTTACCCCACCCAGATCCCACTGCCTGTGTGTCTCGCAGTGTCCCCCCGTGCCATCACCCTTCAGGATCCCCACGTGACCTACGGGAGCTGCGGGGACCCCAGGGGCAACTGCAGGAACTCGGTGACATCTACGGGAATGTGCTGTGACACTGGGGGGAACTGGGGGGTACTGGGGGTACCCACCCATCGGCACCCACTTGTGTGTGTGCTGCCACTAAAAACTGCCCCTCTCCATCCCCATGGGGGCACAAAGATCCCAAAGGGCTGAGAGAAGAACAATCTCCTGAAACAGCAATGAGAGAGAATAAAATCAACAGAAACAGGAACAAGGTTCAGAGTCCAAATGGTCAAAAAAGGAACAATTTCCAGGGAAAGCCACAAAAGGAATAAACCCCAAACGCTGTCCCCAGCATGTTTCCTCCACCAGAGGAACCTGGCAGGGCCCTGGACTTTCTCTGCTCTGATGGCCACAGTGGCCTTCAGGTGGCTCTGGACTCTCTTGTCCCCTGTTCCAAACCCCTCCTCTGCCCTGTACCCAAGACGATGATCTCACAAAGGCCCTGTGAGGGTTCCAGAGCGTCGCTCTTTACCAAGGCAGTTGGGATTAGGGCATGGCACATGGTGGGGTGTCAGAGACAGGAAATGTTTGATGTCTGGAGACATTTTGGAACACCTGTGTGTGGCAGGGGTGGGTCAGGCCTTGCTTGTGGTGAGAGACAGGGCCCCATCTGTCCATCAGTCTGTCAGCCATGGCACACTGGGGACAGTGTGACGTTCTACCAAAGCCAGCTCCTGTGTGACCACAGGAGCAGAAGTGCCATCTGAGGAGAGGGCCCTTGGTGTCCCAACTGGCTTAAAAGGAAGAGCATGAGATGGTCAAGTCCTTGACCATGTCTCCTCTTGAGGTCTCTGTCCCATCAACTCTGGAACCCAGAAGTTGGCAACTCTTTAATTGACATTTAAATTAGAAATGTCAGCCAAGGAAAGTGGTAACATTCCTGGAATGGAAAGTAGACCCATCTCTTATATTTTTAAATTTGGAAAATTATGTGGCTTCCAGGCAAAAGTGTAGGAAAAGGAATATCAGCTCTTTACTAAGAAATTTATAAACCAGAACAGAACAAACAACAGAAACCCAGAACTTTCCCTTCTACTCAGCGCTGTTGGTTTTTGTGGCAGTTATAACCGCGGCCATCAGGGGGCGCTGCAGGGAGCACTTCCGGCCAGCAGGGGGCGCCCTGGTCCAGCTCCATCCCCTCAAGGTCCATGGCAGCCTCGGACAGGAGGGAGGAGGGGAAATTGCTCCTTTTGCAAACTCACAGGCACCAATTGCTCCTGGCACCACCACCGGCAGCGGGCAGAAGCTGCCAAGGCAGCAGGTTGGATCCCAGGTCCCACCGGCAGCGTAGCAGTGTCCTGGACTCAGGCACACACCCTGTGCAACGCCCGTGAGGGCTGTCCATGAATTCAAATGGAAGGAAGGCAGCACCTGACCCCAGGCAGGTCTTGGGTCCACAGCAGCCCCTCTGGTGGCTTTACACCACAATTCCTGTTAACCTTCAGCCTTTCACTCCAGTGAGGAGGGCAGGAATGGAGCAGCTTTGGGGATACCTGGAATCCACACAGGGTCACTCCCCAGAGCTCCACAATGGCCTCAGGCAGAACCTCTGATGGATATTTACTCACATGTCTTTCTAATTTTGTGGCCAAAGTCAGAATCCAAGAATTCATTCCATGAGGTTCCAGAAGGCTGCAGGTTTTGATCCTGGAGAGTCCAGGTGACAGTGAGCAGATTGCTGTGGGATTTGCAGTAGTTTTGTGGTTCTCTCTGTCCCTTACAAAGAGGAGCAAATGATCAATTGCTACATTTCCGAACTGGTTCCCTCTCAGCTGCCCCTGAAGGTGAGGTTTCCAGCCAGCCCTGTTCTGAAAAGCACCAAAGGCTCTCGCAGAGCAACTGCTTGGGCTCCCTTTGGGGTTTGTGCTTCTTGCAGGGCTGAGCAAACTACAGGCCGGCCTTCTTCCCCCACAGAATTCTCACCTCTGCAGCAGCTCTACAGAGCCAGAGCCCCTCGGAATTTGTCTAGGGTGACCCTCAGGCCTCCAGCACCTTGTGGGGGCTGTGCTGGGCCTGTAGTCACCCAAAAATCTGAGGCATCCAGGGAAGGAGCTGAGATCCACAGGCCCATCCAGCCACTGCCCATCCCTGGAACCTCCATTTCCCTGGAAATCAAATCATGGGACTCCCATTCCTTATGTCCCATTTTGCCTGGGACCTCGATCCTAATACTGACCTTCCCCAGGATCTCCATGGCCCAGCACCCCTCATTCCCAAGGAACCCTCTCCTGTTCCATACCCTGAAACCCTCATTCCTGCAGGACCATGATTCTCCCAGGACCCCCATTCCCGTGGGACCCCCCCATTCCCCCAGCATCCCCATCCCATGACCCAAAACCTCTGGAGCCAACGTTCCCCTGGGATTCCCATCCCTGAGACCCCCCAGCCCTGGGCACTCCCATTCACATAGGCCCCCCATCCCCAATGATTCCCCCTCTTCGGGACCCCCGTTCCCACAGACCCCATCGCTGGGTCCCCAAACCCACCAATCCCTCTGCTCCTGGGAACCCCATGTCCCACCTTGTCCCTACCCACCCTTGTCCCCAGGTTGTTCCCACCCATCCCACAGCTTGTCCCCATGGCCACATCCCCATGATCCTGTGCTTGAGGCCACCCTGCCCCCACCAAGGGCCACCAACAAGTGAGGACAAGATCTGACCTCGCTTCCTTCCCCTTTGGCCAAAGAGCCACCACCCAGGGGACAGCCACGCCCAGCAGCGAGTGACAGCCTGTCCACATGGCTCGGGACACTGGGATGGCCAGGAAGGTGGCGCTGCTCCTGTGGAGTGAGTGCCCTGGGCACGGGCCTGACCCCCTGGGGATGGGGAGGGGGCACGGGGGGGTTGTGGAGTCCCCTGAGGTCCCACGTGCCAGCAGAGAGAGAGCATGAGGTGACTGGAGCCATGGGGTGGCTGTGGAGACAGGAGAAGGGGGACTGGAATGTGGAGACAAAAATGTCGGGGCAAGGATTTGGGGAGGCATCAGGGGGCTAGTAGGGTGACCTTTGCCAGCATGGGGTGGCCATGGCGTCCCCAGTTCAGGGGTGTCCACAGTGTGACCCAGTGTTCAGCCTGAGCAAGGGATGGCTGCAGTGTCTCTTTCCCTAAGGGGTCCATGTCACACAAGGGCACTTTGGGAACATCCCTGACACCCCATGCCCCTGTGCCTCTGCCCCTGTCTGCACTGAGCCCTGTCCCTTCTCTCTTCCAGCCCAGACCCTCGGCCTTGCTGGTGAGTCCTCGGGGGATGCCATGACCCCACCCCGCTGTCCTCAGCCCTGCACTGGCCCTGGCAGTCTGGTGTCCCCTGTCACCCACAGGTGCCCAGACCACCCAGCTCGTTGTGGAGCCCCCCTGAAGGCCGGCAGTGCTGTGGGACCTGGTGACACTGACCTGCCAGGGCTCGGTGATTGCCAGTGCTACCACCTGGTACAAGGATGGGCGGCGCCGACGGCAGCAGGGACAGGATCACCTCATTGTCACCGAGAGAGGAACCTACACGTGTGAAAGACCTGGCACCAAGTTCAGCCCCTCTGTGAGTGTCTTAAAGGGTAAGGTTGTTTGGCTGTCCCCCGCCTGGCACCCACGGGGACCTTGAGGGCTCCTGGTGGTGGGCTCCACTCCATGGGTCACCTCCTGGTGTGACCACAGCCCATCCCCTGCTCTGGGGACATCCCAGAGCATCCCAGCGTGGGGGAACCCCATGTTGGAATTGGGCACCCCTGGTGCACTGGGTGTGACCAGGGGTCCCGGTGCCATCGGGTGTGACAGGACCTCTCTGTCCCCCAGACTGGCTGGTGCTGCAGGTGCCGGCGGGGGCACTGCTGGAGGGGGACACAGTGACACTGCGATGCCGGGGGCTGGCAGGACAGCACAGTTGCCTCAGTGTCCTTCTACCGTGATGGGAAGAAACTGGAGGGGGTCCGTGATGAGCCTGAGCTGTCCCTGTCCCCTCTGCAGCTGAGCCACAACAGCCGCTACTGATGTGAGGGCTGGGTGGGGTCCTGGCAGTCATGGTCAGCAGCAGTGACAGTGACAGTGCACGGTGAGCATCCCCACTGCTGGAACTCTAATCTCCTGACACCCCCAAAACCACTTCCCCGCAGACTCAGAGCCACAGTCCTCACCTCACCTCACCCTCCCTGAGCTCTTCCCTGTGCCGGTGCTGGAGGGTCCCCCCGAGCCCACCAATGGGTCCCCCCTGACTCTCAGCTGCCTCAGCACCCCCAGGCCCCCGCAGCCCCGAGCCCCCCTCCTGCACGTGTTCTACCGGGACGCGCAGGTGGTGGGGGGTCCACAGGGTCCCTGCAGCTGCTGGTGCCCACTGTGCGGGTCTCCCACTAGGGGAATTACAGCTGCCAGGTGCGCTCCGAGGAGGGGTGTGCAGAAAAGCAGTGCCCGGCTCCGTGTCACGGTGCACAGTGAGTGCAGGGATGGGCATGGGGACCCCCAGAGACCCCTCAGATCCCCTTCCTGGGGACCTCTGTGACCCCCAGACACTTTCTTAGGTTCCTCCACCTCTGCCCTGAGTCCCCACACCCCTCTGTGGTGTGACCCCATCCCCAACTTTATCCATCACACCCATCCCCCCTTCTTCCTATTCCCACACACCGGCTGCCAGCCCCTCCCTGTGCCCTCAGCCCTGTCTGTGTCCCCACAGTGCCCGTGGCCAATGCCACCATCACCCCCAGTCTCCTGTCACACCAGGTGTGTGCAGGTGACAACGTGACCCTGCACTGCTCAGTGCAGGTGGGCTCAGCCCCTATCACCTTCACCTGGCTGCACAATGGGCAGGAGGTCGCCCAGGGTCCCGTCCTGGAGCTCAGGGCCATCGATGTGGGACATTCGGGCACCTCTTAGTGCGTGGCCACCAACCAGCTGGGACAGGATGGGCACCACGTGTTCCGGGCACTCAGCCCAGAGGTGGCACTGGAGATGACACCTGGCTCACCCTGGGTCACAGGTGGGGTCACATGGTGTCGCCAGGTGGTTCAGGACCCCTAGGGTTCAGGGTGACCCTGACACCGTGTCCCCTCTGTCCCCAGCAGTGGCTGTGAATGTCAGCAGGACCCTCCTTTTCCTGCTCCTGCTCCTGGCTGTCATCAGGGGCTGTCACTGGTGGCACCGCTGGGGTGGATGACAGGGGGGCGTGACAGGGGTCCTGGAGTAAGGGGGAGGCACCAGAGGGAGGGCAGAGATCAGGGATCCATTATGAATCAGGGCTGCTGTGGGGATTTGGGTGTCCCATTGGTGGTTGGAGCTGCTGAGGTCCCAGGAAGGTTCAGGGGCCCCAGGGTTCCCACAGTCACCCCCTCCCTTTTTCCTTGAAGCTGCTCGGAAGCCACAGGACAGGTGAGTGGGTGTCTTGGGCTGGGACTCCCCTTTTTCCCTCCCCAGACACCACCCAGACCCCCCCCTCCCCCCCAGGACACCCCCGGAGGAGGGGACTGTGCTCAACACCCACATCATGGGCACCGAGTGGGCAGAGGGTAAGTGCAGGGGGGGACAGGGACACGTCATCCACAAGTGTCACCCCCATCCAGGTCCCCATAACCAGTGTCACTTTCAGGACCCCCACGGGTGTCTCTCACCCCTGCCCCACCTCAGGATCCACAAGTGACCAATGCGGAGCTG
Source organism: Melospiza melodia melodia (assembly GCF_035770615.1). Classification (NCBI taxonomy): domain Eukaryota; kingdom Metazoa; phylum Chordata; class Aves; order Passeriformes; family Passerellidae; genus Melospiza; species Melospiza melodia. The sequence continues at coordinate 10,048,734 of NW_026948525.1, read as the reverse complement.
CTGGGACCCCAGGAGGGACAGCGGGACCCCTGTGACTACGATGACGTGCTGTGACACTGGGGGCACTGGGGGGCACTGGGGGCATTGATTCCCTTCAGGGGTCCCTTCTTCTTCTTCACAGCTCCCCATGGGGCTCCTCATTCCCCCTGCCAGTGCTGGGGAAGTGCACACATATTGGAAAAAGGCTCCCAATATTACCAGTTAGATTGTGCCTGGGCCAGTCTGACCCTCGCTGCCGGGCCAAAGGCAGCAACTGCGGTGTATCACCCCAGAGATACCTTGGCTTGCTGGTGGTTGCAGCTGGGCACTGAACAAGTCCAGGCTTGTTAGGAACCCCGTTTACCTCAGGAGGAATAGCTTCAGGTGATGGTGAAGAGAAAAAGGAGAGGATTCTGCTGGAGGGTTTAATGTCCAGAGGTTTACTCCATCGTTACAGAGGTCCAAACGTGAGGAACTGCTCCAACAGAAACCCGGCCACATGGTCTGATCACCTTTTTAAGCTCAGGGACAGGGGGAGGGGAGGTACAGGTGAGCCACCAACCAGGTGAGAGGGGCAGGGTCTCAGGGGAAGATGACACCCAGAAAGGCCAATGACCTCTGGGCATAGGGGCATCCTTTGAACTTGACCAACCACACGACGCCTTGCTGGAATGTTAAGCCTGATTGACAGGACTCACTCAGCATGGGGGCAAGGGGGAAGGGAGAGAGGCAAGGCACACCTGGGGGAATGACCTGGAAGGCCAAAATGGAACATTTACAGCACACCACAACACACACACATTTTTCTCTCTTATTGTACCCAAAATAATGGTTTTTGATTAAACTGTGTGAGAAACAGGACTCACTCTTTAAAATTTGTAAATGTTTAATAATGGATAAAAATGACAGCAAACAGCATGCTGGGTGGTTGGCAACTGCCAGAGGCACACAGTTAATTACAACAATTCTCCTTATGTACCTTTTCATTTGTATTTGGTAAATACATACTCAGGAGGGTTATATATATTCAAACATTCTTTCCAATTTACATATTCTGGGAATTTTTTGCTGGATTTTACCCTTGATTCATTTTCATAAAATACATGCCATACTTCAGATTAAATTTATATATTTTATGTCCTCACAAGGCCCCCCTGTTCTTTGGTTTGACAGTTCTTGATAACTAAACGGTCAGTGGTAAATTCGTCTTCGCATTCTCTCTTTTGATGTTTATTTACTTGCTACATTTCAATGTGTTTCTATCATACAGATAAGATACTCCAGCACTACATTATATGAACATTTCACAATGTGCTATTTCACGTAATTATCTGAGTTATTCTCATAATTGTCACTTAGTTACACAAATAAAGGCATTAGCTACTTCTGCAATAATTAATGTTGTAATATACAACACATTGTTTCTATCTTGATATTTTATGAGTGTCTAAACTATAATATATTTATCATGCTATAAATATACATTCTACACAGGGATTAGGTTAAAAAGGCTGACAAACTGTGGTCTATCAAAAGCAGTTAAAAAGTGATTACAAACTGTATCATATCAAAATAATTTGCAATAACCAATATAGTAGTGAAAGCCAATGACTACACTGTCATTCACAACAGGGGGAAGGTGTACTGAGGAGTTTATTTGACTTCTCCTTATCCTGCTCTGATTTTGTCAGCAATAAATTCAATTCATATCTCTAATTCCAAGGCAGTTTTTCCCATGACAGGATTTGATGACTGATCTCTCCTGGTCCTTGTCTCAACCCAGGAACCCTTTGCTCAATTTTCTCTCCCATCCAGGTGCAGAGGGCAGTGAGAGAGCGGCTGTGGTGGGTGCCGGGCATCCGGCCAGTGTCCATGCACGGCAAGGCAGGGAGGAGGAGGAGGGTCCAGGTCAGGCTGTTGAGCAGATTGCTGTGGGATTTGCAGTAATGCTGGAGCTCTCTCAGTCCCTTGGGCACAGGGACAAAATTATATATTGCTGCATTTCCAGACTGGTTTCCCCACAGCTGCCCCTGCAGGGTGGGTTTCTAGCCTGCCCTGCTCTGAATACCATTAAAGGCCCTCACAGAGCCACTGCTTGGGCTCCCATCAGGGTTTCTACTTCTTGCAGAGCTGAGGAAACCACAGGCAGGCCTTTTTCCTCCAAAGAATTCTTACATCTGCAGCAGCTCTAGAGCTGCCAGAATCAAAGCCAAGGGGGCAGGGAGACACTCAGGTGCTGGCTGCCACCTGGGGCTGGCCAGAGCAGAGCTGGACAATGGCCATCCCTGTGCAGTGGGGCTGGGCCATGGCTGGGCCCCACCCTTGGATGGCCACTGGCTTCAAGGAGCAGGAGTTTGGGAGCTGCTTCCTGGCCAGGGCTCCATTCCCCAGCTGCTCTCGCTGGCTCAGATCCTGCAGGGGATGAGCAAGACTGGAGAAGTCTGGAGCCCCCCGGAGCTGCCATGCTCCAGGACAGGATCCCCTTGTCCAGCATGTGTCCCCTCTGGGACAGGATCCCCCCAGGACAGGAGACCCCTGGATGTGCTCCCCAGGAAAGACCCTTCCCCCACCACCATGTGACACTCAGCACAAACGGCCTCTTCCTTCTGCTGCAGGAAAGTGAAAATGTTGGGGAGGCACAGCCAGATACCCTCACCCCTCACAGCCTCCCCAACCCTCCCTGAAAACCCCTCAGTCTTGCTTGCCTCACCCTGGGATTCCCCCAACCCATTCTCTGCTCAGGGTCATCAAGCCTGCTCAGGATCATCAAGCCACATACTCAGGGGGTTGTGAAATTGAGGGATAAAATTATGGAAATGGAAATGAAGAGAGGGCAGAGTCACTGGGTGTGTGGGGACACCGACCCAGTGTCCCTCGGAATCTGTCTGAGGCAACCCCCAGGCCTCCGGCACCTTGTGGGGGATGAGCTGGCTCTGGGTCACCCCAAAATCTGAAGCACCCCATAAAGTAGCTGAGACCCACGGGCTTACCCAGCCACTGCCCATCCCTGGCACCCTCATTCCCCTGGAAAACCATGGGACCCCCATCCCTTATGTCCCACCCTCTCTGCAACCCCCATCTCAGTACTGACATTGCCCAGGATCTCCATGGTCAAGCGCCCCATTCCCGAGGAACCCCCTCCTGGTAATTCCAACCCCTGAATTCTCCCTTCCCCCAGGACCTTAGTTCTCTCCAGGACCATGGCCTAAACCATGACAGACCCCCATTTCCAGGGACACCATTCCCCTGGGATCCCTCATTCCCCTGGACACCCAGCCCTGGCTCCTCAAACCCTCTGAGCCCCCCAGTCCTGCAAACCCCATGTCCCACCATGTCACCCCCAGCCTTGTCCCCATCCTGTCCCCACCCTACCCACAGCCTGTCCCCAGCTTGTGACCACCCTGCCCCCCCCAAGGGCTACCTACACGTGGGGACAAAACGTGACCTCGCTTCCTTCCACTTGATTCAAAGAGAAGCCAGCCAGGGGAGCGGTGGCCACAGCAATGAGTGACAGCCAGTGCACATGGCTGGGGACACCAGGATGGCCGGGAAGGTGATGCTGCTCCTGTGGGGTGAGTGCCCTGGGCACAGACCTGACACCCCGGGGATGGGGAGGGCAGGGGGCACAGGGGGGCTGTAGGGTCCCCTGAGGCCCCCAATGCCAGCAGAGCCAGAGCATGAAGTGACCGGAGCCATGGGGTGGCCAAGGGGATGGGAACAAGGGACAGGAATGTAGGGACAAAAATGTTGGGGCAAGGATTTGCAGAGGCATCATGGGCCTGGTGGGGGTGACCTGTGCCAGCATGGGGTGACCATGGCGTCCCTAGTTCAGGGGTGTCCACAGTGTGACCCAGTGTTCAGCCTGAGCAAGGAGTGCCTGCAGTGTCTCTGTCTCCAAGGGGTCTATGTCACACAAGGGCACTTTGGGGACAGCCCCCGTCCCCCATACCCCATGTGGTGCTTTCCCCAATGGTGCCACCCCCATCCAGCCCTGTCCCTTCTCCCTTCCAGCCCAGACCCTCGGCCTTGCTGGTGAGTCCTCGGGGGATGCCATGGCCCCACCCTGCTGTCCCCAGCCCTGCACTGGCCCTGGCAGGCTGGTGTCCCCTGTCACCCACACGTGCCCAGACCACCCAGCTCCTGGTGGAGCCTCCCTGGAGGCCAGCAGTGCTGTGGGACCGGGTGACACTGACCTGCCAGGGCTCGCCTGACACTGACCGCCTGTGCCACCACCTGGTACAAGGACAGGCAGTGCAGGTGGCAGGAGGGACAGCACCGCCTCAGTGTCACCAAGAGAGGAACCTACACGTGTGACAGACTGAGAACCGGGCTCAGCCTCCCTGTGACAGTCTTAGATGATGAGGGGGATCTTTAAAGATCAGCATGGCCCCTGAGAGGACAGGGTGGGCTCCACTCCATGAGTGGCCTCACATCCCTCGTGTGGCAAGGGCCTGTGCCCTGCACACAGGGACATCCCAGTGCACCCCAGAGCACCCCAGAGCACCCGGATGTCCCCAGTGCTATTGGCACCCACCTCAGCCCGGTCTCATCAGTGAGATGTGACCTTCCTCTCCCAGAGCCCACTGGTGCTGCAGGTACCAGCACAGGCGCTGCTAGAGGGGCACACCTTGACACTGCGCTGCCGCTGCCGGCAGGACAACCATCTCACCAGGGTGCAGTTTTACCGAGAAGAGAAGGATCTCGGGAGGTCCCTAAAGGGGACCACGCTGTCCCTTTCACCTCTGCAGCTGCACCACAGTGGCCGCTACAGATGTGAGGGCTTGGTGGGGTCCTGGCAGTCACGGCTAGCAGCACCAGTGACAGTGAAAGTGCACAGTGAGCACCCCTGTGGCTGAAACTCCAATATCTTGACAATCCCAAAGCCACTTCCCAGCAGACTCAGAGCCACAGTTCTCACCTCACTTCACCTTCCCAGAGCTCTTCACGGTGGCAGTGCTGGAGGGTCCCCCTGAGCTCACTGTAGGTTCCCCCCGACTCTGAGCTGCCTCAGCACCCCCAGCCCCCTGCGGCCCCGAGCCCCTCTCCTGCGTGTGTTCTACCAGGACAGGCAGGTGGTGGGGGACCCACAGGGTCCCCGCAGCTGCTGGTGCCCACCATGGGGGTGTCCCAACTGGGGAATTATTATGTCTGTGAGGTGCAGTGTTGGGGTGGGGGCCGTGTGGAAGAGCAGCACCCGGCTCCGCGTCACAGTGCACAGTGAGTGCGGGGATGGGCACGGGGACCCCCCACAGATGCCTCAGGTCCCCCACCCTGCCTGGAACCCCCCAGCCCTCCCTGACGCCTGCTCTGGGCCACCCAACCTTTCCCAGATCACTCCCTGGCTCCCAATATCCTTTCTCAGGTCCCTCCCTGGGACCTCCAGCCCCTACATGGGTACTCCCATCCTTCTCTGACACCTTTGCTGTCTCCTGCAATCCTTGCTGCAGGTCCCTCCCAAGGTCCCCCTATTCCTGGCTCGTGTTTCCCTCCATCCCTCATTGGGTCCCTGTGGGAACTCAGCACATTCCTGATGTGCAGAGTTACCGAGACAACCCTTGGGGGGCTCAGAGGTCCTGGAACGTTGCCAGAAGTGTTTGGTGGTTAGACTTTGATCCTGCACAGGAAACAACACCTGTATCAGGATGGGAGGATCACACGGGGATAAATGCTGAAGGGATAGATTAATTATAATGTGAAAACACAAGTTTTAGAATCCCTGTACAGGGGGGTTCTAGGAGACAAAATGGAGGAATTAGGGCTTGTCCTTCTTCTTCTTCTTGTCATCCATCTTCGGTGGTGATAGTGGAACTTTGAGATTGGTTCTTACTGAACGTGCACTTGTCAATAAGGGTGAAAGGTATTGGGGAGAAAAAGCAAATATCTGACACGTAGTTTTTAGTATGAAAATAAGCGACTGCCCCAAGGGCAGTCAGTGTGCTCATGGCTGGCTTGCTGTGCGGACCTCTGTCGGGCCGGGAGAAAATATTGTAGACAAGAATTAATAAACAACACTGAAGAACAGAAAAAATTCAAGACTCATTTCGTCCTTTGGAGCGCGGGCAGCCCCAAGGCCATCCCGAGCCTTTCCAGGCCATTAGAACAGCCGAGAACAGGGCAGGTCCCCTCACCCCTGCCTGGGTCCCGTCACCCCTCTCTGCAGTCTCCACACATTCCCCAGGTGACACCACCCCGTCCCTGGGTCCCTGTACCCTTCCTGGTGTTGCTCATCTCCCTCTCCAGGTGTTCCCTCCCTGACCCCCTTATCATCCCTCGATGTTCCTTTCTAACCCTCCCTCCCCCAATCTCTGCACACCCACTCCTTCACTAGAGTTCTCCTGCCCCTCCCTGACACCCCCCGGGTCTCTCACTGTCCCCTGGTGTCCCCCTCTCCCACAGGGGTCCCACCCTCGGGGGTGTCCCTGTCAGCACAGCCCCCCAGGGTACAGGTGGCACTGGGGGACCGACTGGTGCTGAGCTGTGCGGTGGCCATGGGGACAGGTCCCCTGTCCTTCTCCTGGCACCGGGAGGACTCAGGGGCACTGTCGGGCACCGGCCCCTGCCTGGTGTTTCACCACATTGGGGACAATGACAGCAGCCAGTACCGGTGCTGGGTAAGCGATGGGGACAGCGTGGCTGAGAGTGTCCTCCTGAATGTCACCGTCCTCCGTGAGCGGGACCCTCGATCTGGGCATGACCCCACCCATGGCACCTCCATCCACCTCGCCATGTGCCAGCCGCGTCTCTGTCCCTGCAGTGCCCGTGGCCAATGCCACCATCATGCTCGGTCCCCTGTTACACCAGAAGCGCACAGGTGACAACGTGACCCTGCATTGCTCAGTGCAGGTGGGCTCAGCCCCTGTCACCTTCACCTGGCTGCACAATGGGCAGGAGGTCGCCCAGGGTCCCGTCCTGGAGCTCAGGGCCATCAATGTGGGACATTCGGGCACCTCTCAGTGCGTGGCCACCAACCAGCTGGGACAGGACGGGCACCGTGTGTTCCGGGCACTGAGCCCAGAGCTGTCCCTGGAGGTGACACCTGGCTCACCCTGGGTCACAGGTGGGGTGACATAGGTGGGGTCACCAGGGAGTGCAGGACCCCTGGGGTGATGGGTGACCCTGATGTGACCCCCTCTGTTTCTTGCAGTGGTCTCAGGGGTCGTTGGGGCCCTTTTGTTCCTGCTCCTGCGTGTCATTGTGACCTGGCACCTGTGGCACAGTGTGGGTGGGTGACAATGGGGGCTCCTCTACAGGGAGCTGTAGAGGCCCACAGAATTGGAGAAACCATAGGGAAATACCCACAGCACCACAATTGTGACTTTGGCTAGGGGTCCTGTAGGGTTTTGGGAGGTGCTGGATGGTCCTGCAGGGATGTTGGGGATTCTTTCCAAGGCCCTGGGGTATTTTGGGGGAGTCTCTGTCCCTCCTGGGATTTGGGTTCTTGAGTGTGAGTTGTTTGGGGACACAGGGGAGGCTCATGGATTCTGGCGAGCTTCAGGGATACTTGGAGGTCTTGAAGGGGTTCAGGAATCCTGAGAGGGGTCAGGGCCCTGGGACCCCACAGTCAGTCCTCCCCTGCTTCCATTGCAGCCGCCAGGAAGAAGCAGGAAAGGTGAGTAGGGGGCTCAACCCACACCCTCCCCTTTTACCCCAACCCCCAGGACCTCCTATCCCCTTCCCCACAACTCCTTTGTTCCCTCAGGGCCCCTCCGGATCTCCCGGCCCCCCCAGAGGAGGGGGAGCTGCTGTACACCCACATTGTGGTCACCAAGAGGGCAGGGGGTGAGTATGGGGGACACACACACAGAGGGACACGTCACCCACAAGTGTCACCCCACCCAGATCCCACAGCCCGTGTCTCTCGCAGCGTCCTCCCGTGCCACCACCGTCCAGGATCCCCAGGTGACCTACGTGAAGCTGCGGGGACCCCAGGGGCAACTGCAGGAACTCGGTGACATCTACGGGAATGTGCTGTGACACTGGGGGGAACTGGAGGTGCCCACCCATGGACACCCACTTGTGTGTGTGCTGCCACTAAAACTGCCCCTCTGCCTCCCTGTGGGGGCACAAAGATCCCAAAGGGCTGAGAGAAGAACAATTTCCTGAAACAGCAATGAGAGAGAATAAAACCAACATCAACAGCAACAAGGTTCAGAGTCCTAAGGGTCACACAAGGAAAGATTTCCAGGGAAAGCGCCCAAAAAGGAACAAACCCCGAACACTCCCCCCAGCACGTTACCTCCACCAGAGGAACCTGGCAGGGCCTTGGACCTTCCTTGCTCTGATGGCCAAAGCAGCCTTCAGGAGGCTCTGGATTCTCTTGTCCCCGGTCACAAACCCCTCCTCTGTCATGTTCCCCACACGAGGATGTCACAAAGGTCCTGTGGGGGTTCCAGAGCCTGCCCTTTTGCCAGGGCAGTTGGGTTCAGGCCATGGGCTACGGTGGGGTGTCAGAGACAGGAAGTTTCATGTCTGGAGACATTTTGGAACACCTGTGTGTGGCAGGGGTGGGTCAGGCCTTGCTTTTGGTGAGACAGGGCCCCATCTGTCCATCAGTCTGTCAGCCATGGCACACCAGGGACAGTGTGACGCTTTGACAAAGCCAGCTCCTGAGTGGTCGGGGGACCAGAAGTGCCATCTGAGGAGAGGGCCCTTGGTGTCCCAACTGGCTTAAAAGGCAGAGCATGACGTGGCCAAATCCCTGACCCTGTCTCTTCTTAGGGTGTCTGTCGCATCCCCGCTGGAACCCAGGAGGTGGTAACTCATTTAAATGAGGAATATCTGCCAAGGAAAGTGAGAATGTTCCTGGAATGGAAAGAAGACCCATCTCTAAACTTCTTTTAATTTCCAAGATTATGGGGATACCAGGTCAAAGTGTTGGAGAATGAATAACAGCTTTTTACTGGGAAATTTATAAACCAGAACAGAACAAACAACAGAAACCCAGAACTTTCCCTCCCGCTCAGGGCTGTTGGTTTTTGCGGCAGTTCTAACCGCCGCCATCAGGGGGCGCTGCAGGGAGCACTCCCGGCCAGCAGGGGGCGCCCTGGTCCAGCTCCATCCCCTCAGGGGCCATGGCGGCCTCGGACGGGAGGGAGGAAGGGAAATCGCTCCTTTTGCAAACTCACGGGCACCAATCGCTCCCGGCACCCCCACCGGCAGCGAGCAGAAGCTGCCAAGGCAGCAGGTTGGATCCCAGGTCCCACTGGCAGTGTAGCAGTGTCCCAGGGCCAGGCACACGCCCTGTGCAACACCTGCAACTGCTCTCCATGATCCCGAATTGAAGGAAGGCAGCGCCTGACCCCAGGCACGTCTTGGGTCCATAGCAGTCCCTCTGGTGGCTTTACACTGCAATTCCTGCCAACCCTCAGCCTTTCACTCAGGTGAGGAGGGTACTGTGATAAATAGGTATGATTCATGCTGATAAAAATTGGAACAGTAATTGATATCGATACAGTAGGGATGGAGCAGCTTTGGGGACACCTGGAATCCACACAGAGTTACTCCCCAGAGCCCCACCATGGCCGGGGGCAGAGCCCCTGCTTGGTATTTCCACACTTTCCCCTCTTATCTGGCAGACACCTACCAAACCCAAACATTTTTTCCATGAGGTTCCAGAAGGCTGCAGGCTTTCTTCAAGAAGGAGGGTCCAGGTCAGGATGTTGAGCAGAATGTTGCGGGTTGTGCGGTAGTTTTGTGGTTCTCTCTGTCCCTTACAAAGAGGAACAAATGAACAATTGCTACATTTTCGGGCTGGTTCCCTCACAGCTGGCCTGCCGGATGGGTTTCCAGCCAGCCCTACTCTGAAAACCATCAAAGGCCCTTGCAGAGCCAGTGCTTGGGCTCCCCTTGGGGTTTGTGCTTCTTGCAGGGCTGAGCAAATCAGAGGCAGACATTTTTCCTCCACAGAATTTTCACCTCTGCAGCAGCTCCACAGACCCAGAGCCCCTCAGAATCTGTCTGGGGTGATACCCAGGCTGCCAGCCCCTTTGTGGGGGCTGTGCTGGGCCCTGGGTCACCCAAATATCTGAGGCACCCAGGGAAAAAGCTGGAACCTGTGGGCCCATCCAGCCACTGCCCATCCCTGGCACCTCCATTCCCCTGGAATTCAAATCATGGGTACCCCATTTCTTATGTCTCCCCCTCTCTGGAACCTGTATCCCAGTACTCACATTCCCCAGGATCTCCATGGCCCAGGACCCCTCATTCCCAAGGAACCCTCTCCAGTTCATTCCATCCCTAACATTCCCTTCCCACAGGACCATGATTTTCACAGGACCCCCATTCCCACAGGATCCCCCATTCCCCCAGCATCCCCATCCCATGACCCCAAATGCCTGGAACTCATGTTCCTCTGGCACTCCCATCCCTGAATCCCCTCAGCCGTGGGGACCCCCATTCCCAGTGACTTCCCCTCCTCAGCACCCTCATTCCCACGGGCCCCATCCCTGGGATCCCGCATTCCCCTGGACACCCATCCCCACATCCCCAAACCCCCTGACCCCCTCACTTCTGGGAACCTCATGTCCCACTGTGTCCCATCCAGCCTTGTCCCCACCATGCCCACAGCCTGTTCCCAGCTTGTGGCCACGCTGCCTCCACCAGGTGCCACCTACGCATGAGGATGAGACCTGGCCTCGCTTCCTTCCCCTTTTGCCAAAGAGCCACCACCCAGGGGACAGCCACCCCTGGCAGTGAGTGACAGCCAGTCCACATGGCTGGGGACACCGGGATGGCCGGAAAGGTGGCGCTGCTCCTGTGGGGTGTGTGCCCTGGGCATGGGCCTGACATCCCGGGGATGGGGAGAGGAGGGGGAAAAGGGGGCTGTGGGGTTCCCTGAGGTCCCCAAAGCCAGCAGGGCATGGAGCAAAGTGTGACCAGAGTTGTGGGGTAGCTTTTGAGACAAAAACAGGAGACAGGTATGAGGGGACAGGGGGATGAAGATGGGGGGGGACAAGGATGTGGCAGAAGGAACCTTGGGGCTGGGGCAGCTGTGGGGACCAGGATAGAACACAGGAATCCAGGGACAGGGACAAGGGGACAAATACCATGTGGATGGGCCATGGGGACAGGTGCCATCAGAAATGGACCATGGGCACAAGGCCATGGGGATGGGGCTGTGGGGCTGGCAGGGGTGACCTGTGCCAGTACAGCGTCTCTATGCCTGAGCAAGGGTTGGCTGTTGTGTCCCTGTCCTCAAGACATCTGTGCCACACCATTGCCCCCAGTGAGACCTTTTGGGAACAGCCCCACACTCCATGCCCCCATGCTACTGTTCCTGCAGTGGCACCCTCACCCAACCTTGTCCCTTCTCCCTTCCATCCCAGACCCTTGGCCTCGCTGGTGAGTCCTCAGGGGATGCCATGGCCCCACCTCGCTGTCCCCAGCTCCCTGGTGGCCCTGGTAGGCTGCTGTCCCCAGTCACCCACCGGTGCCCTGACCACCCAGCTCCTGGTGGAGCCCTCCTGGACACCACTGGTGCTGTGGGACCAGGTGACACTGACCTGCCAGGGCTCGGGGACCTCCGGTGCCACCACCTGGTACAAGGACAGGCGGCGCTTGTGGCAGGAGAGACAGGAACGCTTCACTGTCACCGAGAGTGGCACCTACTGGTGTGACAGACCCGGCACCGGACGCAGCCCCCTCGTGATAGTCTTACAACATAAGGGGGGTTTGGGTGCCAACGTAAGCCTGGCACCCACGGGGACTCTGAGGGCTCTGGGTCGGCTCCGCTCCATGGGTCACTTCCTGTGTGACCAGAGCCTGTCCCCTGCTCTGGGGACATCCCAGAGGATTCCAGAGTGGAGGAAACCGTGTGGTAACTGGGGACCCCTGGTGCCCTGGGTGTGACACAATGGGGGGGTCCTGGTGCCATCAGGTGTGACAGGTCCCCTCTGTCCCCCAGCCTGGCTGGTGCTGCAGGTGCTGGGGCGTGTGCTGCTGGAGGGGACACAGTGACACTGCACTGCCGGGGCTCCTGGAATAGAACAGTCACCTCAGCATCCTTCTACCGAAAGGGCAAGGAACTGGGGAGGCTCCGCTATGGCACCGAGCTGTCCCTGCCCCCTCTGCAGCTGAACCACAGTGGCAGCTACAGCTGCGAGTGCCAGATGAAATTCGGCACATCAGAGAAGTTGTTGTGATCAGTGCCGGTGACAAGTGATAGTGCATGGTGAGCACTCCACAGCCCCCACCCCGACACCCCCACAGCCCCTCCCCAGGGATTCAGGCTCACAAATCCCCCTCCCCTCTCCTTCCCAGAGCTCTTCTCGGTGCCAGTGCTGAAGGGTCCCCCCGAGCTCACCGTGGGGTCCCCCCTGACAGTCAGCTGCCTCAGCACCCCCAGCCCCCTGCGGCCCCGAGCCCCGCTCCTGCACGTGTTCTGCAGGGAAGGCAGGTAGGGGGGGCCTGCAGGGGTCCCCGCAGCTGCTGGTGATTGCCGTGGGGGTCTCCCACTCAGGGAATTACAGCTGTGAGGTGCAATCTGAGGGTGGGGCCGTGTGGAAGAGCAGTGCCCAGCTCCGTGTTACGGTGCACAGTGAGTGTGGGGATGGGCACAGGGAACCCCCACAGATGCCTCAGGGCCCCTACACTACCTGGCACCCCGCAGCCCTCCCTGACACCTGCTCTGGGGTACCCAACCTTTCCCGGATCCCTTCCTGGCTCCCAATATCCTTTCTCGGGGCCCTCCCCGGGACTCCCAGCCCCTACATGGGTACTCCCTTGACACCTTTTCCATGTCTCGCCATCCCTGCTGCAGGTCCCTCCCCAGGTCTCCTCGTTCCTGGCTCGTGTTTCTCTCCATCCCTCATCGGGTCCCTCACCGAACCCTGGGTCTCTTCACCTCTCTCTGAGGTCTCCACACATACCCTAGGTGACACCACCCCGTCCCTGGGTCCCTGTACCCATCCTGGTGTTTCTCATTTCTCTGGTGTTCCCTCCCTGACCCCCCCATCATCCCTCGATGTTCCTTTCTAACCCTCCCTCCCCCAATCTCTGCACACTCTCTCCTTCACTAGAGTTCCCCTGCCCCTCCCTGACACCCCCCGGGTCTCTCACTGTCCCCTGGTGTCCCCCTCTCCCACAGGGGTCCCGCCCTCGGGGGTGTCCCTGTCAGCACAGCCCCCCAGGGTACAGGTGGCACTGGGGGACCGACTGGTGCTGAGCTGTGCGGTGGCCATGGGGACAGGTCCCCTGTCCTTCTCCTGGCACCGGGAGGGTTCAGGGGCACCGCTGGGCACCAGCCCCCACCTGGAGCTGTGCCACATTGGGGACAATGACAGTGGCCAGTACCGGTGCCGGGTCAGTGATGGGGACAGCGTGGCTGAGAGTGACCTCCTGAATGTCACTGTCCTGAGTGAGTGGGACCCTCGGGCTGGGGATGACCCTACCCATGACATCCCCATCCCACCTTGCCCAGTGCCAGCCCTGTTTCTGTCCCCACAGTGCCCGTGGCCAATGCCACCATCACCCCTGGTCCCCTGGCACACCAGGTGCATGCATGTGACCCCATGACCCTGCGCTGCAAAGTGCAGGTGGGCCCAGTCCCTGTCACCTTCACCTGGCTGCACAATGGGCAGGAGGTCGCCCAGGGATCCCTCCTGGAGCTCAGGGACATCCATGTGGGACATTTGGGCAGATACTAGTGCATGGCCACCAACCAGCTGGGACAGGACAGGTACCACGTGTTCTGGGCACTGAGCCCTGAGCTGTCCCTGGAGGTGACACCTGGCTCACCCTGCCTCACAGGTGGGGCCACACAGGGTTGCTGGGAAGTTCAGGATGCCTGTAGTTCAGGGTGACCCCAATGTGTCTCCCTCTGTCCCCAGCTGTGGGTGTGAATGTCGGCAGGACCCTCCTGTTCCTGCTCCTGCTCCTGGCTGTCATTGGGGGCTGTCACTGGTGGCACCACCGGGGTGAGTGACAATGGGGGGGGATGGGGGTCCTGGAGTGAGGGGAATCCCCCAGAGTGGGGGCAGAGATCAGCAGCACCCAGGGCACCTGAGCTGGGGGACACTGAGCCCTCAGTGACCTCAGCTGGGGATCCTGGGGGAGTTTGGGGTGAATTTGGAAAGTCTTGGATGGGCTCCAGGGCTGTCCCCAGTTGGGCTTTGAGGAACCATGTGGTGCCTTTTGAGCTCCTGGAGGGTTTGGGGAGCTGCTGGAGGACTGTGCAGGGATGTTTGGGAATATTTTTGGGGTCCTGGGCAAGTTTTGGTGTGCTCGTCTCTGCCGGGCTTGGGGTTCTTGGGGCTCATGGGGTCAGGGACACTGGGGTGTTTGGGGACCCTGCTGTGGTGCAGAAGTTCTGGGGAGTTCAGGGGTGCTCAGAGTGTCCTGGGGAATCTTGGATCCATTGGGAATCGGGGCTGCAGTGGGGATTTGGGGATCCCATGGGTGGTTGGAGCTGCTGTGGTCCCAGGAAGGTTCAGGGCTCCTGGGGTCCCCTCGGTCACCCCCTCCCCTTTCCCTTGCAGCCACAAGGAAGCCCCAGGACAGGTGAGTGGGGGGCTGAGGCTGGGACTCCCCTTTCCCCCTCCTCAGACACCACCCAGACCCCCCTTATCCCCACAGAACCCCCCACAGAGGAGAGGGCAGTGCTGGACTCCCACATTGTGGGCACCGAGTGGGCAGAGGGTGAGTACGGGGAGTGACAGGGACATATCACCCACGGGTGTCACCCCACCCAGTTCCCCACAACCAGTGTCTCTCACAGGGCCCCCCTGTGCCTCATCCCCCAGGTGACCTGCTCGGAGGTGCTGGGATCCCACGGATGACAGTGGGACCCTAGTGACATCTGTGAGTACATGCTGTGACACTGGGGACACTGGGGGCACTGAGGTCATACCCAAGGGCACCCCCTGTGTGTCCCCCCCACCCCAGCTCCCATGGGTGCCCACTGTGCCCAGGGGGTGGCCACAAGTGGGGGCTCCCATGTGAGGCTGCCCAGAGCTCCCCGTTCCAGTTCTCCCCGTGCTCCCAGTACCCCCAGGGGCTCCCCATTCCCTCCCCCAGTGCCAGGGGGCACAGGACCCTTGTCCCTCTTACAGGACCTAAACTCAGCTTTTTGATTAAACCAGGAGAAATGGTTTTTGTTTCTTCAGCTCTGCCCTGTTCAGCTCAGGAAGAAAGAGGGTCCTAGTCAGGTTGTTGAACAAATCCTTCTCAGTTCGCAAAATTCAGAATCCAAAGGGTCACAAAAGGAACAATTTCCAGGGAAAGCCACCAAAAGGGAACAAGCCCTGGACATTTCCCCCAGGACATTTCCTCCGCCAGAGGAACCTGGCAGAGCCCTGGACCTTCCTTGCTCTGATGGCCAAAGCAGCCTTCAGGAGGCTCTGGATTCTCTTGTCCCCTGTCCCAAACCCTTCCTCTGCCGTGTTCCCCACACGAGGATGTCACAAAGGTCCTGTGGGGGTTCCAGAGTCTCCCCTTTTTCCAGGGCAGTCAGGATCAGGCCATGGCACAGGGTGGGGCTGAGTTTCCAGTCAGTTCCAGCAGCTCTGGACACCTCTCCAGGTCAAGGCAAGCTGTGTCCTGCCCTCTGCCACAGGAATGGTGACAAAGGCTTTGGCAATGTCCATGGGGACACCACTTGTTTGCCTCAGACTCCAGCTTGTCCTGGAGGTCCTGCACAGCCTCTCCCAGTGGTGCTGGCACTTGGTTCCAGCCCCTACAGTCCCTGTCTGTGTCCACTCTCCACTGGATTCACGCTCTGACCATGAGGGTCTCTTGTAAGGGGCATTCCCTGGAAATTGTTCCTTTTCTGACCCTTTGGATTCTGAATTCTGTTGCTGTTGGTTTTGTTCTCTCCTTGCTGTCCCTGTCCCCCATACTCACTTCCTGCCCTCTTGGTGATCACATCTTTCGTGTCCAGCACCTCCCCTCCTCCAAAGCGGTTTGGGGGGGGCTGTGGGGAAAAGGGGGTGTAGAAAGGAATCTCTAGAGGGAGAAAAAAGGGTCCTGGCTGGAGTGTCTCACTCACTTCTCCTGGAGCTTCCTGGCAGCTGCAAGGGAAATGCTGGAGAAGGTGACAATGGAGTCCCCAGAGCCCTTGAACCCCTGGGGGTCCTCAGGACCTCCAAACCTCCCTGGGACTCCTGAACCCCCACTGGACCTTTGAATGTCCCCAGCACTCCTGAGCACCCTGAAGCCCCACAGAACCCCTGAATCATCCTGGTACCACCAACCCCCCTTTTACTGCTGAACCGCCAGAAACCCAAGCTTCCCCATACAGGGAGGGGCACCCCGTAAACTGTCCCAGGATTCCCAAAGCCCTCTCAAAATCTCTGCACGACCCTCCAATACCTCCCGAGCCCAACCAGGAGCTCCGAGTCCCATCATAATATTCCTCAAGACCCTCCTGGAATGATACAGGAGCACCTGAAGATCCTCTGGAATCCCCAGCCAAAGTCACTTGTTGCTGTCCCTTTGTCTGCCCCCTACCTGGGGACCTCCCTTTGACCAGAGGATCCCCATCCATATCCATTGTCACCCATCCATATCCATTGTCACACACCCAGGCAGTGACACCTGTGCCAGCCCCCAGTGACACCCACGAGGAGGACCAGGAATGGAAGTGACCCAATGACCCCTGTTGCCACTGCTGGGGACAGAGAGGGACACATCAGGGTCACCCAGAATCCCGGGGCTGCTGCAGCCCACAAGGGGTCCTGTGCGACCCCACCTGTGTCCCTGCGACCATGCAGTGTCACCTCCAGCGCCAGCTCTGAGAACACACAGTTCCCATCCAGCTGGTTGATGTCCATGCACTGGTAGGTGCCCCAATGTCCCACAGCCACAGCCCCGAGCTCCAGAAAGGGACCCTGGGCCACCTTCTAGCCATTCCACAGCCAGGTGAAGGTGACAGGGGCTGTTGTCCTTGTCCCTGCATCCCTGTGTCCCTGTCCCTCTGCCCACAGCTGCCCCAGCCCCAGGATGCCTCTCTCCACATTCCTGTCCCTACAGTTCCATACCCACTGTCCTGTCCCCACGGCCACCCCATGGCCCCGGTCACCACCTGCACTGACTCTGGTGCTATTGGGCACTTCAGGGGACCCTGAAGCACCCCTGTGCCCCCTCCCCACAAGTCTCTGCCTCACCAGGGCCCATCCCTGGGGTGTCAGGCCTGTGCCCAGGGCACTCACCCCACAGGAGCAGCATCACCTTCCCGGCCATCCCGGTGTCCCCAGCCTTGTGCACTGGCTGTCACTCAGTGCTGTGGCCACCACTCCCCTGGCTGGCAGCTCTAAGGGTGAAGGAGAAAGAAGGGAGGTCATGTCTCATCCTCACGTGTTCGTGGCTCCGGTTGGAGGCAGTGTGGCCACAAGCTGGGGACAGGCTGTGGGCAGGATGGAGACAGTCTGGAAACAAAACTGGGTGGCAAAAGGTGGGAGATGGAGTTCTCAGGAGTGGAGGGTTGAGGGGATCTCAGGGATGGGTGCCCAGGGGAATGGGGGTCCTGAGGAGGGGAAGTCACCAGAGATTGGGGTGCAAGGGGAATGGGGGTCCCCAGGGCTGGGGGGACTCAGATATGAGAGTCCCAGAAGAACCTGGTCTCCAGACTCATGGGAGGAACGTGCTGGTGGAATAGGGGGTCCTGGGAATTTCAAGGTAGCGTGGGAAGGGGGATTTTTGGGGATGGAATGAATGGGGGAGCCAATATTGCTGGATGAAACGTGCATGGGCTTGTCTGGCCTTGCTGCTGGACCAAAGGCAGCAGCTGTGGTGGTCTCACACCAGAGACACCCCCGGCTAGCTGGGTATTGCAGCTGGTGCTTGGGACAAGTCCAGGAAAGCAGGAACTCAGTTTTACCTCTGGTGGAAAGGCTTTAGGCGATGGTGAAGGAAAAAGGAGATGGGTCCTGCTGGAGGGTTTTCATGCAGAGCTTTATTTCTAGGTCACAGACCTCTGAATGTTTCAACAGCTCCAACAGAACCCAGAACCCTGTGGTCGCCCCTGTCTTTTAAGCCCGGGAGAGGGGGACGGAAGGGGTAGGTATGCCACCAAGGAGGTAGGAGGGGGGAAGTCTCAGGAGAAAAGTGACACTTGGATAGCCCAATGTCCCCAGGACTGAGGGGCATCTTTTGAAGTTTGCCAATCAGACAATGCTCTAGCTGGAATGTTAGGATTGACAGACAGCACTTAGCAAGGGGGCAAGGGGGAGGGGAAGGAAGAGGTTGTTGGCACACCTGAGGGAGGAACTGGGATAGCTAAAACAGGAACTGCAACAGGAGAGGGTTCCTTGGGAATGGGGTTCCTGGGCCAAGGAAATCCTGAGGAATGTGAGTACTGGGATGGGGCTTCCAGGGACAGGGGGCTGAAGGAATGGGGGTGCAATGGTTGGCTTCCCTGGGGAATGGGGGTGCCAGAGATAAGCAGTGGCTGGGTGGACCTGTGGTTCACGGCTCCTTCCCTGGGTGCCTCAGATTTTGGGGTGACCCAGGGCCCATCACAGCCCCCTCTCTGGATCTGTGCTTCTCAGCCCCCAAGGACTTTTCCCTCTCTTTTTTTCCATTTCCATCATTTTACCCCTCAATTTCACAACCCCCCAGTTTGTGTCTTGATGATCCTGAGGGACATCTGAGAAGGGAAAGGGTTGGGGGAAGCCCAGGGTGGGGGAAGCAGGGGTGAGGGGTCTGCAGGGAGGGCTGAGGAGGCTGTGGGAGATGGGGGTGTATGGCTGTGCCTCCCCAACATTTTCACTTTCTCTCTCCTGCACAGAAGGAAGAGGCCGTTTGTGCTGAGTGTCACGGGGCAGGGGGGGGGGGGGAAGGGGGGAGTGGGCTCTCTCATGGTGGGGCACATCCAGGGGTCTCCTGTCCTGGGGGGATCCTGTCCCAGGGGGGACACATGCTGGACAAGAGGGTCCTGTCCTGGAGCATGGCAGCTCCGGGGGGCTCCAGACTTCTCCATTCTTGCTCATCCCCTGCAGGATCTGAGCCAGCGAGAGCAGCTGGGGAATGGAGCCCTGGCCAGGAAGCAGCTCCCAAACTCCTGCCCCTTGAAGCCAGTGGCCATCCAAGGGTGGGGCCCAGCCATGGCCCAGCCCCACTGCACAGGGATGGCCATTGCCCAGCCCTGCTCTGGCCAGCCCCAGGTGGCAGCCAGCACCTGAGGGTCCCCCTGCCCCCTTGGCTTTGATTCTGGCAGCTCTAGAGCTGCTGCAGATGTAGGAATTCTGTGGGTGGAAAAAGGTCTGCCTGTGGTTAGCTCAGCCCTGCAAGAAGCACAAACCCCAAAGGGAGTCCAAGCAGTGGCTCTGTGAGGGCCTTTAATGGTATTCAGAGCAGGGGCAGGTCCCACCCACCCTGCAGGGGCAGCTGTGGGGAAACCAGTCTGGAAATGCAGCAATATATAATTTTGTCCCTGTGCCCAAGGGACTGAGAGAGCTCCAGCATTACTGCAAATCCACACCAATCTGCTCAACAGCCTGACCTGGACCCTCCTCCTCCTCCCTGCCTTGCCGTGCATGGACACTGGCCGGATGCCCCGCACCCACCACAGCCGCTCTCTCACTGCCCTCCGCACCTGGATGGGAGAGAAAATTGAGCAAAGGGTTCCTGGGTTGAGACAAGGTCCAGGAGAGATCAGTCATCAAATCCTGTCATGGGAAAAACTGCCTCGGAATTAGAGATATGAGTTGAATTTATTGCTGTCAAAATCAGAGCAGATAAGAAATCTAATAAACCCTTCCATACACCTTCTCCCCATTATGAATAACTATGTAGTCATTGGCTTTCAGTATATCGGTTTCCCCCAATTATTTTGACATAATACAGTTTGTAACCTATTTTTAACTGCTTTTGATACACTACTATTTTTCACCTTTTTACCCTAATCCCTGTGTAGAATATATATTTCAGTGTGATTATTATGTTATAGTTTAGGCTCTCACAAAAGATCAAGATAGAGACAATGTGCTGTGTGTTATAACATTAACTGTTGCAGAAGTAGCTAATGCCTTTATTTGTGTAACTAAGTGACAATGATGAGAATAACTCAGATAATTTTGTGAAAAAGCTAATGTTGATTTAATGTACTGGTGGGGTATCTGATCTGTAAGAGAAGAACACATTGAGAAGTAGCAAGTAAAGAAACATCAAAAGGAACCTCCATTCCCATGGCACCTCAATCTTCAGTGATTTCCCCATCTTCAGGACCCCCATTCCCAGGGACCCCCTCCCTGGGATCCCCCATTCCCCTGGACACCCATCCTCAGGTCCCTAAACCCCCTGAGCTCCCCACTCATGAGAACCCCATTTCCCACCATGTGCCATACAGTCTTGTCCCCAGCCTGTGCCCAGCTTGTGGCCACCCTGTCCCCACCAAGGGGACGGACGTGACCTCTCTTCTTTCTCCTTCATCTGAAGAGCCGCCAGCCAGGGCAGCGGTGGCCACAGCAGTGAGTGACAGCCAGTGCACATGGCTTGGGACACTGGGATGGCCGGGAAGGTGGTGCTGCTCCTGTGGGGTGTCACAGACATTTTTTCGTAGAAATCCTTTCTTTGGGATTTTTTCATCTTCTGGGAAGCTGAGGCCCCAGAAAGAGAATGTAAACAATAATTATCAGCTGCTGTGAAATGCAATAGGTGCACCTGAGATTGGCTCATGTTCCATGTGTACAATTAAGGGCCAATCACAGGGCAAGCTCTCTGGAACAGAGTCACAGAGAACTCTCTTGTTTTTGGATTCTATTCTATTCTTAGCTTAGCAGCTTCTGCAACTTTTCTCTCTATTCCTTTTAGTATAGTCATAATGTATTATATTTCATATGTCAATAAATCCAGCCTTCTGATCATGAACCAAGATTCTCTTCCATCTCTCTCACCCTGAGAAACCCTCATCAAGTCACTGCAATAGTGGGGTGAGTGCCCCAGGCACAGGCCTGACACCCCGGGGATGGGGAGGGCAGGGGGCTCAGGGGGGCTGCAGGGTCCCCTGAGGTCCCCAATGCCAGCAGAGCCAGTCCATGTTACCCACAGTGGACATTGGTGGGACTGGGGATGTAGGGTGGCTTTGGGGACAGGAACAGGGGGGCAGGAATTTGGGGATGGGGTTGTGGGGACAGGAATGTGGGGACTGGCACCTTTTGGCTTAGGGAGCTCTGGGCATAGGGACAAGGGAACTGGGATGAATGGACAGAAGGGGACAAGAATGGTGAGGATGTGGCCATGAGGATGGGCTAATGGGGATGGGATCATGAGCGGGTGCGGGTGACCTGGACCAGCATCTCTTCCCCGAGATGTCCACGGTGTCCCCATATTCTGCCTCAGCCTGGGGTGGCCTCAGTGTCCCTGTTCCCAAGGTGTCTGTGCAACAGGGATGTGGTGCACGGGTGGCTGTGACACAGACATGTCCCCCTGCCTTGCCAAATCTTTTGGGGACCACCCAGACACATTTTCCCACAAGAACTGCTGTCCCCACAGGGACAGTTTGGGGACAGTCCCCACACCCCTTGCCCCTGTGCTGTTTTCCCTGCAGTGCCACCCCCACCCAGCCCTGTCCCTTCTCCTTTCCAGCCCAGACCCTCAGCCTCACTGGTGAGTCCTCAGGGGATGCCATGGCCCCACCCCGCTGTCCCCAGCCTCATGCTGGCCCTGGCAGGCTGGTGTCTCCTGTCACCCACAGGTGCCCAGACCACCCAGCTCCTGGTGGAGCCTCCCTGGAGGCCGGTGGTGCTGTGGGACCGGGTGACATTGACCTGCCAGGGCTCGGGGACCGCCTGTGCCACCACCCGGTACAAGAACAGACGGCGCTGGGGGCAGGAGGGACCTGACCGCCTCACTGTCACCGAGAGTGGCACGTACAAATGTGACAGACCCGGCACCGGGCGTAGCCCTGCTGTGAGAGTCTCAAATGGTGAGGGGGCTTCAGGTGTCTCCAGACTGGCACCTGCAGGGACCCCAAGGGCTCTGGGTGGGCTCGGCTCCATGGATTACCTCCTGTGTGGCCAGAGCCTGTCCCCTGCTCTGGGGACATCCCAGAGCATCCAGTCTGGGGGAACCCTTTGTTGGAACTGGGGACCCCTGGTGCACCTAATGAGGGGGTCCCGCTGCCATCAGGTATGACAGGACTCCTCTGTCCCCTGGACTGGCTGGTGCTGCAGGTGCCAGCAGGGACACTGCTGGAGGGGGACACGGTGACACTGCGCTGACAGGGCTGGCGGAACAACACGGTCATCTTGGTGTCATTTTACCATGAGGGGAAGAAACTGGAGGGGCTCCACAATGGCACCGAGCTGTCCCTGTCCCCTCTGCAGCAGCACCACAGCGGCAACAACCACTGTGAGGGCCGGGTGAGCAATGTGGCGTCAAAGTGGAGCGTGTAGAAGAGGGTTACGGTGACAGTACACAGTGAGTGCAACAATGAGGACAGGGAAGCCCACTAAACAGGCACACAGACACCACCCTGATTTTCCTCTCTCCCTGGCAATCCTTGGTGTAAGTCCAAAATTCCATACATTATTGTTTCAGGGGGACTCAACAATCTCAGATCCCCAAATACAAACTGAATGTGTCTTCAGAGCACACCAACCTACTAAAATGATATCAACCCAACAGAGAGTTATTATGCAACTAATCAGGAAAGCTAGAAAACATCAGTGCTCCCTTGTAGGAAGAGACCTTGTGAATATATACTTACTTCTCACTCCAGAGCACCTCAATTGCCTACTTCAAACATCTGAACCACTGCAATACGCCTCAGACAGTCTTTAAACAGGCAAAGATAAGCCATAAATTCTACCATCAAATCATTTCTGTGCTGCACAAGATGTTCAAAATTACCTGAGACCCGGCAAGATCCATTGTAGCCACCTGCACAAATTGTCAGGAACATGGCCTTGCTTCTGTCAGAGCTGCAGTCAATCCAAGAGCACTAGAGAGTCTCCACATCTGGCAATCAGACATCACACACTAGGCACCTTTCGGCAGACTAAAATACATCCACGTCTCAATCAAAATATTTTCCAGTGAGATTTTTGCCTCTGCCCATGCTGGTGAAAAATCGAAAGATGCTATAAAACATTACTTTTTCATTTTTTCCACCTTAGCAGTACTACAGGAAATTAAAACTGATAGTGCTCCTGCATATACCTCACACTGATTCCAAGAAGTTTCTGTCCACTGGGGTATAAAACATGTCACAGGCATGCCACACTCCGCCACAGGAAAGTCCATAGCGGAGAGGGCCCACTGATCCATCAAAAGGATCCTTGATCAACTGAGAGGGGGAATCCAGATATTATCTTCCATTGAGAGACTGGCCAAGGCCTTTTATGTATTCAACTTTTTGACCAACTCATTTATGGAGCCAACTCTCCCAGTCATCAGGCAGTTTACTAATTCAGCTGCAGCCCAATTAAAAGAACAGCCCCCTGTGTTGATCAAAGACCCTGAATCTAAACAAATTATGGGCCTTTTCCCATTAAATACTTGGGTAAGAGAAGATGCCCTTGTCTTTACAGCAACACTCCTAGGATCGATCCCAGCAAAATACATAAAAACTCTCTCTGGGATCGGTGAGGCAAACACCAGAGCCACCACCAGAAGAACAGAATGGAAGCCTAAGAGAGAGAGCAGCAGCCTAGAAAAGAAGAAGGAGAAGGACAGAAGAAGATCTCCTAAGCAGCGTTGACCACACACACCAAGACCAAGATAGCTCAGACATCATTAACCAGGATCTATGTCTTAACATTTGTAAAAATTATATTTTAGCATTGATCCATGATTCTTCTAATAAGCTGTGTTCACACCCTTGGCTTACAGAAGAGAAAGTTTAGTGGGACCACAACTTAAGTTTCATCTTCTAATCTCTTTATCTGTTTGCTTTTAGGACACCCAAGCCTCAAGATACTAAATTAGCTAAAGTCAGAGGATGCTGCCGTTGGTTGCCGCTGCAGCAGAGAACTGGATGCTCCTCACTGAGCCGCATGCCTTCAGCTGGGTGCTTCCACAGACAAGCCACAATTTCTTGTCCATGGCCATGCCTGTAAGGCACTACAAGGCAGGTGTTTTTTCTACCTGTTGTCACATAGGGAGTCAGTATACCAGGGCATCCAGCTGCTGAAAGATCAAGGAAACAAGATGCAGATGGAAGGCAACAACGACTGGTTCACTGGAATTTTAAAACACAGCGGGATGAAAGGCTGGTTTACATCTTTAGTTAAGACTGTTTTGTGGAGACTGTTTATTGTATTCATTGTGTTGGTTATTTCGTCCTATTTTACTAAATTCCTGCAAAAATCTAGGGCAGAAGCCCTCTTTATAGACAACAAAGAGGTGGGAGTTGTGAGGGCCCAGGGGCCTATCATTGGGACTGTAATACCTCAGGGCAAAGTGACCAAGGAAAAAGAGAGACACCGCTCTGAATGCAATGGTGCCACCCATGGCCATTTGCAGGCTCATGGTGATGCAGCACGTTTTGCTGGCATCGCCCAGTTCAATTCCTGTATTTTCCTTATATCTACACCCCCTGGAAGGTTCTCCCCTCTCTTCTACAGTTTTGGTCTTGGCTCACTGCAATGCTACCCTGATTTTTCTCCCATTTTCCATCTGTGTGCCCAGCCCCAATTTGTCACCTTCCTAGACCCTCTTCAGGGCAATCCACAGTGTTTGCAGTTCCACACAAAGATCCCTCACTCGCCTTGTTCACCAGCAGTTTAAGCAAGTGTGCTCCCAGCTCTGGGAGTGCAGGTCCCTCACAGAGGCTGGCTGTGGGCAGGCAGGAACACAGAAACTGAGTGCACGAAGGAACCTGGCCTCTAATACAAGGCATGAATCCCGTTGCCCAACCCAACCAATGCCTTGCATTTTTCTACATTTTCTGTCTTCTCTCATCTCACGTGTCATTTCCCCATTTTCTCTTACTGGGAATTTGGCTTCCCTGTCCTGTCTGCAGGTCCAGCCACACGTGTGACCCTGCAGGAACAGCCTGACCCAGGGAATTAGGAGAGGACTCTTGGTCAGGAACTGTAGTGACAGGACAAGGGGGAATGGGATCAAACTGCAAGAGGTAGAGGAGATTTGATGATGGGAAGAAGTTCTTTACTCTCAGGGTGCTTGTCCCTGACACAGGGACCAGTGCAGAGAGGCTGTGGATGCCCCATCCCCAGCAACATCCAAGGCCAGGTGGGACAGGGGCCGCAGCAACCTGCTCTGCTGGGAGATTGCTCAGCTTGGAACCACATCATCTTGAGGGTCCCTTCCAAGCCAAACCATTCAAGGATTTGATCAGTCTGCCATCCCCATCTCCCACTGTGCAGCGCCCATGAAACTTCAGTGACATCACAGCTCCCAAAGGGTTCCAGGTGGAATGTCCAGGACCTGGAAATGAGCACAGCAGACACTTCACCGGCTGCCAAGGGTCAGTTGCCACTTGCTCTGCGCTCTGACCCTCAGCAGAGAGCTGCTGCTGCTGCCTGGGCTTTCTCTGCCGCCGGCTCTGGAGCGCCGATCCCAGCAGGATGTGCTCTGCTGTGCCCATGGAGGTACAGTGCCATGCCAGGCAGGGGTCACCCGGCTTGGGCAGGCTGCAGCCATGTGGCAATGGATGGTGTGGGACAGGAAGCCCACTGGGAGATTGTGCTGCCCCTTGCAGATTGACAGAGACACTGTGGAGGAGATGGAAGTGGACCTGGGCCTGGCTGAGGATGAGATGATGGAGGTGGACTCCTCCTCTACTTTCATGTCCTCCACTGCTGAGGACATGGAAGTAGAAGTGGAAGACACCACCGAAGAGATGGAGGTGGATGCGGAGGATGACACCGAAGAGATGGAAGTCGATGAGAACGAGGAGGAGCCCATGGTCCTTGGATGAAGATGGAGCCCCACAGGTAAGACAGGCAGATGCTTCCCACACCCTGCCCGCACACACACTGGGTCCCCTGACGCCAGGCTGGGGCTGGGCTGGATGGCCCCGCTCAGGGACACGTTGCCCGCAGAGGGCCTGGACTGGGCTGCCACAAGCACCAGCCCCGGCCCGCCCTGCCCTTGCCAGGGGCCACGCCAGCCCTGCCAGCCCCGGCCCAGTCCCTGTGACCCAGCTGCCAGCCCTGCTGGGCCCAGTGCAGGTGGCTGAGTCCAGCTCTGCTGCTTCCTTTCTTCCAGGGCTCATGCTGAAGATGGCACAGATCCGATAACTTTGTAAATATGTTTGAAAGTTTAGAAGTTCCTGTAAATATGTTGACTAGATTAGAAGATTTCTGTAAATACGTTTTGAAAATTGTTAGCCCATTGGATCCCATGTAAATATGTTGTGTACATTGTTGTTGTTGTTGTTACAACAATTGTTATAATGACACATGTACTGAAAATCCTGGATTTGCCGATCTTCGGCAAATAAATACCGTTTCTTTTTCAAACCTGACTTCTCTTGGCCATTCCTTTGGGCACCGGCAGCCTTT
This sequence comes from Melospiza melodia melodia, assembly GCF_035770615.1. Taxonomy (NCBI): domain Eukaryota; kingdom Metazoa; phylum Chordata; class Aves; order Passeriformes; family Passerellidae; genus Melospiza; species Melospiza melodia. Next base: position 10,022,353 of record NW_026948525.1, on the reverse strand, counting down.
GCACACTTGTGGGTTCCACTTGTTCCACGTTCCCGGGGCTGGAGGTCCCTGCAGGCGCTGGCACGGCCACCCCGGGGCTGGGGGTCCCTGGGCACAGGGGCTCCCACTGACACCACTCCTGCCACTGGGCACTGCTGCTCTTCCTGGCCTGGGGCACAGCGCTGTCCCGAAGAGCTCAGCTCTCACCAGCTCTCACACAAGTGGCTCTCACAGCACTGGCCCCTGCAGCCATGCCACCAAAGCAGGCAGCAAACCTTCAGCCACCCTTCCTGCTGCAGCCACAGGCACTCCTGGGCCCAGAGATCCGCCAGCAGGCCACAGCCCTGCAAATTCCACCTGCACGCTCTCAAGGCCACCACAGCCTTGGCAACTGGGCCACCTGCATCTGGGCTGCTGCAGGGGCTGATCTTTAAGCCTTGCAGACTCCGAAGGCCCTGGGCTCTGCTTCCCAGCCTGCTCTGCACTGCCCTGAGCCCGCATTGTTCCAGAGACAAAAGCCAGGCCAGGGCATCCTCACTCTGCCCGCATTCCTGCTGCTGCCAGCGGCCACTGGCCCCTGGGCCCCACTTGGGTGACAGCTGCAGGGACAGGGCAGCCTGTGCTGGGCAGAGGGCACGGGGCTTTGGGCCCTGGGGCTGCTGCTGCTGCTGCTGGGGGCCATGGGCCCAACAGGGCCCCGAGCTCAGCCCCTGCCCGAGCAGCTGCCCCCAAAGCCCCACACTCCCCGAGCATCCCCATCACACCTGCCAGGGGGAAATCCCACGGGCTTCAGGAAAGAAATTCCCCATAGTGACTAAACCAAAGGATCCAAGGGGAAAGTCAGCACAAGCTGATGTTTACAGCACCTTGACAATGGTGGCTGCAGGGCAGGTGAGATCTCCAGGGACTCTGGCAGGGCCTGCTCTGCACGTGAGCCTGTGCGGCTGCTCCCAGTGGGACACAGCACCGGGCTCAGGCCAGCCCTCAGCCCTTCACAGCTGATCCCAAGGAACAGGCTCACAAAGCATTTCCAGACCACTTCCTGCAGATATTTCAAAGGACTACATGTCATTCAAGGAAGTCACCTTGCACATATAGTATTGGTGTCGTGGCATGAGAAACCATGAAGGTGCCTCTGAATGTACACTCAGGGCACTTCCACTGCCATCCCAAAGGGAACACAAAGGACAGGCCTCTCCTTTCAGCACTGCTGAGCTCCTCACTACAATGATATCTCCGGAGAACGCAAGGTTGTTGACGCCAAGGGGCCAATTACTGGAACTATAATACCTCATGACAAAAATGACAAATTAAAGTAAAATGAGGCAGCCCTTTCAATGCAATGTTTTATCAGTTTTATCAGGGCTTACTGAATGCAGTGTTGGCACCCTGCAGCAGCAACAGGGCCGGCTCAGCTGCTGAAGCTCAGGGGACATTTTGAAACATCTGCATCCAGCACCACCAGAGCAGTGAATGGGGGGACAGCCACCTGCAGTGCAGGATCCTTGGGTAATTTTTTAGTCCTGTGGGTGGGCCACCTTTTACATCAGGGGCAGCTCTGAGTAACAAATTATCCAAAGCTGAGAGGGACATATATGTTCCAGTTAGGTAGTCTCTCCTTTCAGAGTGGAAGACTTTTACTAAGGAAAGTTGGAAGTCACTTGTTCATTGGCTGTTTACGAAGTTTCCAGACATTTCTGTGTATTCTGTTCCTTTTATAGCATTCTGGGACTGAGTTAGGAAAAGTCTCTATTTTTAGAAAACTCAGGGAGTGATAAGAGTCGCAACATTTTACCCAATTTTTCATATGATTTATGGAGTTTTCTCAAGGGTTCAAAGTTGTTATATTCAATCCAGTCTTTGCGTTCCACCCCCCCTCATTCCTGAACCGTCTGACACCAATAGGATGAGAGACGGAAACTGCTGTAAAGCACAGAGAAGACACCTGCTGTCTGCCATCTCCCCTCCTTCTCTACCCCCTGCCCAGGTCAGACCGGCCCGGATTCTACCCTAACTTATTCTCCAGTACCTCTCCTCCCTGGATCCCCCTCAGATAGCTCACAAAATGGAGTCCCTCCTCTGGAGGGGGTTTTCAATGTCAAACTCCCTCCCACCCTCAGCTCTCTCATTAAATCCTCCCCCTGTCTTGGATCCCACCCCTGCGTCAGGTACCACCCCTGCATTGGGATATCCAGCGCTTCCTTGCCTACTCCCGCTGCCCTACCCCCTCCAACTCAGCCCCTTGCGGATCCCACACTGTCGGAGCCGGAAGTGTGAGGGGCGGTAACCGGAAGGCCGCCATCTTGGCTACCAAAGGCCCACAACACCGGGCCTGGCCAGGCACCCCAAGGCCCCGCTCCTCTGCCAGAGACCAAGTTCCCTCTTCTGGAGAGGAGAGGGAAGGTTCATCCCACCTTCAGCATGAGCCTGAGGCTTCTTAGAAGAGGATGCTGAAGCTGGAGGCTGAAGAGGGGGACTGGGAATTGGTAGCTAAAATGCAAGCAGCAACGGTGCAGTACCAGAGGGGCCTAACACCTGATGGGAAGCTGTAACACACGGGGAGATGAAAGATCTTTGTAAAGCAGCGAAAGACCATGGGAGGGGCTCACCGTACTTTAATAATTTGTTAAATGTCATCTTCACTGCACATGTTATGGTGCCTCACGATCTGCTCCATTTTATGCACATCCTACTTTCTCCCACTGAAATTATTCTGTGGGAAGAAATGGGGAAAAACTAGTAAAACAATTATTAAAAGACTATACTAGGGAAGACAGGTGGGCACACATAACATTAGTCCATCTAGCCAGTAAGGAAGATTTCACTTAGACTCATTCAAAAGACCTTCCCTGAGCGCTGTTAGAAGAGATAAAAGTGCTGCAAAGACAGCTCTCATGCAGACAACCAATGGAGAAACACCTACTCTAGATTTCACAGACATTCTGCAGGGACCTGGGCAATACTTTCTAAAATTTATTGACCACCTTCCACAAGCAATAGAGAAACAAGTTGAACATCCAAAAGCCAGGAAGGTACTCCTTACTAAACTTGCTGAAACAAATGCTAATAAAACCTGTAAAGACATTTTACCTTCTCTACCACTCAACCCAAAGCCTACCACTGCACAAATGGTCGAGGCATGCACACTTGGGCCATCCCTACACTGTCACGCCAGCCAAGCTAAGGCTACCAGTCAGGGTGTAGTAGAGGTCCTAGTAGCCTCCCAAGTTATTCCCTGACATACACATGAAAAAGGACCTTGCTTTAAGTGTCGGGAGATGGAGCATTTTCAACACAATTGTAAAAATAAAGCCTATTACCGGGGACCTTCTAGCTGTCACAGCCACTGTCCTCACTGCCCCCCTCTTCCACACGCTTTCCAACACCAGCAAAACCGCTGGCCTGCGGGAAACCCCACACAGACACAGAAAGGCCCCGCATGATGACACCAAACGTGAGGCCATTCCGCCCCACTCTCCCCAACACCGTAGAGAACCAGCACAGCGACCTTCTCAGATCCATCCGGACAGCTCAATCGCTGCAGAAAACTTGACAGGAGACAGCTCTGCCCTGGAACCCAAAGGAACCTGGTAAGAGCCTTTTCAATTCCAATCCATGATGTTTATGTTCACCATATTCCAACATGAAAAATACAGGCCTGAAGAACAGGCCAGAGACATTTTGATTTAAACCAACACCAGGGAAGGGATGGAGACACTCACTATACTACCTGAGGTACTCGCCTTGACGTCTTTGCAGGAGATAACTCTCCAGGTTCTATGCTTAGACTTTCCCCTTTTTATTCCAAAAGGAATAGTTATAGCCAGAGCCAACCTCCTACGGGACATGATCAGCACACCAGTTGATCCAATGGTGATGTGGGCACATAAAACATTCAGAAATAGACCCGTTCTAAAGTGTGCTTGGTCATTTAAAGCGAGAAAGAGATGTCTTTCAGGATTATTAGATACAGGAGTTGACATCACCATAACTTCCTGCTCTTATTCCCTAAAAGAATGGCCCCTGGTCCTAGCTGCTGGGGCAAATATTAGCTAGCAGGGGAGCCACTACCAGCTTCTGGAGACAAGGTACACTCTGCATGGAAGGTCCTGAGGGCACAGTTGCTACAGTAAGATCATTCATCACCCGGGCACCAATAACACTTTGGGGAAGAGACCTCTTGTCCCAATGAGGGACAAGGCTAGAGATCATATCAACTCCTCAGCATTTCTAGACGGGGCCACTGAGCAGCGTGCCACCCTTCAGTCAACCTGGAAGACCAACGACCCCATATGGGTGGATCAGTGGCCCCTTCCAGGCAGAAAGTTAAAGGCCCTGAAGTCCCTCGTTCAGGAGCAGCTGTCGGTGGGCCACATCTACCATCTACTAGCCCCTGCAATCCGCCTGTCCCTGACATACAAAAGCCTGGCAAAGACAAGAGGCAGCTACTGCAGGACCTCAGGAAAATCAACGAGGTCATTGAGGACATGGGTGCCCTTCTGACCGGCCTGCCCTCAGCCTCCATGTTACCGCGAGTTTGGCAGACGGTTGTTATACATCTAAATGACTGCTTTTTTGACATCCCCTTGCACCCCAATGAAAGCCTCTTGTTCGCCTTTTCCATCCGTAAATTGACAAGCACCTTTTACAGAGGTACCAGTGGACCGTATTGCCTCAAAGAATGAAGAAGAACCCAACTACTTGTCAATGCCTGGGAGACCAAATTTTATTGCCCAGCTGGAAAAGACAGCCTAATGCTATCATTTTTCATTACATGGACGATACATTAGTTTGTGCAGAAGCTCAAATAATTCTGGATGTTGCAGTAAAAGATGTCATCACTGTGGTACAGGAGAAAGGTTTTAAGATTGCAGCAGATTAAGTTCAAAGGACAGCCCCTTGGAAGTGTCTCGGCCTAAAACCTTCAGAGAGAACAATCACACCACAAACACTGCATATCAAGGACAACCCAAAGACTCTGCCAGAACCCCAAATGCTCTGTGGAAGCATCAGTTGGGTACGTTCACTGCTGGGATCCACCCCAAAAGATCTCACACCACTGTTCCTGCTGATTCTTAAAGGCAGTGAAGGACTCGATTCCCGTGATCACTGACACCACAGGCAGAAGCAGCTGTACAAAAGGTATCCTGGATGATTCAAACTAAACAGGCACACAGATACCACCCTAATTTTCCTTTCTCCCTGGCAATGCTTGGTGTAAGTCCAAAATTCCATTCAGTATTGTTTCAGTGGGATTCAACTTTCTCAGATCCCCACATAGAAATTGAATGCGTTTTCAGAGCACACCAACCTACTAAAACGATAACAACGCAACAGAGAGTTATTGCAGAACTATTGCAGGAAACGTAGAGAGCGTCTGTGCTCCCTTGCAGGAATAGACCTTGTGAATATTTACTTACTTCTCACTCAAGAGCACCTCAATTGCCTATTTCAAACATCTGAAACACTGCAATACGCCTTAGATCATTTTTACACATATTACGATCAGCCACCAATTCTACCATCAAAACATTCCTGCGCTGCTCAGGATGTTAAAAATTACCCGAGACCCAGCAAGATCCATTGTAGCCACCTGCCCAAATTGTCAGGAACATGGCCTTGCTTCTCTCAGAGCAGGAGTCAGTCCAAGAGGACTAGAGAGTCTCCACATCTGGCAATGGGACATCACACTCTAAGCTGTGGAGAGATTTATTCATAATTGGTTAGCTGAGAAAGGCCATACTGACATAATGCCGCTGGTTAAGCTGAAGGAAGAAAGCCAGCAGTCAGCAAGCTGAAAGGAAAAGTCAGCAGTGACCTTGCTGCAACATGAGGATAGGGAGTAGAGATTAGTCCTGAATATATCCTGAGAATATGTAGAAAGTATCAAAAGTAGAACCATAGGAATGTAGAAGTAGGCGTAGGTGCTGATATGTAACTGACCAATCCTGAGCTCAACTTTTGCAATATGTATGAAGCTCATTATTAACTGTATTTAACCCGCCGTACTGATCAATAAAATTGAGCCTGTGATGATCAAATTGATGTCCTGGTTCCCTTCCGTCGACAAATGGTGGAGAATGCGGGCAAAGCCGAATCTCTGCCCTTTTTTCTCGGATTAAAAGAAAAAGGGGATTACGCTACGGTCCGGAAGTTGGGTTTGGGTCCTTGCAGCCGGGACGGTGCCAGAATTTGAAGCACCCTTGGGGTTCACAACAGTGACTCAAGCCAATACGTGTCCGCCGGAGCCTGGAGAGCTGCAACAGCGCACGCTGATTAATAGGTATGGATAGGCAAGCGGCATATGATTTACTTACCGCCTATTTAGAGCAGCGAGGGATAAAAGGGATAGATTTAAAAAAGGAGTTTCCAGGGTTATTAGCCTATGGCCATGATAAGGGTATCTTTTCTAACCCTCATACAGTTCATGAGCTAGCAGAGTGTAAGAAGTTTGGGGAAACACTGTGGGATACAGTGCTAGACGATGATAAGTCAGCAAAGAAATTAGGAAAGTTATGGCGGGTGGTGTATAACACGTTACTTCAGCAGGTCTCTGAGAGAAAGGCAGCAGAAAGTGCGACAGAAGCTCATAAGAGGAATATAGGGTATGGTCGTGAGGATGATCCCCTGGCACCCTCTGTAACTAAGGTACTTATGCCTAAGAGTCCCCAGCAAAGTGGTGTGGAGGATTTTCCTATAGGCGCAGTGGAACCGTCTGCACCTTTCCTGTCAGAGGGGGAGGGCGAGTCGGATGGTGGGGGTAAGAGCAAACCAGCTCTGCCTCCGCCACCAGCTTTAGGCGGGTCAGATGGTGGGGGTGGGAGCAAGCCAGCTTCGCCTCCGCTGCCAGCTTTGCCTCCGCCGCTTTCCCTCAGCGAGCCGGCTCCAGTTACAGCTTCAGCGGGGGGGCCGCTTTCCCCGCGCGAGCCAGCCTCTGCTTCACTGCCTTCCCCGTGCGAAAACTCGGTGTCTGCACCGAAGTGCCAGCAGCATAGCACCCTTAAAAAGTCAGATCCCATCCCAGGGGCACACCGTGATCCATGGGGGGAGATGGCTAAACAGAGGAGGGAAGCTTGAGCTGCTTTGGCGAAAGAAGTAATGCAAATGGGGGATGGCGAGGCGGTGGAAGTAGCTTCTAGTCTTGCATGTCCAGTTACATACACACCACAGTATGATGCACAGGGGAACCTTACGCATAATATAGCAGAATATACTCCTTTAGATTGGAAGCTGTTAACTCAGCTACGTTCTACGGTTAGTCAGTTTGGAGTAAAAAGTGAACCTGTTAGGCAAATGTTAGGTTATCTTTTTAATACTCAGGTTTTATGTCCTAATGATTTAAGAGGAATAGTTTGGTTGATATTCACTCAGCATCAGCAGTTATTGTTTAACCCACATTGGCAAGCGTTGGTGAATGAGTCGGTTGCTGTACAACGAGCCCGGGGAGACCCATTACATGGAGTGACAGTAGAGGAGCTGATGGGCTTAGGGGCATATTTGCGTACAGAGGCACAGATGATATCGGGAGCAGATAAACTTAGAGAGTCTATGTGGTTAGTGCGTGCTGCAATAGACATTGTTAAAGAGCCAGGAGGGTTACCGGCTTATTTGGGTATTAAGCAAGGAAGGGAAGAATCATTTGGAAATTTTATTGATAGAGCAGCTACTGCCATAGATCGGGCTGGTGTTGCAGACTACATGAAGAGGGCGCTATTGAAGCAGTGTGCCTTGCAAAATAGCAATCCAGCAACCCAGAGAGTGTTAGCTACTTTAGGGGCAAATTGAACTATTGAGGAAGCATTAGAGCGAATGGCATTAATGCCAACAGCTTCACAGGCATTTATAGCAGAAGCCTTAAAGGAATTAGGATTGGGGTTGCAAAAGCAAGCAGAGTCTACTCAGAATCAGGTGTTAGCTGCTCTTGCTCCTCTCCGGAGTGGCTCACTGGCATTCACGCAAGGAGGTCCGAAACCATTCCTCAAGTGTTACCGATGCGGCAATGAAGGACACACACGCCGAACATGCCGAGCGACTGGCGTATGGTGTCAACACTGCTGATCCAGCTCCCACAACACTACGGCTTGTAGGCGCCGGTCGGGAAACCATCTGCGGAGCGCGCATCTCGGGGGCCACGCCCAGACACAAGTTGCCGCTGTGACATCGGAGACACCAGCAGCTGCCGTGACATCGCTGCCACCTCCTGTCTGCAACCCGCAACAACAGGGAGCCTCGGCTTGGACTTAGCAGCAGCAGTAGACGTCACACTAATGACAAACCGGCCTGAGAGGATACCCACTGGAGTAAAGGGTCCTCTTATATTAAATGGACAAACATGTGGAGCATTATTGCTGGGACGTTCTTCTACAACTATGTTGGGATTATTTGTTTTGCCTGGTGTTATCAATGCGGACTTTACAGGGGAAATACAAATGATGGTTTGCACCCTTTATCCTCCGATTAAAATTACAAAAGGACAACGCATTGCACAATTGGTACCACTGTCACAAATGACATCAGGAATACAATCATTTTCTGGGCAAACACGGGATGAAAAAGGTTTTGGCTCTACTGGTGTTACACTTTTAACTGTGGATTTACAAAATAGACCAAAACAAAAGGTTGAAATTACTTATGGGCATCAAAGCATAACCCTTTATGGATTATTGGATACAGGAGCAGATACCAGCATCATTTCTCCAGAAGCGTGGCCACAACATTGGCCCCTATTCCCATCATCAAACATGCTCACAGGAGTGGGAGGATTTACATTGGCAAGCAGGTCGCCGTCTTTGTCTGTGTGCATTGAGAATCAACAAATATCTGCTGTGTTTTCAATTGTTCAACTGCCTCCTACAGTTTCCTGCTTAATTGGAAGGGACATTTTAACACAATTGGGAGTGGTGTTAACTAATCAGCACCCTTTGGGGTAATTGCCATTGCTTGGACTTTCCCCATTCCACTCACCTGGAAAACGGATACACCGGTGATGGTTAAGCAATGGCCATTAAAAGGGGAGAGTCTTATGCATGCCCATGAATTCGTACAGGAACAATATGCAAAAGGGCACCTAAGACTGTCCACAAGCCCTTGGAATACACCTATTTTTGTAATCAAAAAGAAATCAGGGAAATATCGTTTGATACATGATTTGAGGGCTGTAAATGACCAAATGGAACCAATGGGGGCCTTACAGCCTGGTCTTCCAAATCCAGCTATGATTCCAGAACACTGGCCACTTTTAATTATTGACCTAAAGGATTGTTTTTTCACTATTTGCCTGCATCCTGATGATATGAAGAGATTTGCTTTTACTTTACCAGCAATAAATCGTGGGGAACCAGATAAAAGATTTGAATGGATGTCTCTTCCACAGGGCATGCGCAACTCCCCCACTTTATGTCAGCTTTATGTTGATGCTGCATTACAGCCACTATGTCGCAAATGGCCAAAAACTACAATATATCATTACATGGATGATATTTTGTTTGCACAGCAACAGCCATTCTCCTCTTTACAGATTAACACCATTAAAAATACTCTTGCTGCATATTCACTTGTTATTGCTGCAGAGAAAATTCAGACTACAAGGCCCTGGAAATATTTGGGATGGACTCTGACGGATCAAATAGTAATACTACAAAAATTGGTATTACAATTGGACATTAGAACTCTACATGATGCACAGAAGTTGCTGGGAGACTTACAGTGGCTGAAGCCTATTGTGGGAATACCAAATCATTTACTAGAAGCCCTACGGCCTTTGTTAAAAGGCGTGGACCCTACTACTCCTGTACACCTGACAAAGGAGCATCATCTTGCTTTGCAGCAAATTAGTAACTGTGTACAGCAAGGGTATGTGTCTCGTCGACAACTCGACCACCCCATTGACCTTACTATCTGGAATAGCCCTTGCCACTTGCTTGGTGCTCTCTCTCAGTTGCAAAAGAAAACAGGGGAGATACGGGTGTTGGAATGGTTATCACCACCACTACAGCATAAGAAAACAATATCTTCAAAAATTGAACAATTGGCTGCATTAATCAAAAAGGGGCATCTCAGAATTCTTGAAGTGGATGGTAGAGAACCTGCTACTATTAGATTGCCTATGGAAAAAGAAACCTTGGACTGGTACTTGATCAATTCAAAGAATTTACAAGAAGCATTATTATGATGTCACCTGCTAAAGTAGAGACTAGTAAATTAGTGCCTAGAGTTTTGCAATGGATGACAGAATGGAACTGGATCACTTGACCTTTGAGAGAAGAACGCCCCATAGAAGGAGCTATTACAGCTTTTACAGGTGCAGGAAAGAAATCAAGGCGTGCTGCTGTTACCTGGCAAGAAAAGGGACAATGGAAGCATCAACTCCTCACAGCAGACCCTGCAGATAGCTTACAAACTTTGGAATTGTTAGCAGTAGTATGGGCAGTGTCCAACTTACAGGAGCCTTTAAATGTGGTCACAGACTCTACGTATGTTGCAGGAGTAGTCAAACGAATAGAGGAAGCAGCAATTAAGGAAGTGAATAATAAACGATTGTATGAGATACTGATACAGTTAAGGAAGGTTTTACGAGAAAGAAATGCAGCATATTCTGTGATTCATATTAGGAGTCATAAATGGTCTGAAGGTTTAGGAGAAGGGAATGAACGTGCAGATAAATTGGTTACCCTACCCATTGATAATTCTTGTCCTATTGACAAGCACACATTGGCCAGAGAAGCACATAGTAGATATCATCAAAATGCCAGAGGTTTAGCAAAACACTTTGAGCTGAGTTTGTCAGAAGCCAAGGCCATTGTCAGAGCATGTCCAACATGTAGTTATCATAATGGTGGAATAGGTCTAGGCATCGGGGTTAATCCTCGAGGTTTAGAAATAAATGAGAAATGGCAAATGGATGTTACAAACATAGCCAGATTTGGTAAAGTCAAGCATGTGCACGTCACCATAGATACATATAGTCATTACATATGGGCTACGGCTCAGGCAGGAGAAAAAGCTATACATGTTATCAGACACCTGTTAAGTTGTTTCGCTGTTATGGGAGTTCCAAAGAGTATCAAAACGGATAATGGTCGAGCTTATGTAAGTGCTAGGGTTCGGAAATTTTTGAATCAGTGGTCTGTTAAGCACGTGACAGGTATTCCACACTCTCCTACTGGACAGGCAATAGTGGAAAGAGCAAACGGTACCCTTAAGCAGTATATTGAAAAACATCAAGATTTGACAGATCCACAAGCATGTTTGGCTAAGGTTTTGTATGTGATTAATCATTTATGCATTTTTGGGGAAGATGATACCCCTCCTGCAATGAAACATCATCCAAGGTCAGGTCAGGAAAATACTAAGGAAACAGAGGTTGGGTTAAGTATAAGAACCCGAGTACAGGATTATGGGAAAAACCTGCAAAAGTATTATATTGGGGTCAGGGGTATCTTTGTGTTTCCTCACCTACAGGGCCTTTGTGGGTGCCTGCTAAGTGGACTAAACCTGTTTTTGATGCAGCCTCTGGTGGATCACCTTACGGAGGAGGACAAGGAGCGACTGGGGAAGAAACTGCTTCTAGTCCTACAACCACTACTGTTACAATTGAAGGGGTACTCGGAAGCGGTGGACAGAGCACTGACACGTCACTACCGGACGGCCCAGGAGTTGATTGGTTTCATTGACTCATTATCAACTTTTCGCTTAACAAATCCAGCGAAACTACATTGCCTTGACTGTCACAATCCACATTGTGCTGCCTGGAGAGCTCTACGTTGTGGGGGTTGTGAAAGAACTTTTTGGATAGAACAATCATTATTACGGGATTTGTGGTGTCACACTTGTGAACACGAGCACACATGGGGAAAAAGCTGGCAAGATGAATTAAGGAGACAAACAGGGCAAAACGCATATATAGCTTTAAATCTTTATGAGTCTCCTGAACAGAAAATTCTTGCTCATTATCGATGGGAAGTACAATGTATTGTGAATAGAACTAAGGTTCAAAGTAAATCACGTATGGTTTCTATAAGGTGTAAGAAATTAGTGCCTTTAACACAGCATTCAATTGTAGGACCCTTCCAAGGGGATCCTGATGGAGCATTAGATTGCTGCATTGACAAGTTGCAAAAATTGAGTTTGCAAGTGGCAGGACCAGTAAAATCAGGAGCAGCAAGACTGAAGACCGATAAGAAAAGGAAGGCAAAAAGGGAACGGTCTCATTTGAATAAGGATATCAGTGATTGCTAATTAATTTTCTATGATTAGAACAATTTTACAGTTGTGGGACCCTCAGGAGGATATAGTTGTTGAGGAGCATAACAAACAAGAACTACGATTACGAAATAAGATACGCCTTGTGTTAAAGAAAGACCTTGAGCTGTTAGCCTCATATAGTAAAAAAGCTGAAGAGGCTTTGCGATCACCACCATTGAATTGGTTGCTTTGGATTGAAGAACCAGACTTTTATACTGGTCCTTATTTACATTCGCTTCCTTGTTATGTTTGCAAAAAGGATAAGGATAAGTGCTATGCATGGGTAGCTTTGCATTGTGCAGATTGTTATCAGGTTTATTGGTATTCACAGAGGTCACTAGGATATTTATGGTGTGCACCTTGTTTTGGAAAGTGGATTCGAAATTTTATCTGGGTTAGAGCTCTTGAACAAAGTACTGGCCTGCCAGGACGGACAGGATTACAGCTCTTTGAGAGTGCAGAACAAGTGGTTATAGCATATCTTAGGTGGAAGTTGCAGGAAAACCTTAGAATATTTGAAATTAATAAAGCCTCACGCATCATAGCAGCTCGCTGTAAAGCTGATTTGCCTTCAAACTTATCTCATGCTATCCTTGTGAGCAAGGATGCTGATTTAGAATTAGATCAGTATATTCAAAAATTGACTCAGCCTTACAATAGACAATCTAGCAAACCAGGGAAAAGACAGCGAAGAAAGGAAAAATAAAGCAAGCAGAAGGAAGAAAAGGAGAAGCAAAGCAAGCAGAAAGAAAAATGAGGTTTGTTCTTGTTATACTGCTCAATGCTGTAGCAAGTGAAGCAGTAGGAGTAACACACTTTAGTCAACCAAGGGAAAATTTATGGGTAACACTTGCTAATCAAACTAACCAATCATCACTTTGTCTTAGTCTTGGAGGAGTCACTAACCCATTTCAAACATGCCTGGTGGGACTTCCGGTGTGGTCTCCTGGAGAATTTTGCAGTTTGATAAACAATCAAACCTTATGTATGTCTAACATGTCACACATCACATTGCCGGTGCAACAAGGGTATACTGCAGGTCAGAGTGATGGCTATCATCAATGCTTACTAATCCAATCACTTAACACCTCTTTGCATTCTCCTCCTGAAGAACTGGATCTTTTTGGAAGTACAAATGCCAGCATATCTAACACTACAGCCGGCGGATGGTTTAGCTTCAAACTTTCAGGTGCTCAGAATTTAAACCAACCTAAAGAAACATGGGCTACCCTAGATTCATCCCTGAATGTGAGTGAATTCTCTCCACAGCATTTCAGTCAATCTAACGGCACAAATATCACAGCACCAATTAAATTACCCACAGGAATATTCTTGATTTGTGGAGACAGGGCATGGAATGGTATACCAGCTAAACCACAGGGTGGACCTTGTTATTTAGGAAAATTGTCACTGTTTCACCCTAATGTGTCCTTGCTAATGCAGCTGAGTCAAAATTCAAACAGGAAAAAACGTAGCATACATGACTTAGACTGCAGCCAGATAGGGGATCCACGGTTTTGGGGCACATTCAAACAGGTAGTGGTTTCAACTATCTTGCCAGGAGGATCTGCCAATAAAGCCATGAATTTAGCAAAACAATTAGGATGCTGGGCAAAGGATGAGCTGAACAAGACATCATAAATTCTAGACATGCTAACTGCAGATGTGCAAAGTGTTAACCATGCTGTTTTGCAAAATAGAGCTGCTGTAGATTTTTTGCTCTTAGCACAAGGGCATGGATGTGAAGAGTTCGAGGGAATGTGTTGCATGAATCTGTCTGGTCATTCGGTGTCCATTCACACTAAGATAAAAGAATTGCAACAGGGACTTCAAAAACTTAAGGAAGAAGATGGTTTAGGAATTGACGAATGGCTTAAAGGCTTAGGACTTGGACCGTGGCTGAGGAACCTTGTGATCTATGCTATAGGACTTCTGGGTGTAATTTTACTGTTTTTGCTTATTTTGCCTTGTATCTTTAACTGTATTCAAAACATGGTCAGCCGTACAATAGCAAAAACATGGCAAACTAATCTCCTTGCACAAGAAGAAAACGGGGGAAATGTGGAGAGATTTATTTATAATTGGTTAGCTGAGAAAGGCCATACTGACATAATGCCGCTGGTTAAGCTGAAGGAAGAAAGTCAGCAGTCAGCAAGCTGAAAGGAAAAGTCAGCAGTGACCTTGCTGCAACATGAGGATAGGGACTAGAGCTTAGTCCTGAATATATCCTGAGAATATGTAGAAAGTATCAAAAGTAGAACCATAGGAATGTCGAAGTAGGCGTAGGTGCTGATATGTAACTGACCAATCCTGAGCTCAACTTTTGCAATATGTATGAAGCTCATTATTAACTGTATTTAACCCGCCGTACTGATCAATAAAATTGAGCCTGTGATGATCAAATTGATGTCCTGGTTCCCTTCCGTCGACACTAAGCCCCTTCTGGCAGACTAAAGTACATCCACGTCTCAATCGACACCTTTTACAGTGCAGTTTTCACCTCTGCCCATGCTGGTGAAAAATCAGAAGATGCTACAAAACATTACTTTTTCGTTTTTTACACCTTAGCAGTTCTACAGGAAATTGAAACTGATAATGCTCTTGCTTATACCTCGCACTGATTCCAACAAGCTTCTGACCACTGGGGTATAAAACATGTCACAGGCATTCCACACTCCAGCACACGACAGTCCTTAGCCGAAAAGGCCCACTGAGCCATCAAAAGCATCCTTGATCAACTAAGCTGGGGAGTCCAGATATTATCTTCCATTGAGAGACTGGCCAAGGCCTTTTACGTATTCAACTTTTGAACAACCAATTTATGGAGAAAATTCCCCCAGTCATCAGGAATTTTACTAATTCAACTGCAGCCCAATTAAAACACCAGCAACCTGTGTTGAGCAAAGACCCCGAATCTAAACAAATTATGTGCACTTTTCCATTAATTACTTGGGGAAGCGAAGATGCCCTTGTCTCTACAGCAATACTCCTAAGATCGATCCCAGCAAAATACATAAAAACTCTTTCTGGGAACGGTGAGACAAACACCAGAGCCACCACCAGAAGAACAGAATGGAAGCCTAAGAGGGACAGCAGCAGCCTGGAAAAGAAGAAGGAGAAGGACAGAAGAAGATCTCCTAAGCAGCGCTGACCACATACACCAAGACCGAGATAGCTCGGACACCACTAACCGGGATCTATGTCTTAACATTTGTAAAAATTATATTTTAGCATTGATACATGCTTCTTCTAATAAGCTGTGTTCACACCCTTGGCTTACAGAAGAGAAAGTTTAGTGGGAACAAAACTTAAGTTTCATATTCTAATCTCTTTATCTGTTTACTTTTAGGACACCCAAGCCTCCAGACAATAAATAAGCTAAAGTCAGAGGATGCTGCCGTTGGTTGCTGCTGCAGCAGGAATCTGGATGCTCCTCACTGAGCCGCATGCCTTCAGCTGGGCGCTTCCACACACAAGCCACAATTTCTTGTCCATGGCCATGCCTGTCAGGCATTTGAAGGCAGGTCTTTTTCTACCTGTTCTCACATAGGGAGTCAGTATACCAGGGCATCCAGCTCCTAAAAGATCAAGGAAACAAGATCCAGATAGAAGGCAACAATGACTGGTTCACTAGACTTTCCAAACACAGGGGTTTTGAGGCTGGCTTTCATCTTTAGTTCAGATTGTGTTGTGGGCTTTGTTTTTTGTATTCATTGTGTTGGTTATATTATCCTTTTTTGCTAAATGCTTGCAAAACTCTATGGCAGAAGCCTTCTTTCTAGATAACAAAAAGGGGGGGATGTGAGGGCCCAGGGGCCTACCATTGGAACTGTAATACCTCAGGGCAAAGTGACCAAGGTAAAAGAGAGACACCGCTCTGAACGCAATGGTGTCGCCCATGGGCATTTGCAGGCTCATGTTGATGCAGCACGCTTTGTCCGTATCACCCAGTTCAACAGCTGCATATTCCTTATATGTACTCCCTTGGAATGTTCCAACTCTCTTGTATCCATTTGGTCCTGGCTTACTGTAATGATCCTGCACTGTTCACCCCCATATTGTGTGCGCAGCCCCATTTTGGTCTCCCTCCCTGGACCCTCTTAATGGCAATCCACAGTGGTTAGAGTTCCACAAAAAATCCCACACTCACCTCGTTAACAAGCAGTTTAAGCAAGCGTGCTCCCAGCTCTGTTAGTGCAGGTCCCTCACACAGGCTGGCTGTGGACAGGCTGCAGCACAAGAACTGAGTGCACGAGGGAATGTGGCCTCTAATGAAAGGCATGAGTCCCACAGCCCACGCAACCCAAACCAATGCTTGCATGTCTCTACTTTTTCTGTCTTCGCTCAGTTCTCAAGCCACTTTCCCCATTTTCTCTGACTGGGGACATGGCTTCTCTCTCTCCTGTCTGCAAGTTAAGCTACATGCATAACCCCGCAGGAACAGCCTGACTCACAGGGAAGTGGCAGAGGACTCTTTGTCAGGATATGCAGTGAGAGGACACGGAGGAATGGGATCAAACTGAAGGAAGTGGATCAGACTTGATGATGGGAAGAAATTCTTTACTCTCAGGGTGCTTGTCCCTGAAACAGGGACCAGTGCAGAAAAGCTGTGGATGCACCATCCACAGCAACATCCAAGGCCAGGTGGGACAGGGGCCGCAGCAACCTGAGACATTGCTCATCTTGGAACCAGATCATCTTTAGTGTCCCTTCCAAGCCAAATCATTCAAGGATTTGATCATTCTGCCATCCCCATCTCCCACTGCACAGCGCCCATGAAACTTCAGTGACATCACAGCTCCCAGAGGGTTCCAGGTGGAACGTCCACGACCCAGAAACGAGCACAGCAGACACTTCACCGGCTGCAAAGGGTCAGTTGCCACTCACTCTGCGCTCTGACCCTCAGTGCTGAGCTGCTTCTGCTGCCTGGGCTTTCCCTGCCGCCACCTCTGGAGCTCCAATCCCAGCACAATGTGCTCTGCTGTGCCAATGGAGGTATAGTGCCATGCCAGGCAGGGGGCACCCAGCTGGGGCAGGCCTGCAGCCATGTGGCAATGGATGGTGTGGGACAGGAAGCCCACTGGGAGATTGTGCTGCCCCTTGCAGATTGACAGAGACACTGTGGAGGAGATGGATGTGGACCAGGGGCTGGATGAGGAAGAAATGATGGAGGTGGACTCCTCCTCTACTTCCATGTCCTCCACTGTGGAGGACATGGAAGTAGACGAGGAGGAGACCATCGAGCAGATGGACATAGATGAGGAGGATGACACCGAGGTCATGGAAGTTGACGAGAAGGATGAGGAGGAGCCCATGGTCCTTGGATGAAGGAGCAGCTTCACAAGTAAGACAGGCAGATGCTTCCCACGCCCTGCCCACACACACACTGGGTCTCCTGACACCAGGCTGGGGCTGGGCTGGATGGCCCCGCTCAGGGACACGGTGCCCGCAGGGGGCCTGGATTGGGCTGCCACAAGCACCAGCCCCGGCCTGCCTTGCGCTTGCCTGGGGCCACGCCAGCCCTGCCAGCCCCAGCCCAGTCCCTGGGGCCCAGCTGCCAGCCCTGCTGGGCCCAGTGCAGGTGGCTGAGTCCAGCTCTGCTGCTTCCTTTCTTCCAGGGCTCATGCATATGATGGCACAGATGGCACGCCGTTGTAAATACGTTTGAAAGTTTTGAAGTTCCTGTAAATATGTTGACTAGATTAGAAGTTTCCTGTAAATATGTTTTGAAGATTGTTAGCCCCTCGGATCACATGTAAATATGTTCTGTACATTGTTGTTGTTGAACTTATAACGATTGTTATAACGAAAAATGTTCTGTAAATCCTAGGTTTGCCAATCTTCAGTAAATAAATACTGTTTCTTTTTAAAACTTGACTTCTCTGGGCCATTCCTTTGGGCAAAGGCAGCCTTTGCACACTTGTGAGTTCCACTTTTTCCACGTTCTAAAGGGCTGGAGGTCCCTGCAGGTGCTGGCACGGCCACCCCGGGGCTGGGGGTCCCTGTGCACAGGGGCTCCCACTGACCCCACTCCTGCCACTGGGCACTGCTGCTCTTCCTGGCCTGGGGCACAGCGCTGTCCCCAAGAGCTCAGCTCTCACCAGCTCTCACACAAGTGGCTCTCACAGCACTGGCCCCTGCAGCCATGCCACCAAAGCAGGCAGCAAACCTTCAGCCACCCTTCCTGCTGCAGCCACAGGCACTCCTGGGCCCAGAGCCGCCAGCAGGCCACAGCCCTGCAAAATCCACCTGCACACTCTCAAGGCCACCACAGCCTTGGCAACTGGGCCACCTGCATCTGGGCTGCTGCAGGGGCTGATCTTTAAGCCTTGCAGCCTACAAAGGCCCTGGGCTCTGCTTCCCAGCCTGCTCTGCACTGCCCTGAGCCCGCATTGTTCCAGAGACAAAAGCCAAGCCAGGGCATCCTCACTCTGCCCGCATTCCTGCTGCTGCCAGCGGCCACTGGTCCCCGGGCCCCACTTGGGTGACAGCTGCAGGGACAGGGCAGCCTGTGCTGGGCAGGGGCCCTGGGGCTTTGGGCCCTGGGGCTGCTGCTGTTGCGGCTGCTGCTGGGGGCCATGGGCCCAACAGGGCCCCGAGCTCAGCCCCTGCCCGGGCAGCTGCCCCCAAAGCCCCACACTCCCCGAGCATCCCCATCACACCTGCCAGGGGGAAATCCCACGGGCTTCAGGAACAAATTTCCCCATAGTGACTAAACCAAAGGATCCAAGGGGAAAGTCAGCACCAGCTGATGTTTACAGCACCTTGACAATGGTGGCTGCAGGGCAGGTGAGATCTCCAGGGACTCTGGCAGTGCCTGCTCTGCACGTGAGCCTGTGCGGCTGCTCCCAGTGGGACACAGCATCGGGCTCAGGCCAGCCCTCAGCCCTTCACAGCTGATCCCAAGGAACAGGCTCACAAAGCATTTCCAGACCACTTCCTGCAGATATTTCAAAGGACTACATGTCATTCAAGGAAGTCACCTTGCACATATAGTATTGGTGTCGTGGCATGAGAAACCATGAAGGTGCCTCTGAATGTACACTCAGGGCACTTCCACTGCCATCCCAAAGGGAACACAAAGGACAGGCCTCTCCTTTCAGCACTGCTGAGCTCCTCAATGAAGTCAGCAATGAAGTCTCAGGAAGTAGTAGTTTTTTGGAGGTCCTGGGGCCTACCACTGCAACTCTAATACCTCATTAGTACTATGACGAACTTAAGTAAGTTGCAGCACCCCTCTAAAGCAATCATCTTTCCCATTGGCTTTTGTAGGGTCATGGGGATTCAGGTAATTTTCATGATATCATGAAGTTTTTTCTTTCCTTATATGTACTCCCCTAGGTGTTCTCCCCTTTCTTATCCTCTATTGGTCCTAAGTTACTGCATACAAGGTCCTTTTTTTCCCCCATATAAAACCTTGTGTGCCCAGCCTCATTTTGTCTCCTTCCCTGGACCCTCTCCAGCACAAACCACACTGTTTGGAGTTCCACACAAACGCTCCTCTCTTGCCTCATCCATCATCCATTCAAGCTAGCCTGCTCCCAGCTCTGGGAGTGCACGTCTCTCACAGAGGCTGGCTGTGGACATGCCACAACAAGGGATGCCCAAACAGCGACCTTCTTTGAGAATTCCTGAGAGTGATTCCAGTGACGATTTGACTCTTCCACCGTCACGGGACAGAAGATGCCTTGGGTCAGCCTCCGCCCTGGAGTGAGACCTGAATTTTATCAGGGCTTGCTGAAGGCAGCGTCGGCACCCTCCAGCAGCAAGAGGGCCGACTCGACGGACAAAGCCCACGGGATATTTTGAAACATCTGCATCCAGAGCCACCAGAGCAGTGAATTGGGGAACAGCCACCAGCAGTGCAGGATTTTTGGGGGATATTTTAGTCCTGTGGGTGGGCCACCCTTTACATCAGGGGCAGCTCTGTGTAACAAATTATCCAAAGATGAGAGGGACATATATGTTCAAGTTAGGGAGTTCTCCTTTCAGAGTGGAAGACTTTTACTAAGGGAAGTTTTAAGTCGTTTGTTCATCGGCTGTTTACGGAGTTCCCAGACATTTCTGTTGATTCAGTTCATCATGTAGCATTTTGGGACTGAGTTAGGGAAAGACTATCTTTTGCAAACTCAGAGAGTGATAAGAGTCGCAACATTTTCCACAGTTTTTCACATGTTTTATGGAGTTTTCTCAAGGCTTCAAAGTTCTAATATTCAACCCAGACTTTCTGTTCTGCCCCCAGCATTCCTCAACCCACTCACACCATTAGGATGAGAGACAGAAACTGCTGTAAAGCACAGACAAGCCACCTGCTGTCTGACATCTCCGCTCCTTCTCTACCTTCTGGCACGTCTGCACAGATCACACAGGCCTGGATTCTACCCTAACCTATTCTCCAGTACCTCTCCTCCCTGGATCCCCCTCAGATAGCTCACAAAATGGAGTCCCTCCTCTGGAGAGGGTTGTCAATGTATAACTCCTTCCCACCCTCAGCTCTCTCATTAAATCTTCCCCATATGTTGGGTCCTACTCCTGCATCAGGTACCACCCCTGCATTGGGATATCCAGCGCTTCCTTGCCTACTCCCGCTGCCCTACCCCCTCCAACTCAGCCCCTTGCGGATCCCACACTGTCGGAGCCGGAAGTGTGAGGGGCGGTACCCGGAAGGCCGCCATCTTGGCTACCAAAGGCCCACAACACCGGGCCTGGCCAGTCACCCCAAGGCCCCGCTCCTCTGCCAAAGATCAAGTTCTGTCTTCTGGAGAGGAGAGGGAAGGTTCATCTGACGTTCAGCATGAGCCTGAGGATTCTTGGACAAGGATGTTGAAGCTGGCGGCAGAAGAAGGGGACTGGGAATTGGTAGCTAAATTACAAGACCCACCGGTGCAGTAGCAGAGTGGGGCTAAGCCCCAATTGGAAGCTCTCATACACAGCAGATGAAAGACATTTATAAAGCAGCGAAAGACCATGGGAGGGGCTTGCCCTATATTAATCATTTGTTAAATAACATCTATCCAATACATGTGTTGGTGCCCCACAATTTGCACCATTTTATGCGCATCCTACTTTCTCCCACTGAAATTATTCTGTGGGAAGGAATGGGGAAAAAACTACTGCAACATCTATTAAAAGACTATGCTAGAGAAGACAGGCGGGTACACCTAACACTAGACCATCTAGCCAGGGAGGAAGATTTCAGTAATCCTAATTCAATAGACCTTCCCTGAGCTCTCTTAGAAGAGACCTGCAGGGACCTGGGAAATCCCTTCTAAAATTTATTGATCACCTTACACAAGCAATAGAGAAGAAACTTGAACATCCAAAAGCCAGGAAGGTACTGCTTACTAAACTTGCTGAAACAAATGCTAACAACACCTTTAAAGACATTTTACCTTCCCTACCCCTCTACAGAAAGCCTACCATTGCACAAATGGTCGTGGCATGCACCATTAGGGCATCCTTACACTGTGATGCTAGCCGAGGTAATGCTTCTTGTCACGGTGTAGTAGAGGTGCTGGTAGCCTCCCACGTTATTCCCTGGCACACACATGAAAAAGGACCTTGCTTTAAATGTGGGGAGGTGATGCATTCTCAATAGAATTGTAAAAATACAGACTATTACCAGGGACCTTCTAGGTGTCACAGCCACTTTCCTCACTGTCCCTCTCGTCCACACGCTTTCCAACACCAGCAAAACTGATGCCTGCGGGAAACCCCACACAGACACAGAAAGGCCCCGCACGATGACACCAAATGCAAGCCCGTTCTGCCCTACTCTCCCCAACATCGTGGAGAACCAGCACAGCGACCTTCTCAGATCCATCAGGACAGCTTGATCACTGCAGAATGCTCGACAAAAGACAGCTCTGCCCCGGAACCTAAAGGCAGCTGGTAAGCGCCTTTTCTATTCCAATCCACGATATTTATGTTCACCATATTCCAAAAGGCAAATACAGGCCTGAAGGATGGCCCAGAGACATTCTGATTTTAACCAACACCAGGGAAGGTATGGAGACACACACTATACTACCTGAGATAGTCGCCTTGACATCTTTGCAGGAGATAACTGTCCAGGCTCTATGCTTAGACCCTCCCCTTTTCATTCCAAAAGGAACAGTTACAGCCAGAGCC